>NC_141689.1:1229758656-1230368656 GCF_964263255.1 Lissotriton vulgaris | reverse complement strand
CACAAAGGTCAGTGCTGCTGTCAGTGGTAGAATTATGTGCTGTTTCCATTGCTAAGCAGAGGATTGCACAGGTACTTCGAGTTGTAGAGGGACCCTTATAGACAGCGAGCAATAGATGATCGGTAGAGGATAAATCCATCAGGTCCGAGACTTTGCACTCATGGTTTAGTGCCTTGTAGGTCCGCTAGCACTGTGTGTATTTAGTTTCAAGCCACTGCAAAATAACTGTACTTGGAGCACATTTCTGTCTTATAACGTGCAACAGTGCCTTTCAGTGCATGCGTCTGTACATATAATGCGCCACACTGACCCGCGTAAAAACCTGTCCAACCCGTGTCCAGACTATGCTCACCTTGCCGACTACCACCTATGGTGACTCATCTCTAACAAGGCAGTTTGCAGAAGAGGTCATTTCACTGGAATGCCCTACATAAGACTGCAATCCTAGCAGTGGGACGTACGCTAGTGTAATGAAAGCCATTTGTCTGTTTGGAAACGAGATCGAAGACTTTAGTGCCAATATCGGTCACACTCACCAGCCCTCCCGTAGCAACATATATGTAGCATAAATAAGCAGACAAGACAACTTTTTGGTGGAGAAAATTGCTGTAAGTTTATTAGCATACAAATATGCCAACACAGTGGGTTATCTTACAGGCGATCCAAAGGCAAGCCGCCCCTTGCGGCCTACCACTTGATGGGCCAATTTGCATTGTGGCCTTAGCCAATCGGTGCTTAGCGGTTGTGGTGAGGGGATAGCCACTCACACTTCCGGTGAACCATCGGTCCACCCTCTTGCTCACTCCCCCCCCCCTACGAGGGGCAGAGCGTTCAAGCGACCCCCGGTTGTACAGGTTTCCAACCGCCCGTAGGACAGACGGGGCGCCGTCGCACCCCAGGGTCCACTGCACAGTCTTCCTGGGGATATTAGGCCTCAGCACCCTTTGTGCTCCTGAAAAGGGTACATCTGAGTACCTTTCCGCCTCTGGATCGCCCTGTAACTCCGCCACAGCCCTGGGTGGGGTGACCGTCGCAGCCAGGGCCCCCCACCAAGGCCAGCATTCCGACTTACATCCTGCTATTTCTAGGGCCTCTCCCCTATCCAGCAAGAACAGGTCCATGCTTTTACTGGGCAGATGTACCCCATCTTCCTCAAAACGCTCTGTGACTTTGGCGTGTAGCACCTAAGTCTAATGAAGGCAAGTCTCCTCTGCCCAGAGAATTTAGGCATAGCGCAGAAGAACTTCCTGCACGCAGGCTCCATCGCCTCCCTTGTCGAGCTCCCTGCCACAGGAGCCGGGGGTGATTTCTGACCACTGAAGTTTACCTGTCCCTCACTGGTTGCTAATTTCCACTGTGTGGTCTTTGTGATCTTCTTCTCTGGTGCATTACTTCACCACATTGACCAGACAATTTCATAGTTCTTTTACAAATTATTCCTGGTGCACATAGCAATGATCAACAAAATACAAGAGTTCCCTTTTTTCTGGTTGTAAGTGACAGAACAGACTAACCTCGTAGTCTTTCTGTCAAGTCGTATTTTACGATAGCCTATGAGTATAATCAAGTTAGGGTCCCACACCACAAAGTAACACATTTACAAACAGTATCATCAATATAGATAATTTACTTTCCCCACTTCAATATTCGTAATTGTAAATAGTTTCAAATCTGCATCAATAATGAACAAAGGATAATAATCAGGTAAAGAGAGGTTTTACAATTTATATAAAAGGTTTATTATAGCA
The DNA here is from genome assembly GCF_964263255.1 of Lissotriton vulgaris. NCBI lineage: Eukaryota > Metazoa > Chordata > Amphibia > Caudata > Salamandridae > Lissotriton > Lissotriton vulgaris. The sequence goes on along the minus strand of NC_141689.1, from coordinate 1,230,366,908 downwards.
AAAATCTTTTTTTTTACATTCAATAATATTCCATAAAAACAATTAATCACATATACTTTATTAAAAACATGAGATTACATTTCTTTAAAAAAAAAAAAGGTTATTTCAAGAAAAAGCACAATGAACTGTCGACGCTGCGTTTCGGTGAAAGAGCTGATCACCTTCTTCAGGACAATGCTTTTTAAATTTATTTTAAAAGGGAACTCTTGTATTTCGTTGTTCACAAACCCATTCCCTTTTTCTTTACAAAGGGTGACTCCCTATATATTTTTACTGCACATAGCAATGATGTCTCAACAGGTTAGAGGGAATAAGAGTATGGTGCCCGTTATTAGACACTGCACCATTTCGTGAATTGTCACCCTACGCAGCCTACCCTGCTGGCTGAACCTTCGACTGGTTTGCTATCCACCTGTGACCGTAGATACTTACACCAGAATGGTGTTGAACTACAAGATTGTGTGTCACATGTTTCGCTTTAGTCTTTTTGGTCGATCCGCTGGGACTCATCTGTGTTAATGCAAATGCTATGACACTCACTTTAGCCCTTGCCCGTCCCTCAAAGACACTTTACAGCCTAATGCCCCCCGCAGCTCCGGCGAGGATTTATGGGCTCATGACACCCCAGCCCTATAGCCAAATTATGCTCTGACCCCATGTTCCCCTCAGATACTGCACCCCAACCCACAAATTAGATTGCAGCTTCTGCCAATGCCTGGCTTTTGGGTGAGAATTTTTGTCTGTTCTGTATGGTCTTGAGGATCCATCTCTTGGTGCATGCTTGCAACTTTTGATATTCTCACAATACTTAGGACAAGCCCACTGCCTAGCCGCAAGCTTAGCTAAGCCCCTGCCGAAATCGCCTGCCTGTGTGAGCAGACCAAGTTGTCTCCCTCGGCATCCCATTACCTTAACACAAGGTTTACCTCTTTAGTCATGTCAATAATTGTCTCCATCATGCGTTAAGGCGAGTATGAGATCTGCTTAGACAACATCCCTTCTAATACACTGTGCAGAGTAACTTTTCATAATTGTTTCTTAACACGTCGCCCCGTTTGGGCACTCGTTGGTCCAGGTGGGTATTAACCAGCACCCTCTCCAAATGTATATATCATGTGTGCAACTTGGGACACTATTACTTTCTCACTACGTACTTCCCGGCATGAAAATACTGCCTAAGATCTCCCCACCTTAGTACCTGAATACCCATTAAATAAATACTGTCTCAGGCAGAATGATTACTAGGGCACCTAGCCAAGGGCCCTCCACTGCGTGTGAACCCCTGCAGTTCGTTTTAGACTGTTGTTATTACTTGCCCACATATGGACCCCACAAGTAAACCCAGCCAAATTAATCGCAGGCCCTCCTGCTAAGACACAACCCTATCTGGCCGTAAACGTGCCAATAAGTTTCCAATTTATTCTGGGCAACAGAAATTAAGACCGTTAAATCCAAAGGCAAGTCACCAATGATCCTGTTGTAGTGGTCCTCTCTGAAAGCCAGTCAGTGCAACTTAGAAACCATTGAGGGACGGTGCTGCACACCAGAAACAAGCACCCTGACAAAAGAGCACCGGTGAACTTGCTGCTGAAAATAGCAGTGGCGGGCCATAGCCGCACTTCCGGAAGTTCAGGCTTGCCTTTCTCACCTTGTGGGGTTAAAACCGTTACCACTTCGACAAGTGTGTACCCCGCAACTAACTAGGCGGGGAAAATTGTAAGGGCCCCTCCCCCTAGTGCGACACAGGTGGATTGCTAGGATGGAAAGATATAAAACTGTGTATGGTTTCTGCAAGTTATTCTGGACAACAGAAATTAAAACAAACCTTTCAATCAAAATCTATGTAAACAAATAACGGCTTTGTTGTATCTGCCAAAATCAACATTGAAGTCATAGCCGAAAGGACTAAGTGTGGGCCAGAAAGGAGGAGATATATGGGAGGCTCCTGCAGGCCCCAAGGTTTGTGCAACTTGCTACTACCTCCCATAATGCCAGTGGCCCTGAGTCTAGGCAGCTGGTGATGTTGTGAAACTACTTGAGTTAATGTGCGCACAGTTAAATCCGTTGGTTCTTATTTCAAGCACCTGTGCACTGACCCGTTCTGAGCAGTACGCTGAAAACCAGCCGTGCTGCAGTCTGCCCATTAGTTTATAAAGCTATCAAACTTAGAAAACCCTGCTGTTGTGGAGGCATCCGAGGCTTTGCCTGTGGGTCAGAATTTTTAGTGTGTCGGGGTGTATTTCCGCACAGCAGGTGAAAGGGGGTTCAACATAGCTGGTTAAAACAATTCTAAAGCTGATTAAAACAAATCTTCTAGCTGCACTTAGTAACGTAATGCACTCCCACGAGCCCTCTTAAGTGGGTACATACACATCCTGCTAGTAACATATGTTTGAGATAATTTTGCCACTTGTATACATGTAACAAACCATTAGTACATGTCAAAAGGTACTATATCCCCATATACTATAGTGCGATAAGCTTTTATCCCGCCATCGTTGTGAGGCTCCCTTGTGCATCCGGGCCAGAATTTTTTTTGATATCAACGAGGCTGTAACTAAAATGCATGTTTCAAGTAACAAAAAGTGTGTATTGCTGGGTCTTATTAATGCAGGGGTAACGTATGTTTGGGTCTCTCCCCTGCTACATTCAAATTCATATTGCGATCAAGGTCTAAATTGGTGCTACATGAAAGAATTAGTCGTCCTGTAATCAAAATGTACCAAGGTCGATAAAGTCAGGGGCAGGCAGGACAGTCCTATATTATGCCGGAGTTTCCTGGACACTGTCCACCTCCCAATACCTTCGTACTTCCCTCGAGTCCCCAGGCAACCCGCCAGGTACTCCTTAAAACAGTTGTGTAACTTGTCCTGTGCACGCTGTGTGTGAAGTAGAGAGAAATGCATGGATGCATAACATTCAACAAAAGTGCACCCTCAACGATCCCTAGCAATGTGAGTGCCACCTAATTAGCTCTGGAAAGAGCTGGCTTCTAGTGCCCCACTTGCGTGATTTTATCGCCCTTTTCCAGACGGAGATGACTGGACCACCTCAACCCTATTGACCTCCAGGGCCTGGAATGCTTAGGATGAGTGCTGACTGCTCTTTAGAATCCACAAGGGTTATCCTGGGTCCAAAAGGAACTCAAAACTGTGGGTGCATGACACCGCCCCCACCGTATAGTCTACCACGTATAAAGATGCTGCCCTGCTCTCAATAAATCGTGTCTATTCCGCTGAGGATCAGAATACCCCTGTGGCCCAAAGCAGGCGCGCAACGCCTTTAAGTAGATTATTAAATGTTCTGCTCTCCATTTCCGATTGGTCCCTTTATATAACCATTCCCGTATGACATGTAATAAAACCGGAGCTTGGTTGTATTAATTAGTTGTATGACATCAGCCGGTAGCCTGCCTATGGCTGAAAATAACCAGATACACCTTTAGCTGTCGGTGTTCCTCAACTGGACTGCTTATCTTGTGCCCCTTCAGTGATAGTGCAAGGCAAAAAATACCAGTGTTACGACATTCTTTTACCCTAGTCTGATGTTATTTACTTATAAACCCAACTCATACTTTCTTACCCTGACGCCGAGCTGGTCGCTGGACTTTGGACCCCGTTGGCAATTGGATTTTGCACTGCTTCCTGAGGATTCCTTGCCCCCGTGGTCGCTGCAGCTGCAAGTGCTGTAAGCGCTGACTTTTGTAAAGTACCTCGCCGGACCCGCTTCGCGGGTCCCGCAGTGCCGTGTGTTTGAAGGCGCTTGACTGTGTGGGCCTGATCTTACCATCGAGGAGGAGCGGGCAGGGCAGAGTGTCGGCGGGGCTGCGAGCAGGCAGGGACTCCAGTGTCCAGGAGCCCCTGCGCGCCCATTGATCACACCTGGGCTGCTCTCCCCGCTGGACACGCCCCCCGCCTGTTCGTTAGAAAAGCCGGCATCCACATCTATCTTTGGAACCCTTACCCTGACGCCGAGCTGGTCGCTGGACTTTGGACCCCATTGGCAATTGGATTTTGCACTGAGGATTCCTTGCCCCCGTGGTCGCTGCAGCTGCAAGTGCTGTAAGCGCTGACTTTTGTAAAGTACCTCGCCGGACCCGCTTCGCGGGTCCCGCAGCGCCGTGTGTTTGAAGGCGCTTGACTGTGTGGGCCTGATCTTACCATCGAGGAGGAGCGGGCAGGGCAGAGTGTCGGCGGGGCTGCGAGCAGGCAGGGACTCTAGTGTCCAGGAGCCCCTACGCGCCCATTGATCACACCTGGGCTGCTCTCCCCGCTGGACACCCCCCCCTGTCCTCCAACCTATTGGCTAGCCGCACTAGAAGCATAAAATTGTCCTTACTCCCCGCTAAGCGGGAGCGCGCCGGGAGAAGCCCGGGACAAGGGCGGGACCGTCTGTGGCCGTCCGGGGCCGGCTGAGGTCGGGCTAGGCCACTCCCCTAACATTTTCATCCTACTTTTACTGTACTTCATGGTATCTATTAATTGATGTATCCTCTGTTTGCTTTTTAACAACAGCTCCAGGCTAAAGTTACAGTAGTGCCTTTACTGTTGGTAGAACATATTTGGCCTGTTTGTACTCTGTCGTTTGCACATTGAGATTGGCGCTAATTCTGTTTTTGTACATTTAAAAAATGACTTTACGGTCAGGTAAAGAAAGTCAAGTTCAGGTCTCCACCTCCAATGGTACTTTTACTGGAACGATTGACCAATTTTTTAAACGCACCACCACTATATTGGAGAAGGAGATTGCTCTTGCTGAAAAACGCCTCTCGCTTGACATAATCACAGGCAAGCGATCTTCTCTTGGTAAAATTAATGAGGCTGTCTCCCCTGTCCCACTTTCCTTGTTGAACAAAGATAGTCATGATGCTAATGTAGACTCAGCGATAGTAACTGCTCCCGAGAGTCAAACATTGGAGTCAGAGGGGACTGGTCAAGAAAGTGCATATGATACTGCACATGACAACTTGTTAAATGGTGGGACTATTTACCTAGACCAGTCTGGTGAGAAATCAGGTCTCTCAGACTCCCCAAATCTTAATATAAGTACTGAGCAAGCGAATTCCTCTATCCTTTCACAACATCCTCCCACTCATAATCCTGGGAAACGTAAAAGGATAGACTCGCATGATCTAGGGGAACATACTGAGGGTTCGGGAAATACCACTATATCCCCCACACAGCTACCTAACTTTAAGGCGGTTGTTCAGCTGAGGAACATAACACCACAGTTAGCATTGTAGAAGGAATACTCCTGGCTAAGATAGAGTTGCTAATTAAATCATTACTCTTACCGCTATTTGAAAGGACAAGACTATTAAATACAAAAATGGACTCTCTAGATATGTTGGTAAAAGATAATATAGCGACATCTAATAGAATTCTTGCCACCTTAGCCTCTAAAGGTTTAGCCCCCTCTGCCCCGACCCTTCCGAAGACTACCATCGTGAATAATAAAGCTGGGGGTAACAGTTCAAAAGCGGGACCCTCTACAGCAAAAGTCCCGCAGCAAAAACCCATACCTGTTACAAAGAATACAACTATCACTGAGAGCATACCCCAGCACAAGGCCACAAAGCATCCCCAGGCTAAGAAAAACCCTATTCCCACCAGTAGTCACGACCAAAGTATTCGGCCCAGGATCAAACCTATCCCAAGTAAACAATGTGTGAACCTCCCCCCAGAGTCACTGCCTTATACTATTATCTTAACTGGCGTGGCTTCTCTTGGAGATGGTAAGAGAGAAACACACAAGGATCTTTACAACAAGGTAACGTTCTGGCTGAATAAAAATCGCCCACTTCCTCCAAACTCGAATCCTGAAATCCTTAATGTAAGGAGGATGGACTGGGTAGGCTATAGTAAAAAAGATCTTGAGGGGGACTGTGTGGTAATCAGTTTTAGAGAGCCATGGGTGGCTGAATTCATTAGTAGGGAACCAAGATATGGAAGAGTTGGGGATGTGCAAACACTATCGTTGCATTATTTTTATCCCGCTTTATATGCAAATAGAGCCCAAACACCGTTCCATCATTCCAGAAGGGATAGACCAAGAGGAAGATTTCACTTTGAAACACCAATCTACCCAATGTTTCAACCCCACCTTTCGAACCGGTTTGCCCCCCTATCCGGTCTGGAAGGTGTGGACTGACTTGATAATGAACCTCCGGTATCTGGGTTGACTGGAGCTGTAGTGAATCGCTCCCCCAATAATTTTACATCTACTAGGGAAGTGACTATCTTAGGGACTAGCAAAATCATCCAGGGGGGGAAAGGAAGGGATAAACCCTCAAATCACACCCCTAGACCCTTGATCTCTGGGGAGATTGCGAATCCAGCTGTTAATCTGCCAAAGAAATCTACATATACCCTCACGGTCCTGCCATGGAATATAGCGGGACTAAAGAGGAAAATGTCAGAGGATGATTGGGGCTCCTATGTGGATTCTCATGATGTAATCATATTACAGGAAAGCTGGTCAACTGATGCCATCTACCGGGTTGGTTACCTTAATTATTACAAACCAGCCTGTAAAGGCCCTAAAGGTCGCCCACCTGGAGGTCTGGTCATTTGGATTAGACAATCCTTAGCATTTAAAATCACAGACCTTCCCATTTCAAGTAATGACATATTAGCCTTGAAACTAACCAGTAAAAATAACCAGGACTTTTTCCTGATTAATATTTATGCAAGAGGGCGACCTGGTGGGAAGCCTGTGAGAGCGGCAGATGATTTAGATTCCCTACTGAATAATATTGGCAGAGAAAAATGTGTTATGGTGGCAGGGGATTTTAACTGTTCTTTTGAACTGTTTCCCAATCTTGATAATGGGGGATATGGGGAAGCCGATCAAATTTGGAACATTCCCCATTTATCTATCCCTCCAGTTAAAAAAGTAACTGAGGCTGCTATGCAGTGGTTAGGTCTTTGTCTTGAATGGGATCTGCGAGCAGCGAACGGTAGGACTAAATCAGATTTGATGGGAAAGGTTACATTTGACAATTCCCTCCATTCTAGCCGTATTGATTATTTCTTAATAAGGTTAGAGTTTTGGAATTTACTGGAGGATATGGAAGTAGTCACAAGACCAGAAAGCGATCACAATCCTCTGGCAATAAAACTATTAATGAATGGGGGTTTTCTTATGGATAATGCAACCAATTTTGTCACAGCCGAGGCTGTTCTTACGAACGATTGCAGAAGGGTACGCTGGGCTAGGTTCTTAGATAATCCCGCCATTATTGATAAGGTTGCAGTTGAGGTTTTAGCAGCTACAAATTTGATGGTACCCATATCAAACGAAGGCACATCACTAGATCAAATTGGGATGATCCATGAGTCTCTTTTTAACAAAATTAAAACTTTTTTTATCGAACCTGTAAAAGGAAGAAAAAATAGCCCAGCTCAAACCGGGGCAAAAATGGTATAATAAAACTTGCCGCCTTGCCCATAGCTCCCTGATAGCTGCAATTAAATCCAAGTCAGCCATTGATATTAAGTTAGAAAGGGTTAACTACAGGAAAGTGCTTAAAGAGGCAAAAACTAACTGGGATGAACAGCGCTGGTTAGATTTATATCAAGCAAGTACCTCTACCAACCAACACAAATTCTGGGAGGTTGTAAATGCGGAGGGACTGGGGACCTGCAAGTTCCTGTCAACCATGTCCCTGCAGAGCAATGGGTCAAGCATTATGCGGCACAGTTTAGTAACACGCAACGGATCTCCCTTATTACTAGGGAAGATGCCAGTGTACAGACTGTGGTGCCCCCACTTGATCACATTGTTTTTACTGAAATGAAAGCCACTAAAGCTCTAAAACAAGTGCAGAATGGTAAAGCCCCCGGTATGGACTGTGTCCCTGCGGACCTTTTTAAGTTTGACCAAGCGCACTGGGTCCCGTACATAACCACCTTAGCGAATGCTATAGCCAGAGGGGCTAGGATACCAAACTCGTGGAAAGGGGCTGAGATTCTGCCCGTGTATAAAAAAGGGGATAGAACTGATGCGGGAAACTATCGACCCATCAGCCTTATCGACGCCCTTCAAAAGGTAATTGCCAGAATGCTGCTAGGAAAATTCCATTCATGGATGACTGAAGCTGACATTCTGTCTCCATTGCAGGCTGGTTTCAGGGCAAACATTAGCACAGTTGACCAGATACTTAGATTTGTTATGATCTACTGGAAAACTGTGTTTTTGAGAGGAGGCACTATATTGGCAGCATTTGTGGATCTCAAATCAGCGTTTGATTTGGTCCCCAGAGGAAAGATGTGGGCAGCTCTGAGAAGGATGGGTGTTCCAACTGCACTCCTAGAACTTACCATCAGGATGCATGAGGGAAATTTCGCTAGAGTCAGATGGGGCCGCCAGGGCCAGGTTACAGATTCCTTCCCCGTGACCCGTGGAGTGAGACAGGGCTGTGTCCTGGCCCCCACCCTTTTCATACTTTTTATCAACCAGGTGGTTAAGTTCCTCTCAGCTACCCCTACGGATGCACCAACACTGGGTGGGACCAAATTCCCCCTTTTAATCTTCGCTGACGACACCCTCATACTGGCTAAACTCAGAAGGGCATACAGGTAGCTATTAATAAATTTGTGGACTTCTGTAATGAAAATGACCTCGAAATTAATATTACTAAAACCAAGTTCATGGTCCTGACAAAGAATAAACCACTGAGGGGCCATGTAACGATGAATGGGTCTAGTCTTGAACAGGTTGAAGTCATGACATACCTCGGTGTTACAATGGACTATAGGTTACGCTGGAAAGAGCAAATAGCGGCGCTCAGTTTGAAATTTGCTCGTTTGTCCGGTTGCTTAGTGAAGGAGCAACGGTGTTCTTTGACCAAAAGAGTTTTGCCCGTGCTTAAAATTTATAGCGCCAAAATCAGCTCAGCCATACTATACGGGGCCGACATATGGGGGTGTGTGGATCTGGCTGCCCTGGATAGGATTCAGAATAAATTCTTTCGAAATTTAGTCAGTCTTCCTCCCTCAACGCCAGCACTACCACTCATGATGGACATGGGCTTTTATTCTATTAAACATCAAGCCCATTATAGGATGCTGGCGTTATGGAGACGCATATGGTCTACCCCGGAACTTGCCATGTTTGCCCAGGAGATACTGGATGTAAGAGTCCAATAGGGGGCAGGTGAAATACCTTGGTTTAAGCTAATTAGGAATACTCTCATTGGAATGGGCCTCCCTTTGCTTTGGTCCGAGCCGGGCTCTCATACTTTTCCCCCAAAGAAAGACTTTAAACTTCTCTTTTGGTCCATGGTAAAAGAAGAACACGTTGCTCTTTCGGAGAAACCAAACTTGACAGGCCTGTTTTTGCTCCACAAAGTAGTTCCTCACACAGAGACCTATTGGGATGTAATCCTTAAAAGCTTAGACAGGAAACTTTACCATCAGTTTCGTGTAGGTACACTGCCACTAAGGGCTTTTACTAGTGGTTGGCAGAAGTCGGAGTCCACTTCTTGTCCCTGTTGTACCGAAAGCAAAGAAACACTAGGTCATTTTCTATTTGTATGTACTGCTTACCACGAGCCACGTTATAAGTGGCTGAAGCCAATATGTAATAGATTAAACACCCGGGTGAGTGGAGAAGCATTGTTCATCCTGAGATCTAATACATCCGAATGGTTATCCATTGGACTGGCTAAATTCCTTGGGTGGGCCTGGTTAATTAGACCTAGGTCAGTTCGTAGCACTTCGACCTGAAAAATCTTAACAGTTTGTTAGCTTACTATATTTTGGGCAGTATTGATGATTTGTCTTTTTTATACTTAAATTTTTTAAAAACCTTTTATAGACGTCTTCATATGCACATTTAATTGAGTTTTTTAAACAAATTTCTTTATCCTTTTCTAGTTTGTTTAAAAATGTTCATGATTCTGTTATATCGTTTGTATTACTATGTATGTATATATGTATGTCTTTTATGAAGAAAATTCGAAATAAAGACGTTAAAAACTGAAAAACTTTCTTAATACAAGCTCTATCATAGCCCATCACCTCTCAATCTGTTAAATTATCGTAGAGGGCTGTGCTGGTTTACATAATGGTATAAAGAAAAAGAGAAGGTACCCTGCCTGATATTTATAGAGGTCCTAGCTAGAGGATCCAAACGTGATAGAAGAAGGGGGGGTGGTTAGCCCAGAGGCTGAGGCTGAGGCTGCACAGGACAAAAACCAGGTCAATCCAAACAGACTCAACAACATATATTGAAAAAATACATATTTTTTATTTTTCTCTTTTTAAATATATTATTCGAAATTTTCAAAAGACAAACATGTATAAATTAAATAGTCAGTGATATTTTGCGAAACACATAGCAAAGATTCTTTTCGGGATTAAGATCTGCCCAGTACTGACCACACTTCAAACAAACTACCACACTCATTCACGCAGGGGTTTTCTAGCTATGGTTGAAACATTCAACTTTCATTCATCCATTCATATAGTCCTGGCGTAGACAACAATAGATCTTCAATAAGTTGCCTAAATCGGGGGGTTCATCCAGGAAGATGGTATTAATACGGGTCCTGATGTAGTTAGGACAGATTGCCGTATTCCTGGGAAAACGTGCCGACGCGCGTTTCGGTGAGAGGCCAATGTGGCCACACCTTCGTCAGGGCCAGGGTAGTATGCTGGGCAGGGAACAGGAGTAAAATCTGGAAATAAAAAGTAGTGCCTTAGTTCCGCATTTTTGATATGTATACACAAAGACACATTCCAACATTTCACTTTCCTCATATTACTTTTTCTTAAAAAACCTTTGTAAAGCGTGTTGATTTGATACATGCTGGGATGACATTTTTGACACTGTGCAGTAACAGACTACCTGGAAACACTCCCCAAGGTAGAATTCCCTGTTTCGTGGAATCCAAAAAAGGCAAACTGATAGCCTAAGCAAAATGAATAGTAGAGTCTAATTCACAACAACATACACACATTTTATAATCACACACTCATTATCATCCACCTAAGACCTCTTGTTTTAACTAGACAACTTTTCATTTCTGTTTTTGAAAGAAAGTTAAAGTAAAAAAGGAAAGATTTTTGCACACAGAAGGGTAACCAGATAATCCTATTTAACCAAGAGCAGATCATAGGTTGTTTGAACATGATGTTACATTAAATGGTTCGCTTTTATTTGAGTTACCTGTTTGTTTTATTAGAGACGCATGCAATTTAAGGACCACCTTCACAAATTCAGGAGGGAATGAATTCCAGTTGTTACCTTAATGAAGGGGTACATTTAGTTACTACTTTCAATCTAAAGTTTTTAAACTTTATACAGTGCTCATTAAGAGAAGATATTAATTTACCAAGCTATAAGGTCTCAACTCGTGGTTCCTCTGGTAGAATTTTCAAGGCAACTTGCTCAACCAAATGGCTCATATAGGTCGGGTAACCAGGGACAACGGATAGCCGGTAACTGTTCGTCGTATTTTCTAAATTTAGAGGAGAAAGAGTAACTGTATCTCTATCCTTTATATTTAAAGGAGCAGTCACGCCCCACTATAAAGAAACAAACTGGCAGGAATGGTACCTTCTGTGCTGTTACTCTGTCAATTATTCTATTGTCTCTTCAAAAAAGTACTGTTGGTCATCAGGTAGGGGGTTGATCCTGTCACATTGTTGTCTATGACGACTTTTGCGTTGGTAGGTAATCCTGTTGGTAACACAGCACAATGAGACATACTCATTAATTACAAAGTACGCCTATATTGTTGTATTAGAGAAGACGATTCATCTAAAATTAGTTACCTGCACGCTCTAATACTTTGCCTTCAGTGCCGCGGGCAGAGTCAGAACAATTAGGTCAGATATTTCTGTAGATGGTAAAAACAAGGAAACAGATGGGAAAGAAGAATGTAAATAAGGGTGACTTTTCCTGCTTGTGTGTTTTTCCATTTCATTGCAGAGGTAGTACCCTTCAAGACCGGAACCGAAATTAAAGAACCCACTGGCTAAGTTACACTGCATGAGGTCATAACAGGAGACCAATCATTAGAGGTCCCAAGGGCAGATAGAAAGAGTAAGAGACGCCCATTGCGTAGGAGTTTATAAAAACCCTTTTGAAGTGTCGAACAGTAGTTCGAGGATGTGCAGACAAGGGCTATATATAGGGGATAGCTATATAGGTTACAGCGTTATTGGATAAAAGACAGTGATTACCTTAAAATAAACAAAGCCGGGCTTTTAAATTGGGATTCCACCGACTATGTTGGAATCATGACGGAGTGCCGCTCACTCGAGTTCCTGGGCAAAAACGGGAGAAATGCATACCGCTCGTTACGTAGGGGCTTTACAGGGTCCATTTGGGGAGTTAGACAGTCGCTCTGCTGTGCTTACCGTCATGAAGTCGGTCGTTGTCTTCCGATGGGGTTCCGCCGGCTGCCTCGGTCCGCCAACTGCGCGATACAGGACACTCGCCTGTGCGCCCTTTGGTGACGTTTAAATAGGTGTTATTTCGCGCTTTCCTCAACTCTCCCCAGCCGTGTCTTACATTTAGGGAACACTGAGAAGGGACTCCTCGCTACAGAGAGCCGGTCCCCGCCATCTTGGTTAAACTACCAAATAGTGGCCGAGTTGTTGCTAAAGCTACTCTTCATTCACAGATAAACCGGTTCCGCCATCTTATGTAAACCAGCCATTCTGATAAATAATAGAGGGTGATATTATTGTAACTAGGTAGCGAAGCCTCGCTGTACCATTTTTTACAAATATTATATGAAGTAAGAGAGATACTAGCGCTAAGACCAAGACCCTTCTATTATCCACATATAACAATTGCGCAGGTTATATCAGGTTCATTTATATATGTTCACACTAGGTATTCAAGTTACACCTTCTGTTCAGTCGGGCTGCCCTATATTCCATCTGTATACACCTTCAGTTTTCCAGTATATTTCTACAGAATTGCTTGGTGCCAGGGGCATTCTTCATTCAGCCCTTTTTCCACCGCATTCAAATAGAAAATCCAAAATACCTCCCGTTTTTTTCGGAGGTTTGTGGTGTTGGTTCCTGGACAGGTTCTTATTTTTTCTAAGATGAACCATCGGAGTTCTAGCTCTGTGTGATTTTTCTCCACCCAATGGGCTACCAATGGGGCTGCTTGCTTTTGGTTCCTGATATTGGATTTATGCTCACCAATTTGCACCCTACATTCTCTGCCAGTTTCTCCAACATAGGGGAGATTGCATGGGCACAGTATCAAGTAGATGATGTTGCTGGTCCAACAATTAGTCATGTTTGCATTACGTCGTACGGACACTGTGCGGGTGTTTGTGCTGACAGTATCTCCAGTAATGGCCTGTGGGCAAATGTGACATGTCCCACATTTATGGTTGCCATATACTGGATCCAATCCAGTAATGGTTGTTTGACTGTTTACAGATGTCTCTTGGATCTTACCCCGAACCAGATGGTTTTTAAGGTTGGGGTTCTTTTTAAACGCAAAGATGGGGCGGTTTAGGTGTGTTTTTTCATTTTCCAAATTCAGGATATGCCAGCTTGAATTGATGGCTTGTCTTATTTTGTGGTTCAACTCAGAATGGCGGGTCACACATACAAGTTGCTTTAGTTTCTCCGGCTCTCTTTCCACAAACATAGCCTCCCGGTCGGTGTATCTCGCTCGTTTGAACGACTCCTTAATGAGTCTGGGTGGATACCCTCGGACCCGGAGTTTTTCCTGTAGAATGTCTGCTTGGCTCAAGAAGTCATCCAAAAATGTACAGTTCCTTCTAATGCGAAGGAACTGACTGTATGGGATACTATCCCTCTGGCTACGCGAATGATAACTAGCATATTGAAGTAGAGTGTTTCGTGCCGTAGGTTTGGTGTATAGCGAGACTTTGATGATGTTATCGTGGTGCTCGATCCAGATGTCCAGGAATTCTATTTTGGTTGTACTTAAGTGGCTGGTAAATCTCAAATTGGCGTCCGCCGCATTGAGCCACTCAATGAATTCGTGAAGTTGTTCCTCGGCCCCCTTCCAAATAAAGAAAATATCATCAATAAACCTTTTCCAGCTTTTGACGTTTTCGTAGAAGGGGGCCATTTCATTAAAGATGTTTGTTCTTTCAAACTCACCCATGTACAGACAGGCTATGCTTGGGGCACAGCTTGCTCCCATACTTACTCCAGATGCCTGCCTGTACATGGTGTTGTCGAACTCAAAATAGCCAAGCAGACATTCTACAGGAAAAACTCCGGGTCCGAGGGTATCCACCCAGACTCATTAAGGAGTCGTTCAAACGAGCGAGATACACCGACCGGGAGGCTATGTTTGTGGAAAGAGAGCCGGAGAAACTAAAGCAACTTGTATGTGTGACCAGCCATTCTGAGTTGAACCACAAAATAAGACAAGCCATCAATTCAAGCTGGCATATCCTGAATTTGGAAAATGAAAAAACACACCTAAACTGCCCCACCTTTGCGTTTAAAAAGAACCCCAACCTTAAAAACCATCTGGTTCGGGGTAAGATCCAAGAGACATCTGTAAACAGTCAAACAACCATTACTGGATTGGATCCAGTATATGGCAACCATAAATGTGGGACATGTCACATTTGCCCACAGGCCATTACTGGAGATACTGTCAGCACAAACACCCGCACAGTGTCCGTACGACGTAATGCAAACATGACTAATTGTCGGACCAGCAACATCATCTACTTGATACTGTGCCCATGCAATCTCCCCTATGTTGGAGAAACTGGCAGAGAATGTAGGGTGCGAATTGGTGAGCATAAATCCAATATCAGGAACCAAAAGCAAGCAGCCCCATTGGTAGCCCATTGGGTGGAGAAAAATCACACAGAGCTAGAACTCCGATGGTTCATCTTAGAAAAAATAAGAACCTGTCCAGGAACCAACACCACAAACCTCCGAAAAAAACGGGAGGTATTTTGGATTTTCTATTTGAATGCGGTGGAAAAAGGGCTGAATGAAGAATGCCCCTGGCACCAAGCAATTCTGTAGAAATATACTGGAAAACTGAAGGTGTATACAGATGGAATATAGGGCAGCCCGACTGAACAGAAGGTGTAACTTGAATACCTAGTGTGAACATATATAAATGAACCTGATATAACCTGCGCAATTGTTATATGTGGATAATAGAAGGGTCTTGGTCTTAGCGCTAGTATCTCTCTTACTTCATATAATATTTGTAAAAAATGGTACAGTGAGGCTTCGCTACCTAGTTACAATAATATCACCCTCTATTATTTATCAGAATGGCTGGTTTACATAAGATGGCGGAACCGGTTTATCTGTGAATGAAGAGTAGCTTTAGTAACAACTCGGCCACTATTTGGTAGTTTAACCAAGATGGCGGGGACCGGCTCTCTGTAGCGAGAAGTCCCTTCTCAGTGTTCCCTAAATGTGAGACACGGCTGGGGAGAGTTGAGGAAAGCGCGAAATAACACCTATTTAAACGTCACCAAAGGGCGCACAGGCGAGTGTCCTGTATCGCGCAGTTGGCCGACCGAGGCAGCCGGCGGAACCCCATCAGAAGACAACGACCGACTTCATGACGGTAAGCACAGCAGAGCGACTGTCTAACTCCCCAAATGGACCCTGTAAAGCCCCTACGTAACGAGCGGTATGCATTTCTCCCGTTTTTGCCCAGGAACTCGAGTGAGCGGCACTCCGTCATGATTCCAACATAGTCGGTGGAATCCCAATTTAAAAGCCCGGCTTTGTTTATTTTAAGGTAATCACTGTCTTTTATCCAATAACGCTGTAACCTATATAGCTATCCCCTATATATAGCCCTTGTCTGCACATCCTCGAACTACTGTTCGACACTTCAAAAGGGTTTTTATAAACTCCTACGCAATGGGCGTCTCTTACTCTTTCTATCTGCCCTTGGGACCTCTAATGATTGGTCTCCTGTTATGACCTCATGCAGTGTAACTTAGCCAGTGGGTTCTTTAATTTCGGTTCCGGTCTTGAAGGGTACTACCTCTGCAATGAAATGGAAAAACACACAAGCAGGAAAAGTCACCCTTATTTACATTCTTCTTTCCCATCTGTTTCCTTGTTTTTACCATCTACAGAAATATCTGACCTAATTGTTCTGACTCTGCCCGCGGCACTGAAGGCAAAGTATTAGAGCGTGCAGGTAACTAATTTTAGATGAATCGTCTTCTCTAATACAACAATATAGGCGTACTTTGTAATTAATGAGTATGTCTCATTGTGCTGTGTTACCAACAGGATTACCTACCAACGCAAAAGTCGTCATAGACAACAATGTGACAGGATCAACCCCCTACCTGATGACCAACAGTACTTTTTTGAAGAGACGATAGAATAATTGACAGAGTAACAGCACAGAAGGTACCATTCCTGCCAGTTTGTTTCTTTATAGTGGGGCGTGACTGCTCCTTTAAATATAAAGGATAGAGATACAGTTACTCTTTCTCCTCTAAATTTAGAAAATACGACGAACAGTTACCGGCTATCCGTTGTCCCTGGTTACCCGACCTATATGAGCCATTTGGTTGAGCAAGTTGCCTTGAAAATTCTACCAGAGGAACCACGAGTTGAGACCTTATAGCTTGGTAAATTAATATCTTCTCTTAATGAGCACTGTATAAAGTTTAAAAACTTTAGATTGAAAGTAGTAACTAAATGTACCCCTTCATTAAGGTAACAACTGGAATTCATTCCCTCCTGAATTTGTGAAGGTGGTCCTTAAATCGCATGCGTCTCTAATAAAACAAACAGGTAACTCAAATAAAAGCGAACCATTTAATGTAACATCATGTTCAAACAACCTATGATCTGCTCTTGGTTAAATAGGATTATCTGGTTACCCTTCTGTGTGCAAAAATCTTTCCTTTTTTACTTTAACTTTCTTTCAAAAACAGAAATGAAAAGTTGTCTAGTTAAAACAAGAGGTCTTAGGTGGATGATAATGAGTGTGTGATTATAAAATGTGTGTATGTTGTTGTGAATTAGACTCTACTGTTCATTTAGCTTAGGCTATCAGTTTGCCTTTTTTGGATTCCACGAAACAGGGAATTCTACCTTGGGGAGTGTTTCCAGGTAGTCTGTTACTGCACAGTGTCAAAAATGTCATCCCAGCATGTATCAAATCAACACGCTTTACATAGGTTTTTTAAGAAAAAGTAATATGAGGAAAATGAAATGTTGGAATGTGTCTTTGTATATACATATCAAAAATGCGGAACTAAGGCACTACTTTTTATTTCCAGATTTTACTCCTGTTCCCTGCCCAGCAGACTACCCTGGCCCTGACGAAGGTGTGGCCACATTGGCCTCTCACCGAAACGCGCGTCGGCACGTTTTCCCAGGAATACGGCAATCTGTCCTAACTACATCAGGACCCGTATTAATACCATCTTCCTGGATGAACCCCCCGATTTAGGCAACTTATTGAAGATCTATTGTTGTCTACGCCAGGACTATATGAATGGATGAATGAAAGTTGAATGTTTCAACCATAGCTAGAAAACCCCAGCGTGAATGAGTGTGGTAGTTTGTTTGAAGTGTGGTCAGTACTGGGCGGATCTTAATCCCGAAAAGAATCTTTGCTATGTGTTTCGCAAAATATCACTGACTATTTAATTTATACATGTTTGCCTTTTGAAAATTTCGAATAATATATTTAAAAAGAGAAAAATAAAAAATATGTATTTTTTCAATATATGTTGTTGAGTCTGTTTGGATTGACCTGGTTTTTGTCCTGTGCAGCCTCAGCCTCTGGGCTAACCACCCCCCCTTCTTCTATCACGTTTGGATCCTCTAGCTAGGACCTCTATAAATATCAGGCAGGGTACCTTCTCTTTTTCTTTATACAGTTGTTCTTCCCCCCTTGGCCTGCCTATATCATTAAGAAACCCTACGGGGAGCCCCCTTCTTTTGTTTCTGGTTTACATAATGTTCAACATCCCAAGAGAGTAATTAAAATTTGTTAGACCTGGCCAATACATGTAAATAGTTCACTGCCCAGGTGCCTGTTGCCACGCACTAGGAACCCTCCAGCTTAAGCCCTGCGAAAAATGGCGGGGCAAACATCAATCTATATCTATCCTTGCTACAAATTGAATTCAAGAGGGGACCATACCCCTGCTAGACCCCTGCCACCCAAATCCGTTAGAGGGAAGGACAATTGGCTGAGTCAGCACAGGGATGGCCACTGCCGAATTCTACTGTAATCTGATAGGTTACGCGCCCCTTGCCCTCTCCTCACACTACACGACTCCCCGTCATTACATTCTTTACTATCAATCTGGATTGACCCAAGAGGGTCTCAATGCACTGACGCAGTGCAGAGGGAAAAGGTGGACATACACTACTTGCCCTCAGCTGCTCACAGTACAGTGTTATAGACCAGTGGGGAGTGCACCTGCACTGTGCACCAGCAGCAGAACAAGTCACAAACGATAGGACGAAAGAACCGTGCCAGCCAAACGACGGTGCAGCTGTACTGCTCGTCATCAGCTGCTCGCCCCCTTGCCTTACTATCGGCCCAAGTACAATGGACTGCTTTACTAGTGCATCAGTAACATTACACAAGGTCAGCTTTATTCATTCTTTAGACAGAAGGAGAACATTTCATTCTGAACAGTAGATAAAGATATATGCTGTCCAGCCGCTTTTATTGCTTGCTAGATTACATCTGATTGGTGATATCTTCAACTCACAAGTTGTTGCTGGCCCCTGAGCCTCCGATAATGTCATCATGAATTACATAGTGAAATCGACAGGATTGCGTAGCGAAAACCTTACATGAGACAATTTTAAAATTACTACAGTCCTTCCATGCATGTCTAGAAATGCAACTTCTGCAAGAAAGCCCAGAATGAGGACCCAGCCGAGCCTTGAAACCTGGACTTGCGCACCAAAATTGGCAGTCTTAACTGCCGGGCCATTTCCTCCCCTCGACTTTGTTACAGGTTATTTCTATACCTAACTGCATCAGACAAACAATTGGCCTTCTGAAAACCGATGCATCACGAACGAAAGAAATCTGCCCGACTGGGATTCCAGCTGAGCCTGACCTAGTCCCCGCTGTAAAACGGGGCCACACTCGTGTCCTCCGACCTCCCAGCTGGCACCGGAGGACATAATCGTCATTTAGAGCCACGGCGCTACAAACCTGCCTAGTACGTATCTAGTACGCGCCGGTTCAAAGAGGGGCAACCTTTTGAATTTTAGGACACCAGAAAAAAACAACCGCGGAGGCCTGCAGCCGCGAACCTGGGGACCTAGCGATACTGAGCACCTCGTCGAGCGCGCTACGGGCAGTGCCATCAGCTAATTCTGCTCCATAACATTGCACACCACATAGACCGGCCCTGCATGTTCAATAATCCACAGTT
This sequence comes from Lissotriton vulgaris, assembly GCF_964263255.1. Lineage (NCBI taxonomy): Eukaryota > Metazoa > Chordata > Amphibia > Caudata > Salamandridae > Lissotriton > Lissotriton vulgaris. The sequence continues at coordinate 1,230,347,533 of NC_141689.1, read as the reverse complement.
GCTGAAACGCGTCTCGCCCCGGCTGGAAAGCTAGCAAGTCCCAGCCAACAAAACCACTGAAACGCCAGGACACTCGAACTCACAGCGTCCCGAGTCAAGCAAGAAACCCTACCCACGAGGCCACAAAGATGCATCACCCCCGGGCGTTATCTCCCGCCGCAAAGCTTGAACACGGCAGCTCATTATGAGGGCTGCTGACCGGCCCTAGGATCGGCGAGTCAGACACCCGGCTGCAATTAGTGATTGTCCCTCCCATCCCATGTGCTTGAAATGCTGTTCCATCTGCCCCTCCGTGAACCCACCTTCCGCTCTCGGAGAACACTGTTTGCGGGTCGGGTGTGCTACACTGCAGCCCGCGGTTCACTCCCCCCCCCCCCCCCCCTGCAATCCGAGGCGAGGAGGGGGGACGAAGGACTCCACAGGGGGACATCCACACAGGCCCATAAAATTGTGTGCCTACAATTTGGTCGGGGAGGCAGGAAATCAAAGGGAGCAAAGGACAGATTCAGGCACTTGAGCAAAAGGCCTCGGATCGAGCCTCCCCGCCGGACGTAGAATCCACTCTGACCGGGAGCTGCTCCAACTCCCCCCCCCCCCCCCCCCCCCCCACCAAGGCAGCTCGAAAGCATGGCTGGGGCGCCCTGTCCTGTGTACAACCCTACATGGGGAGACCGGGCATGAGGTGGGGGAGTCAGATGGAATCATTCACCGCGTGCAAGATCGGTAGTTCCCCGTGGACACGTCAAAATGGCATCAGGGTGAGGGGACGAAGAGGCCGCCAGTTGGGCGGGGGAGGCGTTTATACTTCTCCCGCCCCCCACCCTGGCCAGAAGTGACGAGCGGGACCCTAAAGGGGTCTTGGAACACTAAGCTACCCAGTGTGCCATCCTGTGGCAATAAGGGGCCCGCCCTCTTATGAGGGTCCCCTGCAGGGACGTGTCGGTCAGCCCGCAGTCTCTTTTAGTAGGGGTTGTAATTCTCTTGTTGCTTCGGCAGATACAAGGAGATACAAGGAAACCCTTTTGGTTTTGGAGTGGTTTACATTTATATTAATCTAAGATGTGTCACTGTAACTTATAGCATTCCATGCAATATATTGTGAACGAAGATCGCCTTACAAGTAATCACAGCTGCAACACGTACCCTTGAGTCAGGTCAGAGACAGAGTGCAGCCCGGCATCGCATACAGCATTAGATCCTCATTTACTCTTCCATAACCCGTTTGGCTCCGTGGTCGAACCACAGACGACACCACATACTAAGATTGTGGCCTGCCACCTGCAGACAGCATCAGTGGAATTAGGCTACTATTAGCAACTTGTCCGTTCTGCATTTTTAAAAATGCAGAGTAGTGTAAATCCTCAAAGGTCTTCGAGTTAACCGCATTTCCCTTCCCCACTTTACAGCAGCGACAGGAAATGAGTGAGCGGCGCAGACACGCAGTCTGCGAGGGAGCACACATGGGCCATAACAAAGCAATATTTACTTCCGGACTCGAGAATGCGGCGAGAGAACGTGCGATGTATCTCCGCAACCCGGCAGCACTGAAAAGCTTCACCTCGCTTAATGTGGGACATAACACGTCGCCGCCAGAGTCGGGGCAAGACGCCTGCACCTGGGTCCTAAGATAAGAACTAGCATTGGAAAAGTCAATAAGTCACGCCGTTTGGACCCACTGACTTTGCCAGTGCTGTTTGCATATTCTGTGCACCATCGACCAAAAGAAGAAAAACAAGATCGTAAAAGTTTGTTTTTCGCCTTCAGCCTCTTGCTTCCGAGAGGCAGCGCTGATCCCCGGCCCGGCCACGAAGTCAGCCCCGGCGCCTCTCGGTGCAGGACAGAGGCGGAGGGTGGGAACGGATGAGCTCCAGGTGATGCACAGCTTAGAAAGACGCCCAAAACTGCGGGAGTCCTACCAAAAGACGCCCGTTAGCACTCGAACAGCTTTCTCAGAGCACCCAATCACAGAGCCGGACTGGCACGTGCAAGGCAGCGTGACGAGCACACTGCAGGCAATTAAGTGCATGCCAGCGGAGTGAAACTGTAGCTAGGCACTGCTGCCTCGGGACTACACGGAAGTGACCACAGGGCCAACAGCCAATAGAAATCAAGCAAACAACAGCAATGCCTAACTTAAACCAATCACGAGGGCAGGAGGAATTACATGAAAGTGAAGCCAATATAGAGATTACTTTAGTCTTGCTGAGACAGCGCAGCAGCGCATGCGCCGCCAAACACGAGACCTAAAAAGTGGCCACATTAGTGAACTAGTTAGCTAATAAAAAGTGGCCCATATTTGCAAATCAAAACAGTTTTGAACTTGGGTATTTTTCAAGGAATTGGAGACTCCGTGCATTTGTGCTTGCTGCAGGGAATGTTTGTGTTAAATAGCATGGAAATCAACAACAAATACCAGCTCAATAAATCAGGCCCACAAACTGATGAAATGCAGGGTGTTACAACAGCCAACGAGCACTGCCTCATTGCCCTATGCAACAGTCCGACCCTGGCTGAGATCTCTAGAGGGCTAAGGGTTTGAGACGGAGGGCAGGAAACTGTTTTTATATGACATTTGTATAACTCATAATCTGCCTTTTAATATACTATTGCAGTCAGGGTGATTTTAACCAGGTTACTGCTAGGTTTCTAAGGCTGATGTCCCAAGCTTGATTCTGATGTACCTCCCTTGATCCCGCCCTTAGGGTTACCTGGAGGCTGGGCTTTAAGTGGGATGAAAACAACTTGGGGGGGGGGGGGGGGGGCTCTCAAAGTGGCGTGGTCGATGTAATTATGGGTGTGGCATAAAAGCACAAGCTGAAAACCTATGCTTAGCATTGTGTGACGCCCAACTGGTATTTTGCTACTTCTGTAATTACTTCCAGACAGGGCTCGAGCCGGGGTACCACACGGGTGAACGGCGTCCTCCCACTTATTTTACCAACTGGACGCCGTCCCCCCTGCCAAACAGCTGGACTTCATTCTTTGACCTCTCTGGGACAAGATCAGAGCTCACAGCAGCTGTTCACGCGCTGGCAGATCGGAGCTCACAGCGAGGGGTAGCAACTGCCTGGGCAGAAGCAAACAGGGCCTCTCTACAATGGAAATATGTAGGGCTGCGACATGGTCGTCTGTCTGAGAACCCTTTTGTTAAGCATTATAGGTTGGAGTTGAATGACTCCGTAATTTTTGGTCCTGGACTTCCTCCCGTTCCCAGTCCAAAAACCTCTCTCCCTCCTTTGGGGTCTAATTCCTCAATTCAGTTAGTTAATAAGACAGTGTATTGTGGGCAGAGGAATGTATTTATTTGTATTTTTTCTTTTCTTAGGAAGTGTAGGGAGTGTCCTAATTGCAATAAAAGAGGGAGGGTGCATAGGGCGATTCTGTGGAGGAATCGAACCTTTCTCACATGGTATGGTCTGGGATGGGGGCTGGGGCTATGGTTTCTGTAAAGTGGCAAGTCACGCTATGTTTTATTTGCGAGTCTCTTTTTTAGTTCTTACACATGCAGAAACGTATCTAACAAGGAGAGGGCGAAGTCAGACAAGTAACACACCTTTTTCTCCTGTTTCAGTGACCACAGCGCGCAAGTTTGAGTTGTACCTAATAACTAAATTGTGACAGGTTGCCCCTACTTGCGGTATTATCACATCTAAGGGGTGAGCGAGGAGAGGCAATGAGCTCGATGGTGCAAGCCACCATTCGTGACGTCACTTCCTGTCGTGACATCACTTCTGGTGACAGCGTCCCCCACTTCTTTTTTTAGGACTTGTGCCCTGCTTCCAGATATAATCCAGCAACTAACAATACACCTACAACAAGCCAGCATGATTGGCTTTGTCAGTGGTTGTGAGATGCATAACATAAATTACCAACAATCATGGCTTGGTAGTATAGCATATTGAAAATGCTTCAGTTCTAAAATGGTGAGACTGTGAAAGAATTAAAACGAGTCTCTTTGAAGTCAAGTGATCCTGATGCAGAGTTGAGATTTTCTTTCTCTGTGGGTGAGGGCAAAAATGGAGAGCCCGGCAGAGACCTGTATCAGCACCTGCCTTTTAGACCCCAACAACTAAAGCCCTGCCTGGAGGAAACCCTGCTTGGAAGGGACCCTGCACTGACCCCTTTCCGCAACCCACCGTCAAACACGAGTCTCTCCAGAGACTTTTCCCCGACACTAGCAGAAAGGGCGACCTGGGCCCAGGGCACCTATCATCAAAGGGGCGTAAAGAGCTTTCTGTCTGCATTAAGGCAATGCAAACAGCAGTGTCCCTGCCGCCTGGCTCCAGTGATTAACATTAACATAATTTCGCTCATTTTTCTTAACACATAGAAGGCACTGTTTTTTAAAACTCCCATCAGCCTGCTTTCTTGCCCTCTCACCCCCTGCTGCTGAACAATTAACCCCACCCGCCTCCTACAAACAGCTTGGCGCCTGGATGAGGAGCTAATTACTTTGTGTGTGATTCAGATGAGTTGGGATAAGCACAATGTTTTATATAACTTACCTTGCAGCCTGCGTTCAATTTCAATAAACTGTGCCCACGCTGTTCTGCTCCACAGACCGTGCTTCCTGCACTACACTCGACAGGCTTCACAACTCCAGTGAGACTCAGACGTAGCCATTCACGTAAACCAATCCCGACGCTGCTTTCATACTGTTTGTATAAATGAACAGTACATCAGCACCCGATTGGTTAGAGCCAGCAAAGGCAACGCTCACTGGAAGACCAGGTTCGCTGTTGCAGTGAGCTGAAGTACGCATGTCTGGTTGGCAGTAGTTAACACCTTGGCTGCTAGAGGTTTTCCCCTCCTGTGCTGGAAAGTAAGATTTATCATTGTTCTGACAAGGTCAGCTCGTCATAAGCACAGCTCCACTGTGCCTCATGACAAGCTGAGCTCGTCATGAGCAGCGAAGGGGTTAAAGAAACACGAAACTGACATGGGCCCTTTCCTGTTTCTTAACCACTGCCAACCAGACATGCGCACTTCAGCTCACTCACTGCGTCATTGCTTTAGATGACAGGCTACGTCTTAGTCAGCCTCTGAGTAAAAAATTTGCTAGCATTCGCGCCAAGAATTTTCAATTCAATTAAGGACATTGAGGCAAGGATTATGCTTTCTCTCTCTTTACTGCAACAAACGGCAGCCAATAAAAACATTTTTTACAATAAACTAACATTCCCAGAATGCTTAGCAATTGTTCCATAACAACCATAGAGACTAGCCCTATATACGTGTCTTGCCCCGTGAGCACTTCCTCTTTCTTTGCCCAGCGAGCAAAGTCTAAACTCAAAGTGTTCATTGTCCACAGAAGAGTAGTAAAAACAGAACTCCAACTGGAATCATGAAAACAAAACAGCCATCGTAGGGCTGGAGACAGTTAAGCAAGTCGTCCATTAAGCACCATACGATTGATTATTCGCCTTTCTGGTCAGCACCTGAAAGAGAAGCGAGACTCGTAATAATTGCCAAATCCCTAGTCACAGGGAGGGTAAACATGGCATTAACAACATTACATGCAATGTGGGCGGGATAATCCTCGCCTCCCTGTCCTTAACAGAATTGAAAATTCTTGGCGCGAATGCTAGCAAATTTTTGATTCTATTACAGGACCGGAGGCTTCGGATTATCCTAGTTTAACGCTTATCTAGAAACACAGAAGCAACATCGCCCACAGGTTTGTAATACAATTGCTTAAACGTGGAACTAGACGACCAATCAGCCGCTTTCATGATATCATGGATACTAGTTCCAAGCATAAAGGACTTCGAAGCCATGGCGCCTCTGACAGAATGCACTCCAAAGAACTTTGTGTCAATGCCCGCCTCTGCCATAACAAATCTGAGCCACCTGGCAATCGTAGCAGAGGTAACAGGCTTAAATGGCTTTTATAAGGCTATCAACAGTGTTGAACAACCCACCGGTCTGTGGGACTGGGTACATTCTTCATATGCCTTGAGGCACTTTACCACACATAATTTGGAATTTGATGGAAAAGCATTGTAGTCAATGGATTTAGAGAAGGTTTTTGTACGAGCTGTGATAGCAAAAGATACCCCCTCTGGAGAGAAAATTCTACCCTCCAGATCTAAGACTCTAATGTCAGAAACCTGTCTACAAGACGACAAACAAAGGAGCATTGCTAGCTTAGCAGACAATTGTTTCCTTGACAAGTTTGCATTATCAAACAGATTTAATACCTTAGAAACATCCCATAAAGACGAATACTTAGCCTTAGATGGATTTACGACCCGTATTCCTTTCAGGAGTTTACAAATCATTGGATGCATGCCTACCAGTCTGCCATCTAACTGCATATGTCCTGCTGAGATGGCTGACCAGAAGTTATTGACTGACCGGTAGGACAAACCATCTGCCGCCTTCTTGGAAAGAAAATTCACGATATGGGAGAGGTCTGCCTTCACGGGATCAAGGTGCCTCTCCAAGCACCAACCACACTAAGCTCGCCATGCGGAGGTATAACGTTTCCTTGTGGAAGGAACCCATGCCTGCTGGATTGTAGCAGGGATTCTGCTCCTACACAGAACTGTGCATAGAGACTTGGAACCTCAGTGAATTAGGGTGTGCCAAAACTCACCTTAGTAGCCAATATCCCCTACCAGACTAGCAATCAGTGTCTCATTGGTTCTTCCATAACACCAATGATTAGACAACCCAGAACATGGAACTTAGATTACCTCAGGCAATGTGGAACACATGAACACTCTTTCGTTATACTCTCGTACCAGTCCAAAACAGGGAGTAAAAGACATGTGCAAGTTTGAAATATTTATTTCGAATGCTGTGTTCTCATCAACAGTATCTTCGCTACAATACAAGCAGACATATTATAAGCAACAAGATTATCAGCAGAGTTACTATTCCATAAAATACAAAGGGAGAAAGCATGTTACAATGCTAAATGGAAATAGGTTAGAATACACCTATATCTCACACTCCCTTTCTAGTAGGTTATTTTATATGTACAGAAGGTCTCTTGGGATTACAAGGGCGGCTCCATACCTCTGGTCCTAGCAGAAATTGATCACATCAGTTTCTGCACCAGCTCTCTGCTTGCGAATGTTCTCCAAGCGTATTAAACGCGCCAAAATCAGAGGTGGCCATAGCTGCATATATGTTATGTCTAGAACGTGCGCTGATCAGTCCGGACAACAAACACTGTGTTGAAATAACATTGACGGCCTCGGCACTCACTGTTCAGACAAAGCTTACCAAGCAAGGCTGCTACTATAGAAAAACATATTATTCTCGTGTGAAGCAAAACACTCTGCTTAACTCTAAACATTTATAATAATGTGTGCCATGTGCAAAAGGGCAGCAGAAAGGAAAAATGGCGTTTACACTTCTAATAAGCTCATGTCAACTTAACACAGTGTAAAGGCAAGGCTCAGCCCCATAACACCCTCCTTTGATCCGAGCGCGGATAAGAAAAGGGGCAAATTTGGAAAGCAGAGTTCAAGAACAACAGTCATAACCAAGTTCAAATTGCCACAGTGAAAAAACGGGAGGAAACTCCATAAATTGAAAGTACTTCAAGTCACGCAATTTTTGCTACTGACATTTGGAAGCCAATAGGGCTGGGTGAAAAAAAATGAAGCTGAATTTATTATTATTTTTTTTAAATCCGATGTCCAACATGTGACCTCGGCCATGTAAGAGACAGAGAAGCGATAACACATCGCACTCCTACAATGTATATGCAAAATATGTAACAGTCTCCAATAGGAAGTCACTGTACTCATCTGAAAACAGTTCAGCCATCCAATTCAGCAATAGGAAAGAACATACATGTTCCTCAATAACCGGAGCCTCTAGCACCATCAAAGGGGTTTCTTCAATGAAGCTGCGTGCCAAGAAATCTTGCGCCGCTGCGAAAACATTCCAACGTCCTGGATGCATGTAAAGAGGGAAAATCGAAACGATAATCAATAAGCTGCACTCAATGTAGTAAGAGGCAGCACTCCATAATATTCAAGCATTCAGTTGCGGAGCAGCAACAGTCTTGAAAGATCTTCTCACAACACAGGACGTGCATCCATTTTGAAATAAACAAAACAACAGAATTACGCCTGCAACCAGAGCAAACATTAATGGAAATCCACCAAACAGGCTGGAAAAAATCGAATGAAAAAATGCCGGGAACACACCAAATATAGTTTGAAAAGAAGTCAAAAGGCCACTGCTAACAACTTTAAAAAAGTGAGCTAGCCCTGAGGTGGAGGATGCATTAAAGATAGTGTGAATCAACTCACTGAAATGCAAGGGCAAATCCATATTTAATAAAGCATGCACTTCTGTGCGGGTGTTTGCCACATGAAGGGCAAATGTTTCACGAGCAGATGTGAGGGCGACTTCTTTCTGAGACAATAGAGCTCTTATACGACTCATCTTGTTGAACTCTGCTTTCAAGGTCGTAATCGTCGGCTAGATGGAAACATCGAGCTTCCCATGCAGATTAGGAAACATTCCATTTTTACAACACTGAGCGTAACCACGTAAGGAATTCCGGCTACCTTCCCATAACAATCTTTATTATTTAAAAGTAAATAACTCCAGTTTGCCAGTAATGTGAATGTGGGTATGATAGCAGGTGCCGGTGTACCTTTTAAAGTACAGGCTAAATTCGGCTCGTTCTGATTAGAAGAGCCATGTAATTGGATATTCCTACACATTAATGAGTAATCCTCTCCATTAAAGTAAACCTCTTTTCCCTCCCTAAGGCACCTATAGGTATATGGTAATGACCAAGCTTCATGAAGATAAGAGGTAACCCAGAGGTTCATATCTGCCTATAGCGTAGTACTTCATACAGGCCTCGAATTTGAAAAGGGGAAAAGGTATTAACCCGTGGATAAGCTACGTTGCAGAATTTGTCTCAGACACAGAAAATAGTAACGGTTCTAACTTTTCAATATGTAACATAGAAAAAGTTGCATCCTTCATAGACATAAAACGTTGCTTTTCAGTCAAATTAAAAGGGGCAAACAATGATGACGTTTTCATGTAGTGCTAGGGCACTTTCCCTGATTTTAATGTCTGCAAAGTCCAGGCAAACTGCATAATAGAACGTAATTGGTTTTGACCATGGTACAAAACAGACACATCCTCCGGCACAATATCAACAACAGATGAATCAATATTATCTAATGTGTAAATGCGGGAAGAAAACGTGTTGATGCTGTTATCTACAATGGCTAGAACTTTTTCTAAATTTGCCTGATCTATAGCTCTAATGCAGGAAGCGGCCTCAATTTGGGACAGCTTCCAAACTTCGTTGTAAATACCATGTATCCATTTTTAGATCTGCCAGAAGCCGGGCCCTTGACAAAATCATTTAGATCAACATCATCAGTCAATTTAGATAAATGCAGCTTAACTGACGCCAAAGTGGAATGTTTGAGCCAACTCTGACACAATTTGCCTACAGAATAGGTAGTCACAGAATGGCCACTCTCAAACCGGGAATCCACTCTGACCTGTGTGTAGCCTTGAGTTAAACCCAGAAAAGGATGCTGGCAAGAATCTGCACTTTTGTGCCACAGCAACCAACCCTTAGGATCCAAACTGGATATGTTAAAGGTAGAATTCAGTAACAGCTTCTCTAATTCTCTGATTGAAAAATTGGTATTATTATTCCAACCGGAAATTTCTTCTAAGTCAGGAAAAGAAGGAGCATTTAATTTTTTAGTAGTAGCCAATCCAAAGCAAGTTGTTTGTGAAATTGTAGAATTCAAAAACAGCATATGGTTCGGGATGAGGCATGCACGATGCAAAGCATCGGTGCCTTGCACTTGCCAATCTTTAGAACCCCAAACAGATTTAAGATCAATAGTATCTTCCCACAGCTCGTAGCCCCCAACAGCCAATTGGTCTAAAAAGGACTTTGAATACAATCATTTTGTGTGGGTAAGTCTAACCTTGGAAGTGGACTTTTCGGTCATTTTAAAATAAAATGCATTGGGATTTGACTGATTAAAATCAGTAAAATAAGTGAACCTCTTTAAAAGAGAAGTGGAACTGCCTTGTTCAGGAGCGGGACAATGTTCCCATTGAGTATAATTAACCATATTTCTCCTGGTGTTTGCCTTATGCAGGTAGTGATTGCCAAAGTGTTGGTAACAAAACAAATCACCATAATTTGCGGAATCTAAATACAAATCTTCAGCATCAAAGGCTGCATAATATTTCAAATCAGAAAACAAAGCTTCTACGGCCTAAACATCCTAATCATCAGAACGTATATTTTGTTTAATCACATCTCCCATTGAAACCCTTAGGACATTTGGCACATTTATAACCTCTGTGGGCCCATGGATTTGAAATCTAATAGCATCCCACAAAATCCCATCTAAGACGGGCCAAGCAGTTATGTTAACAAAAGCCAGGTCCCTCTTCAATCTGTGTGATGAGGAATGGGGAGCCAATGTTCCATTAATATGTCGAATGCATGTTCTCACTTCAACATAATGTCAATCAATCAATCAAACAATTTATATAGTGCGCTACTCACCCGGAGGGTCTCAAGGTGCTGGGGGGGAAGGGGTCCGCTATTGCTCGAAAAGCCAGGTCTTGAGTTGCCTCCTGAAGGAGAGATGGTCCTTGGTCAGCCATAGGTGGATGGGGAGGGAGTTCCAAGTCTTGTCCGCCAGGAAGGCGAAGGATCTTCCTCCGGCGGTGGCTCTGCGAATGCGTGGTACGGTTGCATGGGCGAGGCTGGTCGATTGCAGCTGGCGGGTGGGTGTGTAGAAGGTGATGCGGTTGTTGAGGTACTTGGGTCCCAGGTTGTGGAGAGCCTTGTGTGCGTGGGTGAGGAGTCTGAACGTGATCCTCTTGCTGACGGGGAGCCAGTGCAGTTCTCTTAGGTGGGTGGAGATGTGGTTGTGGCGGGGGATGTCCAGGACGAGTTGTGCGGAAGCGTTCTGTATGCGATGGAATCTTTTCTGCAGTTTGGCTGTGGTTCCTGCGTAGAGGGTGTTCCCGTATTCCAGTCGGCTGGTGACCGTCTTCCTGGTTTCGGTGGGGATCCAGCGGAAGATCTTTCGGAGCATGCGCAGGGTGTTGAAACAGGATGACGAGACGGCGTTGACTTGTCTGGGTCATCGTGAGGGAGGAGTCCAGGATGAAGCCCAGGTTGCGTGCGTGGTCCGTTGGCTTGGGGGTAGTTCCCAAGGCAGGGGGCCACCAGGAGTCATCCCAGGCGAAGGGGGATGATCCCAGGATGAGGACTTCCGTCTTGTCTGAGTTCAGTTTCTGGCGGCTGGTCTTCATCCATTCGGCGACGTCCTTCATTCCCTCGTGTAGGCTGGCTCTGGCGGTGGCAGGGTCGTTGGTGAGGGAAAGGATCAGCTGGGTGTCGGCGTAGGAGATGATGTTGAGGTTGTGTTGGCATGCGATGTCTGCGAGGGGGCTCATGTAGACGTTGAAGAGGGTGGGGCTGAGCGAGGATCCTTGAGGTACGCCGCAGATGACTTCGGTGGCCGTGGATCTGAACGGGGGGAGGCGGACTCTCTGGGTTCTTCCGGTAAGGAACGAGATGATCCATTCCAGCGCCTTCTCTTGGATTCCGATGTTACTGAGGCGCTGTATTAGGGTGCGGTGGCAGACTGTGTCGGACGCTGCAGAGAGGTCCAGGAGGATGAGGGCAGCTGTTTCCCCGTTGTCAAGCAGGGATCTGATGTCGTCGGTGGCTTCGATGAGGGCAGTCTCGGTGCTGTGGTTAGCTCGGAAACCGGACTGTGAGGGGTCGAGGGATCCGTTTGTGTCGAAGAAGGTGTTGAACTGTTTATTGACCGTCTTCTCGATGACTTTGGCAGGAAAAGGGAGAAGCGAGATGGGGCGGAAGTTCTTAAGGTCGGTGGGGTCTGCTGTCGGTTTCTTCAGGAGGGCGCTGAGCTCGGCATGCTTCCAGCTCTCCGGGAAGGTGGCAGTGGTGAAGGAGATGTTGATGATGTCCCGGAGTTGGGTTGCAATGATGGAGTCGGCCTTGTTGAAGACGTGGTGGGGGCAGTGGTCAGTTGGGGATCCGGAGTGACAAGGCGAAAAATGTCTGTTGACCAGGCGAGAAAAATACTCCACAAATCCAATAGACATGAACAAGTAAATTGAAAAAAGCACCAACCAAATGTAGGTCCAAGGAGAATCAACATTCTTTTTTTAAACCATGATGCAAAAACAGAAATCTTAGAAGGGGTCTTCAATGTGTGAGAGTCAGTGTCAAATGAAAATCTGGACTCCGTAGCCAAACAAGTTTGCAAATCAGGCATCGATAAGTCAGTGGGGTAAGTATATTCAGTCTCATCAAGGTGATTATCAGGTGGAGAACTTAACAAAGGACTGGAAACTGCAGGCATCTCCAGGGCAAAGTCAGGCCTACGGTTAGGAGCCGGGGCCAAAACAGAATTTCTCAAAATCGTTGGACCTGAGACCACAGGTGTCATACTAAGTAGAATCAGCCACTCTGTGTAGTTTGACATTGTCAATGGAGATGTACCTTTTTTCTTTACGACCTGGAAGTGGTGGTAAAATGACTGTTCTTGTGCCCTTCACGCCAAGCACTGGAACTGGAGCTCGATATGAGGGACCAAATTCTTTCTTGTTTTCGATCTTCTCTCGAACCAGTTCTCCAACTTGGGGTATCCAGCCAACTAGCGGAATCTGCAACGCAGCATCAGATGTGGAGGGCAAGTGTTCCTTTGCAAGACTGTCACTCGTCTTTTGTAGATTCTGTAAAACATGATAATGTTCATCTACGTCAAAGGAGGCAGCAACTGCCGCCGGGACGAACATTTTGATACCAAACAGCATTTCGTATGGGGTCCGCCCACCCAGAGACCTTCTAGGGAGATTGTTAAGTGAACGTTGCACGCTATTGAGGTGGGCCAGCCAGTTCCTGCCAGTGCCTATAACTCTAGCTGTAAAAGACTGCTTTAAATCTTGGTTCATTCGTTCCACAACACGATTACCCTCAGGTCTGTATGGAGACAAAAACTTGACTTAGACCCCCAATAAAGTCATGGAATTCTTATACGCCTTAGAGGCGAAAGCAGGACCCTGATACGAATGGAAGGTGCCACAGGCAAAAATCCCTAAGAAGATACGCACGTCTCTTATGACAGTTCGAGAATCAGCTCTGCGGTGTGGCTACACCCACACAAAGCGTGTGCAAGAATCAACTGCAACTAAAATGTACTTATACGCAGTATCAGAGGAAAAAGGACCGCAGTGATCTAAATAAACACAACCAAGTGGTCTATTAGAAATGTACAACAGTGTCTGGGGCCGGCGCGTAGCAGTTGAAGGCTTAATCTGCTGGCAAATGTCACATTGAAGGACATAAACATGCGTCTGTTTGTACAGTCCCCGCCACCAAAAACGCTGTTCTAACTGAGATTCAGTAGCCAAAACGCCTGCATGCGCAGACGCAACACCCTCGTGGGCCACTGTAATCAGTGTGGACCTGCGGTCCGCGTTGGGAATCAATCTTTCACCAACGTCCGGTATTTTCACATAAGGAACTTTATCAGGACTTAAGTGATAAGAATACTTTGAAGGGAACCCTTTAGGATATATACTTCCCTTCTCAGTAGCGGCAACAGCCGCCAAGATGTCATCATCAATCCTACTTTTGGAACGTGTAACTGCTGCAACCAAGTATGTCGATACTGCTGTTTTTGCTGTATCATCAGCCAAACTATTGCCAACAGCGTGAACTCCCACGCGCTGATGACCGAGAGTGTGAATTACATACACGAGTGGCAATTGCTCTTTAAGCTCAGCCACTCGTACCCAGATCATTTTATTTTTTATCGTGCTACCTTTGGAATCATGAGAATCATTCTGAACCCAGAACAGGTTTTCATTGTAAGACTGGACACAGTAGTAAGAGTCACTCACAATAAGAGTAGTCACAGTAGGATCGGCGTACTCCAATGCAAGCATCAGAGCAGGGAGCTCTGCCAATTGTGCGGTACAGTCCCCTAATGTCTGTGTATGCACGACATCGGACTTGAATTCACCATGGTTTGAGTTTGAGTTTAAAAATTCTTATATAGCGCTCTTACACCAGCGGTTTCATGGCGCTGTAACTGGCAGATCTCCACAATAGACAAGGAAGGGAGGTCAGGTAACAGAGGATTAAATGAAAATTTTGCTGAAGAAGTAGGCTTTAAGTTTCTTTCGAAACTGGGAATATGGGGTTAGGGATCTGAGATCAAGGGGTAAAGAGTTCCAAAGGGTTGGGGCAAGGGTCGCAAATTTTGAGCCCCCCCACTTTTTCCGGCGAAACCGGGGAACTATCAGGAGGGATTGGGAAGAAGATCGGAGCTCCCTAGTTGGCAAGTAGGGGATAATCTCCGAAGAAATGAGGCACAAGCTGAGATGTATGCATGCTTAGACCCATGCGCAACTTGTGCAGAACCATCAGTGTAAATGATACAATGGAAATCCTCCAAAGGTCGCATAGTCAATGGCGCAGGATGAACAAACTCATACTCCAAAAACTCTTGTGACTGTAAGAAGGCAGCAAAAATAAACGTGACATCCGGAGTTTTCAATGATGCTGCCCATTGTATCCACCGTGGGTGCAAAGCTTTAGAATTTGATACACTGGCTTTTGTCACTGCCTCTAGTGCAGGATACGGGGTAACAGCCAACATGCGTTTTCCCTGTGACAGTGCACGTTCCTTAAGAATCTCCATTTGCACTGCTGTCAAAACTTTTTCCACAGTGAAAAACCACATTTTAGCCGAAGTGTACAAGTGTGACTTGTAAGCGATAGGTACTGTGTCACCTTCATTAAAAGTAAGGTAAGTGAAACCAACCTCCCCAGGTATGATTCTTATCGCCAGGTTGGTGTGGTTATCACCAGTCAGTAAGAATTTAGATTCTAGAAGATCAGCCTGCAAAGATTGCAAAATGGCTGAATGTTCAGGCAGCCAGCATGATTTGGTAAAAGTAGGTTGTATCAAAGCATACAAAGGCTTGATACGCTGTGCATATTCGGGAATGTAGGTACTCCTGAAATTTAAAAAACCCAGCAAGGACTGTAATTTTTTCAGTGTTGTAGGAGCGCGCAGTTGTGCACATTTCTCCAAGAAGTGAGTAGCCAATCCTTGACCTTCATTGTTGAACTCACTGTATACTCCGCAATGTGAGACTTACAAAGTTGAATTTGTAACCAAAGTCCGCAAAGTTACAAATTATGCTGTCAACGCGACACAGATGCGCCCAAATTTCATCATCTGTGAGATAGATATCATCCACATACGAACACGCATCCGGGTCAACTCTCTCCAAGAGAGAGACGATACAGGCAGCAAACACAACTGGACTATTCTTATAGCCCAGGGCCAGGCGTTTAAATTGGTGTTGTTTGCCACCACTGGTAAAACTGGTCCATTGGGAACTATGACCAGACAGATTGTGGGCAAAAAAAACGTTGGATATGTCAAGTGTGGTTTTAAACCTTTTGCACACAAGACCATCCACTAAAGCAGAGCTGTGAGTATTTTGTACTGCACAGGTATGGCAATGCGAGTTTGAATGCCGGTAATCCAATACCAAACGGTATGAACGGTCAGGCTTGGTCACTGTAAAAAGTGGATTATTCATCTGTGACACACAAGTTTCAATCACTCCTTGATATTCTAATTGTTCAAGGATTTCCGCAACGGAAGCCTTAGCTTCACTCCGTATAGGATATTGAGGTTGAGGCTATGGCATAGACCGTAAGGGAATCTCGTGGTGTGGGGAAAATTTATCCCAACCACAGTGCGTACGGTAAGGCAAGGCCTTAGCTCACTCTTCTACAAAATTCAGCGCATGCTCCTTAGACACAGTATACGCGAAACTAGGGAGGATTACCTCCTCCCCTCTCGGAGCTGCGAGAACTAAAGGTGGGGCCCAGTCAGCCTCTGCTAACAAAATGTCATAGGTAGTTGTAAGATTTTCCCAAAATACCCCTTTTATGGTATGTTGTATGTCACCTTCAATTAAAATACAATTTCATAAAGCCTATCAGGGGGAGCTACTCTGGTATCTGCTGTCTCTACAACAACATATTGGTCAGTCGCTGTCACCTTCAGTCATGGACGCAGGGCCTCTCGCACTATGGTAATCTCCGCCACGCTGTCCAACAACGTCAGTGCCCATGTCTGATTCCGAAGCTGCGTTCTCACTATCTGTGGCATATCTCGCTGTTAAAGCGGCAACATTCTTTTTCTGAAACTGGGGTCTTTTCTGTGAAGAATCGTCCTGCTTGCCTTTTCCGTCTTTCGGGTGGGGCTGGTCGCGACTTTGCTGGCCACCCCTACCTTTTCCGCCACTTCCACCACCGGACGAAGAGGCCGATGTGTCCTGTAAAGAACAAGGAGAGCGTTGATCAGGAACCTGAAATCTATCAGGCGACTTAATCGTAGTGCGGTGCGCAAATCATAAACGCGCTCAGTAGACGCAGGCACTGGTGATGAGGGATGGGACTCCTGTTTCTGTTGTTGTTTCCTCTGTTTTTTATTTCTGTTCCAATTTTTCTTCGGAGCTGTGGGTTGAACGTCCGCTTTCAGACTTGGCACCCTGAGTCTGTTTTTTAACTTTAGCAGAAAAGGGCTTGACACCTAAACTATTGCGACCAATGGTTTTATAAGCCGCCGTAATAGTTCTTTGTAACTGCCGGGGTTTGTTGGCATCGGGGACATCGAGTAAGGCATTAGCCACTTCAAAGTTCACTGCATCTCCCTTTAAATTAGAAAGGACGATATTGGAAACTACGTCAAATGTGCCAACGAGTCTCATTCTCAATTCAACTGCAGCCTCAGGTCTGTGTTCGCCTTGAACACGTTTAATGACCGTTGTAAGGACAGCCATTGACGGAGTGCCGAAGCACCTCGTATACACTGCCGCAAAAATCCTACCCCATGACTCGCAGTCACCGGCTTCTGGTACCAAGTCCTTGGGTAAACTAATTGTCAGAATCCTGTGTTTTTCTACGGGAGTTGAATTAGGAAATATTGCTTCTAGCAGGTCAAACTTCTCAGTAAGCCAAAAAGGCATATAATCCTTATTCTGGGGAAGCTTGCCCATTACCACATTGACCATCACGGGACTAAGCTTCATTCCGCTCGGTCCAGCTGGAAGGGCCGCAACACCCGGGGCCCGCCCTGGAAATTGTGGGCGATATATTGAACTAGGGTCCTAATAACACTGATAGCAGAGTTATACAGGGTCTGTTATTCAGCAACAGGAACTTGCCCCGCACAAGGATGCGGGGTGAACCCAGCCAAAACCGGCCAAGAAGCGCCTGGAATGGACAAAGGATCCAATCTAATCGCCGTTACACTGTGGGGAAGGGCGCCATCAAACCAAACACGGTGCTGCCATGCAGAAATCGGAATCTCCTGTGTCCTATAAGGAACGTATTCCACAGGCAGGGCTGTGTGAGTGTAAGTGTGAAAAACCTGCATAGCAGCATCCACTGCAGGAAACGTCAAACAAGAGTAGAAAATCTCGGATAAGCAATCTCAGCACTCACCACCAAAATAACTGCCATGCCCTCCAAACCAACGTTATAAGCTTGCAAATGATTGCGGACCGCAATGCGACTATGTTGCGGTATATCAATGTAGTAATTCAAAAGGAAACCGTTTTGAAAGATTCAAGCTTAAAAAGACCTATGTAACTATAGGTAGGTTTGTCTGACAGTACTGTTATCCGGAAACAATAGTGAAGGGGCTAAGGACTGATAGAAGTACTACTCAAGCGTCATGTAATAAGACCACCATCGTATGGGCGACATGTAGCTGGGATTCTGCTCCTACACAGAACTGTGCATAGAGACTTGGAACCTCAGTGAATTAGGTTGTGCCAAAACTCACCTTAGTAGTCAATATCCCCTACCAGACTAGCAATCAGTGTCTCATTGGTTCTTCCATAACACCAATGATTAGACAACCCAGAACATGGATCTTAGATTACCTCAGGCAATGTGGAACACATGAACACTCTTTCGTTATACTCTCGTACCAGTCCAAAACAGGGAGTAAAAGACATGTGCAAGTTTGAAATATTTATTTCGAATGCTGTGTTCTCATCAACAGTATCTTCGCTAATACAAGCAGACATATTATAAGCAACAAGATTATCAGCAGAGTTACTATTCCATAAAATACAAAGGGAGAAAGCATGTTACAATGCTAAATGGAAATAGGTTAGAATACACCTATATCTCACACTCCCTTTCTAGTAGGTTATTTTATATGTACAGAAGGTCTCTTGGGATTACAAGGGCGGCCCCATAGCTCCGATCCTAGCAGAAATGGATCACATCAGTTTCTACACCAGCTCTCTGCATGCGAATGTTCTCCAAGTGAGTATCATGCCTACGCAGTCCATTATTAAACGCGCCAAAATCAGAGGTGGCCACAGCTGCATATATGTGATGTCTAGAACGTGCGCTGATCAATCCGAACAACAACCACAGTGTTGAAATAACCTTGAAGGCCTCGGCACTCACTGTACAGACAAAGCTTACCAAGCAAGGCTGCTAATATAGAAAAACATATTATTCTCGTGTGAAGCAAAACACTCTGCTTAACTCTAAACATTTATAATAATGTGTGCCGTGTGCAAAAGGGCAGCAGAAAGTAAAAAAATGGCGTTTAAACTTCTAATAAGCTCATGTCAACTTAATACAGTGTAAAGGCAAGGCTCAGACCCATCACAGGATGAACTCTGAAGCTTCCTTCGAAAGTCCTGGCAATGACCACTGTTGCCAGAAAGCCTCCAGGCCATCAGGTGCGCTGCCCCTCGAGGACTAGAGGATGCCGCTCCCCCTAAGGGCCCTGGAGCATCTTCGGGAAGATTGGAAGAAGGAGAGGAAAGTTGCACGCTAGCTCAAGGAGAACTGCGAACCAAGGCTGCGACTTCCAGATCCGAGTTATCAACACCTACTCCGCCAATTATAGGGAAATCTGATTGGCCACCCTGGGAATCAGGAGAAAGGGTGGAAAAGTATAGTTGAGGGACATTGACCAATCCTGTGTGAAGGCATCCGTGGTCATTGCCAACGGATCCGGTCTCCAACTGAAGAACGCTTCCAGTTGACGGTTCAGTCTGGAAGCAAACAGGTCCATGTGGCACGGACCCCAAATCGACTGAGTCATTTGGAAAAGCGACAGATGAAGCTTCGAGTCGCTGTAGTCTTTCAAGTGACAAGAATTCCAGTCCGCTATCGTATTGTCCCTGCCCGGGAGGTACTCCGCCACCACAGTTATTCGATGGGATAGGCAGTAGTGCCAGAAGTCTTTGGCTATCTCCGCCAACATCGGGGATCTGGTGCCCCCCAACTTGTTTATATATCTCACTGTTGAGATATTGTCCATCCGTAATAGAATACAGCATGCAACTGTCTTGGGAGAGAGCGTGCGGATCTCTAACGACCCCGCTTGAAGCTCTAGACAGTTGATGTGTAACTCTAATTCTTGAGATGACCATCTGCCCCCTGTCATGACGGTCCCACACCGGGGTCCCCAGCGCGACCGAATGGCATCCGATTCTATCACTATCTCCAGGTGAGAACCGAAGATCGCTCGCCCATTCCTGGCCTCTACATGAGTCAACCACCACCTGATCTCGTCTCAGGCGTCCTGCGTAAGGGGAATAATATCCAAATAAGAGAGACCCTTCTGGAGATGCCGTATTTTCAGGCGTTCAGGGACCGGTAATGAAGAGGGCCGGGAAATATCATTTGTATAGATGAGGCCAGGAGGGCCACCAACCGTGCAATCGCTCAGAGAGACATCATCTGAGACTCTAGCGTCTTCCATAGTTCTTTCTTGATATCCTTCAACTTGTGTTTGGGCAGGAGTAACTGGGCCGACTGGGAATTGATTACAAACCCCAGAAATTCTATAGACTGGGTTGGAATCAAAACCGATTTCTTCCTGTTGATCACAAACCCTAAATTCTCCGATAGGGACATATTCTTGTGAAGATGTTGGGACGCTAATTCCTTGGAAGAGGCCATGATCAGGATATCGTCGAGATAGATTATCAGACGAATGCCCTGCTCTCTGAGGAGTGCTATGACAGGTTTCATCAGCTTGGTGAAACACCAAGGAGCTGAGGAAAGACCAAAAGGCAGGACCAAGTATTCCAGTCGTCTGCCTCACCAGAGGAACTGCAAGAATCTCCGATGAGGAGGAAAAATAGAAACTGTCAGGTAAGCGTCTTTGAGGTCCAGGCGGACTAGCCAGTCCCCTTGCCTCAAAATGGCTGCCAAAAGATGGATTCCCTCCATCTAGAAGTGTCTGTAGAGGACGAAGTAATTGAACCATTTCAGACTGAGAACTTAGCTATAGCCGCCGCCTCTCTTCTGGACTAAGAAGACGTTGCTGCAGAAACCTCCTGGCTTGTCCTCGCAGTAGGCTACTGTGTGTTTTTGCAGCAATTCTTCTATCTCTTGATCTATAAAAGTCATGTCTAGTTGGGAAAAATATAGAGGAGGGGGAGGCGTTTGGTTTGATAAAAATCTATGTGGAAACCCTCCACTGTCTGCAGTACCCAGGAATCCCTTGTTATTTGGGACCAATTGTGCAGAAACCGACAAATTCGACCCCCCAGAGGGTAAGATAAAAGAGCTATTGGACTCACCTGCAGTAAGTTGTGGCTGGAAGTTACCCCTTTGTCCGCCACAATGAAATCTGCGTCTGTTCTGGCGTCTGGAGGGGATAAAAGGTGCCGCCTCTGGTGGTATCTTGGAAGTACCCTCTGCCGCGGCCATATCCTCCTCTGTTGGGGCCCTGGTAGTATGAACGGCCTGGCGAGCGGCACCAGTCTCGCCCGGCCCTCCCGAAAAGGCCTGTCTTGAAAACTCGCCGAATATTGGTCTGAGCTTTATCCAGGGAGGTAAAGGTCTCCACGTATTTGGAGACATCCTTTACAAATTTGTCCCCGAAAAGCAGCCCCTCTGCTAACGGACCTGGTTCAGCTGCTGCAAGTTTGTGAAGGTTGTTGTCCATTCTCATGAGCAATGATTTGGCATTTCCTAGGAAACAGATAGCCCGTTGTGCCCATCCTGCCAGGATGTCAGGGTCTATGGACGCTCCTATCTCCTTGCAACCAAAGCCAATTCTAAAATCTTTGCCAGCGGGCCCACGGTGTCCAAGAGTTTGTCTTGGCAACCGCGCCAAGCTCTATTGATCCCTTTATTAGGGTCCTTGGCAAACTTTTTCAAGAATGCCAGCATGTTTGGATCTATATCTGGCGTTTCAGCTACCTTATCTGGGACATCCGGACGTGGATACTCAGAACGTAGTCAACTCCTGACTTCCCTATCGAAGCTACGCCTGAGGTTTTGATGGATATAATCGGAATTCTCCAGAGGAGGGGCCCAATCGGAAGAACGAGGGTGAATAATATCTGTTGGGTTAAAGTCAAAAGGGGAAGTAGACTGGTACATGGGCACTGACTGGGGTTCACCAGAACTGTTTTTGGCCTTCTTCTTTTTAGGGGGGACGGCTTTAGCCGTAGAATTGGTGTCGGTGTCCTTACCTGTATCTGTGGTCATGTAAACCGTGTTGGAGTAAGGTTGACTAGGACCTGTCTCCTCTACGTACTGGTGGTCACTAGCGGGAGGCTGGGGCAACTTAACTAAAGCCTGAGCGTGGGGCCAGCTTGTAGTAGATTTGGGTGTAGGTTTAGCACCAGATCAGGATGCAGAAGGATCCTGGAGCATGGCATGCCTTTTAGCGAATTTTTCGAGCTGCGCCGTGATTGGTTTAGGAGCAACAGCAAGAGCTTTATTCACCGTTTGGGGAAATGCTACTTCCCCCGCCTTACTCACAGACTGCTGCACGGATGCATCCAACGCATCCACCAGGTTGTCTTCCAGAGGCACAGTTTGAGCCTCCTCGTAGTACCCGTAATTGTCCTCCTCCTAATAGACTCAGTCATCCATAGTCACAAAGATGAACAATGTTTTATAGGTTGGCTTGAATCTGTTCCAAGCAATCCCAAAGGGATCAATCAAGGGGGAGCCACCCTATGTGGAAATATATAATTTGTGTAAAATTGCGCTCCTCAGCAAATCTGTAGTCTGTCACCAGCCAAGAAAAAACCTTAGAAAGCCTGCACACGACTTTGTGCCTGTCCAGATTATTACCAGCCTTGGAAAGGCGTCTGATACAGGACCTGGAGACAACCTGACAAGACACATTTGTTTAAAAACGAACGCGAGGAGGAAAAACAAAGATTGGGCGACACACAGCCCAAAAGAAGCCCAAAAGGAGCCCAATTGGGCTGCACGTGCCTGTCTGGTCAATCGGCAATTAATTAAGCGGGCCTGAATCAGGAAAGGCTCCGCTGCCTCACAGGGGGTCCCGAACAGGTAAACAAAGGAAGCCTTATCGGGTGGGGGCGTGCAGCAGAAAAGCCGATATTAACACCGAGTGCCCCCGCCCGAGAAACTGGGAGACGCGAGTGCTGAACGTTCCAGGAGGCTGAGCACTCGCAGGCGTTAAGACGCTGCAAAATGCTCCAAATGAGGTATGCGCTGAATAGAAACAGAAGCGTGATCAACACTCCAGCACAGTAGCACTCCAAACGCATAGAGAAATACAGAGCACAATAGCAAGTACGCGCTGTAAATACCAACCTCAGAGCAAACAATTCCCCAGCGCCGCAGCGCTCAAAGCGCAATGACAAAGTCAGACCAACATCGTTCAAAACATTATCATTCAAAATTAAGCACAATTAAGGTATAGAGAAATATGAAGCACTTATCGCGGCTGCGAGCAGCAAAGAAAGAGGAAGTGCTCAGGGGGCAAGACACGGATATAGGGCAAGTCTCTATGGTTGTTATGGAACATGTGCTAGGCATTCTGGAAATGTTAGTGTATTGTAAAAAAAAAATTTATTGGCTGCTGTTTGTTGCAGTAAAGAGAGAGAAAGCATAATCCGAAGCCTCCGGTCCTGTAACAGAATTGTGAAGCCATCCGAGCTTGGTGCGGTGGAGCGCTGGCTGTGGAACAGAACAGCTTGGGCACAGTTAATTGAAATTGAACGCAGCCAGTAGGGTAAGTTACATAAAACCAGGGCTTTAAAACTGTGTTGTGTAATACTTGGTATTCCCTCGGGATCGTGTATCCCCTAGCTTCGGCAGACTACGGAATCTTGCCTATTGGTCAGCTCAGACGGGCCCACGAGCAGCCTCTTCAATCTCCGGAGAGCCGAGCCTCGGTCCTAGCAGGCAGAAGCAGCAGTGCTCCGAGCCGAGCAGCTGTCAGTAAAGCACACATCTCTCTGCTTAGAGCTTACAGGGGCCCGCAGGTCACGAAATTGAGCACGAGATGGGCTTTCAAGTGAAAACAGTACTTTTGCAAGCGTTTTGTACTGAAGTGTATTCAGTTTTGAGTCACCCACAAAGGGAAAGCTAAGTAAGGTATGGAGAAACGTATTAGCATCCACACCCTAGCAGAGCCTGAAAATACTTTAAATTAACGATTCAATAGTATAGAGGTGAGTCACTCTGGGCCAGTGGACGCTCTGCCAACCCACACGTCGCAGCAGTAGATAACACCAGGGCACGACTCAGGGGTACACGCGGGTGGACGGTGTCCACCCACTATTTTCACAGGGTGAACGCCGTCCACCCTGCCAAGAATTTGTCCCCCACTGAATAAAATGCTGAACTTTCCCTGGTGTAATTTCCAAACATCGGGACACTTTTAGCAGCGCCTGCACGTTGTCTGCTTTCCATCTGCAACAACGTGAAGGCGGGGAAGGGGCTTTCTTATTTAATACTCCTTTTGGGCCCATAACAAAGGCCGAATTTGAGGGGCCATCAGGCATCCTTTTGTGAGTCTCTTGGCTGGGAGCAGTCAGGAGCCTCACACTTAGATGCAAATTAAGTGGAGGGGAAACAAAGATTAGCACTTCACAGAAACTTAAGAAAGGCAGCTTTTCATTTTGTTCAGTCCCTGTTTAGGAGATATGCATCCACTGTAAGAATGTCAGATGTGTTGGTCTTTCTCAGTATTTACACACAGCAAATTGCATTTATATAGAACTTACTACACCTGTGGAGGCGGTGAAATAATTTAAGCACCACTATTTTGTTTTGTATAGCCCTACTCATTCCAGTGCCGAGCATCAGAGTGCTTTACATCAACACGCACATATTACATGTACAATACATTATATAAGTTTGTAAATGAATGTACAGGTTGTGTTACATAACACTGGGGAATTGCAAGGTGTAGAAGACAATATCATCTTCCATAGCTCACTGCTATTATCCTCACAATGCTCTCAAACGTATGCTTGATAGACCTGCTAAAAATATATGTGAGGGCTTTAGATTTGAGGTCACTTCTTGTGATGCCACTTCCTGTAAAGTCATGGCTTGTGCTGCCACTTTCTATGATGTAATTTCCTGTGATGCCATGTGTTATGTCACACGCTGTGATGTCCCATGCCGTGATGTCTACCTAGGTTAGTCCCCCCACTTCATTTTTAGGACTTTTGGCCTGGGTAACTCTCTTCACACTTTACAGCGTGTGCTGTGACTTTCCCTTTTGGGTGATTTCTTCTACCTCCGTTACGTTTCATAGACAGTTGTATAAAGCTTCCTGCGTTGATGCTGTACAATTTCTCCAGCTGTAGAGGGTCTGGGTTCAGGGTGAGCGGATACTCTTCTTGTGCTGATACGCTGCTGTGACTGAAGGGGCTGTCGAGTGGACACCCGCTTTACCTGGCGTGAGATACTCTACTTTTAGAAATGGGGATCTCTAGTTGGCAGCAGCTGCCACCGAGGTCCGAATAGGGATCCTTCTTCCTAAGTCAGAGTAAGGGGGCTACACCCTTTGTTAAACCCTGCTCAACCCTGTGGTAACGTAGCACGAGCAGACAGGTCTATCTCAGAGGCAGTGTGTGAAGCATTTATGACCATACACAATAACGCAGTGAACACACTACAAAGGGACACCACACAAGTAGCTATAGAAAAATAAGTATCTTTATATGAGCTTAAAACAAGGCTAAAAAGCGATCAAGAAGTCACAATGCACGTAAATACAACCTCACTTACAAAGCAATAAAAGCACTCTAAAGCGTGTGAAACGAACTTAGTTCGAGGCCGGGGTCTCCGCGACCCGGTGATGGACAATGTACCTGGGGTTTAAAGGTGCACGGCACGCAGCCTCACAAGGAAGCTGCGGTGATGACAGGTGAACTCGCAGCGGCCACAGCTCCCAGCTGTAGCAGTCCGCGGTGTGCACTCACGGTAATCCTGGGATGGGGCCTCAAGGCGGGCACCCAGGAGCACACGCAGGTAATAACAAGATCCTCGATGTGGTGACTAGTGCAGGCACTCAGCGGCACAACTCCTCAGCTGCAGCAGGCCACAATAGCGATTGCGATGATTCTTGTAGGACGGCAAATGCTGGCACTCAGCGGCACAGCTCATCAGCTGCAGTGGCCCACAATTTCTTACTTCTCACTAACCCCCGGGGGGGGGGAGATTATAGGATGTTTCACCCCTCAAGATGTGAGTCGGCCACCCCCTTCCTCCTGGTTTTTCTCCGTGGCAACCGCTTGAGAGAGGAGATATGGGGTTAGTGGGCCCCATATGTCTTTTGGTCGTGACGAGAGTGGAAGCAACTCAGCATAACAGATCGATTGTTCCTGCCAGGTAGTCAGGTCCTGTATCAATTCCTTGAATTTAGGGTCACGTCCCCGTCCCGATTTGCAAGCCACCCTGCTTGGCTATGAGGAATCCCAATGCAAGGAACTTTCTGTGTACAGTATCTATGTCTTGTTTGCATCCCAGCAGTGCTACCAGTGGGGTCGGCTGTAGCTCGTGCAATTATTCCAGAGATTGTTTTTAGGCAGAACTGGAAATATTCCGCCCTAGTAGCTACAGACCGGATGTAAAAAGGATTTTTTCTGCATAAACTACATCCTTTTAAAAGAGAAGAATCTTGGCCTTGTCACTAATTTGCCACTCTGATGAGTCACCATGCTATGATATGTTCTACTGGATTTTCCAGAGATGTTTAGTCTTTGCTTACAGCCACCGTGTGGTATCCTGTGTGCCCCTATTCCCTGTACGTCTGATCCGGTGTCTGGGATGTCGAGAGTGGATTATGTAATAGAATGATGGTATGTTGTGCAGGGTGGAGACTAGGAGAATGGGAGAGTTGGATGGAAGGTACAGAATGTACCTGCTGTTGCAGTAAACAAAGGGCCTAATAAAAAATAAAGAACTTAGCTCCTTGCGGAATGGCTCCAGACTTTTGTATGAAGAGTTTTCCTTCCAACTACAGCATTTTGGGCACAAGGTTTTAAGGACCTACGTGAAAATGCAGCAAGACTTTGGTGGCAGTTGGGAGGCGGACTAGTCAGAGGCAGCCCACCCTCCAATCCACTGGCAAATGGTGTCAGCTCAGGCTGCTGAATCCAAAAGAATAAAGGGCATAAGGAGCACTCCGTTTTATTGTTCTCTTTTGACCATATATCCACTGGTGCTCCGATTTGTCAGGGTAGTCAAACCTGCTTAGAGTTACTGGAGGTTACGATTGGTATTGGGGCCAATCAAACCGGGCACTGTTCACTTGGCACTCCGCGCTTTAAATATACTTTACACTCTTTTTCACTTTGTACTTATTTTTATTCTTGTTCTTTATACTCGATTTCTATTGTTCATGTGTTTTTTTTACTTATTATGATGTAACACAAACATATGATTCAATTCATCATTTTTGTAAACATTGTAACATAATTTGCACTTTCAATACTTTGGCTTCATGTTTTTACATAAAACAATATACAAAACATTAACAAAAGAGCCCTATGCATTTCGGCGCCACGACGGTGCCTTCATCAGGGGCGTGTCTGTAAATAAAACATATGAAAAATGTGTAAGAGTCTTGATTCAAAGTTGTTCAAGGGGGGTTAAATAACTGTTTTTTGTTGATATTGTACCTGGTGTTTACTATGATGGGTATGAAAAATCGTGTCGCCTCGCTTGCTGGACTCAGTGTCCTGTCTCTGCAAGTAATAATAAATGAATAGATGACCCATGTTGATTTTGAATAGTAGTCAACTTGTGAGTCTAGAAATGTGGTTATTAGGAAGATGGATGGTAACATACCTGTGGAAGATATATGTAATCTCTGTAAGAATAAGAATGATATACATTAGGACTATGAAAATCCCATCCTATCTCTGACATGCTTAAGTAAAATGAAGAAGGCAAAGGATTTACCTTGTCTTCATCCGAGCTCTATATCTGTGATAAAGCAAAGACAAAAACGCGATTACTAACTCGAAGATCGAACTGCTGAAAGTTGATGTAAAGCCACGTTTGGAAACCGGGGCCGTTCATACCTGTATAGTCAAAGGTTTTGCGTTGTATTCGAAGTCCCTCTCTCAACCGGTCTTCTCACGCTCGGTAACTGAAGCGGACGCCATTTAAAGCTCCGTTGTTATCAACCCGGAATGGGATTAGTCGACATAGAAGACGGACGTGACCGTGTTGCTGTTTGCCAGACAAGCCGATAATATGGGCGCCATATTAAAAGAGTTTAATGAAACGGAATAATCGCCCGTGCTGTGGGCTTAGTTCAATCTCTGTTGCCAGTTGTATACCAAATGTAGTATACTTAATCTGTTGGAACTCCGAGACTATAAAGGAATAATATTATGCAAAAAATACTGTCCGTGGTGAAAATCTCAACCGAAAAGATACTGTGGCCGAAAGATTTTATAAAAGTTCTATATGACTATCGAGTCATTTTATAGCAAAAGCTCCTATTCTAGAGTAACCAACTGGATCAAGCTCTGTCATTAGAAAAGACTTTAGATTGACGAATTAGCGCATGTATTGATGGGTATATACGATCTGTGATGACAATTGTTGCCATTTGTAGTTCGAAAGATCTATCATATGTCAGTCGCTATGGGAAAATGTTATGGTGCTGATAAGCAATTTGTAAAAAAACTATTTGACATGATGGTGCTATTGCTAAAAAATCCCAAATAGTGCTGTGTTTGCTAGCTAATCATATTACAACGAGACGTCCTTACAAGATATTTCCCCAATGGGAATAAATAAAAATATGTGACAAGCATGATCGTACTCTAATGACTGAATTAGTCAATTATTAACCCACTGGGGGAACACTTATCGATGTATACGTCAGATAAACATGTGTCAAATGATATAGTGTTTCAGAACGATAAGCCTTTCTACAAATGTGCATGTATATCATGCGTTAATTTTTGTTTTAGATACCTGTTAATACGCATAACCTGTTCTACACTATATAATTATTAAAGCCCAGTTTTTGCTACTACGTTTCTCATATAGACATTTTAGGAGTATGCAATCAAACTTTTAGTTGAATGTTTACTAATTGAAACTTGGCCAAGTCCCTCAAAAGTATACGGTCATCACAGTATAATAAGCTTTTCTTGTTGTGATGGAGTAATTGTTGTTGAGTTAAATACACTCATGTTGCTATTACATATTACAGGTAACATGAGAGATCATATTTGTCATTCAGCCCTGTCGGTGCTAAAGTTTTTAAGTGTTTTATCCAGTAGAGTTCACGTTGCAACAATCTCTGTTGATTGTCTATTCCTTCCTTTCTCTGTACATTTTCGATGATGAAGTATCTCAGTTGTGATATAGTGTGTTTTTGATCTCTCCAATGGAGTACTAAAGGTGATGTTAAGTTCAAGTTACGGATTCTACTTTTGTGCTCCGTGATGCGTACTTTCACTTTGCGTTCTGTTTTCCCTACGTACATCTTGCCGCAGGGACACTTGATGGCATATACCACATTGTTGGAATTACAGTCACTATTGTGTTTCAGCTGTATCAATTTCCCTGTTGTTGGGTGGGTGCATGTATTGCCTGTGATTACATTGTTGCAGTTAGTGCAGTTCAAACATTTTGTTGTTCCTTTGTATGTTATAGGACTTCTGGATGGTTGTTTGTATTTTAACTTAGTTCTCAGGTTTGGTCCTCTGGTGTGTGCATGTACTGGTAGTTCTCTGAAAATTCCGTTAAAGTCTGGTTCCACTGATAATAGCTCCCAACGTTTATTGATTATTGCTTTGATTTTGGTGGACAAGGTTGTGTATTTGGTCACAAATACCATCCGGTTTTGTGATTTTTTCTCCCTTGGTTTCAATAGATCGTCCCTGTTCATCAATTGTACTTTATTCAAATGTCCTTCCAATACTTTCAGGGGATAACCTCTATCTTTGTACTTCT
Source organism: Lissotriton vulgaris (assembly GCF_964263255.1). Taxonomy (NCBI): domain Eukaryota; kingdom Metazoa; phylum Chordata; class Amphibia; order Caudata; family Salamandridae; genus Lissotriton; species Lissotriton vulgaris. The sequence goes on along the minus strand of NC_141689.1, from coordinate 1,230,318,240 downwards.
GAGTTTGTTTTTCCAGATTAAGTTGACATGTTTGTGGTTCTGAACATATACGTTTAATACGTATGAATTGTGATGCTGGTAAGTTATTGATGAGGTGCTGAGGGTGAAAGCTTTCATAGTGAAGCGCACTGTTGCGATCTGTAGATTTCGTGTACAATGATGTTTCAAAGCCTTGTGGCATTCTTGTAATCCTTGCTCATTGCACCATCAGGATTCAAGCAAACCGGGCCGAAGACGGCTGTAATGCCAGAAACCGGTCCCCGGGAGCTTGTTTCCTTCCCAGTGTAAGAATTGGCTTTTGTAGTTTGGTTTGCCCTGTTCCCATCATGCACTGGGACAGGAACAGACTAATTTGCATACAGCCAGGTTCTGAAACTGGGATGGTGCAGTGAGCTAAAAAACGGTGTTGGATCTAGCCCTGATCTCTTGACTGGGTGAGAGCTTTCTGCTTAATTCAGAGACTCTGTCCCTCACCACCCCTTGTTGTAAATATTTTTGTCCACCCTACGCGTGGAAGGGTATTCTCAGATGTGAGACCCTTGCTCATTGCACCATCAGGATTCAAGCAAACCGGGCCGAAGACGGCTGTAATGCCAGAAACCGGTCCCCGGGAGCTTGTTTCCTTCCCAGTGTAAGAATTGGCTTTTGTAGTTTGGTTTGCCCTGTTCCCATCATGCACTGGGACAGGAACAGACTAATTTGCATACAGCCAGGTTCTGAAACTGGGATGGTGCAGTGAGCTAAAAAACGGTGTTGGATCTAGCCCTGATCTCTTGACTGGGTGAGAGCTTTCTGCTTAATTCAGAGACTCTGTCCCTCACCACCCCTTGTTGTAAATATTTTTGTCCACCCTAAGCGTGGAAGGGTATTCTCAGATGTGAGACCCTTGCTCATTGCACCATCAGGATTCAAGCAAACCGGGCCGAAGACGGCTGTAATGCCAGAAACCGGTCCCCGGGAGCTTGTTTCCTTCCCAGTGTAAGAATTGGCTTTTGTAGTTTGGTTTGCCCTGTTCCCATCATGCACTGGGACAGGAACAGACTAATTTGCATACAGCCAGGTTCTGAAACTGGGATGGTGCAGTGAGCTAAAAAACGGTGTTGGATCTAGCCCTGATCTCTTGACTGGGTGAGAGCTTTCTGCTTAATTCAGAGACTCTGTCCCTCACCACCCCTTGTTGTAAATATTTTTGTCCACCCTAAGCGTGGAAGGGTATTCTCAGATGTGAGACCCTTGCTCATTGCACCATCAGGATTCAAGCAAACCGGGCCGAAGACGGCTGTAATGCCAGAAACCGGTCCCCGGGAGCTTGTTTCCTTCCCAGTGTAAGAATTGGCTTTTGTAGTTTGGTTTGCCCTGTTCCCATCATGCACTGGGACAGGAACAGACTAATTTGCATACAGCCAGGTTCTGAAACTGGGATGGTGCAGTGAGCTAAAAAACGGTGTTGGATCTAGCCCTGATCTCTTGACTGGGTGAGAGCTTTCTGCTTAATTCAGAGACTCTGTCCCTCACCACCCCTTGTTGTAAATATTTTTGTCCACCCTAAGCGTGGAAGGGTATTCTCAGATGTGAGACCCTTGCTCATTGCACCATCAGGATTCAAGCAAACCGGGCCGAAGACGGCTGTAATGCCAGAAACCGGTCCCCGGGAGCTTGTTTCCTTCCCAGTGTAAGAATTGGCTTTTGTAGTTTGGTTTGCCCTGTTCCCATCATGCACTGGGACAGGAACAGACTAATTTGCATACAGCCAGGTTCTGAAACTGGGATGGTGCAGTGAGCTAAAAAACGGTGTTGGATCTAGCCCTGATCTCTTGACTGGGTGAGAGCTTTCTGCTTAATTCAGAGACTCTGTCCCTCACCACCCCTTGTTGTAAATATTTTTGTCCACCCTAAGCGTGGAAGGGTATTCTCAGATGTGAGACCTTTGCTCATTGCACCATCAGGATTCAAGCAAACCGGACCGAAGACGGCTGTAATGCCAGAAACCGGTCCCCGGGAGCTTGTTTCCTTCCCAGTGTAAGAATTGGCTTTTGTAGTTTGGTTTGCCCTGTTCCCATCATGCACTGGGACAGGAACAGACTAATTTGCATACAGCCAGGTTCTGAAACTGGGATGGTGCAGTGAGCTAAAAAACGGTGTTGGATCTAGCCCTGATCTCTTGACTGGGTGAGAGCTTTCTGCTTAATTCAGAGACTCTGTCCCTCACCACCCCTTGTTGTAAATATTTTTGTCCACCCTAAGCGTGGAAGGGTATTCTCAGATGTGAGACCCTTGCTCATTGCACCATCAGGATTCAAGCAAACCGGGCCGAAGACGGCTGTAATGCCAGAAACCGGTCCCCGGGAGCTTGTTTCCTTCCCAGTGTAAGAATTGGCTTTTGTAGTTTGGTTTGCCCTGTTCCCATCATGCACTGGGACAGGAACAGACTAATTTGCATACAGCCAGGTTCTGAAACTGGGATGGTGCAGTGAGCTAAAAAACGGTGTTGGATCTAGCCCTGATCTCTTGACTGGGTGAGAGCTTTCTGCTTAATTCAGAGACTCTGTCCCTCACCACCCCTTGTTGTAAATATTTTTGTCCACCCTAAGCGTGGAAGGGTATTCTCAGATGTGAGACCCTTGCTCATTGCACCATCAGGATTCAAGCAAACCGGGCCGAAGACGGCTGTAATGCCAGAAACCGGTCCCCGGGAGCTTGTTTCCTTCCCAGTGTAAGAATTGGCTTTTGTAGTTTGGTTTGCCCTGTTCCCATCATGCACTGGGACAGGAACAGACTAATTTGCATACAGCCAGGTTCTGAAACTGGGATGGTGCAGTGAGCTAAAAAACGGTGTTGGATCTAGCCCGGATCTCTTGACTGGGTGAGAGCTTTCTGCTTAATTCAGAGACTCTGTCCCTCACCACCCCTTGTTGTAAATATTTTTGTCCACCCTAAGCGTGGAAGGGTATTCTCAGATGTGAGACCCTTGCTCATTGCACCATCAGGATTCAAGCAAACCGGGCCGAAGACGGCTGTAATGCCAGAAACCGGTCCCCGGGAGCTTGTTTCCTTCCCAGTGTAAGAATTGGCTTTTGTAGTTTCGTTTGCCCTGTTCCCATCATGCACTGGGACAGGAACAGACTAATTTGCATACAGCCAGGTTCTGAAACTGGGATGGTGCAGTGAGCTAAAAAACGGTGTTGGATCTAGCCCTGATCTCTTGACTGGGTGAGAGCTTTCTGCTTAATTCAGAGACTCTGTCCCTCACCACCCCTTGTTGTAAATAGTTCTTGTAATCCTGACATCAAGATAATCAATAACACTTTCACTGATCTTGTAAGTGAATTGAATCCTGTTGTCCACTGTGTTTAACGCAATGATCAGCTCCTCAAGTTTGTCTCTTGTGTCATCCCAAATTAAAAACACATCATCAATGAACCTGCTGTACATTTTCACATGTGTCCACTCACTCAACGACATTAGGTTGGTTGCTTCGTATTGTGCCATAAAGGTATTGGCATATGCAGGAGCCCCTGCAAAGCCCATGGAAGTCCCGTTCAGTTGGGCGAAATGCTCATTATTCCATGTAAAATAACTGTTATGCAAACAAAATTTTAACAGTTGAATCAAGAATATTTTTTGATTTGTTGATATGTTATCCATTTTTAACAGAGCCCACTCAATTGAGTCTAGTCCTGCATGGTGTGGTATGGAGGTACAAAGTGCTACCACATCAATGGTGCACATGATCCAGTTTTCTTGGAAGCCCTCTTCTGTCCATTTCAGTTTGTTAATAAAGTCTGTCGTGTCCCGTATATAGGATCCCCATTGCTGTACAAACTGTTGTAGGTAATGATCGATGTATTTACCTAAGGGATCAAAGATTGATCCGCATCCTGACACTATGGGTCTGAATGGGGGGTTTGTCGGATGTTTGTGTATCTTTGGGATCATATAAAGATTTGGACGTTTTGGGTTCCTCTGAGTTAAATATGCTAACGTTTGTTCATCAATCCAATCTTTATCCAATGCTGATTTCAATATATCACTCAGCATTTGTTGCAATGTTCCCGTTGGATCTGTTGGTAATTTCAGGTATGTGTTTGGGTCTGCCACATGTTCCTCTACCTTTCTGTCATAATATTCCGTGTTCATGAGTACCAGGGCACCGCCCTTGTCTGCTGGCTGTATTGTTAGTGTTGGATTGTTTGCCAAGTTCTTTATTGTGTTTTGCTCCTGCTTAGTCAAATTGTTACGTGATTTCTTTTTGTAATCCAATTCCAGTAGGTCTTTTCTAACCATTATTTCAAAAGTGTCAAGCATCAGACAAGGGCGGTGCCCTGGTACTCATGAACACGGAATATTATGACAGAAAGGTAGAGGAACATGTGGCAGACCCAAACACATACCTGAAATTACCAACAGATCCAACGGGAACATTGCAACAAATGCTGAGTGATATATTGAAATCAGCATTGGATAAAGATTGGATTGATGAACAAACGTTAGCATATTTAACTCAGAGGAACCCAAAACGTCCAAATCTTTATATGATCCCAAAGATACACAAAAATCCGACAAACCCCCCATTCAGACCCATAGTGTCAGGATGCGGATCAATCTTTGATCCCTTAGGTAAATACATCGATCATTACCTACAACAGTTTGTACAGCAATGGGGATCCTATATACGGGACACGACAGACTTTATTAACAAACTGAAATGGACAGAAGAGGGCTTCCAAGAAAACTGGATCATGTGCACCATTGATGTGGTAGCACTTTATACCTCCATACCACACCATGCAGGACTAGACTCAATTGAGTGGGCTCTGTTAAAAATGGATAACATATCAACAAATCAAAAAATATTCTTGATTCAACTGTTAAAATTTTGTTTGCATAACAGTTATTTTACATGGAAGAATGAGCATTTCGCCCAACTGAACGGGACTTCCATGGGCTTTGCAGGGGCTCCTGCATATGCCAATACCTTTATGGCACAATACGAAGCAACCAACCTAATGTCGTTGAGTGAGTGGACACATGTGAAAATGTACAGCAGGTTCATTGATGATGTGTTTTTAATTTGAGATGACACAAGAGACAAACTTGAGGAGCTGATCATTGCGTTAAACACAGTGGACAACAGGATTCAATTCACTTACAAGATCAGTGAAAGTGTTATTGATTATCTTGATGTCAGGATTACAAGAACGCCACAAGGCTTTGAAACATCATTGTACACGAAATCTACAGATCGCAACAGTGCGCTTCACTATGAAAGCTTTCACCCTCAGCACCTCATCAATAACTTACCAGCATCACAATTCATACGTATTAAACGTATATGTTCAGAACCACAAACATGTCAACTTAATCTGGAAAAACAAACTCAGAAGTACAAAGATAGAGGTTATCCCCTGAAAGTATTGGAAGGACATTTGAATAAAGTACAATTGATGAACAGGGACGATCTATTGAAACCAAGGGAGAAAAAATCACAAAACCGGATGGTATTTGTGACCAAATACACAACCTTGTCCACCAAAATCAAAGCAATAATCAATAAACGTTGGGAGCTATTATCAGTGGAACCAGACTTTAACGGAATTTTCAGAGAACTACCAGTACATGCACACACCAGAGGACCAAACCTGAGAACTAAGTTAAAATACAAACAACCATCCAGAAGTCCTATAACATACAAAGGAACAACAAAATGTTTGAACTGCACTAACTGCAACAATGTAATCACAGGCAATACATGCACCCACCCAACAACAGGGAAATTGATACAGCTGAAACACAATAGTGACTGTAATTCCAACAATGTGGTATATGCCATCAAGTGTCCCTGCGGCAAGATGTACGTAGGGAAAACAGAACGCAAAGTGAAAGTACGCATCACGGAGCACAAAAGTAGAATCCGTAACTTGAACTTAACATCACCTTTAGTACTCCATTGGAGAGATCAAAAACACACTATATCACAACTGAGATACTTCATCATCGAAAATGTACAGAGAAAGGAAGGAATAGACAATCAACAGAGATTGTTGCAACGTGAACTCTACTGGATAAAACACTTAAAAACTTTAGCACCGACAGGGCTGAATGACAAATATGATCTCTCATGTTACCTGTAATATGTAATAGCAACATGAGTGTATTTAACTCAACAACAATTACTCCATCACAACAAGAAAAGCTTATTATACTGTGATGACCGTATACTTTTGAGGGACTTGGCCAAGTTTCAATTAGTAAACATTCAACTAAAAGTTTGATTGCATACTCCTAAAATGTCTATATGAGAAACGTAGTAGCAAAAACTGGGCTTTAATAATTATATAGTGTAGAACAGGTTATGCGTATTAACAGGTATCTAAAACAAAAATTAACGCATGATATACATGCACATTTGTAGAAAGGCTTATCGTTCTGAAACACTATATCATTTGACACATGTTTATCTGACGTATACATCGATAAGTGTTCCCCCAGTGGGTTAATAATTGACTAATTCAGTCATTAGAGTACGATCATGCTTGTCACATATTTTTATTTATTCCCATTGGGGAAATATCTTGTAAGGACGTCTCGTTGTAATATGATTAGCTAGCAAACACAGCACTATTTGGGATTTTTTAGCAATAGCACCATCATGTCAAATAGTTTTTTTACAAATTGCTTATCAGCACCATAACATTTTCCCATAGCGACTGACATATGATAGATCTTTCGAACTACAAATGGCAACAATTGTCATCACAGATCGTATATACCCATCAATACATGCGCTAATTCGTCAATCTAAAGTCTTTTCTAATGACAGAGCTTGATCCAGTTGGTTACTCTAGAATAGGAGCTTTTGCTATAAAATGACTCGATAGTCATATAGAACTTTTATAAAATCTTTCGACCACAGTATCTTTTCGGTTGAGATTTTCACCACGGACAGTATTTTTTGCATAATATTATTCCTTTATAGTCTCGGAGTTCCAACAGATTAAGTATACTACATTTGGTATACAACTGGCAACAGAGATTGAACTAAGCCCACAGCACGGGCGATTATTCCGTTTCATTAAACTCTTTTAATATGGCGCCCATATTATCGGCTTGTCTGGCAAACAGCAACACGGTCACGTCCGTCTTCTATGTCGACTAATCCCATTCCGGGTTGATAACAACGGAGCTTTAAATGGCGTCCGCTTCAGTTACCGAGCGTGAGAAGACCGGTTGAGAGAGGGACTTCGAATACAACGCAAAACCTTTGGCTATACAGGTATGAACGGCCCCGGTTTCCGAACGTGGCTTTACATCAACTTTCAGCAGTTCGATCTTCGAGTTAGTAATCGCGTTTTTGTCTTTGCTTTATCACAGATATAGAGCTCGGATGAAGACAAGGTAAATCCTTTGCCTTCTTCATTTTACTTAAGCATGTCAGAGATAAGATGGGATTTTCATAGTCCTAATGTATATCATTCTTATTCTTACAGAGATTACATATATCTTCCACAGGTATGTTACCATCCATCTTCCTAATAACCACATTTCTAGACTCACAAGTTGACTACTATTCAAAATCAACATGGGTCATCTATTCATTTATTATTACTTGCAGAGACAGGACACTGAGTCCAGCAAGCGAGGCGACACGATTTTTCATACCCATCATAGTAAACACCAGGTACAATATCAACAAAAAACAGTTATTTAACCCCCCTTGAACAACTTTGAATCAAGACTCTTACACATTTTTCATATGTTTTATTTACAGACACGCCCCTGATGAAGGCACCGTCGTGGCGCCGAAATGCATAGGGCTCTTTTGTTAATGTTTTGTATATTGTTTTATGTAAAAACATGAAGCCAAAGTATTGAAAGTGCAAATTATGTTACAATGTTTACAAAAATGATGAATTGAATCATATGTTTGTGTTACATCATAATAAGTAAAAAAAACACATGAACAATAGAAATCGAGTATAAAGAACAAGAATAAAAATAAGTACAAAGTGAAAAAGAGTGTAAAGTATATTTAAAGCGCGGAGCGCCAAGTGAACAGTGCCCGGTTTGATTGGCCCCAATACCAATCGTAACCTCCAGTAACTCTAAGCAGGTTTGACTACCCTGACAAATCGGAGCACCAGTGGATATATGGTCAAAAGAGAACAATAAAACGGAGTGCTCCTTATGCCCTTTATTCTTTTGGATTCAATATTTGGTCAAACAATAAGGAGGCACCCATCAAAGCAAAATGCAGTTCGAAACTATCACAGGAATGACGGACAATCGAGCCAATACATTGGCCTACACAGCAGAGGAGGCGGATAAAATTTATTCTTTAATCAAGGAAGTCAAAAACATGGATGTTCACGGGGGATCCATTTCTCAACAACTTAAACAGCTAGAATACCTAACACGTCGCCAATTAAACCAAAGGATGCATGCGTCTACCCTCATACAATACCATCGAGCAAAACGCATCCCGAGAGGATTACGGTTATCCATAAAACCCATGCTATTTCGATTCAATCTGAACTCAAAATTTATGGAGAAATGGTTTAGTATCCTCAACAAATGCTCATTGGACTTGATATTGTTAATCATTGAGGAACTTGCCAAAACAATTAGGGAATTGGAAGATGAAATTTACGTATTAAAAACAGAATTGGAAGCCAGAATGGAGACAGACACATGGAAAATGAATTTGGAAGGCATCAATATCAAACTAGACAAATATGAAAAAGAGCTACAGGAAGGAAAACTCAGAAAATACAAGCGTGACACCATAGATTATAAACTCAACGAAGGTTATACTTGGGCAGACATCTATGCACGCCGCCAATACGTACCGAAGAAAACACCAACATCAGCACGTTCCTCCGAGGAAAGTCTAGTCACAGACAAGGAAACATCGATACGTAGAGGACCAGTTAGAGCTACACAGGAAGGAATCATAATATCAGGCGACAATACTCAACAAGCAACAACAAGCAGTGGAACAGGGTCTTTTTTGTCACAGGAACAGGACTCAGGACAACCCCCAACAACTGTCCCGGAGACATCAGCACCAAGCGGAAAACCAGGCGAGGAAGTGGCCGGAAAAGCACTGAGGAGCGGACGAACAGTGATTTAATTATTAACATATCTTCCACCACACTAACCCGACAACAGATATCAACGTTAAACAAAGGCCTAACGTTTGTTCCGACAATTACCACAAATGAAATGGAAACTGAGGGCGCTTTCTTCAGATTTATGAGGACATTAAGATTGCGACATTACTTTGAGAATGTTATTGAACCAACAGAAAACACAGGAGAAGGGACTAGCAAAATATTCAAACCCAAGAGCAAATTCCAAGCACCAGTATCTCATAAGATGCTTGACACTTTTGAAATAATGGTTAGAAAAGACCTACAGGAATTGGATTACAAAAAGAAATCACGTAACAATTTGACTAAGCAGGAGCAAAACACAATAAAGAACTTGGCAAACAATCCAACACTAACAATACAGCCAGCAGACAAGGGCGGTGCCCTGGTACTCATGAACACGGAATATTATGACAGAAAGGTAGAGGAACATGTGGCAGACCCAAACACATACCTGAAATTACCAACAGATCCAACGGGAACATTGCAACAAATGCTGAGTGATATATTGAAATCAGCATTGGATAAAGATTGGATTGATGAACAAACGTTAGCATATTTAACTCAGAGGAACCCAAAACGTCCAAATCTTTATATGATCCCAAAGATACACAAACATCCGACAAACCCCCCATTCAGACCCATAGTGTCAGGATGCGGATCAATCTTTGATCCCTTAGGTAAATACATCGATCATTACCTACAACAGTTTGTACAGCAATGGGGATCCTATATACGGGACACGACAGACTTTATTAACAAACTGAAATGGACAGAAGAGGGCTTCCAAGAAAACTGGATCATGTGCACCATTGATGTGGTAGCACTTTATACCTCCATACCACACCATGCAGGACTAGACTCAATTGAGTGGGCTCTGTTAAAAATGGATAACATATCAACAAATCAAAAAATATTCTTGATTCAACTGTTAAAATTTTGTTTGCATAACAGTTATTTTACATGGAAGAATGAGCATTTCGCCCAACTGAACGGGACTTCCATGGGCTTTGCAGGGGCTCCTGCATATGCCAATACCTTTATGGCACAATACGAAGCAACCAACCTAATGTCGTTGAGTGAGTGGACACATGTGAAAATGTACAGCAGGTTCATTGATGATGTGTTTTTAATTTGGGATGACACAAGAGACAAACTTGAGGAGCTGATCATTGCGTTAAACACAGTGGACAACAGGATTCAATTCACTTACAAGATCAGTGAAAGTGTTATTGATTATCTTGATGTCAGGATTACAAGAACGCCACAAGGCTTTGAAACATCATTGTACACGAAATCTACAGATCGCAACAGTGCGCTTCACTATGAAAGCTTTCACCCTCAGCACCTCATCAATAACTTACCAGCATCACAATTCATACGTATTAAACGTATATGTTCAGAACCACAAACATGTCAACTTAATCTGGAAAAACAAACTCAGAAGTACAAAGATAGAGGTTATCCCCTGAAAGTATTGGAAGGACATTTGAATAAAGTACAATTGATGAACAGGGACGATCTATTGAAACCAAGGGAGAAAAAATCACAAAACCGGATGGTATTTGTGACCAAATACACAACCTTGTCCACCAAAATCAAAGCAATAATCAATAAACGTTGGGAGCTATTATCAGTGGAACCAGACTTTAACGGAATTTTCAGAGAACTACCAGTACATGCACACACCAGAGGACCAAACCTGAGAACTAAGTTAAAATACAAACAACCATCCAGAAGTCCTATAACATACAAAGGAACAACAAAATGTTTGAACTGCACTAACTGCAACAATGTAATCACAGGCAATACATGCACCCACCCAACAACAGGGAAATTGATACAGCTGAAACACAATAGTGACTGTAATTCCAACAATGTGGTATATGCCATCAAGTGTCCCTGCGGCAAGATGTACGTAGGGAAAACAGAACGCAAAGTGAAAGTACGCATCACGGAGCACAAAAGTAGAATCCGTAACTTGAACTTAACATCACCTTTAGTACTCCATTGGAGAGATCAAAAACACACTATATCACAACTGAGATACTTCATCATCGAAAATGTACAGAGAAAGGAAGGAATAGACAATCAACAGAGATTGTTGCAACGTGAACTCTACTGGATAAAACACTTAAAAACTTTAGCACCGACAGGGCTGAATGACAAATATGATCTCTCATGTTACCTGTAATATGTAATAGCAACATGAGTGTATTTAACTCAACAACAATTACTCCATCACAACAAGAAAAGCTTATTATACTGTGATGACCGTATACTTTTGAGGGACTTGGCCAAGTTTCAATTAGTAAACATTCAACTAAAAGTTTGATTGCATACTCCTAAAATGTCTATATGAGAAACGTAGTAGCAAAAACTGGGCTTTAATAATTATATAGTGTAGAACAGGTTATGCGTATTAACAGGTATCTAAAACAAAAATTAACGCATGATATACATGCACATTTGTAGAAAGGCTTATCGTTCTGAAACACTATATCATTTGACACATGTTTATCTGACGTATACATCGATAAGTGTTCCCCCAGTGGGTTAATAATTGACTAATTCAGTCATTAGAGTACGATCATGCTTGTCACATATTTTTATTTATTCCCATTGGGGAAATATCTTGTAAGGACGTCTCGTTGTAATATGATTAGCTAGCAAACACAGCACTATTTGGGATTTTTTAGCAATAGCACCATCATGTCAAATAGTTTTTTTACAAATTGCTTATCAGCACCATAACATTTTCCCATAGCGACTGACATATGATAGATCTTTCGAACTACAAATGGCAACAATTGTCATCACAGATCGTATATACCCATCAATACATGCGCTAATTCGTCAATCTAAAGTCTTTTCTAATGACAGAGCTTGATCCAGTTGGTCACTCTAGAATAGGAGCTTTTGCTATAAAATGACTCGATAGTCATATAGAACTTTTATAAAATCTTTCGGCCACAGTATCTTTTCGGTTGAGATTTTCACCACGGACAGTATTTTTTGCATAATATTATTCCTTTATAGTCTCGGAGTTCCAACAGATTAAGTATACTACATTTGGTATACAACTGGCAACAGAGATTGAACTAAGCCCACAGCACGGGCGATTATTCCGTTTCATTAAACTCTTTTAATATGGCGCCCATATTATCGGCTTGTCTGGCAAACAGCAACACGGTCACGTCCGTCTTCTATGTCGACTAATCCCATTCCGGGTTGATAACAACGGAGCTTTAAATGGCGTCCGCTTCAGTTACCGAGCGTGAGAAGACCGGTTGAGAGAGGGACTTCGAATACAACGCAAAACCTTTGGCTATACAGGTATGAACGGCCCCGGTTTCCGAACGTGGCTTTACATCAACTTTCAGCAGTTCGATCTTCGAGTTAGTAATCGCGTTTTTGTCTTTGCTTTATCACAGATATAGAGCTCGGATGAAGACAAGGTAAATCCTTTGCCTTCTTCATTTTACTTAAGCATGTCAGAGATAGGATGGGATTTTCATAGTCCTAATGTATATCATTCTTATTCTTACAGAGATTACATATATCTTCCACAGGTATGTTACCATCCATCTTCCTAATAACCACATTTCTAGACTCACAAGTTGACTACTATTCAAAATCAACATGGGTCATCTATTCATTTATTATTACTTGCAGAGACAGGACACTGAGTCCAGCAAGCGAGGCGACACGATTTTTCATACCCATCATAGTAAACACCAGGTACAATATCAACAAAAAACAGTTATTTAACCCCCCTTGAACAACTTTGAATCAAGACTCTTACACATTTTTCATATGTTTTATTTACAGACACGCCCCTGATGAAGGCACCGTCGTGGCGCCGAAATGCATAGGGCTCTTTTGTTAATGTTTTGTATATTGTTTTATGTAAAAACATGAAGCCAAAGTATTGAAAGTGCAAATTATGTTACAATGTTTACAAAAATGATGAATTGAATCATATGTTTGTGTTACATCATAATAAGTAAAAAAAACACATGAACAATAGAAATCGAGTATAAAGAACAAGAATAAAAATAAGTACAAAGTGAAAAAGAGTGTAAAGTATATTTAAAGCGCGGAGTGCCAAGTGAACAGTGCCCGGTTTGATTGGCCCCAATACCAATCGTAACCTCCAGCTCAGGCTGCTGGGCAGGAGGAGCCCAGTGAGGAGGGTGGCCAAGGTCTGGCACCGACAAGAAGCCACTTGGGAGGAGTTATAAACTGAGGTGATGTCTCCCAGTGAATAGACCTAAGCTGAAGGACAGTCCTATGGAGTCAGTGTTATAAGGACAGCACAGTGAAGACAGTGAGAAAAGACAGGAAATATCCTTTGCAATAAGTATAATTATGAAATGACCCATGGAGCTTCAGGCGGTGGCCGAAATATTAAGAGAAACATTGGTGAGTGTGCTGTATGTTTTCACAATTGCGGTGACTGAGGCACAGAGTAGACTAGACATGGGCCTTTGGTAGGTCCTGTGTGCCTGTTGATGTTAGTGTACAGCGATTATTGCACATTGCTCCATTTAAATTCAAGTACCTCTGGGCGCACCCATTACTCAGTCTGTATTACTAAAGGGATGCACGCTGCATTACAAGCAAGAACCCTAGTGCACACATAAAGCCTGATAATTTGAGGACAGCATACATCCCTAAATTCACTGGTTAAAGGCCATTTGCATATTTAATGGCATGCAGCACACAGTGACCAGCGGAGATGGTCACAAGATGTCTTGTAACAACGCTATCTACACGACCAAAAGTAGGTTGACCTAAACTTACCGTTGGCACGTGACTTTATCAAAGGGGAGTAGGGTAGATGTAGGAAGTGGAGGTAAGGAGATGAGGGGTGGGGTGGGCTGGGGATGGTGAGAGGAGGAGAGGAGAGGAGAGAAGAGGAGGAGAGGAGGGGAGGGGATGGGAGAGGAGAGGTGGAGAGGAAAGGAGGAAGGGAGAGAGAATGTAGGATTGAAAGGCCAACGACAGAAAAAAGGGCAGGTTGAGCAGAGAATGAAGGGAGAGATGGAGGAATTAAAGCACCCACTTCTACAGTTTTCAAATATTACCATTCTACATACTGTGGTAATTACTGTGTAGTAATACCTGTGTACCTGTCATTACAGATTTATGAAGCTCTGTGGTTATACTGAATAAGCAGCTACCTATGTTATATAACATCTCTTTATTATTGTAATAACTGAACTTTCACAATTGCTTTATTAACCTTCCTGCTTTCTCAAATTTGCTTGAAAATGCATCATTTTTCTTCTCTTTTTTCAAACAGTGGTTCGGGGCTCGCTCGCTGCGCTCGCAACGGCGCAGTATGCCAATCATTTTAAGCCACACTACTTTCAAATGTCACCAGCCGCCCCTGAGCATCCGATCTCCGCGCAACTGCAGAAAGTGGAACAGATTCGGAGGATGGAGGCAGCTGGAGATCAAGAAATGACGCTAGTGGGGCAAGCCTTGAACAAGAGTGGGATTTTTTAGTATTCGGCCGAAGACAGACACTCAGGCCGCGCTTACTAAAGCATCAAAACGCTGACGCCACCGCAGGAGGCATGACAGAAGGAAACTCTGAAAAGCCCAAACCAGGCAACGGGAGGTGAGGAAATTGGAGGCGCAAGTAAAAGTGGACTCCAAAACCATCATTAATCTCAGCGACATCAACCTTTCCAAGGCAGAAAAACAACTACTCTGCCTCGGTTTAACCTTCTGCCCTAAGAGCAGTTTTGATTACTGTAACACTCGCATTGATGTTTTCAAATTCATTCGCAAACTCAAACTGATGATGTTCTTTAAACTCAAACACAACAACAACACCCAGCCCATACCTGGCATCACACCTAAAGTGGGGGCCAGTCTCACAGTCTCCCATATTCCCACTATCCACATGCTGGTTGAACTGGAGTCATCCGATGGGCCAACATCTACCCAGCAAATCTTGCTTGAAGAAGGCATAGTCAGCTCCATCAGGGTGGCCAGTCCATTCAAGCCACAGTCCATCTTCAGACCAGTGACGCCACGGGATGCCATTGACATTTTCAATGATGTCATCACAGACAAATTGAAAACGCTACACCTAAAAAAAGCATGCATAAGTACCAGGTGGTATCACCCAACAAACAGAAAATACCAAGATTTAATGACTAGATTACGCAAGGAGAATGAAGTCCTCATCAACAAAGTAGAAAAGGGGGGAAACGTGCTCTGGGCACTGAAGCTCTACCTACAGGAAGCAAATAAACACTTGTATGACTCCGCATGCTACAAAATATCAAGCCACAAGGAGGTGGCTACCAGTAACAAGAGTAAAAAGAAGAAGGGAGGCCTCCTCTATTGTGAAATAGGGGACAAGGAGTCTGAGTGTGAGGAACAAGAAAGGTCCCGAAAAAAACAATCGACTTGTGTGAACCCAAGTGTAGATCACATATTCCGTAAAATGCCAGGTTTACAATGAGACTTGTACCATATTACCATAGACAAATATTAAGCAAATCATGAACCATGAAAAATATGTGTGTTATAAAAATATACAATTTATTACAATATAGAGATAAAATCAAACGATTTGCACAATAAATGTGCCCAAGGACACAGTGGCTTGTTAAAAACAATAAAAATCACAATTTAATAAAAACAATTTTTCATAAATGTCACAGTTGTTGTTGTAGTCGACGCAGCGTTTCGGTGAATCAGAGATAACACCTTCTTCAGGACAAACAATTCTACAAGAGAACATTACAATTAGAAACATGCCAGTAATTGCAGGAATCTGCATCTTCTATCTCTTTACAGCTAAAAAAAATTTTGATGTTTTTTTGGGCACAATTTGTACACACTAGGAAATATATTTTTTTGAAAAAGTTGTTCACAGTTGGACTTTATGTGGTACATTTGCAAAGGCATTTTGTATATATGACTATACACTTGGGTCCTACAGCATGAAGACATATAGTCCTCATCAGGGTAGCTCCAAAGGATAAAAAATCCTGTAGCCTACCTGTGTGTTACTTTATCTATATCCTCTTTTTTTCTCAATTTCGAGGAATATGTTAGTCGGACTCAATTCGACTTGGACGGACTTCTGGTATCAATAGGTTCCAGTATAGAGTCCTTTAGTGAAAAGATATATTATAATTACTTCTCCTATTTGTTATAATCATGAGTTAAACAAACATCCATTTCTTACATCTGCCTCTGAGTGGCCATGCTCATATTACCTTAGTCAGTCAGGAGCTCTGTAGTGATAAGGAAACCGGAGGGGGGCCACCGTATTGTTTATAGATAAAACTGTTGAAACAAAGGAAAAGAAGTCTTATCTTATTTAATAATAACTCCTTTACACTGTCTCATTTGGAGGTGACTAACTATTAATTAATTCAATTGCGGCAGTGAGAGATGCCTTCTGGAACATAGGTAATCCTGTTATTTAGTGCTAGGATTATTTAGTTAACCTCTCTATTGAGTCCTCAATGGTGTCGGTCCTAGGTAATTTCTTGAATTTCACTCACCTATGGATAAGAAATTCTCTGATTCTTATATGCGCCACTGGATGCCTTCAATTCTGCCCGCAGCGTCAGTTTTTATCAGTCTTGGTTGTTCTTTAATTCAACCTGTAAGTGATATGATGGCCACAATCTGTACTTTTATAAATATAGTTTCTTTGTACAGTCTTAGACCTCGCTAAGGGGCTCTATTTGGGTACTTCGTCTGAGTTCTAAAGTTGATTATTATGTATCGTTGTAATTTTTTGCCATTACAAGATTTTGCTGAGTTTAAGGCATAAACTATGCTCCAAGGGTGGTTTGGGACCTGATGTAAATAGTCTACGGGGTTTCCATGACTCACTCGTGTTTTAGTTAGAATAGTAGCGAGGGAAATATAGCAATGCGTCAAAGTAGCACAGGTATATGCAGCAATTTGTTCAATGGAGGGCCACTACGTTATACTACTAAGGTCAGGTTTTTTATGTTAAGGAACAGATTTTAGGTTAGGGAAAACTCACTGAAAGCCGGGTAGTTACCGAATTCTCAATCGCTCTTACCTGTATTGTGTTAATCGGCCTCCCTGCTCCCCTCTCGGTCCTCTCCGCATCTGGTTGTCAAGACGAACAGCCAAGTGTATGTCTCGGTGTTCGGCAGATGCTTATTTAAGCACCCGTTTTCGCGGGAGAATATCAACTAGGTGACGTGGTTTGTTCGCGCCTAATTCCCGTTGTTATGGGTCGGATTTAGAAACTACATCTGTAGTTCTATACGCCACTGGCGCATCGGAGTGACACATGTGCGTGATATCAGAGCCCCAGTGCGTTTGTTTTTGTTTACCTAGCCTTAGAATCACATTTCTACTTGGGGCCATTTATCGGTTGTTTCTTGAATCCATCTACGTGTGTTAACAATAAGCTATGTATAACTTTGTGATGTTTTGGAGTTTCATTAAAAATAAAGGATATGTGTTTATCCCTCAAGAGTATTTTCAATGAGGTAGCATTTTTTACGGGTGGCTCTCGTGTAGCAACTCATCAGGGTCCGGATACTACAATAATTTACAAAGATAAATTTTTATCATTCAATAGTGGTCACGTTGTGCAATGTCCTATACTCATGTGATTATGGTATCGATACACAAGAAATTGGCTCTTAATATCATCACTTAATGTGGGCATGCATTGCTAGATAGTCATGGCTATTGTTGCGCATAAGTATGGGACTATTTATTATAAGACTCTTTCCCAGTCTTCTCTTGTGTTCAGACCTTCATTGACGGAATTGAAACGGGACATATAGAATTGTTCCCGTTTCTTCCGTTTTGTGCAAATGTCGCCGCCTCTCATATTTTGGGTGATTATTTCTAATCCACACCACTTCAATTCATCAATTTTGTGGCCTGCTGTTCTCCAGTGGTCTGTGAGAGGGGCTCCAGGTTTATTACATCGTATTGCAGATTTGTGCTCATTTAGTCTAAGTCTGACTTCGCGGGAGGTTTCGCCGATGTAAACATAGTCACAGGGGCATTTGATTAGATATATTAGGTTTTTTGATCTGCAGTTGATAAACGATCTAATGTGATGTTTTTTTTTTTATGCTCAATCTGATTGCCCTTGATGACATTATTGCAATTTGAGCATTTGCTGCACGGAAATGTACCGACTGGGAGTGGGTTATTATCTACAGTTCTTTGTGTTTGGGTTGTATCTCTATATGTATGTACTAGGCTGTTCCTAATGGTTTTGTTTCTTCTAAAAGCAAAAATAGGTTTAGGAATGGGTGGATTGGTGCTGTTGGTAGTGACTAGGTTCCAATTTCGGTTGATTATATTTTTAATTTTGTTGCTGATTCCACTGTAATTTGTCACAAAAACTAACCTACTTTCTGTCTCTATATTTTTACTTTTTTGTTCAAAAAGGTTATCCCTATTGAAATATTTCGCCCTTTTAAGGGCTTGATTTACCATCTTTTTAGGGTATCCCCTATCTGTCAGTTTTTTGGATAGTACTCCTGCATGTTTCAAAAAATCTTGGTTGTCTGTACAATTTCGTTTCAATCTGAGAAATTGCCCAAAAGGGATGTTATTTTTCTGGCATGGGGGGTGGTGGCTTTCGTAATGAAGCATGGTATTTCGATCAGTTTTCTTAGTGAAAAGCTCCACTTTTAGGGCGCCTGCAGAATATTTGATGACTATGTCCAAAAATTCACATCTTTCTTGGTTATATTGACTAGTGAATCTGAGGTTTTTGTCCCCTAGGTTGAGCCAAGTTATGAACTCTTCCAGGGTTTCCATGGGTCCTGTCCAGATAAAAAAAATGTCGTCTATGTACCTAGACCATAAAGAAATATTTTCAAAGAAAGGGGCATTTGAATTAAAGATATGTGTTTCTTCGAACTGTGCCACATAGAGGCATGCCAAGCTGGGAGCACAGGTGGCTCCCATGCTGGTGCCCTTGGTCTGTTTATAAAAATCTTTTTCAAACAAAAAAATGTTATTTTTGAGGACTATAGTGACACAGTCTATGATGAAGGTTTCGTGTGGGGTTGGGTCGTGTTCGCCTTCACAAAGTAATTTGCTAACTGTCTTTATGGTGCTATCCTGTGGTATATTAGTGTATAGTGCTTCTATGTCTAGCGTAACCAAATATTGTGTGTTTGGGTTGAATGGAAAATTCTAAATTTTTTGAATAATTGCTGCTGTGTCTTTTATATATGCTTTTTGTTTGGTGACATGGGGTTGTAGAAAGATATCGGCGTATTTACTGAGGGGTTCAGTAAGGGAACCTATACTGGACACAATTGGTCTCATGGGGGGGTCTGTGGAGTCTTTATGGACTTTGGGGAGTCCATAAAGTGCGGGTATTGTGGGATTGGTATTTAGGAGGAATTTATATTCTTCCTCACAAATGATATCATCCTCTTTTGCAAAGTCTAAGAGATGTTTGATGTTGGTTTGAAGTTCAGACCACTCCTTTCTGTTGGAGTTTCGATAATGGTCGGTGTTATTCAGAAGTACACGCATCTTGTTATTGTAGTATGTGGTGGACATCACTACGATGCTCCCGCCTTTATCGGCCGGTTTGATAGTGAGCATATGATTGTTTTCTAATTCCATCAGTGCTTCTTTTTCTTTTTTGTCAAGATTGAATTTTATCCAATTCTTTTGTTCTACGACATCTGAAACGCTTTTAGTTACGGCTATTTCAAAGGCTTCTATCTGCTTGTTGATTTGGCCTAATTGGGGAGTCCAAGTGGATTTGGCTTTAAGGCCTGATTTGTTAGGGCGAGTGTTTCTTTCTTTGCCATCAAAAAATGTCATTAGTCTTACTTTTCTAAAGAAACTTTGCAGGTCCCTTTCTAAACGGAATTTATCTACAGGGGAAGTGATTGCAAATCCTAAGCCTTTCTCTAATACCTGAATTTGGAGTGGGGAAAGTATTGTGTCTGAGAGAATGATTATAGGGGCTTTGCTCAAATGTCCCAGGTCTTCTGGCTCCTTGTATATGGTCTCTGTTGATGTTGAGGCACATATTTGCCCCTCCCTCTCCCTCTCCCTCTCTGCTGTGTGAAGTTCTGTCGTTGCTCTAAAAAAGGGAGTGAGGGTTTGTTTGGGCCTTTAGGGGTGTCCTGTTCTTTATTGCCATGCCTATTTTCATTCTGCACTTCATTTTCACTATCTGAACTGGTATAGGACGTATCAAAGAATCTAACCTTCTTTTTTTGCTGGAAATTATTACCCTGGTTGCGTTGCCACGGTTTGCGATATTGGGGCATTTCTCGTGGTCTATCATAATAGTCCTTTTGTAGGTATGGGTATGTGATCTCTGGATTATATTTGGCCACGTCATTCTTTAGTTTATTACTCTTTTTGTTAAATAAATAGTCCCTATATCCGTCAACATCCTTCTTAATATCTTCCAGTTTTTTAATGGCATCCTCTAATGCCGGATTTTCACTGAGTTTTTTCTCCATTTCATTAAGTTCCTGTCTTTCTACTATTAAAATCTCTGAAGCGGTTTCAATAATTAAAAGCATCCAGTCACGGCTGCATCTGTTCGCGACAAAAGTCCATTTTTCAATAAATTTAGGATTACCAATGAAGATGCCAGGTTCATTGGTTTCTTGTAGACCTTTCGGGATAATCCCATTTCTACAGTAGTCTATTAAAAAATCTGAGTGTAACTCTGTGCGTATGATTTTTTTCTTAGCATTCCATAATTTGCGCCATTCTTCCTCATCTGTATTGTTAATTTGAGCAGATGGTATATTCTTTGTGGTGCCATTAATTAGCTTGTTGAACTGATCTTCATTATAACTTAAGATCTTTAAGCCTTCCATTGTGGCTAATATGAAGGTAGAGTGTACCAAAAGATACCTCCCCGGTTAACAAACCGTATATACTTAAATAAAAAGAAGAAGGGAGGCCTCCTCTATTGTGAAATAGGGGACAAGGAGTCTGAGTGTGAGGAACTAGAAAGGTCCCAAAAAGCCAATCGACTTGTGTGAACCCAAGTGTAGATCACATATTCCGTAAAATGCCAGGTTTACAATGAGACTTGTACCATATTACCATAGACAAATATTAAGCAAATCATGAACCATGAAAAATATGTGTGTTATAAAAATATACAATTTATTACAATATAGAGATAAAATCAAACGATTTGCACAATAAATGTGCCCAAGGACACAGTGGCTTGTTAAAAACAATAAAAATCACAATTTAATAAAAACAATTTTTCATAAATGTCACAGTTGTTGTTGTAGTCGACGCAGCATTTCGGTGAATCAGAGATAACACCTTCTTCAGGACAAACAATTCTACAAGAGAACATTACAATTAGAAACATGCCAGTAATTGCAGGAATCTGCATCTTCTATCTCTTTACAGCTAAAAAAATTTTTGATGTTTTTTTGGGCACAATTTATACACACTAGGAAATATATTTTTTTGAAAAAGTTGTTCACAGTTGGACTTTATGTGGTACATTTGCAAAGGCATTTTGTATATACGACTATACACTTGGGTCCTACAGCATGAAGACATATAGTCCTCATCAGGGTAGCTCCAAAGGATAAAAAATCCTGTAGCCTACCTGTGTGTTACTTTATCTATATCCTCTTTTTTTCTCAATTTCGAGGAATATGTTAGTCGGACTCAATTCGACTTGGACGGACTTCTGGTATCAATAGGTTCCAGTATAGAGTCCTTTAGTGAAAAGATATATTATAATTATTATATTACCTTAGTCAGTCAGGAGCTCTGTAGTGATAAGGAAACCGGAGGGGGGCCACCGTATTGTTTATAGATAAAACTGTTGAAACAAAGGAAAAGAAGTCTTATCTTATTTAATAATAACTCCTTTACACTGTCTCATTTGGAGGTGACTAACTATTAATTAATTCAATTGCGGCAGTGAGAGATGCCTTCTGCTTTCCTTATCACTACAGAGCTCCTGACTGACTAAGGTAATATGAGCATGGCCACTCAGAGGCAGATGTAAGAAATGGATGTTTGTTTAACTCATGATTATAACAAATAGGAGAAGTAATTATAATATATCTTTTCACTAAAGGACTCTATACTGGAACCTATTGACACCAGAAGTCCGTCCAAGTCGAATTGAGTCCGACTAACATATTCCTCGAAATTGAGAAAAAAAGAGGATATAGATAAAGTAACACATAGGTAGGCTACAGGATTTTTTATCCTTTGGAGCTACCCTGATGAGGACTATATGTCTTCATGCTGTAGGACCCAAGTGTATAGTCATATATACAAAATGCCTTTGCAAATGTACCACATAAAGTCCAACTGTGAACAACTTTTTCAAAAAAATATATTTCCTAGTGTGTATAAATTGTGCCCAAAAAAACATCAACATTTTTTTTAGCTGTAAAGAGATAGAAGAGGCAGATTCCTGCAATTACTGGCATGTTTCTAATTGTAATGTTCTCTTGTAGAATTGTTTGTCCTGAAGAAGGTGTTATCTCTGATTCACCGAAACGCTGCGTCGACTACAACAACAACTGTGACATTTATGAAAAATTGTTTTTATTAAATTGTGTTTTTTATTGTTTTTAACAAGCCACTGTGTCCTTGGGCACATTTATTGTGCAAATCGTTTGATTTTATCTCTATATTGTAATAAATTGTATATTTTTATAACACACATATTTTTCATGGTTCATGATTTGCTTAATATTTGTCTATGGTAATATGGTACAAGTCTCATTGTAAACCTGGCATTTTACGGAATATGTGATCTACACTTGGGTTCACACAAGTCGATTGGCTTTTTGGGACTTTTCTTGTTCCTCACACTCAGACTCCTTGTCCCCTATTTCACAATAGAGGAGGCCTCCCTTCTTCTTTTTACTTAAGTATATACGGTTTGTTAACCGGGGAGGTATCTTTTGGTACACTCTACCTTCATATTAGCCACAATGGAAGGCTTAAAGACCTTAAGTTATAATGAAGATCAGTTCAACAAGCTAATTAATGGCACCACAAAGAATATACCATCTGCTCAAATTAACAATACAGATGAGGAAGAATGGCGCAAATTATGGAATGCTAAGAAAAAAATCATACGCACAGAGTTACACTCAGATTTTTTAATAGACTACTGTAGAAATGGGATTATCCCGAAAGGTCTACAAGTAACCAATGAACCTGGCATCTTCATTGGTAATCCTAGATTTATTGAAAAATGAACTTTTGTCGCGAACAGATGCAGCCGTGACTGGATGCTTTTAATTATTGAAACCGCTTCCGAGATTTTAATAGTAGAAAGACAGGAACTTAATGAAATGGAGAAAAAACTCAGTGAAAATCCGGCATTAGAGGATGCCATTAAAAAACTGGAAGATATTAAGAAGGATGTTGACGGATATAGGGACTATTTATTTAACAAAAAGAGTAATAAACTAAAGAATGACGTGGTCAAATATAATCCAGAGATCACATACCCATACCTACAAAAGGACTATTATGATAGACCACGAGAAATGCCCCAATATCGCAAACCGTGGCAACGCAACCAGGGTAATAATTTCCAGCAAAAAAAGAAGGTTAGATTCTTTGATACGTCCTATACCAGTTCAGATAGTGAAAATGAAGTGCAGAATGAAAATAGGCATGGCAATAAAGAACAGGACACCCCTAAAGGCCCAAACAATCCCTCACTCCCTTTTTTAGAGCAACGACAGAACTTCACACAGCAGAGAGGGAGAGGGAGAGGGAGGGGCAAATATGTGCCTCAACATCAACAGAGACCATATACAAGGAGCCAGAAGACCTGGGACATTTGAGCAAAGCCCCTATAATCAATCTCTCAGACACAATACTTTCCCCACTCCAAATTCAGGTATTAGAGAAAGGCTTAGGATTTGCAATCACTTCCCCTGTAGATAAATTCAGTTTAGAAAGGGACCTGCAAAGTTTCTTTAGAAAAGTAAGACTAATGACATTTTTTGATGGCAAAGAAAGAAACACTCGCCCTAACAAATCAGGCCTTAAAGCCAAATCCACTTGGACTCCCCAATTAGGCCAAATCAACAAGCAGATAGAAGCCTTTGAAATAGCCGTAACTAAAAGCGTTTCAGATGTTGTAGAACAAAAGAATTGGATAAAATTCAATCTTGACAAAAAAGAAAAAGAAGCACTGATGGAATTAGAAAACAATCATATGCTCACTATCAAACCGGCCGATAAAGGCGGGAGCATCGTAGTGATGTCCACCACATACTACAATAACAAGATGCGTGTACTTCTAAATAACACCGACCATTATCGAAACTCCAACAGAAAGGAGTGGTCTGAACTTCAAACCAACATCAAACATCTCTTAGACTTTGCAAAAGAGGATGATATCATTTGTGAGGAAGAATATAAATTCCTCCTAAATACCAATCCCACAATACCCGCACTTTATGGACTCCCCAAAGTCCATAAAGACTCCACAGACCCCCCCATGAGACCAATTGTGTCCAGTATAGGTTCCCTTACTGAACCCCTCAGTAAATACGCCGATATCTTTCTACAACCCCATGTCACCAAACAAAAAGCATATATAAAAGACACAGCGGCAATTATTCAAAAAATTGAGAATTTTCCATTCAACCCAAACACACAATATTTGGTTACGCTAGACATAGAAGCACTATACACTAATATACCACAGGATAGCACCATAAAGACAGTTAGCAAATTACTTTGTGAAGGCGAACACGACCGAACCTCACACGCAACCTTCATCATAGACTGTGTCACTATAGTCCTCAAAAATAACATTTTTTTGTTTGAAAAAGATTTTTATAAACAGACCAAGGGCACCAGCATGGGAGCCACCTATGCTCCCAGCTTGGCATGCCTCTATGTGGCACAGTTCGAAGAAACACATATCTTTAATTCAAATGCCCCTTTCTTTGAAAATATTTCTTTATGGTCTAGGTACATAGACGACATTTTTTTTATCTGGACAGGACCCATGGAAACCCTGGAAGAGTTCATAACTTGGCTCAACCTAGGGGACAAAAACCTCAGATTCACTAGTCAATATAACCAAGAAAGATGTGAATTTTTGGACATAGTCATCAAATATTCTGCAGGCGCCCTAAAAGTGGAGCTTTTCACTAAGAAAACTGATCGAAATACCATGCTTCATTACGAAAGCCACCACCCCCCATGCCAGAAAAATAACATCCCTTTTGGGCAATTTCTCAGATTGAAACGAAATTGTACAGACAACCAAGATTTTTTGAAACATGCAGGAGTACTATCCAAAAAACTGACAGATAGGGGATACCCTAAAAAGATGGTAAATCAAGCCCTTAAAAGGGCGAAATATTTCAATAGGGATAACCTTTTTGAACAAAAAAGTAAAAATATAGAGACAGAAAGTAGGTTAGTTTTTGTGACAAATTACAGTGGAATCAGCAACAAAATTAAAAATATAATCAACCGAAATTGGAACCTAGTCACAACCAACAGCACCAATCCACCCATTCCTAAACCTATTTTTGCTTTTAGAAGAAACAAAACCATTAGGAACAGCCTAGTACAAAACATATAGAGATACAACCCAAACACAAAGAACTGTAGATAATAACCCACTCCCAGTCGGTACATTTCCGTGCAGCAAATGCTCAAATTGCAATAATGTCATCAAGGGCAATCAGATTGAGCATAAAAAAACAAAACATCACATTAGATCGTTTATCAACTGCAGATCAAAAAACCTAATATATCTAATCAAATGCCCCTGTGACTATGTTTACATCGGCGAAACCTCCCGCGAAGTCAGACTTAGACTAAATGAGCACAAATCTGCAATACGATGTAATAAACCTGGAGCCCCTCTCACAGACCACTGGAGAACAGCAGGCCACAAAATTGATGAATTGAAGTGGTGTGGATTAGAAATAATCACCCAAAATATGAGAGGCGGCGACATTTGCACAAAACGGAAGAAACGGGAACAATTCTATATGTCCCGTTTCAATTCCGTCAATGAAGGTCTGAACACAAGAGAAGACTGGGAAAGAGTCTTACAATAAATAGTCCCATACTTATGCGCAACAATAGCCATGACTATCTAGCAATGCATGCCCACATTAAGTGATGATATTAAGAGCCAATTCCTTGTGTATCGATACCATAATGACATGAGTATAGGACATTGCACAACGTGACCACTATTGAATGATAAAAATTTATCTTTGTAAATTATTGTAGTATCCGGACCATGATGAGTTGCTACACGAGAACCACCCGTGAAAAATGCTACTTCATTGAAAATACTCTTGAGGGATAAACACATATCGTTTATTTTTAATGAAACTCCAAAACATCACGAAGTTATACATAGCTTATTGTTAACTCACGTAGATGGACTCAAGAAACAACTGATAAATGGCCCCAAGTAGAAATGTGATTCTAAGGCTAGGTAAACAAAAACAAACGCGCTGGGGCTCTGATATCACGCACATGTGTCACTCCGATGCGCCAGTGGCGTATAGAACTACAGATGTAGTTTCTAAATCCGACCCATAACAACGGGAATTAGGCACGAACAAACCACGTCACCTAATTGATATTCTCCCGCGAAAACGGGTGCTTAAATAAGCATCTGCCGAACGCCGAGACATACACTTGGCTGTTCGTCTTGACAACCAGATGCGGAGAGGACCGAGAGGGGAGCAGGGAGGCCGATTAACACAATACAGGTAAGAGCGATTGAGAATTCGGTAACTACCCGGCTTTCAGTGAGTTTTCCCTAACCTAAAATCTGTTCCTTAACAAAAAAACCCTGACCTTAGTAGTATAACGCAGTGGCCCTCCATTGAACAAATTGCTGCATATACCTGTGCTACTTTGACGCATTGTTATATTTCCCTCGCTACTATTTTAACTAAAACACGAGCGAGTCATGGAAACCCCGTAGACTATTTACATCAGGTCCCAAACCACCCTTGGAGCATAGTTTATGCCTTAAACTCAGCATAATCTTGTAATGGCAAAACATTACAACGATACATAATAATCAACTTTAGAACTCAGACGAAGTACCCAAATAGAGCCCCTTAGCGAGGTCTAAGACTGTACAAAGAAACTATATTTATAAAAGTACAGATTGTGGCCATCATATCACTTACAGGTTGAATTAAAGAACAACCAAGACTGATAAAAACTGACGCTGCGGGCAGAATTGAAGGCATCCAGTGGCGCATATAAGAATCAGAGAATTTCTTATTCATAGGTGAGTGAAATTCAAGAAATTACCTAGGACCGACACCATTGAGGACTCAATAGAGAGGTTAACTAAATAATCCTAGCACTAAATAACAGGATTACTTATGTTCCAGAAGGCATCTCTCACTGCCGCAATTGAATTAATTAATAGTTAGTCACCTCCAAATGAGACAGTGTAAAGGAGTTATTATTAAATAAGATAAGACTTCTTTTCCTTTGTTTCAACAGTTTTATCTATAAACAATACGGTGGCCCCCCTCCGGTTTCCTTATCACTACAGAGCTCCTGACTGACTAAGGTAATATGAGCATGGCCACTCAGAGGCAGATGTAAGAAATGGATGTTTGTTTAACTCATGATTATAACAAATAGGAGAAGTAATTATAATATATCTTTTCACTAAAGGACTCTATACTGGAACCTATTGATACCAGAAGTCCGTCCAAGTCGAATTGAGTCCGACTAACATATTCCTCGAAATTGAGAAAAAAAGAGGATATAGATAAAGTAACACACAGGTAGGCTACAGGATTTTTTATCCTTTGGAGCTACCCTGATGAGGACTATATGTCTTCATGCTGTAGGACCCAAGTGTATAGTCATATATACAAAATGCCTTTGCAAATGTACCACATAAAGTCCAACTGTGAACAACTTTTTCAAAAAAATATATTTCCTAGTGTGTATAAATTGTGCCCAAAAAAACATCAACATTTTTTTTAGCTGTAAAGAGATAGAAGATGCAGATTCCTGCAATTACTGGCATGTTTCTAATTGTAATGTTCTCTTGTAGAATTGTTTGTCCTGAAGAAGGTGTTATCTCTGATTCACCGAAACGCTGCGTCGACTACAACAACAACTGTGACATTTATGAAAAATTGTTTTTATTAAATTGTGATTTTTATTGTTTTTAACAAGCCACTGTGTCCTTGGGCACATTTATTGTGCAAATCGTTTGATTTTATCTCTATATTGTAATAAATTGTATATTTTTATAACACACATATTTTTCATGGATCATGATTTGCTTAATATTTGTCTATGGTAATATGGTACAAGTCTCATTGTAAACCTGGCATTTTACGGAATATGTGATCTACACTTGGGTTCACACAAGTCGATTGGCTTTTTGGGACCTTTCTTGTTCCTCACTACCAGTAACAAGAACCTCAGAAAACATTTGAACACTTTCAAATCACAAGGGATAGTCAACAAAGGCGAACATGGTTTTCTCAATACAGACTCACTGTTGCTTCCCATTTTGTACTTTCATGCAAAAGTGCACAAGAACTGTAATCCAATACTTGGCCGCCCCATCATCTCTGCCAGAAAGAACATGTGCAAGAACATCTCTAAATATGTAGACTTTTTTCTACAGGACTTGGTCTCCAGCATACCCACATATTTAAAAGACACTAGTGACTTACTAGTCAAAATCAAAGACATCCCATGGCGTGAGGATTATATACTGATGTACCTTAAGATATCACGTCACTGAACACTAGCATCCGGCACAGTGATGGAATCAAGGCTTGTAAATATTTTCTGGGCAAAAGACTGATTCACAGTTTCAAGCATAATGAATTCATTCTGTTCCTTATTGAATGGTGTCTTTTTCATAACTATGTCATGTTTGACAAAACTGCGTACCAGCAACTGAGGGGGGTGGCCATGGGGACCGATTTCTCACCTAGCTATGCATGCCTCCATGTGGGTTGATGGGAAGAGCAGGCTCCCATGACTGATCACTCATCTGCATTTAACAAAAACATTATCACTTGGCTGAGGCACATAGACAATGTCTTTGTAATCGGGAGGGGCAACACTGACAGTGCAAAGTAATATATTACTGAGATTAACAATAACAATCTCAGTTTGGAATTCAATGTCAGCATCGGTGAAACCCCGATAGAGTTCCTAGATGTCATGCTGGACATCTTCAATGGTGCATTACACTCAAAACTACATAGGAAGACTACTGCGGGCAACTCCAACCTGCATGCCTCCAGCTTTCACCCTAGGCATTTAATAGCAAGCATCCCTTA
The DNA here is from genome assembly GCF_964263255.1 of Lissotriton vulgaris. Taxonomy (NCBI): domain Eukaryota; kingdom Metazoa; phylum Chordata; class Amphibia; order Caudata; family Salamandridae; genus Lissotriton; species Lissotriton vulgaris. The sequence goes on along the minus strand of NC_141689.1, from coordinate 1,230,288,776 downwards.
TGGCGAAATGCTTCGCATCACAGAATATGTAGTTCAGAAGAAGACTTGGAGTGTCAGCAAAAGGCATTCAATAGATTCAGGGCACGTGAATACTCTAAAGGTAACTTAAACAAAGCCTTTGACAGGGCCAATATCATACCAAGAGATTAACTTCTCACAGGTAAACCCACTCCAGTTAGCAACACTGCCAGCAGTGAGTTACATGCACACACAGTTATCACCAGGCTCATTAGCATGTACAATACAGAGGAACGTGCAGGCAGAACAGTGACCACAAGCATTGGAGCATCATAAAATCGGACCCAACTCTGGGCCCTATAGTTGCACAACATCCTGACATCACTTACAGACGATGCTATAGTGAGAAACATCCCTGAGATTGTCACAAAAACCAATTGGCTCTCTGACATAAAAGGCTTTGTGAAATGCAACAGCTACAGGGCGTGTAAATTCGGCAGGAACATGACACAAGTAGATTCCACTTTTAGAAAACAACCCCTCACCATCAAATCGCACCTAACATGCAGAACAGAGTTTGCAGTTTATTTACTAGAGTGCAAATGTGGGCTGCGCTACATAGGCAGTACCAAGCTACAAGTGCATTCACGCATCTCACAACATCTTAGAGCTATAGTGAACAATACTCCATCCTGTAGCTAGGCAATTTAGGGAGGTCTACAACAAGCATCTTGACCACCTCTAATACTCTGTAATTGACTGCATACCCACACTGAGAAGGGGGGGGGAATCGTGAGAAACTCTTGCGACAACTTGAAAGCAAATACATTTTAGAATTTAACACCAAGACACCCTCAGGCCTCAACACCAGTGAAGATTTACACAACTTCCTATAATCTTGAAACTGATGTGTTGTTTAGTATACTCTGTATTAATCAGTTTGGCCATATTTAACTTATAATGCAAGATTTCTTCATCTGAGGTTGCGCATGTGTACCGGCACCATCACACATTTATTTCGCAATGTACACAAAATAACAGCATTTGTGCAAGTATATTTCCATTCATAGCTGTTTTTTGCTATTTACATTTATTCCTCTCATTGTTGTACATCGGAACCATATTGGTTCCTATCTGTCATTCTTAACTTTGGTAGTCTGTCTGAATTGCTCATTTTTATAAATTACTTTGGTGCACTGTATATAGAGCACACAAGAGTATATTAGTGCATCTGTCAGGCACTGAAGTTTCTTATTGTTATGCTCTCACATCACTATCTATCACTTACTGTCGCTTCACATTCCTTGAGTCACTCCCCATACCTCTCACTGTGTTCACTTATAGCACTTTTATCAGAGTAGTAGTTCTCACTAATTGTTTTTTAAAACCACAATTAATGGCGAATTCCATATAGGACATGATGGATGCCCGCACATACACATGATTACCTCCCATTTTTTAACATTGCTCCCATTTTATAACTATTAGCGTTTCTCATAGACACACTTACGCACAAATGGTGCCAAGTATGCATGGTCACGATCAATGACACTTGTACAGCAGGCAATTTCATGGTTAATCCAACCAGCGTTTGTGCGGGCGTCATGTAACAGTTTGCAATTGCATTTAATTTACCTCCATTTTAATATGAGAGTATTCCGCTGTTACGCCTATTTACCATTGTTTGAGTTTAACTTTTTGTCCAGGATCCACACAAGGTTGACACATGTAGCCGCAGCGCTTTCTGTTTCCATTCTGGAAGTCTGTCCATTATGTCTGTGGCATTTGGCTAAAACTGTGTAAAGCACTTGCTGACTTACTTCCAGCAGCAAAACAGAGCTCTCTTCAAACTGTAAAAATGTGCTAACTGTAGTAAAACGCCTACTCGTGTATTTAGCATGGAAAATAGACTACTACTACCCCTTGTACATAATGTACCCATTCACAAGCAGCACGTTGTGTGATCAAGGCCGCATGTCTGGCGGCCGAAGTGCGTAATTTGGACATTGATGTGTGATTAAAACCATCAAACCTATATCTTTGCTTTTAGAGTCTGGGCCCGTGTGTTGCGCCGCTGCCGCTGCTGTGGCTAGTACAGTTCTGGGACTTTCGTTTTGATATATATAGAGATATATATATGTATGTATGTATATATTTGATTTGTAATCCTTGACGATTTTTGTCTTTAGAAATTACATTTCTCTATACTGCACTGCCTTGAAGATTCTCTTGTATCTCCCTAGTAACACGGTTTTCGTACTGAAATTAATGTTAGTTCAGATAGTCTGCAAACGGGTGAAATCAGCTCTTTCTCACTACTGTACACAACACTATGTTGCAGAAGCTCGAATGTTGAAACAGGAATTTTGAAAAGTCTTTACCTTTTTAAACTTTGGGCTAGAACTGGAACACTACTCACGAAGGCTCTGCTCATGCGCGTTGACAAGACCTTATCGCTGCAGCTCAAAAGACATTGCCAAAGGCAAGCCCGTCTGCGCCTGTCCGCGCCCTGAAGCGTCCAGCGGCTACAATCCCTGCCCTAATTGTGCCAATCCCTCATATACAGGTCGCTTACTCTTCTGAGGAGCTACACCTGCTAAATAGTCACTTCTCGAATTGCCTTCCCATATACCATTCAGCCAACAACTTATTCAACTGCCCTCAATGCAATTTCTCCTTCAACCAGGACACTCTGCCTGCAACCTCTTCGATCTCATCCTACAAGTTTTGGGGTATAAACTGTTGATCCCTTCCAAAAAACAAAGATCACATCTTAGACCTCCTCGCCTCCTCTCAACCAGATGCGCTGTTCCTGACTGAAACCTGGCTTCATGCCAGTTCCGGCCCAGACGTGGCCAGTGCTCTTCCCCCAGGCTACGTCATAGTCAGACAGGACAGAGTTACTGGGAAAGGCAGAGGGATAGCGATTATCTTTAAGTCCACCCACCCCTGCCAATTAGAAACTCTTCCTTTCCCTGACTGCGAAGCTGCTTCATTCAAACTCTCAGTCTCCCCTCAACTTACATTATCGGGAATACTCATCTACCGACCCCCTGACAAATCCACCCGGTGGCTTACATCTTTCGCTGAACTAATAGCCCCGCTTATATTAAAATCAGCAAATTTCACTATCTTGGGGGACTTAAACCTCCATCTAGAAGATACTTACAATAGCCTCAGTAGTACTTTTTTATCTGACTGTGAGGCCATTAACTTGATACTTAGGAATCAGGGCCCAACTCTTCAAGCTGGCCATTTACTCAACCCAATTATTTCCAACATACCGCTTGACTGTAGTACCCCCGCCCTCCCCCTTGACTGGCCAGACCATTATGCCATCTTTTTTAGCTTGACTGCAGAGAGCACCTACAAATGCACCTCCCCGCCACTACAAGCAGAAATAGAGCCTGGTCTAAATTAAATATTCACGCACTCAATGCCACCAAACAAACCTGCATTTCACTAAATCAGAAAGTCCACCTTTGGCTGTCCTCCAACATCAACCGGCATTTGCCGCTAAGCTCCAAACTCCCCATTGCTCATCTTCCCCCAGCGCCCTGGTTCACAAATGACGTGAAAACCATGAAATCGAAATGCAAACAACTTGAAAGATCTTGGAGAAAGACATATTCCTTAAACGATAAACAAACCTATCGCTCTGCTCTTAGGCAATACCATCTAGCCTGCAGAAAGACTAAAGCCGCCTATGTTCTGGAGTCTATAAACAACGCCTCCAATCGGCCGAAAGTTCTATTCTCCACGGTGAAAAAGCTAGCAGGCTCAAACACTTCCCCTACTCCTCCGGCACTGGGAGAGACCCAATGCAATGACATCGCAGACTTTTTCATTTCCAAAGTAGACAAGATCTACGATTCACTTTCTACAGCCCTATGCAACTTATCCCCTGACCCGTCCATCCTGGACACACCTGATTCCCCTCCTCTAACGCCACAAATTTCAGAATGGCCCCAGCTCCAGCAAAACCCGCTCCGTGATTGTATGGCCATGGTCAACTCAGGCTCTCCCCTTGACCCAATCCCCATTCACACTCTCCGTCAACTTTCCCCTGACCTACTTCTAGTTGTTCAAGACCTCCTTAACTCTTCTTTACGAGAATCCATAGTCCCGGAGGAATGGAAAAGAGCTATGGTGATTCCTCTTTTAAAAAAACCTGGCGCCGACCCTGAAACGTATTCTAACTACCGCCCCATTTCCCTGCTGCCTATATTTTCAAAACTTTTGGAAAGACATGTCAATATCCACCTTACCTCCCATATCGAGGCAACAGGCTTCCTACATCCATCCCAATCTGGGTTCCATACCCACTTTTCCACAGAAACCACTCTTTTACGAGTCACTGAGAATTTACGTCTCCGCCCCGATCAGGGTGAAACCTCTGCGCTTATTCTTTTAGATTTAAGCGCAGCATTCGACACGGTTTCGCACCCTGTCCTTCTGAAGGCATTGGAGGCGGCCGGAGTCACCGGACAAGCACTGGCCTGGCTCTCCTCCTACCTCAGTGATCCTTCTTTCCAAGTTTTTTCTTCCAATTCTGCCTCTTTTGTGCGTTCGTCTGCGCATGGGGTGCCCCAGGGGTCTTCACTTAGCCCAATGCTATTTAACATCTACGTGAGACCCCTGGCCACCATCGTGGAAGACTCTGGCCTATCCCTTTACTCATACGCAGACGATACCCAAATAATTTTTTCTCTTTCATCTGCCAAAACTTGTGCCCCATCTGCTCTCAAACTAGGGCTCAGCAGAGTTGCCGAATGGATGAGGGCTAATCTACTGAAATTGAACGGGGACAAGAGGGAGGTAGTCATCCTAGGTAAACAGAAACACCTCTGGGGCCCCCAACATTGGCCACCAGAAATAGGGCCTCTACCCCTGCCTGTTACACAGGTTCGTAACCTTGGCTTTGTCCTAGATGACTCACTAACTATGCGACACCAGGTTGTCAAGGTGGCAGCCCCCTGTTTTTCCATTCTTGGGTGGCTCCGCAAAATCCTTTGGATGCTCCCTGACTCAACAAGGCGTACGGTAGTCCAGGCTTTAGTCATCGCGCGCCTGGACTACGGCAACGTACTCTACCTCGGAGTCACCGCAGAGGCACAGAGGAAACTCCAGCTGGCTCAAAACTCTGCTGCCCACCTACTTTGCAAAGTTCCCTGGAGATCTTCCATCTCCCCCTATCTCAAAGACCTACATTGGCTCCGCATTGAAAGCAGAATTAAATTCAAGGCCCTCTGCTTTATGCATAAGATCAAGCAGGGGCTTGCCCCTGATAATCTCCAGGCTATTGTCCAACCCTACACTCCCTCTCGCCCTCTTAGATCCTCTTCTCAAGGGAATTTCCAAACTCCTCGTTTCAAATTGGCAAGAATTGGCGGACGATCTTTCGCCTGCCTTGCCCCTAAGCTATGGAATGCTCTTCCGGCTCCACTGAAACTTGAGCCTTCCCTGACCAAATTTCGAAAAAAGCTTAAAACCCTGCTCTTCCCTCAGTGATAACCCTCTAACCTCATGACCACTGCCTTCAGTCTCGCGCACTATAAATTTAAAATACACTACAATACAATACAATTGCCTTACAAGCTGCATGTGCATATTTTCTAATGTTGGCGATAGAATCTGAAGATTTCAAATGGTATTTTCCTTCCTTAAGATTCGGGCGCGCTGGCGAGACACTTCCTATTTCTTTTCATGAACACTTCGCTTTTCCTCAGAAGTTCAGTTGAAGTGCAACGGTGTTACACATGCGCATTGGTTACATTCTCATCTAAACCACTAGCCCACTTCAATTGAGATGACAGCGGCCATCTTGAATGCTGCATTATTCCGATGCTGTAGTTCTTTGAGCAGTACTTCGAACAACAGCTATCTGCCAGGGTGTAGCTTCCTCCACCTTGGATACTGTCTACTCCAAAGGTATTTGGTGTTCATTTTCTTCTTTCCAACAGTCAAAACATGGCAAGACAATGACTCCTTGACAGAGATATAGTCAATTATAAATTTAAGCTATAACTATAACTTTAGAATTTCTAATGTTTTTGTAGTTTGTTTGCTTTGTTTAAAAAGAATAAATTAACTTTTCCTGACTATAACTACGTTTTAACCTTTTGTGGCATTTGCAATCCACTATTTGCATTAGAAATACGAATCAACAGGTAACGTTGTATGGTTGCTCACAAAATTCATATTGGTCAGCATGACAAAGGCAATAAAGTGTACATCAAAGTGAGAAAGATTAATAGTTTGAGTGGATGACTAAGGGCCTGATTACGAGTCTGGTGGTTTTGTGACCGCCAGACTCATGTTGGCGCAGAAGTCACGGTACACCGTTTTACGAACTACAGCTTTAAAAATCGTATCAGCAGTCGACTGCCCTGGCGGTGGCGCAGGAGCACCACAACACATTATGCTGAGTAGGGACTGATGTAGTCCTGCTCAGCACATTTTGAGTCTCTGGACAGACAAACTTTTCATGGCAGAGCCCGCAGTGAAAAGGCTGGCCTGCAGGGCCCCTATGTCCCTTCCGCCATAGAGATAGATTTAGGGGGGCAGACCATATGCCCCCTGTCTGTTATACCCCCAGTTCCAGCACAGCATGGATGTCATGTGGGCCTTTCCCATTGAAATGTCTGTTTTCAAGGCACCGCCATGAGAAAGGCCAAAGGACCGCCGGCGGTATTAAGAGTTGTACTTATTCAACTCACAACACGGCCAGTGGTCCATGCCGGGGTTGGGGCAGCGGAGGGAGCGTTGAGCCTTCCGCCATTGTGCCACACACGTAATCAGGCCCTAACACTCCTTAGTATTAATAAGTCAAAGTTTATTTCTGTGAGGCTACAACTGAAATACTGCAGCAAGGGAAACAAATCAGATATACTATTGGCCATGTACCTAATGGCTCTGCAAAATAAATTTCATATATTAGAAATCCAAAATGAGTGGGAGGCAAATCACCAGCTTTAAAAAAAAAAAAAAAAATTGGGTCGAGAGGCGACAGTAGATGTAGAGGAAGCTGAGGGTGGATAGCAAGACACCTGGTAAATTTGTTGTAAACATTTATAATGGAAATGATAAAGTAATGCTAAGGATTGTCTGGAGTGTGGCAGGATAACAGGTATTCTTTCTTTGGAGAGAGGTGATGTGGGTATGGGCAGAGGTTGATAAGATGTGCTTCAGGACACCAAATGTAACACAGGGAAAGGTGCTGAGGGAGGTGAGGCTACAGTGTGCATGGCTTTCCCATCACCCCTATACACCTGCACAGCTGGTTAAATCTGGGACATATGATTTGGATGAGCCATACATAACATAAAAGAGTAGATGGGTATCAGTGATTAACTTCAATGTTTTTCACCTCAGGGTTCTGAGAGGCATCATTTACAACTCAAGCTTCCATCTAATTTTATGTTTGATGTTACCCAGGACCCCTGGAAGCAAAACGTCTAGACAGTTGTGTGAAATGCTTGCCAGTCAAGTCAAGTCAAATTACTTTATTCGTATTTCATTTAACAAACATAAAAGTACAGATAAAAAATACATTTCTAGCACAATAAATAAGGGAGTACAGCTACTTTACAACCTGATTGACTTTCCTGATCTGATCACACACCGCCGGTAACTCTCAGGTTCCGGCCCGGGGTAGCGACGAACTAGAGTGTTGCCTCACGCCCTGAGCTGTTGCCAGGAGCGGATAGTATCTTCCCGATTTTTAACGGAAGTCCACACCTAAGCCGAAGCTGAGAAATCATAGCTGTAAAAAGTTGTAAGGTTGTATGTATTTATCTCTATTAACTTTTGACTATAGGTGCAGTCGTTTATAATATCTGGTCCTGAAGAAAGCCTTATTGTGGCTGAAACATGTCGACCGCATTAGTACGCCCACATATCTATTAAGGGCGTCCATGCACTTTTTATTTATTTTTATCTTGGAGACCAAAGGATTCTTAATAAACCCAATTTTCCTTTTGGTCATCAAATTTTAAACCTGTATCACCACACTGCACAATCACATGCACTACATCATGTTTTAACCACAGACTGTATCATAAGATCTGTGAGTACCTTCTTCTTTACAACTAGAAGGTACAGATGAGGCTCCCAAAGGATGACAAATATCACTTTGGTGACTGATGGGAATCTACTTCTTTTAGAGATATTCTTATTACTTTTCTGTTGACTCCTTTCTGGTGTAATCAATTCTTTGTTTTCAACCTTGAATAACACACACATTCAGTTTTTCAGACCCACGGATTCTTGTTGATATCAGTGATTAACTTCAATGTTTTTGACCCCAGGGTTCTGAGAGGCATCATTTACAACTCAAGCTTCCATCTAATTTTATGTTTGATGTCACCCAGGACCCCTGGAAGCAAAACATCTACACGCCCTATTGTCAAGTCATCTTCCATACATTGTAACTTTAGGTATGCCGCTCTGCAATGTCTTAGACCATACTGTTTTAAGATCGGTAATAAAAACAACCTCCTGGGCGACATATAAAACCTACAAAAAAGGGTTACATGCAATGTTGATTGTGTCGAGCTGCCGTCACAGGGACACAGTGCTATGGTACGTGACCAATCGTTCTCATTGGGAATGTAGTGACCCTGGTCACAATACCTAAACAAAAGCGTGTCAGTAACATCCGATCAAAGGGGCATGTCACATATGACATATATGGCTGAATCCCAGAGCATTATAACACGATGTGATTATCCATGACAGAATGTTTTTCTTTCTCGACGGACCATCGCTTTTCCTCCAGATAGGACAAATATTCCTTTTTTAATAACTTCCTGGAGGTGATATTCATACAATTTGGATTTGAAAAAAAATCTGGATGGCCAATTTCATCTGCCGTTTCCTTGATATGTCGTAGCCATGGGATGCGATGTACATTATCCAGTTTTAAACAGTCCATGATGACATCCCGGTTAGAAACTGCTTCGGGGGAATTCCATATCTTGTACCAAAGTAATAAAGGGCCAGATTTTATGATATCTACAATATGATTCAAACCTGCCTCCGAATGGCAAATATATGTGGCAGTTGAACTAGGTACAGCTAATAAATAGCGCAAGAAATTATTTTCACAACTCTGTACACATTGTGCATTGGTAAAGCCCCATATACCGGAACCATAAGTGGCAGTTGGAACACATTTGGTTTTATAAATTGCAAGCAATTCTGGAACTGGTCGAGAACCCAATTGTCTTGACATGCTGACAAGTGCCCCTGTAGCTTTTAAAAACATAGTTTTTCGGGCTAGTATTGCAGGTTGCCAGGTACCATTCTGATCAAAATCTATCCCTAGGTAGGCAACATTTTTTACACACTCAATTGGTTTACCATTGATTAAGATATTAAAATTCTTTGCAGTTCTTTTCCCACATTTCATGCTAAATGTTTTACTTATATTCACTTGCAGCCCCCTCACCTGCTTGTAATTAACAAAGTGTGCAACTGTTTTCTGTAGGCCTATTGGTGTCCTTGACATTAAAACCGCGTCGTCCGCGTATAATAATATTCGGACTGGATTTCCATTAATGTTTGGGTTATCATGGGGGAGCTCGCTCAGTCGTTCAACCAGGCTATTGATGTATAATGTGAAAAGGAACGGGGCAAGTACGCATCCCTGCCTCACTCCTTTTCCAATGCCAAATCAAGCCGAGCAGTCCCCATTTTTCCCATATCTCACCCTAGCTCCCGCTTCTCGGTAGAGTTCTCTAATAAATAACAAAATATAATTTTCAACGCCCAACTCAAATAAAGTTTCCCATAATTTATTGTGTATAACACAGTCGAACGCGGAGGATAAATCGACAAATGTTAAAAAATGTTTCCACTTTTTGCCCTAGTATATTTATCGATAATAAGACTGAGATTCAGACCTTGCTCTATTGTGCCCAATCCAGACCTAAAACCATATTGTAGCCGTGATAAAACCCCCTTATCCTCTGCTCATAATTGTAATTTATTTAAAATTACCCTCCCTACCACCTTTTAGAAGAGAATCTAAAAGTGAAATGGGACGATAACATTTAGGGTCGTCGCGATTTCCCTTCTTAAAAATGGGTATTAAGATTGCATCTGACCAGGACTTTATAAAACCAATTTGACAGCACTTATTTAAAACATTCATTTTAAGTGGTGCCCAGATATCGGTATTTGACCGATAGACATCAACTGGGACACCATCCGGCATCGGGGCTTTGCCTGAGGCACTTTTCTGTATTGCACAAACTATCTTATCCAGAGTGAAGCTAATATCCAGAGGGTATACAGATAGGCCCACCTTTTCCCCATTAATATCCTCTGTTTCATAACCTCCTGCTTGAGGTGTTTCCCTCTCTAGCTCATTACCTATTGGGGTTGTACCGGTGCAGTATAAATCACTGAAATAGCCAATCCAGCTATCTTCTGTAATTGCTATACCCATCTTGTCACAGTCCCTCTTCGTTAAATATAGAGAATTCACTATCTTCCAAAACTTGACATTATCTTTCTTTACACAAGCTTCATGTAGATCAAGCCAAACTTCCTCTTTTAATTTATGCTTTCTGTTGTTTTGGGCCTGTTTATAAAGCAAGCTGGCTTTCCTTATCTCTTTCCTATTCCTGGGTAGCTTATTCAGGGCTGTTTTTAAATTCTTATGTGCTTTGCTACATTCATAATCAAACCACCCCCGTCTTTTACACAATGTCGTCTTCTGTTTAACCGTCAGAATTTCCTTAATCTTAGCTCAGATGTTCAAGAATGCTTCTAACACAACACGTCAGCTCCTTTGTTTTCCTCCGCTAGACACACATTAAAATCCTCTTGTGTTTCATTTACGAGCTGCTCCAAAAACGCAGTGGGGTCCACCTTCTGCCATTTTAGTATATATCCATTTCTACTTGATAAACTGAATTCCTGATTATATGAGAAACCCGCTTCTCCCATTCTATTGCTGGTGCCATTCTCGAATGAAAGAGAGACGCTAATGGGGTAATGATCACTTAACGCATTGCAGAGTGTCGCAAATGTTAAAATCTTTATACATTTCTTATTTTTTTGAAAACAAAACAAAATCAACCGTCGTATTACAACCTCTCCGTATATATGTGGGCTTAAAGGCTACTGGAGAGATGGGGGCGTGGCTTAGACGGCAGTGGTAATGGCCGCCTAACCGGGAGCTCCGTAGTACAGTAGAGCCACTACAACCTCGATCCCTGTGATCCCCCGCAAGAACACGATCGAAAACTATCGTTTTGCGACGCCTGAAGACATGAGGCGCCCTCCGGTAACTTGAGAAACGACCGTAGCTGCCTATTTGCGCTCAATTTCCAAGTTTGCTGGCGATCACGCTCCGACATCGGAAGCGGTCAAAATGGCGGCGCCCAGTCGCGAAACCCGTGCCTGCCACTGAGCGCTGGAAAAAGATCCCCACAGCCAGCATTCACTCACCACCTGCCCGGCTGGAGGAGCGGACCACCTGAATCAGCGTACAGCTCTATTGCGAGGTGAGAAGTGTCCATGTACCCGACGCTGCAGCCCGAACTCGGCCCAACGTGCCTGACCCCAAAATGGCGGCGGTTCCACCGTAACTCCTCTACATGGCACCACTTCTATGGAACAAACTTCCTTTAAACATACGTACAACCATCTAACACATGAGTTTCCGAAAGTTGTTGAAAACATGGCTTTTTAGTTAGGCCTTCACTTTTAGGATCATTCACTGTCCTTTTTCTGGGATTGTCCGCATGCGCCATGAGACTCCCTCTGGGGATGTGATATGTCTGCGCTATACAAATATCCAGACTAGACTAGACTTATGAGCTCCTGCCACCTGCAAAGTGCCTAATTTCAACACCTTACGGAGAACTCTCTTCTCCAGAGCGCTACCACCTTAATCTGCCCAACACCAGGATAGCTGCCCTAAGCTCAGCGCTGCCAGGCACTCGTGCCTCAAGATCCGCCCGGATTTTCGAGCTTCTCCTCATGGTCAGAGACACCGCCCGCCAAAAACGCGCAGCTGGATTCACATTGCGGTGAGAGAGGTCACAGGTACTGCGTTTGCGTTGGCATTTTCACACGCCTGGAAGCTGCTGATCTACCTGCGCCTCGCGCTTGCTGCCATACAATTTGTGCCTCTGCTCTCCACGAGGCCTCCACGTGCAGAAGATAGCCCTCTGTCCTGAGTGCTACGAGAGAAGGGCGCTGCTTTAAACTCCACCGGCTCCAGCCACTCAACCTTGTCCATTGCTGGGTATCATTCACTAGCCTCTAGATACTGCCAAATAAGCAACACTCTCCTGCCGTGTCCTCCTGCCGGATCTGTACAAGGCCGTCCTGCATCCCACGGCGAACAACTTCACTCCGGCGCCAAACTGTGAACCGATACAAGATTGGGGTCTCGATCATCAACTACAACCATCTTCAAGTCCACCTGGGTATAATCCACACCGCCTCTCCAATACATCACGATGTCGAGCAGAGAAGACAGAAACACTACCAAGAAAGGGAAGCCAGACCCACTGATTTCAGACTCCCCCATTAAGAACAAATCGGACATGGCGGCCACAATGGAAATGAATCTTAAAAAACTAGCAGACCTCCACGACCTCTCAAAATCTACCAAAGCCAACACTGACTCCATGCAGCTGGAGCTCACTGCGATCAGAGCTGACATGAACGCAATGAATACAGGTTTGGGGGCGGCCGATCAGCGTATTAGCGACGTGGAAGACCCAGCTCGGCAATCAGCGACAAGGATCCAACGCCTAGAGAATACCACGGACGCTCTCAAACGCCACAACGCTGAGTTAGAAGATCGGAACACAAGGGGGAACATTAGAATCTCTGGCGTACCAGAGAACTCCAAAAAGGACGCAGATTCCTGCGTGGCCTTCCTGGAAACATGGATACCTATGATCACCAAATTAGAATTTCCGCACGGCCTCGAGCTGGATAGGGCACACCGGATCCCCATCTTTGCTACTAAAAACACTAAAAGCCCCAGACCGATGATATGCAAACCGCTCAGATTTCAACACGTCGAGATGATCCTCCAATTCGCAAGGAAAAACCACTCCATCACGTGGGAAGGCCAAAGAATCATCTTCACGCAGGACTTTTCCAAGGACACAGTAGAAGTCCGTAAGGATTTCCTGGACCTCCAAGACAAGCTCAAATCCAAAAACATTGCCTTCTCCTTTGCAGGTCCTGCTAAATTCAGAATCATAGTAAATGGCTGCCCAAGATTCTTCACGGACCCCAGAGCCCTTGCGGAGCTACTCAAAGATCGCCACGAACAAGAAATGGATCAATCGACCGGCCTCTCCAACAAAAGGAAAACGTGAACTCTAGCTCCTCATGCGACAACATATCGGACTATCTGAACTCCTGCACTAACCAGACTATGAATTGCTGAACGCGGGCTCGAAATATGTACATCGTCAAGAACTCTACTTTGATGTCAACCATTCAACTTCGAAGCCCATCATCTCACCTGAGCACTCTCCTACATCGTGAGTTTATAAACTAAATAGACTGTGACACTCCTGAGTCTCTAGGACTCATGGTTTGCTCTAGAGTCATACTAATGTTCAGTTTATGTTAACTTAGCCTCAAATGTTGTGATACCGCTATGCCACTGTTACGTAATGACATACCCACATGTCTACACATGTTAATCAGGTTCCTACAGCGGGACTTAATCATGCCCAACTGTTTACTATATTGGGACTGTTATTTGTTACTCTCCTATTTCTCCTGTTCTACCTAGCAAGGTACTGTTGTCGTACTCCCCATGTACGCTTTGTGGGGGAGGGGAGGGAGGGGGGAGGGGAGGGACATTGGGTGGAAATGGAAGGGGGGGGAAATGGGAGTTAAGAAGGTTCAGAGATTAAGAGTTTTTACCTACATTTTGTACTGCCTTTTGCTTATGTTTAACTTTTACAGGTACAGCATCCACTTCTCACTGCACCCTCATATTTTGCGTATTTGATGCAGCTTCCACCCTTTACTAGAAGTTGTATCTCCTCACACTGATCCAGGCAGGCTATATACACCAAATACAATGATCCAGATTTTACACCAACCGCCCATTTTGCACGGACCAGCCATGACACCACGCACTCCTAGAGTTTTCTCACCAGAACACTACTCAGCGACTATGACCCAAACCGATGTCTAACACCAAATCATTAGCAGACGACCTTAACATAATCTCCCTAAATGTCAAGGGCCTCAACCACCCGATAAAAAGCCGGAAAGTTTTTTAATACTTTGCTAAATCAAAAGGGGACATTGTCTTGCTTCAGGAAACCAAACTGTCAGAAGAAGACTCACGTTTCCTAAACATACACTGGTCGTCACATATATTGAGCTCACCAGCGACACACAAAACAGGCGGTGTAATCACCTTACTAGCGAAAAAATCCAATCTGACACTAATCTCACACTCTCATGACACTGAGGGAAGGCTATCAGCGACTCACCTACTAAGGGAAGATGACCTCATACATGTGATAAACATCTGCGGCCCCAACTCTGATGATCCTGCATTCAGGGGCTCGGTCTCTCGCTCAATAGAACACATCCCACAAGACGACCTACTGATAGTGGGGGGCGACTTCAACCTTCCCCTAGTCCCGATATTAGACAGACAATCCAAATGCACATTCCACCCCTCCCGCTCGCATGAAGCCCTCCTTCGCCTTTGTGAACGCTACTGCCTAAAAGATTCCTGGCGCCGCCAAAACCCAGATGGGAGGGACTATACTTTCTACTCCACGCAAATCTTATTCACGCATTGATTTTATCCTAATCTCAAGCCCCTTCACACACCTGATAGAGGAAACCGAAATAGCCCCTAAATTACTTTCTGATCATGCCTGTATCCGCACCAAACTTGCTGGATCCCGTTCGGTCCTTCCCCCCAGAAGATGGCGATTCAATGATGAAACCTTATCCGATCCCACAAACAAATTGCTCATAGCAAACGCCATTGAGGAATACCTAGTATTAAACGATACCCAAGACATTGCACCCAACACCCTATGGGACGCACTTAAAGCCACAATCCGGGGGGTTATTATCAATATCAGAGCCAAGGCAAATAAAGCTTTAAATAAAGAACTAGAGTCACTAGAACTACAGATCTGAACCTTAGAATCCCTCCACAAATCCAACCCACTCGACGCAAAAACGCTAGACCTTCTGACCAAAAAGAAATACGAATACAATACCAACACCAGCAAAAGAGCGGGGGTATGGATTAACCGGTTCAATGCTCTAAAACTATGTGCGGGTAATAAAGCAGGTAAACTTCTTGCTTCATACCTCAAGCATAAACCGAAATTATCTACCATATCCTCCATAAAAGACTCTGCAAACAACACCCACACCAGACAATCCAATATCCTTGACACATTTAAAACCTTCTATGAAGACCTCTATAAAAACAATAAACCATTAGACTTGACAGCTTGTACCGACTACCTTGAATCATTACAACTCCCCAAACTATCAGACATAGATAAGACTCAGCTAGGTTCCCCCATCACAAACGCAGAGATCACAGCAGCCATCAAAACATTAAAGAACAATAAGGCCCCCGGACCGGATGGCTTCACGGCGGCCTTCTATAAAGCCTTCACTGACCAACTCAACCCCACGCTCCTAACCCTTTTCAACTCCACAGCGACCAGTGGAAGCATTTCCCCGTCGATGAGCGAAGCCACGATCATAGTAATCCTCAAAGAAGGGAAAGGCCCTCTCCACACCAAAAATTACCGCCCTATTTCTTTGATAAACCTTGACTGCAAGATTTACGCCAAAATCTTAGCGAACAGACTAAATTCCATCCTCCCAAAACTGATTAGACCAGCACAGGTTGGTTTCCTGAAACATCGGATGTCAAACGACAATACAAGGCTACTGTGTCACCTCCTAGAGAAAGCTACGGTCTCTTCCTCCCCAATGTTAGCATTAACCTTGGACGCGGAAAAGGCCTTCGACAAGGTCTCATGGTCTTTTCTCCAGCAATGTATGCAGACTTTCAACCTCGGCCATTCCTTTGTCAAAATGGTAATGGCCCTATACTCCCGCCCCATCAGCCAGAATAGCAATAAATGGTACCCTTTCCAAACCGTTCCGACTCTACCAGGGAACCAGACAAGGCTGTCCACTTTCCCCAGCGCTTTTCCTCCTGGCCCTTGAACCCCTCCTAACTGATATCAAACGCAACAAAGACATAGCGGGGGTTTCTTTCGGAGATACACGTGTAAAGTTAGCAGCCTACGCCGATGACATCTTAATTGCAACAGAAGACCCTACAAACTCCATTGCTGGGCTCATGTCCTCAATTAGTAAATACTCTTCCCTGTCTGGCTATAAGTTAAACAGGGACAAATCCGAGGTCAAACCCCTAAACATCCATACCACCAAGGAAGTCTTAGGTGACTCAGGATTAACTTGGTAAACCGATGTCATCAAATATTTGGGGATCGAATTTACTGATAACCTCCTGAGCACCCTCAGACGCAACAAGACCACTACCCTTGCCAAAATCAAACGACTCCTTGATGGGTGGTCCCCCCGTTTCATCACATGGTGGGGTCGGATAGAAACCATAAAAATGATGGTATCCCCTTTAGTTCACTATCTCAGCACAATGCTTCCCCTTATCCTATCCAAAGAGTTCCATAATAAATTAGACAAAATGATCTCATCCTTCCTTTGGCAGGGTAAAAAAGCCAGAATTAATTTGAAGAAACTACGGTTAAATAAAAGCCTGGGGGGAGTCAATCTGGCGGATTTCAAGCTATATCAAACCGCCTTTTTGGCCAAGCAAGGCTTATACTGGATAACGCCGCAGGCGGACTACACCCCGGTGTGGCTGTCTGTGGAAAGA
The DNA here is from genome assembly GCF_964263255.1 of Lissotriton vulgaris. NCBI lineage: Eukaryota > Metazoa > Chordata > Amphibia > Caudata > Salamandridae > Lissotriton > Lissotriton vulgaris. Next base: position 1,230,271,906 of record NC_141689.1, on the reverse strand, counting down.
TCCATCCTCCATGGCCTCGACCCCTCCGCCCTTCTCACCATCAAACTTCGGACCAAATTAGGCTCGGGCCCCATCTTTAAGAACACCAAAACAGCCCTACTTCAAGTGAGCAAACATTTACCGCACAAATTCCGAAAATATAAATGGGAATCGCTCTGGGAGAACAACACCTTAACATATAGAGGTAAACCACTACATAACAACACATGGATAGCAAAAGGTATACATTTCCCTCACCAACTCTTTGAAGGGTCGACACCGCTCTCCTTCACTGAAATACAGAATAGATATCAGCTCCACCACATAGAATTCTATAATTTCCTGCATGTCAAAGTAGCACTTGCAAAAGCAGACTCGAGGGACCTCACCCCCTCCCTCCCTGGCTTCCTCACCACACTAAACAAACTTGGCCATCAAGTCTCGAGAATTTACAAATTAATTCGACCACAAACATCCACCTTAACTAAATCTCTGCAACTCTTTTGGGAATCCTGCTCGTCCACACCAACTTCAGAAACAGAGTGGGCCCCACTCTATCCCAAACTAAGTTCTGGCTACTCCATAAAGCCTTTTGGACACCTGAGAGACTATTCTTACATAATATTAGGGACGACGACTCCTGCTGGAATTGCAAAGAAGAAGGTGGAGACCTCGAACACTTAATATTTAAATGCCCATGTGTTACCTCCTATTGGGACAGAATCTTCGATCTCATGTCCAAAGCCCTACATATCTCGCTCCCGAGAGAGTTCTCAACCCTCGTACTGGGATTTACCAAAGCCGTCACACTCAATGATAACGACAAAGCCCTACTTGACCTACTGTTGACGGCGGCGGTTAAAATCATACTGAATAATTGGAAAGACACGAGTAAGTCTTCTTTCCTCCATTGGCTTAACTGGATCACCAACCTCAGAGGAGCCTATAACATAGCCCTTGCCTCTACCCCTTGGCGCCCCCCACATAGAAAACTCTGGTCCTCACTAAATGATTACTTCGACTTGCACAAACCACCATGATTGCCCGATGGAACTGCACACCACTTATATAGCCATCCCCCTCCCAGGGTTAATCTTGGTACGTTAATGATAGTCATTACTTTGTATAGGACTCTATTTACCCCCTATTCCGAGACCTCTGTCATTATGTTTACATGTTAATTATGTTAAGGTATGCCTCTCGGTCTTTATCTGTGAGTGAAGGTATTGCCCCTGTCTTGGGGGATAAACCTATTATTTGTTTGTTGTATGCAGACGATATAATAATATTTGATCTAACTCCGAAAGGATTAAATAAGCGTCTGCAGGCACTACACAAATATGCAGAGATTCACCACTTAAAGATAAATGTCTTAAAGAGCAAAGTCATGTGTATGACAGGAAAGAAAAAACAGATACATGGGAATTTTAAGTGGTTGGTAGGTGGTCATGAGTTAGAAGTTGTAAAAACGTATGTCTTCCTAGGGAAAATAGTTTCTGGTAACTTGAGTGTTAAGGCCCATTTAGATAATAACATCCAGAAGGCAATGGCACAAGGTAAGGGTTTAGGTGCCCTTTATAATGCCACAGGCAAAAGACATTTTGCCTATTTGCTAGAGGCCTTCCTTGCTAAAATCCCGGCCTCCCTACTTTATGGTATTGAATTGCTTGATTTGGGGCAATGTTCTTTTTTACATGCAATAGAGGGCAGATTCTTACGGTACCTAACTATGGTTAACACTGCTTGTACTGTGGCTTCCCTTAGGTTAGAATTTGGTATCCATAGTAGCTGGGTCCAGGGCCTAGCTGGGATAGTACGAAGGGTCTCTTGTCTGGTTAAGGGAAGACCGGATACTTTACGTTACCTCATACAAAAAGAACTATTGGGATCCCTAAATGAGCATTCTTTAATCGTAAAGAATTTTAGAAGGGCTGTAGCTCTATTGCAATTGGAGGAATCAACTCTTTTTACGCTATCTGCATGTTGGACAGGCCTCATGAAAGGCCCGCTCCCTCCCCACATGGCGGGTCATGGACCCCTGCTCCTCTTGTGTCCCGGACAAGAACAACCCCTGCACCCCGCCGGGGCAACCCACGGCCCTTCCCCGACGGAACACCAGCTCCTGAACACCCCGTATCGGCTGGACCGGGGCCCTTCCAGAACCACTGTCCCTGGCCCAGCTGCCATTTTGGACACTACACGACCAGGCCGCGTGGCCTCGGGCAACCTTGGCCTCGGGCCCGGCCAGGCCCCGACATCGAGGCACCACCATCCACCCAGGGGGTGAAGAGAACACTTGGCAAGTCAATGGGAGAAGGAGTGTCGATGGCTCACCTCCGCCAGGTGTCGATCGCCCCCAGCCTCCCCGGGCGCTGGCTCCACCCCCCTGCTGGGTGTCTGGACTCCCTCATCCCTGACCTCCTGACCCCTAAGTGCGAGGGTCCGGACATCAAAGGGCGCCAGACCTATAACTGGGGCAGCTCCAGAGCAGGAAGGCAGTTGAATCCTGGAGTCGAGAGACACCGAGATAAACTCATCCTTGGAGGCCTGCTGGCGCTGCCGCGGCTCCTCTTCGTGAACCATCTTCCAGGCCTGCTGGCGCTGCCGCGGCCCTCCTCGTCGTAAACCATCTTCGAAGCCTGCTGGCGCTGCCGCGGCCCTCCTCTCGTGGACCATCGTCAAGGCCTGCTGGCGCTGCCGCGGCCCTCCTCGTCGTAAACCATCTTCGAAGCCTGCTGGCGCTGCTGCGGCCCTCCTCGTCGTAAACCATCTTCAAGGCCTGCTGGCGCTGCCGCGGCCCTCCTCGTCGTAAACCACCTTCGTAGCCTGCTGGCGCTGCCGCGGCCCTCCTCATCGTGAACCATCTACCAGGCCTGCTGGCGCTGCCGCGGCCCATCCTTGCGAACCCTCCAGCTCGAGGATTGTGAGCTCCACCTTTTGCTACTTCAGTACCAGACTGATATCCAGACTGTCCCGATACCCCTTTTCCCCAAAGAGACTAGAATTGACGGGATCCTCGCATCCTGGTTCCACTGTACCGCTCATCACCTTGCCTAAAGATTTATATAAAAGTGTACAGAACTTATCCTTGTGTGGTGTCCATCTGTGGGGGGGAAGTTACTTGTCTGTACGATTCCCGGAGAGGGCCCTCGCCGGAGGCCTCTCCCCCGGTACTCGGCCGACCCCCCGGGTCCTCGTCTAACACTGCCCAACAGCTGAAGTCCTCCCTAAAACTGGCTACATGGAATTTCTACGTTTCTTGGAATCTTCCTCATGGAATACGGCGCTTCTGGTTCCTTGTGAGGCAGGACCTTCTTCCTTTAAACAATTTATTATTCAAATGGTATGGTTCCTCAGCAATGTGCAATCCATGCAATAAATCGATCCAGGACATTGTTCATGTTCTTTTTGTATGTCCGCCCTTATGTTATATAGGCGAAAGTGGTTGAGACCTATTTGTTTAAAATTAAGTATTTTATCATCTAGCTCTTTAATGGATGCCATTTATAATCCGCCTAATGAAATGTTTTGCTATAAAATTTTTAACTTTTTTAAATGCTTTCTAGACATATATTAGTGGTCATGAAATTGCTCTTCTTACTTATTCTCATATTTGTATGTAAACAGTATTTTCCTTCTATGCTATACTTTTATGTGGATCTCATGTGAGTTCCAAAATCATAAATAAATTGATTGGTATGCCTCTCGTGCACTTGCCTTCATATCAGCGTACTGATGCAACACTCCTATGTATATTCTCTTATGTATATTTTTCATATGTATATTTATTTACTTATGTATACTCCTTATATGTATATTTTCACATGTTTATTTTCCCACATGTTTCTTTACCCTTATGCATCCTGTTCACTTATGTTTATGATTGTATACACAGCTGATCATCTCAAACTCCTAATAAAAAAAATTATGAACTTAAAAAAAAGGCTACTGGAGAGATGCATAGTTCGTTAGCATAGTCTAGATTAAATTCAGATATGATTTCATTCAACATATCTCCCACAGATGAATGTCTAAAATGTGGTGCAGCATCGTCTATTTCCTCCCCTAATCCACATATACCATTCCGGTAGTGCCTACACAGATAACAATTGAAATCCCCACCCCAAATACAGCACAGTTCCCCTTTAGGCCTCTCTTGGAGTTTCCTCCGATCCCTTTGTAGTTGGTTCAGGACGCTCAAGATCATAGTTTTCGGAACATTATTATAAAAATTGACAGCTATCAAACAGCCAGCTTCCTTCCATTGTAACTCCACAATCTGGTAAAAATCATTAGTTCTTACAAACGTTACTTTCTCAATAGTTAACAAATTTGAAATATAAATACATAGGCCACCTTTGGGTCTACCAGCTTTACTAGGAAGAGCAGGGGTATGATAAGTCCGAAATCCCTCCATATGGAGCTCATTGATCTGCCAAGTCTCTTGTAAGCAGATTATCGGGTGATCATCCACAACCTTCAACCATGCTGGGTCATGTGTCTTTGCAGCCAACCCCGCTATATTCCAAAACAATAACTTACAATGTTGTTTCCCTGAAAATTGTGGCCTATCAGATGGTTTATTTTGCATTATTTATGATATCATTAGGGATAATTGTATCCGATTGTTCCATTGCATGACTTACAGTTTCTAATTCTACTATTCCTTGTTTATAAAGAGGCTGAGGGTCAGTCATTAGACAGCTATCCAAGGTGTCATCCACCTCATGTTGTACTATAGACGTTGCTATTAACCTTTTATCTAACCTTGTCTCCAGAACCGTACAAATAGTTGGCATATGATCCTTACTGCCCTTACTAGGGTCTTCTGGTAGTGGTCAGTCGACATTCCCCAGCGAGGATAAAGGTTCGAATCTATTATGTACAGACACATTAAAAGGATTCCACCTGGCTCTATAGTTCGCCCAGAGTATATAGACTGTCCTACCAAATTTTGGGGATTATAGAAAAAACCAAGAGGGAGTACACATATTTCTCTCTCATTGATATGTGTTTTACCTATCCTGGTCAATAATACGTGAATACATGAATAATTCTGAGATCTCTAAACGTTAAAACAATACAATCCCCAGCCACCATTTTCCCTCTATTACCTACCCAGCTAACACGGCGGGCCATTTTAAAATTTATAAAAAGAGCTTCACCCAAGCCATTTTTTTCCCCTAGCCATGAGAGTGATTTATTACGTAGAGTTTCCCAGGATTCATGAGCTGCTTCCGGTAGGGGCGGGACATTTGCTTTTACAATAACTTAAGGTTATGCCGCCGGAGGCAAATCAAGATAGCTGCCATCGTTTCTATGAATCTTAGGCGTAGGCCTCTATGTTATTTGACTCGCTTCTAACCCCTTGGTCTTTTGCGAGTCCAGGATCTGTCTCAGGGTGGCTTGGTTTGCCATAGTATTGCTGTTAATGATGTTATCCGACTTTATCGGGTCATCACTCTTTATAGGTCCATTCACGCAGGATATTACCGGGTTCAATGGCTGCGTAGAGCTACCATGTACAGGTACATATATTGTACTGGCATTGTGCCTTAGATGGTTGTCACTTTTTAGTTGAGTCTCAATCACCTCCATTTTTTCAAGAAGATTTCCCATTGAGCCTGTTAAAAAGGAATACAATTTGTCTAAAGTTTTTGTAATATTAACCAAATCTTGTCTGTATTCCTCTAAAGGGTATCCGTTTTTTCTAGCCCGGCTCCCACCTGTTTCTTATTCTGAGTTGACTTGACAGACTTATTAATGGATTTCTTTTTTCTCTCTGGTGTTTTTTTATTTTTGGCCATGATTATATTCACATCTTCGATCACATCTTTATTACCTTGATTTATTAAAGGATTTTCACTCTTTTAGGTGGGGGCTCAATCTCATGTTCAGAGTCTGTAACCTCAATGTGATCCGGGATATCCAAGACACACCCATTTATTGTGCCCGTCTTGACTACCCCTGTTTTAGTAATCTCACCTTGACTATGTAGAGTTTCTCCCCCTACACTTAATTCTACTAGTAGGGATAATCTACCCCGTGAAAGTGTCCCCTCTACAGATATTATTTGTTCCTCAATAGCTCCCATGGCACTTTTAGATATGTCATCAATGATTGTTGTCCACCTCGACCTCCTGTTTCTTTATTAATACTGGAGAAGGAAACATTCTTTCTTTTTCCGATGGTGTGGGATTTATACTATAACGTACCCAAAAGAGGATTTGTGCCAATGCAGCAGCAGCACACTGCGAAATACACTGGGGTATTGCAAGGTAAGAAGAGAAATAATTCAACGACAAGGTGCAGGGTTTTTCAAACGGTACTTATATTATAACAGCACACAGTAAAGAACTGTGCAAATTATGCTGGGATGGGAAGTAGGGGCCCAAAGTGCCAGCAGCTAAATACCAGAATGTACGTGGATTTACTACGGAAGAAACGTGCAAATAATGCTGGGATAAGGACTAGGGGTGGTAAAGTACCAATGTGCCGGCAGCTAAATACCAGAATGTACAAGGTATTGCTTGTATTGTTATAGGAAGAATGTGCAAATTATACTGGGATAGGGACTAAAAGGATAAAATGCCTATGTGCCAACCACTAATTGCAAAAGTGTACAAATAATTGCTTATAATAAGTCAGCGCGCTATAGAAAGCATGTGATAGAAAGAATGTGCATAATATGCTGGGATAGGAACTGGGAAGATAAAGTGCCTATGTGCTAACCGCTATTGCAAAAGTGTACAAATAGTTGCTTATAATACGTCAGCACATTACGTAAGGAATGTGCAAAATATGCTGGCATAGGAACTGGGGGGATAAAATGCCTGAGAACCACCACCTAAATACCAGGCTGTGCAGAGGTCTGCTATCCTATGGTCACCCCAAATTTTTGCTTTTTGCTTCACTAGTTTATGACTTAATGTGGCGGTGGGCCTGCTAATAAGACCCACAGCCTGCTGTTCTCTCTCTAAATTAATGCCACTGCACTCTAGGTGCATTACGAATTGGAACTGGTTCACCTTATAGGCCCCTGTAACAGTGTACTCCTGGTACCCAGGGCATAGGTGTATCCAAGGCCTAACAGGGGCTTCAGCATGTATTGTGCCACCCCTGGCCTGGCCTCCATATTTGACACAACTGGCTGATCACTCAGCTGGGGTAAGTTGGTTAGTATATCTATATCTAACCTAACTGGACACATAGTAACCTATAAGCCACTCCTATGGAAGGCCTCTGCAATCCTGGAGGCAGAGTGAGTGGTTTCATGTGAGATGGTGCTCTAGCACGAGCTGAGCCCGTCTTCAGCCCGTCTGAGCCCGTCTTCAGTCCGTCTTCAGCTGTCGGGAACAACTCCCTTAGCTGTTCCGGGATATTGCCATACCATATACTCTTAAGTGCATTGTAATCCTCGCGGTTATATGCTAACTTTGGTTTGGCTTTATCAAAACATGTCGAGTAAGGTGTCATACGATTTGGAATACTATCCCCTCGACAGTCCTGTTGACGGGGATAGCATTCCACCCTTCTAGAGGGACACGATATGTACATAACCTGAACCCCGGTTAAAGTTAACCCGAGCCTCAGCATCACAAAATGGATGCTGCCACCACAGACACAAGTCTGACCTCCTGCTGCTGGGAGTCCTTCCAGCGAGAGAGGCTTGGACAAAGGGTTTCCTGCCTTGGGAGGTGCGAGCACCACCCCAGACAGGATTTTGTGTATTGGGTAGGACAGGGCTGAATAGAATCAGACATGCCTGGGGCACACAAGGTGTCCTCGTGCATAAGCCAGTCCAAACCGGTGCTGGGGCTTTCTAGCCCCAGTCCTGGCACGGAGCTGGACAAAGGAAAGGGGGTGTAACCGCCCCCCTTCCTGGTCCCACCCAGAGGAGGGACCTAGCAGGTGATCCACCCCTCAGATTTGGGAATAAGAGTGGGAGCAGTGCCATAGCACCTCAGATCATCCTGAATCAACTTGAAACTAAGAAGACGACTGGACTTCGACATTCTGCTGCATAGAAGACTGAAGAGCATCTCCCTTGTGGCCTAGGAGTGGCCACCCTGTGAACACAGGCACCATCCAGCAACTCGACGTCTGCTTTGCCGCCGCCTCCTGCCGGAGCCCGAGCCCCGAGCCCAGAGCCCGATGAGACCCAGACTCCCAGACATCTTAGAGCCCGATCCACAGTCCCTGCAAAAAAGAGACCCGTGGAGGCACGGAGAGACGTGGGACCGGACATCTCGAAAGACCCCCGAGAAGCTGACTGCACAGCACCCTCGATGCTGTGCTCCGGGGTTTGAGAATCCCCACCACCGAGCAGCATTTGCACCGAAGATCAGCCCCCCAGCATCTCCACGATCTGCGTGGAGCCCTTTTTCATCTTGCCACTCAAGGCGCCATCCCGGCCACATGCCACGTGGCTAGCGGACATCTTGGCGACGAAATCCGAAATCAACACTGCGGGTCTGGTTGCTCCAGACTTGCCCTCGCTCCTGTAAAAAGGAGCACCCGCTCTGACCTTGCTGGTCCGAGTGAGAAGCTTGCATCGTTTCCTGCGTGGCTTGCATTAGCCAAGGCCTGTTTGCTCCGATCAAGAATCCGACACCGCCAACAGCTAGAGCCTTGGTGGGACAGCTCGTGACCAACGCCTGGACGTCCTTGACCTCTTCGTGTCCACGTGGCTGCAGAGACAATCTTCACCTTATCGCCTGTTTGCACCCGACATTGCCTGGTTTCGTCCTGGTTCCACGGTAGTCACTGGCTAGTGACTTTGAACATTGTCCCCTCTGCTTTCAGGTCTTCACCACTTCAGATCCACCCTTGGATCCACCGGAACTCTTCTCGTCTCGACGCCTGCAGCATCTTCAGCTCCAAGCACCATCACCTGCGTGACGAAACCCGACACTACTTTGCACCTGTGCACCCGCTTCCTGTGGGTGAGGTAACTCAGCAACGCCGGTGTTCCTACACTGGTATACAACTCTAGTGTCTAGGTCTTAAGTTTCATCCTTATAGGTCACACGGAAGGTTCCTTAAACACTAACTTTGTAACTTTTACGCACCATTGACATTGCATTGGTGTATGCGTGCACTTTAAGCGCTGCACCCGAGTCCCGCGGGCCTTTCCCGACTTCTTCACTGTTAGTCCCGAACAGCTCCAGCGATTCCCAAGGCCCTAGGCCTACTTCCTTTCAGCTAGGGGGTTCTTATACCACTATTTTAGTATATGGTCTAGGTGGCCCCTAGGGCTCATCCATATTGTGCAACTTTTGTGTATTTAGGTTTAAAGCATTTTTTATTAAGACAAAAGAACACGGGGGGAGGGAGCAGGAGGGTAGGGTTACATACAGTACAATAAAAGAAAAAAGGCGCAACATCAGGAGCGTTTTCGAGGAACAGTTCGTTAGTCCAGAGGAGAAGCAATGATGAATGAAAAAATAAAATGCAACGTGTATCTCCCCAATGCGCATATCCAACACCCCAAATCTAAGCAGAGAAAGCAAATAGCAACCCAACAAAGCACAACCCAACCCCTCCCAGAACCCCCCCCCCAAGAACCCGCCCCCCACTGATCCTATTCCGCCGGAGTCACCGGTGGCGTCAGCCTCAGAAGCCCGAGGTACCTCGGGCAGGTGAGCTCCCTGAATTTGGTGGTTAGCAGCGCAAGGAAGGGTTGCCACAGCTCCTCAAATTGGTCTATCTCCCCCGCCACCGTGAGCGACAGCTTCTCCATTCCCAACACATGCCAGAGTCTATGCAACCAACCCGTAATGGAGGGGACAGTGGTGGTGCGCCAATGGATATTCTGGACCGCAGACCCCAGCGCAATTGCGATCTGCCTGCCCCTGCGGGACTTCAGTGGATACATTAGGTCATTAGGGAGGCCCAGCAAGACATACGCCGGAAAGCGCGGTAGCTCGATTTCAAAGTGCTTATCCACCTCATCCAAAACCTCCTTCCAATAGGCGGTCAGCACGGGGCAATCCCAAAGAATGTGCGAGAGGGTCCCCACCTGCCCACAACCTCGCCAGCACCCCCTATCAGTGTGCCTATGCATCTCATACAGTCTCTCCGGGGTGTAGTACCAGTACGTGGACACCTTGGTGAAGGTCTCCGTAAGGCCGGTATGATACGCAGAGTGTCGTGCCCGGTATGCAATCTGGTCCCTTTCCCTGTGGCTGAGCGTCCTACCTAGTTCCCTGTGCCATCGTTCCCTCCCCGGGTTATAATAGTGGAACGGCGGGGGTTGTAGATGCTTGTAAAGATCAGTAATCAATTTAGCATCGGAGGTTCGGGTCACCAGCCACCGCTCATACGATGTAATTTGACGAGCAGCGGTGTCTCGCACCTGGGGCTGGAGAGCCCAATGCCGAACCTGCATGTAGCGTAGTCTGTCCAGCTCCGTCAGGCCGAATTCTTGCCGAAGCTGCTGAAAGGGAACCACGCCTTCCGGCCCGTAGACCTGGAAGAGCGCCCTGCAGCCCACGGTTGTCCAATGGGAAAAAGCGCCCGGCTCCATCCCCGGGGAGAAGTCCGGATTACCCACTATGGGTGTGAACGGTGAAGGGAAAGTGGTAAGGCCCCGGGCCTCGCAGACTGCATCCCACACCCTCAAGGGGACCCGCGTAACGAAAGAAGCGTAAAGGTTGGGGGGGCGATGAGCACGGCGTAAGAATGGAACCTCCTGTAAGGTGCGGCCCGCCACCGCCTGGTCTTGAAAAAGCCAATGTTTGTCGGACTCCCACCTGCTCCACTCTACAAGGTATCGTAGCTGCACCGCCTGAAAGTACTTACGGAGGTCCGGGATACCAAGGCCCCCTGCTTCCGGGGCAAGCGTGGAGAGGACCCTCTTCATCCCCGGCTTGCGGCCTTGCCAGACAAAGCGGGAGATGTCGGCCTGCGTTTGTCGAATCCAGCCCACTGGAGGCTGGAGAGGCAGGGCACGAAAAAGATATAATATCTGGGGCAACACCGTCATCTTAACCGCCGCGATTCTTCCCAGCCAGGACAGCAGGCCCTTACTCCAGCGGCCAAGCTCCTCCCTGATCTTTTTACTGAGAGAAGCGTAATTGGCCGCCACCATCTCCGGCAATGTGGGCGCCAGTAGGATCCCTAGGTATGGCACAATTGACGAAGACCACTGCATAGGGAAGAGTCGCTGGAGGTCCCTAGTAGTGTCCGCAGCCAAAGACACATCTAAAGCCACCGACTTGCTCATATTAATTTTGAAGCCGGCCACACGTGCAAAGGCATCCAACTCTTGGATGCAGGCGGGTAAGGACCTCCTAGGGTCGTCCAGGGTCAGCAGGACATCGTCCGCATAGAGGCTGACCATGTGGACATACTGGCCCATCCTGATCCCAATAGCATCCGGATTGTGGCGGATCCGTTGGGCAAACGGCTCCATGTAGAGAGCAAACAGGAGCGGAGAGAGGGGGCAGCCCTGCCTCGTGCCGCGTTCGATGGCAAAGCCACGGGAGCTACACCCGTTGACTCGCACAGACGCTGAAGGATATTTATAGCAGTTGAATACCATAGTGCGGAATTTATCACCAATTCCCAGTTTCCTGAGAACCAGCTCGAGATACGGCCAATGAACCCTATCAAAGGCCTTCTCCGCATCAACTGACAGCAACATCCGCTCCCCCGGGATCCGCGAGGCCTTCTCTAGAACGTGCGCCACCCGCTTGGTATTGTCAACCGTCTGCCTGCCGGGCACAAAGCCAGCCTGGTCCGCCTCCACCAGACCGGGGAGGTGCAGGGCCAGCCTGGACGCCAGAATCCCCGTGTACAGCTTGAGGTCGACATTTAGGAGCGAAATGGGTCTATACGAGCCGCATAAAGCCCGGTCCTTCCCGGGTTTCGGGATCACCGAGACCGTCGCACTCAGGAGATCCGGTGGGATGGCTCCCGGGTCGGAGAAGGAATTAAATAGCCGAGTTAAGACAGGGGCCACAACCGGGCAAAAAGTCTTATAAAACAGGGACGTGTATCCGTCCAGACCCGGGGCCTTCCCGTGCTTCAACCGAGCTATGGCGGAAATCACCTCCTCAACGTGAATGTCCCGCTCCAGATATTCCGCCTGAGCGGGATCCAGCGCCGGAAGGGCCACCGACTCCAAATAGTCCTCGGCGTCTCGCGGCGAGGAGGGCTCCTCAGCGTACAGCGCCTCATAGAAGCTGCGGAAGGTTTCCGCCACCTCCGCGTCCCCGGAAACGACCACCCCGTCCGTACTCACAAGTTCCTTCACTACGTTACGCTGTTGCGCGACCCGGAGCCGATGTGCCAGGAGCTTGCCACACCTGTCCCCCCCAGTGTAGTAGGCATGTTTCAAGCGCAAGGCGGCGTATTCCGCTCTATCCAGGTCCAGCGCCGACAGGAGCTTCCTTGCAGCCTTCAGCTGCCTCCATACCCTCGGAGCCCCCGTACGGCGGTGGACCTGCTCAAGCTCCCGAACTTGAACAGTCAGTTCATCCCTCTTCCGTTGCCGCTCCTTATTTTCCGCCGAGGAGATAGAGATAAACTCCCCCCGAAGAACCGCCTTCAATGCTGCCCACTGTGTCACCAGGGAAGTGTCAGTGTTACTATTGTGTGTCTGATAATCCTGTATGACCTCCTCAATACGTTTCACTACCGTCTTTTTGTGTAAAAGGGTGTCCCTAAGGCGCCACACCCCCCGAGAGGGGGAGGCCGCCGGCCACGCAGACGCGCCAGTAACCGGCGCATGGTCAGACAGGGTCAGGACCCCAATGCCCGCCGCCGTGGCGGCGGCGCGCATCGGCCCACTAACCAGGAGATAGTCCAACCGAGCGTAGGTTCGGTGCGCATGCGAAAAGTAGGAGTAGTCCCTATCTGTGGAGTGCATGGAGCGCCAAAGATCGTGTAAGTCCATATCCGCAATCCGGGCCTTCACAGCCTGGGAAAGTTCTCCTGTCTGCGGAAACCGCTGCGCCGACCTATCCAATACGGAATCAAAGACAATATTAAGGTCCCCCCCTAAAATGACTTGTCGATCGGGAGAGGCAGTGACGTCCACCAGCACCGAGTCCAAGAAGCGTTCCTGGTGGTCATTCGGGCTATAGACCGAGCCAACTGTGAACGCTATGCCTCCCAGGCGTAGGCGATATGCAAGAAGCCTCCCCTTCTGCTCAGTATATTTATATAGTACCTCCCCCCTAAAGGAGCTCGCTATGAGAATGGCCACCCCCGCGGTCTTGGTCGCTGCAGAGGAGAAAAACTGGGTGGGGAACTTAGCAGAGCGCAATCTATGGCAGTCTCGGGACAACAAGTGGGTCTCCTGCAAAAGGCAAATGTCAGCCTGCGTCCCCTCAAGCAGAGACAAAATCGCCCTGCGCTTAACAGGATTATTCAGTCCCTTAACGTTAAGGGTCACCACCTTCAGGGATGACATGTCTCCCAGGGATCAGGAACGCTATGCTGCGGGCAAGGAACCAGAGGGTGGGGGGCGCGGGGCGGCAGCGCGGGACAGGCCAGAGCAGGCCAAGCGTGGGCATGGACAACATCGGACGGGACTTCCCCAACTCTAGAACAATACCCAACCCCACCCAAAACACACCCATGGCAACTAGCCAAATGCCAACTCAAACACCCCATTGTCTCAGTCAAGCCCCAAAACGGGCAAGTCCGTAGAAAATAGAAAAGTGGACGTCCAGCCACTCACCTCCACCCGCTCCCCCCCAACCCCCCCAGCCCCAAACCTGGCATCGAAGAAGCTATGTGCATCTCCCCCCGGAGTGAGTCTAGGCTGTCAAGGCCACGCCGTTGGAGTCGGCCAAGTCCCTGGCTGCCGCCCTCAAAGCGCCGGCCATGTCCGCCCTGATAGTAGGGGAATCAGGACGCCCAGCGCTCGCCGTCGATCGTCTCCTCGCCGACCTCCGCCGGCCCCTTCTCTCTGATCGCCTCCATGACGGTGTGGCTCCCTCCTCCTCTGTAGCTGTGAGCCCCAGAACACCGCAAATGTCTTGCAAGGAGCGTAGTTGATGCAGCACTCTGTTCCAGCGAAAGATCAAGCGGAAGGGATGCCCCCAGGAGTACGGCGTCTCTTGTTCGCGCAAGAAGTCGGTGGCAATCCGGAAGGACCTGCGCTTCTGCAGTGTGATGGCGGAGAGGTCTGATAGAGCGCAACAGGCCGCTCCCGGAAAGTCAGGGGCTGTTTCCTACGGGCCTCAGACATGATGCGCTCCTTCAGCGGGAAGTCGGGCAGGAAAGCTAAGATGTCCGGTGGGGGCGCCGATGACTGGCGCTGTCGACCAACTCTGTGTGCTCTATCAATGCGGATAGGGAAGTCCGCGGCTTCCCCCAGGATCTCCTGGAACAAGTCCTGCAGATAGCCCACTAAGTCAGCCCCTTCGTCCGCAGACGGCACACCACGCACTCGGATGTTATTTCTCCGTGACCTGTTCTCAAGGTCCTCGGAGTGGGCTTGGAGCTCAATGCACTGCTCCCGGAGACGGAGAACGTCTTGTTGTAAGTGGACAATCTCATCGTCCCGGCGTTGGGCCGCCGTCTCCACCGTCTCAACCCGTTCACCGAGGCCCTCCACCTCTCTGCGGACCTCATGGACCTCGCTAGCCACTTCCCGCTTCAGTGTCTGGAAGTCCTCTTTAAGGGAATTGAACCGCTCTTCCATGAAAGATCTCGTGACCGGGGGTTCTCCCCAGACGCGTCCGCCGAGGCCCGGGAAGACCCCGGCGACGGCTGTGCCCTGTCCCGTAGTTGCTGGGCCCTGCCAAGCATATCCGGCAGGGTGCGGTCCCCCTTCCTCGAACCACCTCTTCCAGTCATCTCAGGCGCTTTAATTGAAGAGTGGGCACAGGCCCGACCGCTCCCGGGAATGTCCAACCACCAGCAAGCACTCGATATGGGGAGCTCCCAGCAGAACCGGGGTGCTGCGTCACAGACGACAAAATGGCGGGTCAGTCCGGGCACTGCCAGCCGTGGGCGCCCAGTCGGGACGACAGCTGAAAACTACACTGGGGGGGCCCCGGTCAGTACGCTCCACAGGGAGATAGCTGTGCAGAGGCGGAGGGCGCAGAAACCCGCCAGCAAGGGACTCCGGGGGAGGCCGACGACACCGACCCCTCGGGGACAAAATGGCGGCTGGGTGGGGCCAAGCAGAGCGTCCGAGCCCGGCGACACCACCGGGACACCCCAGAAACCAGGCAATCTGAAAAGTTCCACAGCCGTTACCACGCTGTTACGTAGAAGAGTCGACAGATCTGTCCCCGGCTTCAAGCCAATCGCCCTCCGATCTCGGGACCGGGGCTCTCGCCATGCAGGGTGTCACCGCTTCAAGTCCGGGCGCCAAAGCACACGCCCAAAGTCCTCCGCGTAGCCGGCCCCCAGCCTGTAGCTCTCCTTCGACCTCCGTCGAGCGCCGGGACGGTCTCCACCCAGATCGCCAACTTTCAGCACTAGGCCCAGCCGAGGCGCATGGACAGCACTCCGATTCGCTCCGCCTCCCGGGCGCTCCGTCGTCCCTCGATCTTCAATCGGTCTTTTGAGGTGCTTCCACCGGAGCGATTATAGTCAAAGCGACATCAATGTGTGCACCAGGTACTCCAAAAAAAAGGGGGGATTGGTTCCTTTCTGTGGTTCCTAAATCTAAACACGGGATACTTAATAAGATTAGACACCAAAAACTTTTCTGACCTCAGTGATATTTATCCTAACTTGTCCCAAAATTATTGCAAAAACATATTATTCTTAAAAATCATATTTATTAAAAGCTTGAGATAGCAGCAGCATGGTATAGGTAACAATTTTACATATAAGCAACGTATAAAAAGCACAATCACATTGCATTAAAGTTCAACACATTTACATAAGAGAATGCACCAGGTACTCCGCCACACTCCTCTCATCCGCTGAGCATCAGCGGGGGGAGAAAAGCTGAAGAAAAGGGCTCGAGCCTAGTTGGGCTGGAGGAGCTGCGGGAGGAAGCGTCCGCTCACCCCGCCATCTTGGCCACGCCCCCAACTTTTGTGTATTTAAACTGTGTTTTGTTTTAACGCATATGCTTCTGTGCTCATAAAGAGTATAGGGGATTTGTAGTAAATAAATATATATATATTTTTCAATATATATCTGTGTGGTGTCCTTTCATTTGGTATTCAAGGGGATTGTGTATGGTAAAATAGCTTGCTTCACATGCCTTTACAGAGTTTAGCCTAAGACTGCTTTGTCCACGCTACTAGGATAGCTGGTCTATAAGGTTGACTTACAACCAATCGTCATAAGGGTTGCTTGGCATGGTACAAGGTGATCACTAGAACTAGTGAGCATCATATACCAGGCCAAATTCTCACACAGTACACTACAAACAAGTGTGCAAATACCAATATGCCAGGAACTGGGGAGATAAAGTGCTATTGTGATGCCCAAAGGTGTACCAAAATGCACATGGAAGCTTATACTGTATTTAGTGAGCCAGATAACATAAAAACTCTGCCATTAAATACCACAACAAAACAAATATAAAGTGGTCATAGATGCTGTCTAAAAACAATTATAAAAATCACAAATATGTGTCAATCGATCTAACATACACAAAGGGGCTCTATCAACAGAGCGGTGATAGCTACGATTACTTAAAAGTCCGGTACAGATACAAGGTATCCCGATTTTGGACAGCGTGTGGGATATGAAGTAAGATCAAGAACGGCAAACAATGAGGGTCTAAATCACTCACAATCCACAGACGTACAGCTGTGTTACCTCTCCTCTGATACCGATATCCTGTTGAGATTCTAGTCGTTAGTGAGGGGGCCCAGCCCAGCCTCAGTCAGATATGAGAGGTGTACATGATTGTCTAGGAAACTATTGTAGATAACGATGTAGCTATGTAGGCAAGTTGTGTGGCGTGTGTTTGTACATGTAGGTGTGTTTTGTACATTGATAAGTCACGTGCATTCCATTCAAATTAATTTAATGCAATGTTGAGGTGAAATGTTAACCTGTGTATGTTTTCATTCAGATGGGCTACCATTTCCCAAAACACACATTAGCTTATATTATACTACATTTAAAAGATGTGATATCTTTATTACTAATAAAATGTATTAAGGGTTTCCTTAATCCTGGAACCCACACTGTTAGAACCCTTTCTTTAAACTTTAACAAGAACCACTTGATACCTAAGCCACAATCTTTTGCCCTATACACTATACTTTAACCCTGCAGCCTTACTAAATTAAGCCTACACACAAAAGTGTCAATCCCTTTCCTTTGCCATGATTGGTGAACAAGCCACCCCACCCCCCCAGTTCAACCTAATCACTGGCTTCTGTTCCACCAACCCACCCGATAACTTATCTCATCTCACTTGTACACACGTCCAGCATCCACAGAAGCAGAACGGGAGGTCGATCATTCTCCTACCAAGCTGCCAAATCCTGGAATGAGCTCCCCCCAATGCATCAGGGCCTCCTTCTCACTTCTTAAATTCTGCAAGTAGCTGAAGCCCTGGCTATTTAATTAATCCTCTTGCAGGCCATCAGATGGCCTGTATTCAGGCACAGCTTCGCCACATGCTTACAGTCATTTACTCAGTGTCTGGATAACCTCACGGGTAACAAGAAGCGCTTTACAAATCCACATTACATTAAAAGGCGTGGCTTGCCTTAAATCTGTTCCGTTTTTATGACAAAAAACAACCTAGGCAACTAATGTTTAACAATGTAGTATACATAAGGACAATTGGCTACACATTATTATGAAAGTACATGTTTTATTATAAATTTCTGAACATATAAAAAACAATTGGCGTAAATGTAAAAAAGACAATGAACACAATTAGAATCATACAGTATCAATAAAATTCATACAATTATAACGTTTTATGCAAACAAGGTTTAGAAGGATTAAAACAATTATTATAAGTGGCAGAATGGGTCTCTACGCGCGTTTCGGCGAACCAGCGCCTTCTTCTGGAGTAGCCACACAACCTTTAAAAAGATACATATAAAAGGGGCATTAATTATACATAATTCAATTAAAAAAGAAACACATAATATCCTAAATTCTAACATGGTAGCCAAATTGTCCTATTTCTAATTAAGAATTACTCGTATAAATCTTTCTTTTCATTTCCTTGCATTATCTAAGGTATTATCATTTGGATAAGAAGTTCGGAGTGACTGATGCACATGAATTGATTCTCTGTCTTTCAAAACTAGGATTTTATGAAAAACAAGTGAACAATTACAAAAACCAGTTCAGGTAGTGGTCTTCTAAGTATATATTAGCCTCTTGGTATATATATATATATATTTAAGGTGGAGAAAAACGTATTTAACTCCTCTTCTTGGCACTGATTTTCAACTGCTCTTATTAGCACTGGTTTTTAATGAATTTTCTAAAAATAGACAATTGTCTTGTGGGTTAATGATACTTACAAGTAAAAAATGGAAATAACCCGAAAATTGATAGAGAATTGGTTTGATGCCCGGGTATTTTCTAAGTTGATGAGAAATTGTGGATCCTTTAAAGAGAGAGAGGTGGGCTATGACATCTCTTTTGGTTAATCTATATATTGTTTTCTAGCCTTTAATGATTATATAATTATCTGGCTCTTTTTTGTTTACCTGATTCGATGCAGCTTTTCAAAGTAATTCCCGCCAACCGGAGACTTGTCATGAGTTAATCGTTTTTGATAGTTTGGTATCTTCTTCTTCTGTATAACTGATTTATCTATTTCAGAAGTAAAAATAAGCGATAGTAATATCCTTTGTTTATTTGGTCTATTTGGATTTAGCTATTAATGCTACTCTCTTTAACTGGTGTCACTTGTATGTAGATAGCTCGATCAGTAACTCAAAGATATTTACATTCCCCTTTGGTATTCTTGTTATATTATTCCAAAAGTTATTTCTCTTCACGTATCTATGGTGTCCCACTTATGGGCTTCATAGTTAAAATAATAAAGGATTTATTGTTTTCTCATAGATATATATGCTATAGTTAATTCTTGTATATTGATAAGCGTGGCTCAAATCCACCCGAGTGACTTACCGCACTCACCTATAGTAGTTATATATGAAGTCAGCCGGACAGTGGAGAAGAATAAACAAAAGTCTTTATTAGGCCAAACCACACTCATATGAGAGGGCCCTGTCCGACCTCACTCCTAGGAGTGCGAACGAGAGGACTGACTCTCTGCATCACAGCAATACATTATAATGCAATACAGTTAGTAAGGGTACGCCCCTTGTGGAAAATTACTGAAACCCAGACCAGTGAACAATGCCATCATACAGCAGGCATCTGCACCTGCAAGGGATACATCGCTATCTCTACTCAAGGCCATGGAGCTAGGCTTCGGCGTCTCTGGGGCATGAGAACATTACTGATAAAGAGACTTGTTAGTTTCGGCCACAGCAAGCCGAGAAACGAAAACTGCTGTCATAGTGAATTTCTGTATTCCTGCGGGAGGGGCAGATGAGCGAGCAGGGCTCGCGGACACAGATGGATACGCAAAATGGTGGCACACAGGCTAAGCTAAGGAACTAATATGGTCACACGTACATTTGAATATGAAAGCAGCAAGTAAAATAGTTCAACATAGGTGCATATACGAACTTCATCAGTTAGCCATATGATGCTAACTCACATATCAACAATGGGTAATTGGGGTATCGAAAAGTGAATTCTATCAGACCCTCCTTTTAGCATCATTGGCTAACTGTGGCCTTATTTATTTGCCAAAAGGTAGTGCCGGCATATCCATTCTAGGGGCAGAACCCTTTTTTTTTTTCATCTTTTAGTCTAAAACATCCTCTGAAATAAACATCAACCAACTTGCATCAGCAGGAATTTCAGTAATCATTGAAGTAGCATATTGACCCGACACCTTCTTTTGTGGACGCAAATTCGTGGCACACATTGAACAGCATGGAGGGAGGCAGTATACACAAAGGCAACATGTCAGTATGACGCTCACCACACCAACCAGACCCATCAATATTTTCCAACCCCATGATGAGAAGGCACCCCAGAGCCACCCCTGTAAGGACCATGTCCCGTTATCCTGATGTAGTTCAGTCGCTAACCTATGTCATTTCTGTACTGCCAAGTTAACAGTCGGTGCTGAGTCAGGAATATATACACAACAAGATGTTCCGATGACGCGGCAGGCCCCGCCCCTATCTGCCAGGATGACGTCAAGCACCATCCTGTTCTGAATCGTAAATAATCTCATAGCCTGAATCTCAACAGATATGTTAGTCGTAATGTCAGCTTCAGTGAGAACTACCTTTTCCATTACTCTGGACAGTCGCCGAATGGCCCTGCTGTTAAATATCGGACCCCAAAAAGGTAGCAAACCCTTAGAAAAATCAGTCCATTGTTGGTATGAGGTGTCCGTCTGGTCAACGTCATTTACCTGAAGCTCCCTCCTTTTACGCTGGTCTTGCGGACCGGGAAATCTACGATGAGTTCTGTGATAATCAGAAGGTGCCACATATACAGGAGGAATCATATAAGCTAAATAACACACCCCACCCCAACCCTCAGGTAACCATAAGTATCCATTATCTCCGCACACAAAATAGATGCTAGGGGGTGTAACCAGGGAGGGACTGAGAGGCAGGCGTATCGATGCCGTTACATTACAGGAACTATTACCAACCTTAATGGGGCCTCTTCCCTCTATACAGAAAAATGGCGGGGGCCCACCACAGCCAGGGGTATCAGAGACTTGGCACTTGCATTTCCCTTTGGGGGGTGTCGGTAAGACAGGGAGGAGTTCAGCTGTAAGAAACTATCCCTAACTTTGTCAGTGTCATTTGGTATCAGAAATCGGCCCAACTTTTTCTCACACGTCTCTATGAATGTCTGGTCAAAACGTCCGTCAGTATATATCCGTCCAAGGGAAGAGGGAGGCAAAGGGCGGACTCGCATTGTCATAGTAGACCCCCTATTCTGCAGTCTAGGAGTCAAGAAATCGGGCTGCTGAAAATATTTAACCAAACCTATAAGAGTATACCACCCCACACAACTATTCACAGGAGTCAAAGGGAGTGCTAGGAATCTATCTTTCTTGTAGGCAGCAGAAGGGAGGAGCCCACAGACCCAACAGTCAGTCAAATTGGTGGTGGCATGTGCATGGTGCAAAGTCTTAATAAAAACATTTTCTTTATAACCCTTCCTCAGTAATCGTTCACCATAATCCACAGTAATCATATTATGTTCAGGAACGGCAGTAGGTGTGGGTGCAAACACATGAACAGGATAGGCTTTATCCAGAAAAAACAGTATACCAAGGGTCACTATAAAAGCAATGAGAATGATGACAATAAGGACTATTTTTCCTTTCCGGGAGACGGCCAACCAGGGGGAATCAGGCATAGGTCTCGGAGGAGCCGCAAAGGGCTGCTCCTCATCGGGGATGGGGCGGCCAAAAGGATACATTCTCAAAAACGTTCAAAAATATATCAAAAATATTTTATAAAAAAGGAAAAACACTTCTACTAAAAAAAATAGTCCCAGACAATCCGCTCAGCCGGCCAGAGGGGTTCTTCAACCCTAAAAAGGGATCTTCTCCCTGTGTCCTTCAAAGCCTCACAGGCAGGCTTTTACCGTCCATACCTTATTCCAACGTCGCTTAACACACACAGCAATCGAAAACAGAGGAGCACTTAATCCGGACCCCGCACCACTATATAGTCTCATAGAACACAATCTTCGGCTAAACACCAGGGCTCTTACAAGTCCATCCCTATCACTAAATCTTCGTACTCAGAAAGTCCACTAAGCCCTTCTTCCAGTGTTTAGTCCATCACATTTGTCACTCTCATTTTTATTTCTGTTTTCGGGGCCGCAGATTGTAGCGAGTGCTCCCTCGCACCTCGGGATCAGTAAACAAGACAGGTGTGTCGATGGCAGGTGCTGAACTCTCTGATGTCTCTTCACTAGTAGCAACGGGAGTAGTAGAGCTCACCGAAACACTTTTTTCTGCTCGTAACTGCGAATTCTCTCCTTCGCTTTGCTCTTCTCCTCTCAGTGAAGCATCCGAGAAAGGAACATATCTGGGTATTTGCTCATGTTCCTCGTCAGCAATGCCGTCCTTTACCCATTGATCATAGGGCAACGGCAACGGGACCTTTTTCACATGTGAGGCGTGTGTCCACGCCTTCCTGCCTTCCACACGAAGGGCCGTGCGTGTTGTTAATAATACTTGACGTGGCTCCGACCACCTGGGCTCCAGACAGGATTTCCGTTGATATCTTCGGACGACAACCCAATCGCCTGGGTTGATGGAGTGTCCAGGCCCCTCCGGCAACGGCTTTAGGGTGTCTGCTACCTGCTGATGAATAGAACGAAGATCTTTAGTCAAAGCATACAAGTAGTCTGTCAACAAAGGATACTGTATCTCTGAAAAGCATTTAGGTCTGGGCACTCCCCAGACATTGGCCGGACGGCCGAATATCACTTCATGGGGGGAGATGCCCGTTTTCGAATTTACTGTTACTCTCGTAGAGAGCAAAGCTAAAGGAAGGGCGCCTGGCCAACGGAGACCTGTACTCTCCTGTATCTTGGCCATTTTTAGTTTGAGCGTTCCATTAAACCGCTCCACAAGACCCGCTGCCTGAGGGTGCAGTGCCGAGTGGAACTTTTGGGAGATCTGTAATCCTTTACATATTTGCTTAACTAATTCTGCATTAAAGGACGTACCGTTATCACTCCAGATCACCCTAGGTAATCCAAAGCGAGAAAAATACTCCTTTATCAACATTTTTGCAGTAGAAATGGCCGTGCAATCCTTCGTTGGAAAAGCCTCCACCCACCTGCTAAAAGCACATACAACCACAAGTACATATTTTAAGTTGTTGGCCCTCTCCATTTCTATGTAATCCATCTGAATCACCTCAAAAGGGAAAGAAGGAGGTGCGAAATTTCCCACCGGGACAGGGGTACCCTTCCCAGGATTGTGCCTCAAACACACCATGCACTGTCGGACCAAATGAGTCGCTATTTTGGAGATATTTTTATTGCTCCACACTGGGTCCAACAATTTGCATATGCCTTTCGCACTAATATGTGCAGGCCCGTGAGCCATCGTCACTACTGGGAGGACATATGCATTTGGGAGTAACCATCGTCTCTTATCAGTCACATCTGTCAAACATTCATCTGCATCCAATCGCCCCTGCCCATCCTTCCATGCCCTCAGTTCATCTTCAGTCACTTTCTCTTGTATGTTTTTGACACTCCGTACGGTATCTGCAAACATGTTAACATCTGGGACCCATCTAGCTGGTCCCGCCACAAACATCCGTGGTAATTTTGTCCGAGCAGTCTCTTTTGCTGTTTCGTCTGCAAAGGCATTGCCTCGCCCTACATCATCCACTATTGTCTTGTGTGCACTACACTTGATCACAGCCAATCTTCTAGGCAACGTCAGTGCTGCTAACAGTCGTAATATCAATGGGCCATGTTGTATGCGTTGACCGTGAGAAGTCAGAAATCCCCGTTCCGCCCAGAGTCGCCCATAATTATGAGCACTATGTCAGTGTAAATATTCACATCCAGTCCCTCACTCAATTCACATGCTCTTAGTAAGGCTATTATCTCAGCAGCTTGGGCCGAATTGTAAGGAATCCTCGATGTCTCTACTACTGTCTGTAATGTTGTTATTGCATATGCTGCTGTCGATGTACCATCTGGCAATTTAAAACAAGACCCATCCACATACAGCTCCCCGTCCGGTTCGTCTAAGGGCCTGTCTGTCAGGTCCACTCTCCCCTTTGTCTCCTCCTCCGTCCTGAACAGACAGTCGTGTATGTCATCGTCCTTTATATCCGTGGGGATGGGTAACAATGTGGCGGGATTCAGTGTAGCGCACCTTTTTATTGTCACATGAGGTGCAAAGAGGGTCATCTCATAACCGGTAAGACGAGCACTAGTTAAATGCTGCGTCTGTGTTCTGTTTAGTAAAATGTCCACAGCATGCGGTACCATTACTGTGAGGTCTGATCCCAATACGATCCCTGACGATTGTCTTATAGAGACCGCGGCAGCCGCCGTGGCTCTCAGACAACTCGGCAGCGCTCTTGCCACATTGTCAAGCATTGCGGAGAAATAAGCACAGGGTCTCTGCTTCCCTCCGTGCAACTGTGTTAGAACAGACAACGCGCAACCTTCCGCCTCATGTACGTAAAGAACAAAAGGCTTCTGGTAATCAGGTGTTCCAAGAACAGGCGCAGAACATAAAGCGTCTTTTAGTGACTCAAACGCTTCTTGACATGCAGGGGTCCAGGGTAGGGGTTCGCGCACTTCTTTGGTAGTCAGATACAATAGGGGTTTTGTTAGTAACGCATAGTTAGGTATCCACTGGCGACAATACGATGTTATGCCCAGAAATGCGCGCACCTCTCGCTGCTTGTTAGGTACCTTCATGTTAGTAATAGCTTTTATGCGCTCTGGCGTCAATCTCCTCCCCACTTTCGAAAGGAGGTGACCGAGGTAGGTGACCTCCGTTCGACAGTATTGAAATTTCGGAAGGGACACTTTATGCCCCCTTTTCGCCAAATGGTGCAGTAACTTTACAGTAGCATCCCGACAACCCTTTTCGTCGTCTGACGCTATCAGGATATCATCCACGTACTGCAACATGACGTTGCCAGGTGGAAGTTCCAGTTCATCCAATTGTGCCTTCAGAGCCTGACTATATATGCTCGGACTTTCAGTGTACCCCTGGGGAATTCTCTTAAACCTGAAGCTTCGGCCAGCCAATGAGAATCCGAAGAGATATTGGCTGTCCTCATGGACTGGAATACTGAAGAAAGCATTCTTCAGATCCAAAACGGAGAAATATTTGGCAGAAGGGGGAATCATCGTCAATATCGTAGTGATGTCCGAGACCACCGGGTATTGTGGCTCCACTACTCTATTCACGTGACGCAAATCAATCACGAACCTATATACATCAGGAGTGTTATCTGCAGCATCTGGCGATCGCCTTTTAAGTATAGGTAAAATAGGGCTGTTACATATGTTCGAGTCCGTCTCTTCCACTACACCAGACTGTATTAAATCCTGTATTATCTGCAACAGGGCCTTTTCTCCCTCCCTTGGAATCCTGTACTGCGGGACCCGGGGTAATTTCGCACCCACTTTTACTCTGATTGTCACCGGGGCTATATCCATTTTTCCTACATCTGTGTCATTGACAGCCCACAGACTGTCGGGTATTCCTTGGAATTCAGGTGGTAATTGTTCGTCCTTTGAGAAACATTGTAGTGGGCGAGCAACATTTGGACCTAACGTAAGATACACGCCATCCGGGGAATAATAGATAGTGGCGTGTAACCTCTCCAAAAGATCTAAGCCCAGTAAATTTTCTCCACAATTCGAAGTCAATAAGAACGGTGAATCAACAGAAAAAGGACCAATCGTTAACGTGAGGGGTTTAGAAATGGGGCTAATCACCGGGGTACCTGCAAAACCCACAGAGATGTTATTCTTGCCAGACAAAGCCGCCCCTGGGACCCGAGAATGAGCCACTGAACTTTTCATTGCACCCGTATCCACTAGAAATTTTTGTTGAGACCCCAGTAAGTCTGCCTCGACATAGGGTCCCTTTTGATCAACTTCCACAGGCACTGGTCCCTCGCTCTGTTTCTACGCTGTCCTAGTTGTGGGAGAACCCTGTCAGATCGTCCAGCGAGTAATCATCATTATAGTACTGACCACCGCCCCTCTGCAACTGTTGTCTGTTCGCACTGTTGTCAAAATAATTACCTCCCGGTCTCCCACCTCCGTCCGACCGTGCAACCTGTCTCCCAAAATCACCACTACCTCTTCCTCGTCCTCGCCCCGAACCGGCATTCGACTGAAACAGTGGACAATCTCTCCACCAGTGCCCCTCCTGCTTACACTTCGCACACTGATTTGGTCCCAGTCTTTCCCTACTCTCACCTCTCCCAAAACCGCCACCACGACTCAGCGCCGCACCTCTTCCTCTGCCTCTAGACACTTGCTGCAACAATACCCTAGTCTTCAGATCCTTGGCCTTCTTTTCCTGCTTGTCCTTACTCTCATTTTCTCTGTGCTCATAATACTGTGCCATACTAAGGATGCCTGAAGGAGAGGACGTTGTCCACGTACTCTCCAACGCTTGCAGTCTCGCTGAAATTTCGGGCAATAAGTTCATGACAAACCTATTGACGAAAAGCCGTAACCCCCCATCCTGTGACACATCTTGCCCACTGAAATCCATAAACGTTTCTTCAAACCTCGTAAAGAAGTCCGAGACTGCCTCATCCTTTTTCTGCTTACAAGCCGTCAACTTGTCCCAATCTACCTTCTTCGGGGGAATGAGAGAATGCATGTATTTTATTATGCGCCCCGGCAGGGCCAAAATCTCAGCCTTCGGCTTCTCTCCTGGCTTACGTTCCTTATCCCAATCCTGTAATTCCTGCCACGTACCTCCTAACTCTTCCGAATGATCCGTACCTTTCACCTGCCGCCACACATCAACTGGAACCAAGAGCCCAAAAAACAATTCAACATCTGCCAAAGTCATTACAGTGGAAGACGCAGCTTCCGTTAGTTCTTTGTAGTAGGCAGTCGGGTTCTTTCTAGAATCTGGGAGCTGAGCCTTCAATGACAATACCTCACTTCTCTTCCATGGTGTATATACCCATTGTTCCTGGAAATGTGCACCTACTCTGTCCCTAGTGACAGCCTTCGTAACTGGATCTACTATTTCCGGGATGAAAGACTTCACGCATTGGATGTATACCTGGAAAATGGGGTGTACCTGCAGAAGGCAATTCATTTCTATACTGTAGTAGGGCCTTTAAACTACGCATCACTTCCTTCACCCCAGTATTCGTTCTGAAAGCTCCACTCTGTACATCTCGCAAAGTCGCCGGAGCTACACCTCCATACCCCTGTTCCCATAGCTGTATCAATACATTCGACATATGCCACAAAGCGTGCTGTTGCATCAAGGGCTCAAAATCTTTCATAGTGGACCAAATATCCTCAAACGAATAAATATTGTTCCTTGCCCACTGGCAAGCCTGATTAGCCACTATACTCTTCTCATCCAAACCAACTGTAGAACGCGTTAGCAACTTCCGTACCTGTGTGAGCGATCCACTCCCTGCGCCTCGGCTCGGCGTTAACATCTCCTGACTGGGGGTCGTGCTAGCTGAAACAGTAGGAAGCGCTAAAGAAAATTGGGAGGGTGCAGGGGAGGCGGTCTGGAGTAGAGAAACGAGAGGTGTTGGGGGCGGGGAAACTGCGCCATGTTGGGGGGCACTCGCTGATAGACCCGGGTCCCCGCTAATAGAGGCCGGAGCTGGCAAGGAGGGATACAAGGACTGCGGGGCATAAGGAGGAGGGGGTCTAGTATTCAAAATGTCTTCCATCTCATCTGGGTCATCCTCTCGTACGACATAACTTTTATTTTCTTTCAGCCTGCAAAGTCTATCAGCGCGCTCTAAACGCAGTGCATTCTCATTCCCAACATGTTCTCTCGCTTTCTGTGCCATAGTTTGCACGGACTTTTTAAAAGCTTATTTCTCCTCTCTCATCTTTCTCTTCCTGGCTTCTTTCTGCCAGACCCTTAAGGAATCAAACTTTGACGGCTACGCCTAGCAAACAATTTATCCTGTAAATAATCCAATTTAGCTTCATCAAAAGAACCCGTTAAGGGCCATTGCAAATCCACATTGTCAGCAGTGTACCGGTGCCACAAAGTACCAAACAAAAGCGGGACCAGTCCATGCTTGACATACATATCAAAGCTTGGAGTGCCCTCGGGTCGTGCAGGTTGGCTCTCGGCCAGTCTAGTATCTGAGGGTCGACAACAACAACCAAAACATCGTAACTTACTAAAACACGGCATTTTAAAACACTTCTCTATCAACAGACGTCGTTACCTTGACTCACGTAGCTCGAGCTCGTTCACACACACATATAATTATGCATTTAAAAAATCACGCACACACATATACAGTACCTCCAAACACGTGTTACCAAATGGGACAAGGCCCGTCGACCAAGTCCTGGGGAACCTGGACCCTACCGCAGACCGAACAGCACACTAACTGTTCTGAGGATGGGGAAGCAAATCCGCTCCCCGCGCGGCACTATGGATCACTGCGCACTTTACCACGGGAGACCCAGATCTCATCTCCACTGAACCACCACTCTAGGAGTTCAGGGTAAGCACCGGAGTCCACCCGCAATGAGCCACGCCTTCACCACAGTACCACCCGGTCGGATCACGACAACAATATAACTAGACGTTTCCCCCAACCTCGTCAAGCCTGTCAGAGCGCCTACTCACACTCTGAGTTCCCCGGAGCACACTAGCCCCAAGAGCACACCGGCTCCTTCAAACCTCTGGAGACACCCTAGTCTCCCGGAACACTCCAGTTCCTGAAACAATCACAGGCGGACCACTCACCTTCTATAGGCGGCACCAACCTCTACCGTTCTCCACCTCCGGCTGCCAGGACCAACACGGTCAGCTTCGAGTTCCGCCTTCTGGACCCCGGCGTAAGATCCGAACCGGGACCTCTCCCGATCAGCAGGGTGGGGCAGCACTGCGAGAACCAAGCTCAGCATCAGATGGGTACCCGGGCCCACCGTGCCGACCAGCGGGTCCCCGGTCTTCTGCTACCCACCTACGGGTAAGAAAGATCTTTATCGCGGGGTCCCTATTCGGGCGCCATCTGATAAGCGTGGCTCAAATCCACCCGAGTGACTTACCGCACTCACCTATAGTAGTTATATATGAAGTCAGCCGGACAGTGGAGAAGAATAAACAAAAGTCTTTATTAGGCCAAACCACACTCATATGAGAGGGCCCTGTCCGCCCTCACTCCTAGGAGTGCGAACGAGAGGACTGACTCTGCATCACAGCAATACATTATAATGCAATACAGTTAGTAAGGGTACGCCCCTTGTGGAAAATTACCGAAACCCAGACCAGTGAACAATGCCATCATACAGCAGGCATCTGCACCTGCAAGGGATACATCGCTATCTCTACTCAAAGCCATGGAGCTAGGCTTCGGCGTCTCTGGGGCATGAGAACATTACTGATAAAGAGACATGTTAGTTTCGGCCACTGCAAGCCGAGAAACGAAAACTGCTGTCTTAGTGAATTTCTGTATTCCTGCGGGAGGGGCAGATGAGCGAGCACGGCTCGCGGACACAGATGGATACGCAAAATGGTGGCACACAGGCTAAGCTAAGGAACTAATATGGTCACACGTACATTTGAATATGAAAGCAGCAAGTAAAATAGTTCAACATAGGTGCATATACGAACTTCATCAGTTAGCCATATGATGCTAACTCACATATCAACAATGGGTAATTGGGGTATCGAAAAGTGAATTCTATCAATATCACCAGGGAAGGCTGGATATTAGTTTATTACATCTATCTAGATTCATTTACCTTTAAACTAGAAATTCTTGGCAAGTTACAGGCTTACCTTAGGGTTTAAGGAAGACGTTCCAAGAATTATAAACGGTAAATATGAGGCGATTTGTTTAAAAGATCTCCCTGCCGGTAGAGCATGACAAAAAGGAAGAGGGGGAGATATAACAAGTGTTTAGCATATAACAATAGACAGAGTTCTAGTTTCGTCTATTTGTCAGGATTTGCAAAAACGAGGCATCTTACCCGAGATTTTCGGCAGAGCTCTTTGTGTTGATGGTTTAAAAGGTCTCCCTGCCTGTAAAGCATAATAGTGAATGGTATAGAAACAATTAAATGCATAAGGGAAGGCAAGGAAGGTAGGATTTAAGGGTAAAACTCTACTCTATTTATCGCACGCAGGGGCACTTCTTACCTGAAGATATTCGGCAGGGCTCCTAATGTCCGGCGGCGGGACGGCGAAAACGGTGCGACTTGATCCTGGGTTTCGTGAATGAAAATGATTGAATTCCGTCAGGTTTAAATAGCGGGGATAATTGGATAGAAACGCCCTCACCTGTGGACTACGTCTTGGTGACAAAAAAGAGAAAGGACTACTCTTTTCGTGTGATAACTGATTAGAGAAAAGACACGGAAGGCCGATGTGGCTCTTTCAAGTGCTGTTGCGTTAACTGCACGAAAGTGAAAAAGGGCAATTGTTGTTTCTATCTGCCTAACTATATTTAAATGTTTATCTTTAATGATAAGAGGATCGTTCTTACTTAAGGCAGACGATCCATCTGAACGTTGTATGTTTACCTAATAAGAAGTATAGATATTTCCTTTAAAGTTAGGTATTTAAATGACTCATGAGTGCATACAAAACTAATTTTTTGAAAGAAATATAAATCCGCATGAATCTTCCAATATATTTTAGTATGAAATAAATAATTATAAGGAAAAGATCAGTATTATATATATATGTTTTTTTGAAAGTCCATATAGAAAACTTTAGAATGGAAATAATAATATTTCCTCTAGAGTTAAGTATATAGTTGGCTAGAGAGTGGGTAAAAGGCAAGACTAATTTTTGATGTAAGTCCACATTAGTCTATTTATTTTATTTTATTTATTTATACTTATGGTTGTCTAAAATAGAACATTGAAGACAGCAATATAATGATAAGATTCGATTATTAAGCGATATATGTTCTTGATTGTCTGTAAGAGAGAGGCATTATTTATATTATTTTGACTAAAAATATTTTAGCCACGCTATTATTATCTTTTAGCCTAAAGTGATGATCTGAATCTGGAAAAAGGTGGGGAGATAGTCACATCCAGTTATTGCATATATATGCATCTCCAACCCCTTCTCCCAAAATAAGAATATTAAGTACAAAATAGATAGACCTTTAAATGTACCTTAAATATAACCAATAACTGGATGTGACTATCTAATAGGGAACTGAATAAACACCTTACCATCTCCCCACCTTTTTCCAGATTCAGATCATCGCTTTAGGCTAAAAGATAATATTAGCGTGGCTAAAATATTTTTAGTCAAAATAATATAAATGCCTCTCTTTTACAGACAATCAAGAACATATATCGCTTAATAATCGAATCTTATCATTATATTGCTTTCTTCAATGTTCTATTTTAGACAACCATAAGTATAAATAAATAAAATAAAATAAATAGACTAATCTGGACTTACATCAAAAATTAGTCTTGCCTTTTACCCACTCTCTAGCCAACTATATACTTAACTCTAGAGGAAATATTATTATTTCCATTCTAAAGTTTTCTATATGGACTTTCAAAAAAACATATATAATACTGATCTTTTCCTTATAATTATTTATTTCATACTAAAATATATTGGAAGATTCATGCGGATTTATATTTCTTTCAAAAAATTAGTTTTGTATGCACTCATGAGTCATTTAAATACCTAACTTTAAAGGAAATATCTATACTTCTTATTAGGTAAACATACAACGTTCAGATGGATCGTCTGCCTTAAGTAAGAATGATCCTCTTATCATTAAAGATAAACATTTAAATATAGTTAGGCAGATAGAAACAACAATTGCCCTTTTTCACTTTCGTGCAGTTAACGCAACAGCACTTGAAAGAGCCACATCGGCCTTCCGTGTCTTTTCTCTAATCAGTTATCACACGAAAAGAGTAGTCGTTTCTCTTTTTTGTCACCAAGACGTAGTCCACAGGTGAGGGTGTTTCTATCCAATTATCCCCGCTATTTAAACCTGACGGAATTCATCATTTTCATTCACGAAACCCACAATCAAGTCGCACCGTTTTCGCCGTCCCGCCGCCGGACATTTGGAGCCCTGCCGAATATCTTCAGGTAAGAAGTGCGCCTGCGTGCGATAAATAGAGTAGAGTTTTACCCTTAAATCCTACCTTCCTTGCCTTCCCTTATGCATTTAATTGTTTCTATACCATTCACTATTATGCTTTACAGGCAGGGAGACCTTTTAAACCATCAACACAAAGAGCTCTGCCGAAAATCTCAGGTAAGATGCCTCGTTTTTGCAAATCCTGACAAATAGACGAAACTAGAACTCTGTCTATTGTTATATGCTAAACACATGTTATATCTCCCCCTCTTCCTTTTTGTCACGCTCTACAGGCAGGGAGATCTTTTAAACAAATCGCCTCATATTTACCGTTTATAATTCTTGGAACGTCTTCCTTAAACCCTAAGGTAAGCCTGTAACTTGCCAAGAATTTCTAGTTTAAAGGTAAATGAATCTAGATAGATGTAATAAACTAATATCCAGCCTTCCTCGGTGATATACAAGAATTAACTATAGCATATATATCTATGAGAAAACAATAAATCCTTTATTATTTTAACTATGAAGCCCATAAGTGGGACACCATAGATACGTGAAGAGAAATAACTTTTGGAATAATATAACAAGAATACCAAAGGGGAATGTAAATATCTTTGAGTTACTGATCGAGCTATCTACATACAAGTGACACCAGTTAAAGAGAGTAGCATTAATAGCTAAATCCAAATAGACCAAATAAACAAAGGATATTACTATCACTTATTTTTACTTCTGAAATAGATAAATCAGTTATACAGAAGAAGAAGATACCAAACTATCAAAAACGATTAACTCATGACAAGTCTCCGGCTGGCGGGAATTACTTTGAAAAGCTGCATCGAATCAGGTAAACAAAAAAGAGCCAGATAATTATATAATCATTAAAGGCTAGAAAACAATATATAGATTAACCAAAAGAGATGTCATATCCCACCTCTCTCTCTTTAAAGGATCCACAATTTCTCATCAACTTAGAAAATACCCGGGCATCAAACCAATTCTCTATCAATTTTCGGGTTATTTCCATTTTTTACTTGTAAGTATCATTAACCCACAAGACAATTGTCTATTTTTAGAAAATTCATTAAAAACCAGTGCTAATAAGAGCAGTTGAAAATCAGTGCCAAGAAGAGGAGTTAAATACGTTTTTCTCCACCTTAAATATATATATATATATACCAAGAGGCTAATATATACTTAGAAGACCACTACCTTAACTGGTTTTTGTAATTGTTCACTTGTTTTTCATAAAATCCTAGTTTTGAAAGACAGAGAATCAATTCATGTGCATCAGTCACTCCGAACTTCTTATCCAAATGATAATACCTTAGATAATGCAAGGAAATGAAAAGAAAGATTTATACAAGTAATTCTTAATTAGAAATAGGACAATTTGGCTACCATGTTAGAATTTAGGATATTATGTGTTTCTTTTTTAATTGAATTATGTATAATTAATGCCCCTTTTATATGTATCTTTTTAAAGGTTGTGTGGCTACTCCAGAAGAAGGCGCTGGTTCGCCGAAACGCGCGTAGAGACCCATTCTGCCACTTATAATAATTGTTTTAATCCTTCTAAACCTTGTTTGCATAAAACGTTATAATTGTATGAATTTTATTGATACTGTATGATTCTAATTGTGTTCATTGTCTTTTTTACATTTACGCCAATTGTTTTTTATATGTTCAGAAATTTATAATAAAACATGTACTTTCATAATAATGTGTAGCCGATTGTCCTTATGTATACTACATTGTTAAACATTAGTTGCCTAGGTTGTTTTCTGTCATAAATTCTGCTTTCCCTGACCTAGGAACCATTGTATCCATACCTTCAGGGGGTCCTTGTTGAATACACGCCATTAAATCTGTTCCGTTCCATGTCGGTTGCCTTCCCAGTGTTTGTTGCCTGAAGATCCTAATCCATGATGATGCTGACCATTTACCTGTGATTTCATTTCCTGCTTGGACCATTTATAAGAAGGCTTTGTGTAAAGGTGTATGCCTCGTGACAAATTAATTCTCCTATTTTTTGTCACATTCATCACTCACTTTGAAGCCTTTTTGTACCTGATATTTGCTCTATTTTTCATCACCTGAAATGCTTATTTGGAGTCTCTAGTTCTGAAGATCCTACACTGGACTCCTTCCTGGCTGAGGGTGGTCATTCACCATCTACAATTAAAAGTCTACAAGATTGGCAAGAAATAGGTCTTCCTTGGTGTTTTTTCCTATTAACTGAGATCCTCTTAAGGAGACACTTGACTTCTTTAAGGTGAATACTTTAGCTTATTGGAATGTGGGTGCTGGTATGAATGTATGGATTGATAAAAATTGGTAAATACATTTCAGAATAGATATGATGTGAAGCCTTATGTTGAGGCAGTCACCCCCTCCCCTCTATGACTTTTATTTGATTCAACCGGTACAGCAGGACATTGCTTTTGAGAAATCTGTGTTATCTGATTTAGAGATATGATTGGTTGTGTGTATGTTCTGAAATTTGCACTGGAGGGTAAGTGTTTTTTTTATTTCCTTTATAAGATGCATTTGGTATGTGTTAGAAATGGGGGTCTCTAGTTGGCAATGTTTGCACCTTTATCCAAGTAGGGACCCGTCTTCCTAGTCAGGATAAGGGGGATACAATACTAAAATATCCCCTGCTCACCCTCTTGGTACTTGGTAGCTTGGCGCGGGCACAGAGGGCTTATCTAAGAGGCAGTGTGTAAAGCATTTGCACATAACCAACAGTAATACAGTGAAAACACTACAAAAGGACTCCACACCAGTTTATCAATCATAGTATTTGTAAATCGCACTATATACCTGTGAGGGTCTCATGGCGCTGGATGTGAGGGGGTGCTGCTATTGCTCAAAGAGCCAGGTCTTGAGAAGTCTTCTGAATGTGAGCAGGTCTTGGGTCTGCCGTAGATGGGTGGGGAGGGTGTTCCAGGTTTTGGGGGTGAGGAAACAGAATGATCTGCCAACGGAGGTTGCTCGTTGGATGCGAGGGACCACGGCGAGGGCGAGGCCGACGGAGCGGAGCTGGCGGGTGG
Organism: Lissotriton vulgaris; assembly: GCF_964263255.1. Lineage (NCBI taxonomy): Eukaryota > Metazoa > Chordata > Amphibia > Caudata > Salamandridae > Lissotriton > Lissotriton vulgaris. The sequence goes on along the minus strand of NC_141689.1, from coordinate 1,230,237,093 downwards.
GGGTATAGAAGGTGAGTCGGCTGTTGAGGTATGCTGGCCCGGTGTTGTGGAGTGCCTTGTGTGCGTGGGTGAAGAGTTTGAAGGTGATCCTCTTGCTAACGGGAAGCCAGTGTAGGTGTCTTAGATGGGGGGTGATGTGGCTGCGGTGGGGGGTGTTGAGAATCAGACGTGCCGAGGCGTTCTGGATGCGTTGAAGCCACTTCAGGAGTTTGGCCAGGATTCCTGCGTAGAGTGCATTGCCATAGTCCAACCTGCTACTGACGAGGGCCTGGGTGACCGTTCTTCTTGTTTTGGTGGGGATCCACTTGTAGATCCTGTGGAGCATGCGGAGGGGGTTGAAGCATGAGGAGGAGACGGCGTTGACCTGCTTAGTCATGGAGAGGGTAGAGTCCAGGATGATTCCTAGGTTGCCTGCCTGGTCAGTAGGTGCTGGTGCTGTTCCCAGTGTGGTCGGCCACCATGTGTCATCCCAGGCTGAGGGGGTGGATCCGAGGATGAGGACCTCCGTTTGTCCGAGTTCAGCTTCAGTCGATTGTTCCTCATTCATTCTGCGACAGCCTTCATTCCTTCATGGAGGTTGGTCTTAGCGGTCTGAGGGTCTTTGGTGAGGGAGAGGATCAGCTGGGTGTCGTCAGCGTAGGCGATGATGTTGAGGTCGTGTTGACGGGCGGCGTGGGCGAGAGGGGCAATGTAGATGTTGAACAGCGTTGGGCTGAGGGAAGAGCCCTAGGGTATGCCGCAGATGATCTCGTGGCTTCAGAGCGGAAGGGGGGAGGCGGACGCTCTGTGATCTGTCGGGGAGGAAGGAAGTGGTCCAGTTCAGGGCCTTCTCTTGAGTCCCGGCTTCATGGAGGCATATTTGTAGTGTATGGTGGCAGACCGTTTTGAAGGAGGCTGATAGGTCTAGGAGGATGAGGGCTGCTGTTTCTCCGTTGTCTAGCAGAGTCCTGATGTCTTCGGTGGCGCGATGAGAGCGGTCTCGGTGCTGTGGTTGCTTCGGAATTCGGATTGGGGGGACGGGTCCAAGATGTTGTTCTCCTCGAGGTAGTAGGTCAGTTATTTGTTGACGATTTTCTCTATGACCTTCGCTGGGAACGGGAGCAGGGAGATGGGCCGGAAGTTCTTGAGGTCCTTGGGGTCCTTCTTGAGCGGGGCGTTGATCTCGGCGTGCTTCCAGCTTTCTGGGAAGGTTGCTGCCTTGAAGGAGATGTTGATCACTTTCCGGAGAAAAATATCCAATACTTTATATAGTCACAACAAGACAAATGATTAAAATAAATCAACATACAGTACTTAAAAATATGTACTTTGCAAGACTAAACTCAAAATGTAGTCCCTTGAAGCCAGAAGCTCTGTCCGGTGCTGCTTTGGTGCTGAAAACAACAGAATCCAACAGTTCCATCCGACCGTGTAAGTCAGGTGTCGGCAGTCTCGTAAACAGTACCTTTTTGTTGCGGCTGATAACGTTGGTGCGGGCCGGTTTTGGCAACCGTCGCGGTTGCAATGTGAAGCGTGGCGGTGCGGCATGCAGTGCCCTTACGTTGTCGTACAGGCAGTGGCTCGGTGACAGTTGTCCAACAGTGTCAGTGAGACCAGGACTGTGGTTTGGAGTGAGGCGGTGCTCATAGCACTGCTGACAGATCACGGTGCAAGCGACAGTGCCAGTCGATGGGAATTGGCGTTGGTCGGCCCAGACGGCAGTGTGGGATGGGGCGATGCGCCATGTAACTTACAAGCATTGTCCCCAAACCATGGTGCAGTCATGGGTGTCACGATCAGTGGGCAGCGACATCGTTGGTGAGACCAGGACGGCAGAGTGAAGCGAGGCAGTGCGGTGCCCACAGGCTGCTTGCAAACAGCAGTTCGGTGGAGGCAGCGCTCATCATCGTGTGTGAGACCACGGTTGCGGTGCACAGTGCAGCGGTTCTCTCTGCAGTGCCTTCAGGACACCAAGTCTGTTGCTTTCTACTTCTGGGCAACTGAAACAGCGGTTTCAGAGGCGGTATCCAGAGTTAAGTGAATCCTTTGCTGTTCCTGAGACTTTGTTAACAGGAGCCAAGTTCAGTTTGAAGCCCTTGGAGATACTCAGCACAAGTTTTAGAAAGTTCTGTCCAGTCCTTTCACTGCCAAAGGCAGAAGTAGCAACTGCAGGCCAACCCAACAAAGCAACAAGATAGCGAAGGGGCAGTACTCCTCCTGGCTGTTCTTCCAGCTCTTCTTCTTTGCAGGTTCCTTGATTCCAGCGAGTTCTAAAATTCTGGGGTGGAGACAGCATTGACTAAGGCTGACCAGGCCCATTGAGGTGCAATGAAGTCTCCTCCCACTACTCTAAATACAGCACAGGTCTATTTAGCCCAGCCCTGACCCATCAGGAAAGGCAGGACACACGTCGACCCCCCCAGTGGCTGTCACTCCAAAGCCAGTAAGTCAATCCACACTCTCAGCAGAGGCACACAGGATGGCTAAGCAAGAAAATATTATAAACAAAAATGGGGGGAGATGGAGGTAAACGTTTGGTTCATCCTCCTGACTGTGTATAGATATTAATGAATATGTAAATGACCAATCAGAGACCAAAATAAAGGGAAGGTCTTCTGCTAAATGTGCGAAACAGCGCCCCAAAACAAAGAAGAAAAAATTCTCTTCTTGAGTCCCCTCACTCACCAAGGGTTGCCCCTAGGTGATAGCTACTCTCTGGGGTGTGCTGCAACTTGCTAAACTAGGTAGGAACACTTTTTGTGAAAAATGTGTAGTGCAGTGTTTGGGGGAGTCATGACCATTTCATAACACAGTTTATAATAGGAGCACTTGCACTGCAACACTGACCATCAATGAGAAAGTGCGCAGATACACTAAACCATCAAACCCAGTCAAAACCGGAAGGTCAAATAGCAAGAAGACAGCGGAAACATGCCAAAAGATGCCAGGTCTAACAGTATGGATGTAGATTCTATAGCAGATTGGGATGTCCCTGGTAAATTTGTGTGAAGCTTTAACTGTAATATTTGAAGGGAAGTTTGAAATTTATTTATAGTTTAAAGTGTGTAAAGATAGAGACCCTAGATTCTAGTGTAAACCAGTGGGAAATATATTTTCTGATGACAGGAATGGTAGAATGATGCTAAATTACTTAGTTTTTATATTCTTTATCCATTTCTTCCTTTTCTTTTCAGACCTTTTATAATTCTCTGAACTTTGGAATTTTAGAAGCATTAAACAATGTGGTGAACCAGGCATTTCTAATGATTTAGAATATAGATAAGTTGGACTTTTTTACCCATTACTGTAACAGGAGAGGAGGAGAACTCTCAGTCTCTTGAGATGTTGTTTATTCATAGCATTAGGATTAACATTTTGAAGTTATTAGGTCAATGTAATCGTGAATTTCAGTTAACATATGATGTAAATATGGTGTAATAAGATTTGGAGTACATTGAAGAGATTAGGCCAATGTAACCTTGAGTTGTAGTGAACCTATGATATAAACATAGAGTAACAGGTGCTTTATTTAGAAAAAAGGTACTACGAAAAGATTTTGAGTACATTTATGTTTATTGCTACGAAGTAGGAAATATAAGAGGAATGAAATTGTCCGTATAGCACCAGAGAAAGAATTTAAGTAGCGCAAATGTAAACCCACTTGTGGGTAGATATACTGGAAGTGTTTGTGAATTACAAAGTATCTGGATGGGAATTGCTGTTTCCTAAAAATAGTTTTGTTTTGTTTCTTAAATTTCAGCCCTGAAGAAGAGGTAGCTAAACACAGTGAACCCCGTTTTAGCTCTAATTATTCTATATTAAAGAATTACACTTTTGAAATTAGGTTCCAGTTACAATTTTATTGATTCACACTTTTGTTCAAGAATAACTTGCCTAATATTTGATTCTTTGTAACTGCATTACCACATGCTATTGAATAATCCTTATGAGATTTTGTATTGTACTGTTTGGGGTGTCAATGAGCTGTTTGTGACAGAATGTTTGAAATAAATGTAACTTAAACTCGATGTACATTATCTATGATAATTCAGTGGTTAACGTCTGATACTAGTATCTCCTTGTGAATAATCTAAATAACTTATTACATGCTGAGATAGTGGCTTCTAGGAGAAGTCACCCTTTCTTCAACCAATTCAGCAAAAAAACAGACAAGAGACCTTCCGTGCATCCAGCCCTTGGCACCAGGTTATCCATGCTTGTGCGGCATCAAAGACTCAGATCCTGCAACAGTGCATCTCTCATTATTCCAGTTGCCAACAACCAATCATTGGTGCCAGCGGATCCAATTCCAACGCCCAGCCAACCACAGTAATCCTGTGCTCCATGAGACCAGGACAGCCCTGAAGGATAAAGCTCTCTTACTCTACCACCAAAGCTGTGCACCCACAACATATTCAAGTGAGTTGTGAGTGAAAGAAAGAAAAGAGCGGGTCTTTAGTTCCACGCAGATGCAAAGATAGTGACAGGCACCAGAGAGGCAGAAAACATATCAGTCAGTACTCTGCAATACATAGTATTCTCTTTGTTTCGCATGTGCTTTGTAGAGATTGATGTGATATTGTTTTTGCTGCCTGGGAACTCTGTGCTTCACCTCCATTTTGCTTAGACTTTTTAACTCGATCAGTGCACAAACAGTGCACTCTCTGAAGCAAGGCGTGCATGCAGAGGGTTTCCTGTGACATAGAATGAGACCCATAGAGGCTCTTTGGTCTAGACTGGATGCTTCTCCCTTCATTGAGTGTAACTACCTTCAACTCACAGGACTGTAGATACTAACATTGGTGGCAGTAAAAGATTGTAGAGGCCTTTTTACAAGTTCTGTGCCAGAAAGAGTTTCCTGCTGGACTGTGGTCTGCATTTTTTCAGTTGGTCTGCCACATGTGTGTGAGTGTGTGTTATCCATCTATCTGCAATAGGCTGTGCGTGGAGAGATGGATAGAGCTGTAAGCGGCAATGTGAATGGCAGGGCTATCTTCCAGCATTTCTTAGTTCCTTTGTAGTGAACCAGACTCCATAGTGTGGAGGATAGGCGATAGAAGGACCCTTTATTGAAAGGGAAACCCGTTAACTTCTTGCTGCTTAATTCTTCGCTAGAAGTGTTACCCACAATAAGTTAAGAGGTGGTTAAGTGGCACTTCTGTGCCTTTGTTTTGGGTTTGCCTTAGTGAGATGCTTCCAACTCTTCTCCTCCTTTCTACTGATACAGTGGAACAAAGGGCCTGATTACAATATTGGCGGATGGGATACTCTATCACAAACGTGACGGATATTCCTTCCGCTGTATTGCAAGTTCCATAGGATGTAATGGAACTTGTAATGTGGTGTACGGGATATCAGCCATATTTGCAATGGAGTATCCATCCGTCAAGATCATAATCAACCCCCCAGTCTGGGAGGAATCCATGTAAGTCAGGAAATGCCTGAAACAAATTCCCGAGTTAGACTCTGCAGTATGCACACTCTATCTGGAAACATGGTATACATGAGAGGCAGATACTACCAGGCAGTGTGTCATGTTTTTTTATTTTTTTTTTATTTCTTTATTGCGGTTTCAAGGTACACTTCACATGTTTAGACAATTACATCCTATAGACAACTCTTAGCAATGAGCATTACAGTTTCTATTAAACAGCAAATTATCCAATCTAGGCTGCCCCGTAAAGGTGTTTACTGAACAGACAATTAGTGTGTTCATGTGCATTACCAAAAAGATACATTTGTAACTAAAACACCCCCCCTCCCAACCCCTCCTCCCACCGGGCCCACCCACCTACAGGTCTGTCTAACAGCAGCTCAATCAGGTGTACCTTCTTGTCTCTCCCCTTGTCTAGGGGACTCATTTCCCACATGACTACTATCATCCAACACTACCTGTGTAGAATTGGGGGAACTTCTCTCTATCTCTCGGACCATTAGCCCCCATGCCTGAAATACTTCCAGGACTTTGACATCTCTTCTAGTACTATACATGTGCCCCTCCTCTGCCAGCACCCATTCCCTCAGGTCCGTTTTCCAGTTCTCTATCAGCAGTCCTTGTTGTGTCAGCCAGTGGATCGCTATTCTCCGCCTAGCAATTACAAGCCCCAAGACCGGGAACTTACTACTGGTTTTGCGTTTATGGTCTCTAGGTATTAAACCAAGGAGACAGGTCCGCACCTTTATTGCAACCCTCCATACCGTTATTTTACGCAGGTCCTCCAAAACAGCCGTCCAGTATACCTGAATCATCGGACACAACCAAAACCATGTGGGTAATCTGCCTGTGCATAGTGACATCTGGGGCACCTTGGATCTCTCGAACCGCCAATAGTATGTAGGCGCTTGGTCGAGAGGTAGGTCATGTGGACCACGTTGTATTGTATCTGTTGGAACCTATTGCAGACCGCCACCTTGCGTGCACCTCCATGGATTTTTCCCAATCTCGTGGGGTAATCTACTATGGACTCACCTCCTGCCATCTTCCTTCCACTTTGAGAGGTGCACATTTTCGTCCCTGAGCTCCCTGTACAGGTGAATGACAAGTTTCCACCATACCGCCATGGCAATCATCGTGCCCAGGGTAAGCGTGTGTTCTGGGGCTTCCGGGAATGTAGACCATAGGTGTCATGCTGTTGCTACTATTTTGGCATATTGCAGAAATTGCCCTGAGTTTACCGCTTCCTGATAGGTTATGAATCGTTGCTCTGGATAGAGGTCCGACAGCATAAGACAACCTCCCGCCTTCCATTTGTCGATAGACATGACCCGCTCAATGAACGCGAAAGGTTGCGTCAGCCAGAGGTCTGCCTCCGGGGCAAACGGTTGCCCCTGAATAAGTCTTCTAACCACCCTCACCCAGATGGGAGCTAGCAATCTGCCCAGTGCAGGACACTGTTCCTGTCGCCCTTTCGGTTGCCAGAGTAGCGCACCCAACTGTTTATTCCCATCTGTGTCCGCCAGAAGCGTTCTTTTCCAGGAAGGGTCTGTTATGAGCCAGGCCACAGTGTGCTGTAATTGGGAAGCAGAATACTAAAGTTCTAGGTCAGGGATTTCTAAACCGCCACTACCCCAAGTGCGTTTCATGACTTCTAGGCTCCCCGACAGCGTTTTCCATTCCATAGCAATTTTATAAGCATTACGTCAAGATCTTTGAATACCTGGTGTGGGAGTTCAAAGAAGGAACCCTGCATTGTGAAGAGACATTGCAGCAGCATCACCATTTTTAGGTCGAGTAGACCTAAAAAGCATGCGAAGCATGCTTTGTCTGCGAAGACATCTTTTGCTGGCATGTTCTGATGAATGTGAGACAGGGGATGTGCACGCGCTTTCCATCGGCGATTTCACCTCGTGGGCGCGCACGCCCAGCCGGCGCCGTGCACACCCACTGCCTCTGATTCTCACCTAAACACGCAGTCAGGCACACACGCAGGCAGGCACACACACAGACGCAGGCACATACAAGCGCATGCACACATAGCCACACACGCACATGCACCCCCACCCCCACACAGCCACGCACGCACCCCCACCACTCACGGGCGCGCACACACACAGATACAACCCCCCCTCCCACTCACGTGCTCTTTCTGCCTCGTCCGTGTCCCTCTCTCCCTCGGCAGCCATTGGGTGTGTTTCGGCGTGGGAGCTCCACAGCGCTGGTGGTCACTCGGGACGGGACCCGGGACTTCAGCTGCCTTAGCGCCGGGGCTCCCTCTCCAGCAAAGAGCGCGCATGCGCGGGCAGCCCCCGCCCTCAGTCGCAGCCCAGTCCTGAGAGCTGCTTTCGGTTTCGCTGTAACTCTGTCTGAGGTTCCTCCGCCCGGCACGTAGGTCTTCAAATAAACGGGACAAATCCCCCCTCTGTACCAATTTACATCAGTTGTGGCCGTGAAATGCTCCGATGCACAGGACGGAAGAGAAGGTGATACGAGGGATGCTGGTCTTGGACGCTGGCTGCCACGGCGCACCGTCGATGGACAGGAACAGAAGAGGTAAGGACCCCGAGCCTTTAATTCACTGCTGCCTCCTCTGAGTCCCGGCCCGGAGCCTCTAACGGATCCAGAGTGGTGCAGGGCTACCGTCCTCCCCTCAGCAGTGCCAGCATCCCTAGGGCAGGGGACCCTGCAGGACATGCAGAGGCAGCTCTGATCAGCGGTGCACTGCCACATTCAGAGATGCCAGTGTGACACTGGCATCTCTGAATGTGGCAGCGCAGCGCTGATCTGTGTCTCCGGATTCTCCCCAAAGCAGCGCGCCCGGCCAGAAAACTGCGTGGAAACATTTCAAAACAGAGGCATGGAAAACGCGTTAAACATGTGTTGGCAGAGAACCAGTGGAAAAAAAAGTGCCACACGGTTTAAACTGAGCATGCATGGTAGCTGCTGCTTGCTGGCACAGCTGGGAGCTTGTCGTGCTGTCCTTATTGCATCTTGGTTGCATCACCCAGGCCAGGGTGATGCTGTTGTTGCTGGCGCTAGAGTTCGCGAGCTGCAACGTGGGGGGTTTCGGTGTGATGGTGTGGACAAGGCAGGCTATGTCTAGGCACTGTAACTGTCATGCTAAATGAACCGTGAGGCCTCTCCGTGCTGTAATGTGTGCCTCAGCTGTAACAATTCACTGAAATTGGGACTTAAGAGGTGTCTCCTGTAGTTACTTCTTTCGTCATGCTAGTGTTTCACTTCCTCCAAATGTCATCAGTTCCTTCATATTCTCCTTCTGCCTCTCGTTCTCCCATCAACCTTTTCCCCTTACTTTCACTATTTTTAGTCGACGGTTGCCTTCCACCTCTACTTTCACACTTTCTCCGTGTCACACGTGTTCCTACACTGTAAACCACTCCCCCCCCAACATCTGTACTAATTAACGCCAGTTTCTGCTCCCTACTATCCATTTTCTGATGGCTCTCGCCATTTCGCCTTGTGAAAATCTTCTTTGACTTTAACCCATTGCACCTTTCCCCTCGTGGTCACTATTTGCTACTCTGACCCATTCTGTGTGCCCTGCACCTTTGCTGCGGACTGCTCACAAACTTCTCCCATTGGAACCCCCTCCTCCTCCTATTACACATCCCAGAAAGCCAAGAGAAAACAAGTGAGCTACCCACGTATGGGATTTGGAAGACCGGACGTTCCGCATCCATGTTGTGTACCCACCGCACATTGTGATCACTGCCCATGCTGTCATATTTGCACATGTCCCGGGTCCACGTTTCACTCTGTAGCATCTTTACGTACACCGCTGAGGGCAGGTACAAGGGGAGAGAGTCGTAGGAAAAAGGGTTGTTTTTTCTGTATGCCTTCTTAGTGTTACATATTGCAATTGCTTCCATATAGCGCTTCAAAGTCCTGACGAGGCGCTATGCTTGTATTCCTCCTAGAAACTTTGCCCAGTGGTCCTGTTTGCTCTTTTTTAGGTCTCCCACCAGGCACACACATTACCAGCCGTCAGTGCACGCTTCCACCAGGCACACGCACCACCAGCCGTCAATGCACGCTTCCACTAGGCACACACACCACCAGCCGTCAGTGCACGCTTCCACCAGGCACACACACCACCAGCCGTCAGTGCACGCTTCCACCAGGCACACACACCACCAGCCGTCAGTGCACGCTTCCACCAGGCACACACCCCACCAGCTGTCAGTGCACGCATCCACCAGGCACACACACCACCAGCCGTCAGTGCACGCTCCCACCAGGCACACACACCACCAGCCGTCAGCGCACGCTTCCACCAGGCACACACACCACCAGCCGTCAGTGCACGCTTCCACCAAGCACACACACCACCAGCTGGCAGTGCACACTTCCACCAGGCACACACACCACCAGGCATCAGTGCACGCATCAATTGTTAACGCATCCACAATTTACTATTGTAGCAATCGCAGTACGGTGCACTTTACTTCTAAACATGCCAGTGCACACTTTTCCACCAGGCACACACACCACCAGCCTTCAGTGCATGCTTCCAGACGCACAGACCATCAGCCGTCAGTGCACGCTTTCACCAGGGATACACACCACTGGCCGTCAGTGCACACTCACCAGGCACAGGCACAACCAGCCGTCCGTGCGCGCTTTCACCGGACACAAACACCACCAGTCGTCAGTGCATGCTTCCACCACACACACACCACCAGACGTCAGTGCATGATTTCACCTGGCACACACACACACACCACCAGCCGTCAGTGCACACTTTCACCGGGCACAAACAGCACCAGCCTTCAGTGCACGCTTCCATCAGGCACACACCACCAGCTGTCAGTGCACGCTTTCATCAAGCACACACACACACACCACCAGCCATCAGTGCACGCTTTCACCAGGCACACACCACCAGCCGTCAGTGCACGCTTTCATCAGGCACACACCACCAGCCGTCACTGCACGCTTCCATCAGGCACACACCACCATCCGTCAGTGCACGCTTTCACCAAACACGCACACACCACCAGCCGTCAGTGCACGCTTTAGCCAGGCACACACCACCAGCTGTCAGTGCACGCTTTCACCAAGCACACACAATACCAGCCGTCAGTGCACACTTCCACCAGGCACACACACCACCAACCGTCAGTGGACACTTCCATCAGGCACACACACCACCAGCCATCAGTGCACCATTTCTACAGGCACACACACCACCAGCCATCAGGGCACACATAAATTGTTAACTCATCCACAATTAACTATTGTAGAAATCGCAGTATGGCACACTTTACTTTCCGCGCAACCACTGCATCACTCAGCGCAACCACAGCATCACTCAGCACAACTACAGCATCACTCAGCACCACCACAGCATCACTGGTTCAAATATGTTCTCTCAATGTTTCAAGCTTTATTACAAATGTCACAAAAAGATGTTAATATTTCACTTCTGTTCTTGGATTTTCGTCACAATAAAATACACTGAACATAATCTTCACAAAAGTTATTTACAAAAGTTTAAGCTATTGCCATTATAAATTAGAATCACTTTTAAGTATTAATTATTAAAAAGAAATAAAAGCCATTGTTATTTGTAATATCAACACATGTAAGTCACGTAAATACAAAACATGTTGCATTACCAATGCTATAGGTGTCACATTTGTGAAAGTTATAACTATTGGTATTGTAAATGACAAAGCTATTAATTACGTTATTTTAAAAAAAAAAACATAAATAATAAATGTGTCATTTACCATACCAATAGCTCAAACTTTCCTAATGCGAGACCTATTGCATTGCAAATGCTTGTTATCAAGGCGATGCTCCCCATCAGAGAGAGTTTGAGCGTATTCAAGAAGGTAATACTGCCTCAGAGACCCCTAAGTATACTCCCCATATTATGTTAATGAAAGACTTCCCTGTCCCTACTTATCCAGATCCCAAGATATCGCAACGTATCTGGCACCCACGTAAGTCGCATCTCTGGGAGCTGGACTCCGCCCCTCTCAACCGCCGACCACACCGGATATAGTTGTGATTTAGTATTATTGACGTAGAGTTCAGAGACTACGGCAAACTGATCCAAAGCCGTCAGCAATATCGGAAGCGAGTGGGTCGGCTCTTGTAGATACACCAGCGCATCATCCGCCTACAAAGATACAATATGTTTAGGGCTCCCGGTTTTCCGTTTAAACTGATTTTTACATATAAATACAGACGGAAAACAATTCTTCCCCTGTCTGTATTTATATGTAAAAACGTCAAAATACTAGAAAATGTTGTCTCGCTGCCCTGCTCAAATCCAGTTATCTCGCCACGCCCCCTTGGGAGGGAGAGCCAGGGGTGGGAGAAAAGTAGACCAAGATTGTTTTGAGTGTGTAAAAGGCCGCTTTATTAGGAAACAGGTGCACATTACAAATACAAACCTTGGCAACGCCTTACAAAACTAAACCTCACTAAATAAATAATTAACTACGAACTCCGCCCCCAACCCCCACCCCTAAAATTCTTTGGCCCCTCCCCCGCCCAACAATACATCAATAAAACATTACAACATCATTATAAACATCACGTCATCAATAAAACATTACGTCATTAATCAAATCATTACGTCATCATTTAAAGCTTTATACGTCAAACCCCAATCACATACTAAAAGCCAGGCCCTCCATAAACATCAACCCTGCCTGGCCCTTCACTCCTGCCAATACCCCCCCACAAACCTGAACGGTCAAACAATGACCAACATACCCCTGAACCTGTCAAACAACGAATCTATCCAATACTCATCAAACAATCTACCATAAACCGTACTGATACAACCAAAACCCCGCACAGCATCTGCTCCTAGCGACAATACAAATTACAAGAAAAAACCCCTGCACACCTATAACCAAGAAAACAGCCTTTAATGAAAAATAAAAACGAGAAAAACAAAAAGAGAGGGAAAAAACCCAGGCAGAAAAAAGGGGGGAGGACAAAATATATAAAGAGGGAGGGGGGGTGGGACAAAAAACGCTAACAGCCCTCCTAGCCACCAGGTCACCAAACCTAAAATGGTGGCTAGGAGGCGGGAAGGTGGGAATTTATAATTGGGCTGGCGGATCCTACTAGACCAGCCCAAAAACCAGAACATTCTGGCAACTTCTGGAAAGAACCCCTCGCGGCCCTCCCAAACCGCCCGGGGGAGGGGACCTCCCTGCGGTCAGCTCCCTCCCCCAAGCCCCCCTTGGGAGGGAGAGCGAGGGGTGGGAGAAAAGTAGACCAAGATTGTTTTGAGTGTGTAAAAGGCCGCTTTATTAGGAAACAGGTGCACATTACAAATACAAACCTTGGCAACGCCTTACAAAACTAAACCTCACTAAATAAATAATTAACTACGAACTCCGCCCCCAACCCCCACCCCTAAAATTCTTTGGCCCCTCCCCCGCCCAACAATACATCAATAAAACATTACAACATCATTATAAACATCACGTCATCAATAAAACATTACGTCATTAATCAAATCATTACGTCATCATTTAAAGCTTTATTCGTCAAACCCCAATCACATATTAAAAGCCAGGCCCTCCATAAACATCAACCCTGCCTGGCCCTTCACTCCTGCCAATACCCCCCCCCCCCCACAAACCTGAACGGTCAAACAATGACCAACATACCCCTGAACCTGTCAAACAACGAATCTATCCAATACTCGTCAAACAATCTACCATAAACCGTACTGATACAACCAAAACCCCGCCACCCAGAAAGGTAGGGGGGGAGAGACACTACACCACCTCCCTTTCTGCCCCCCCAAATCGCAAACGCGAAAAAGAACCGAAGCTAAATCAACGCTGCATGGCTAGCGAACGCGCCAAAACCTCACGTAACTCTAACAAGTATAGGTCCATACCCACCCGGGACAGGTGAACACCATCATCTCTGAAAAATTCCACCGTTTCGAATTTAATTTCCCTATGTGAAATCCTGCCAAAACCAAGACCACGACAGCAACGAGAAACTTCAGAGTTTACCTTCTTCCTGGCCCTGTCAACAGCCCTGGGATTCACAGCCCCTCTCCAGGTCCTACGCGGTATCAATTCCGTCCAAAAGACATGGCACCCAGCCCAAAGTTCCTTAATAAGGCCCAAATCCCTTTTAATAGCTCGAAGTAACACCACACCTTTGGTAGCACAGAGATCGTTTTCCCCCAGATGAATGACTAAAATATCAGGACATAGTCCGCCCACCATATTATTGTTAAGACAAGGGATTAACTCTCTCCAGAGCATCCCACCTTTCCCCTTCCAAACCACATTAAACATTCGAGCATTAAAACCAAGGAGTTCTCCAAAGTAACTCTGTGCCGCCTGGACTCGGGCCCACTTCACGAAGGAATGCCCAACTATCTAGACTGTCACCACCGGAGAACGAGGCCCAGCAACCGATCCTACAAAAGAAAACAGAGTTAGAACTCATGGGAAGGAAGATGACGCATGCGCCTCCTCCGCCGGATTCCTCACGTAGCGCTGGAAACAATTTGAAGACCAACGCCCCAATCTCATGATATCTCTTTCAGTCCAACCTCTGTTGAAGGCTTCTGTGGCAGCACCTATCCTGAAAGAATGTGTCCCATATAAGTTCCCATCGAAACCTAATCGCTGCAAAGCCTTGCGCAAAACCATTCGGAATTGGTAAGTTGTCACAGGGGTGCCATTAATATGCTGAAAAACAAGCGCCTCATCACCACCCCCACATAGTGAACGCCAGCGCCGCGCCAAAAGTAAAGGGCAAGTAAGCCTTGAAGCACGCGCCTGCAACCACACACCTTTCCCTTTTCCCGTCTGATCAGTTTTGGAGCTGGCCAACCAGACATGCACCCCCTCATCTGAACAAAAAACATCCCGCCAAAATAGGCCACAATTGTATTTCGAACCCAACAACTCCGAAACCCTGAAAGCTCCAAAAAACATGAACGCCATTAACATGGAAAACAAACATGACTCAAAATCATCTGAACAAACAGAAGGTAGAACAGTGATTAACCTGGCCAGGACCTGCCAAGATAAAGGAGCCCTGAGTCTGCTAGTGTGCCCCTGCTCTCCGGCCCAACCCTCAAGCATCCTCCTGCCAAGTTCCCCCGCTGTCGGTGAATAACCCCACAACAACTTACCCATGAAAGCAATCCCTGCCAACTTCCCCGTAATGGTTACTTTGGTCAATCCTCTATCCATAAGGTCTAATATGAAGTTGACCACGTCCTCCGAGCGACGCGAAACTTTCTCGCGCCTAGAAGCACCAGATTCCAGAAACTCCCTCCAGGCCAGAGAATAAGCAGAACGCGTAGACACAGACAAAGAACCTACCACCAGTTGTACGACCCGACCTTGCTGACGTGCCACAGATGAATCGGCATCGGGGTTGGTGCTTTGTCTGCGTCCCTCGCCAGTCCACGGAATCTCCCCCACTGTGAACGAAACAGATCATCCGCAATGTCATTGTCCACACCAGGGATGTGCAAAGCATGAAAATGAATGTCGTGTTTCAAACAACCCAGAACGAAGACTCTCATGAGCTTCAATACCTGTTCGTCCCTGGCAGACTGTCGGTTAACGATCTCCACTACAGCCATGTTATCCACACGAAAAAGCACTTTCTTGTGTGCCAATTCCTCCCCCCAAAGGGTCAAAGCCACCAGCAAAGGGAAAAGCTCTAAAAAGGTAATGCTGCGGCCGCCATTCAACCACTCATCTGGCCAACATTCAGCACACCACCTTCCGTTCCAAAAGAGCCCAAAACCATCACTGCCAGCAGCATCTGAGAACATTAGCACGTCCCACTGGAAGTCAACGTCCCGCACCAAAGGAACACCATTAAAGGAAGACAGAAAAAATTTCCACATTCTCAAATCCTCCTTGACACCAGCAGACAAACGAACACGATGGTGAGGCAACTGATGACCTGCAAGAGCCCTGCCCAATCTTCGACAAAAAGTCCTGCCTGCTCTTACCACCCTACAAGCAAAATTGAGATGGCCTAGGAGAACCTGAACATCTTTCACCAGCACTTTTCTTTTCGCTAACATGGCTTCTAGTAATTCCACCATTTTGACCTTTTTATCCTCAGGCAGGCGAGCACACATTGCCGCAGAATCGATCTTAATACCTAAAAAGGACAAAACAGTGGCAGGACCCATCGTTTTCTCGGGAGCCCAAGGAACTCCCAGATCCTCCATGAGCCCTTGGAAGGTGTCCAGAGCAGACTGGCACTCCGTGGAGCCCGGGGATCCGACAAAGAAAAAGTCATCTAGGTAGTGCGTTACCAGTGAGTGACAGGACTGCTGGGTAAAGTACCATTGTAGAAAAGTACTAAAACACTCAAAAAGAGCACATGATATGGAGCAACCCATCGGCAGAGCCTTGTCCACATACCATTTTCCTGCAAAATGTATACCAAGGAGACACCAATCATCCGGGTGGACAGGCAACAGCCGGAAAGCAGACTTTATATCACACTTGGCCATCTCAGCGGCTGCGCCCGCGGTCACAACAAGTGACATGGCCACGTCAACCGAGGAATAAGAGACTGAAACTGCCTCTGGGTCAATAAAATCATTGACAGACGACCCTTCTGGCCATGATAAGTGCTGAATAAGCCTGAATTGTCCCGGATCTTTCTTCGGGACCACTCCAACAGGTGATATAATCAAATTAAGGATCGGCCAATCATGAAAAGGGCCAGCCATCCTTCCTTCATGTACCTCCTTATTGAGCTTTTCCTGTACCACTGTGCCATGTTCAGATGCTGATTTTAAATTAGCAGACCACCTTCTCTCCCGGGAGCCCATATAACCCAACGGAAACCAAATTCAAAACCATCCAACAGTTTCTTCTTTGTTGCCTCATCCTCATAGTCCTGCAGCGCAAAGCGCAACCTCTCTAACCTAACCGGTGTATGAGCCCTTGGCCCAGTACCCTTAGAACCTCTGGATCCCCTGCCCCCTGAACTGCCTGCACTCGCCTGTTTCCCCTGCTGGCTTCCCGCTGGCTGGTTATCCCAGCATCTGGACAAGGGGTGCCTCCTGCCACATCCAGAGCATTCGTGTTTAAACTTACAATATTCTCTGGTACAAGAGCCCTTGTTAAACTCCCAGCATGTACCTGTCCCTGACTGCGTGGATGAAGTAGCCCCCACCCCTCCCCGGGTGGGCTTCCCCTGAAAGGTCCGGTAAACTAAGGGAAATCCACTCGCTGTAAAAATAGTCTTTCCACCTGACGCAGAGCCCATGGTGTGCTGCCATAAATCAAGATCGAGCTCTCCCCACTTGGCCTCCGGATCCCAAGCCATCCTGGCCCTAAACTCCTCATCATATTGGGACCAAGCAAACCTCCCTCCAGTAATCTGCGCCTTGCGTATAACGTCCATGTATTTAAAAAGAGACACGCTGCGCTCAGGAAACTTCTCACAGTATACACTCGCATAAATAAGAAATGCTGTCCAGTTTTCAATGTTTAAGGGGACTCTAGGGCGTTTAGCCAGCTCAAACTCCTCCTCCTTAGACCCCTCTTTAGACCGGACTTCCCGGTGCAGCAGCTTAAGGAGTTCCACATACTCACCGTTCCAAATACGTTCTTTGGTACTTAACATCAAATGAGCACCCAAAGGTTTTGTAACCCCCATATAAGGTAACTTTTTGATTTTCAATTCTTTACTGGCCACTGGCTCTTTAACCGTACTGGAAGCACCAGTAGTAGTACCACTTTCAACTTTACCAGTGACTTCTACAACATCGTCAGTGCCCACAGCAGTGTCCTTCACGTAACGTCCTTTGAGCAATCGCCCATCTCCAACAACAACATCCGTTTCCCCACCTGTGCCCACAGACACCATAATAGGTTTGGCCTGTGTAGCTAAGTGCTCACCTGGCAACAGAGAGACCACTCTCGAAGGCTCCGCCCGTGGCGCTGAAGTCAATGCATCTTGTCTGCGAGGTGCCCTGACCGATGGGCCGTGCTCTCTTTTCACTTGCACTTGACTCTGAACCACTGGAGCCTGAAAAACACTATGAGAAAACATGAGAGGGCACCCCCCCTTCCACGTCCCGCAATTCTCCTTCCTCAGGACTCTCCTCGTCGTAGTCCAAGACCACTGAATCAACACTAGTATGTAACACATCACCACAGGTCTTACCTAACCCGGTATCAACAATAGTGCATTTTAATGATTTTGAAGAACCTCCAGGGGGGGGGAGCAGACTGTACACGCCTGTACCTCCCTTTGCGTTGACTCTGCAGCTCCATAGCCGCCGGCAAGGCAGGACACCTATACCTGCTACTCGTTGGGGCCAGCGGGGTCACGCCAGACCCTCGTGTGCTGGCCGCGGCGGGTTCCCTCGGTGGAACAGAGAGGGCCGCGCTAGGCATTCTCCTCACTTCCCCGTGGCGAAAATGGACTGGACCGCGCCCTGCCAAGTCTGGAACTCCGCACCTATTGCTGTCCTGCAAAGAAAAGGTTTGGACTGGTGTGCTAGGATTCCTAAAATCTACATTCAAGCCAGACTCTGTCCCCCTCCAATTTGAACAGACATTCAACATCTGACCCCTGTCTAAAGAACGTCCTCGGACACTAGACCCCAAAGGCACCTCCCTGACCGGAGAGCCACCTATAACCTCCTCATCCTCACTGTGATCCAAATTATCCATCGCCACTGCCGTAGAAGAAGGCCGGATAGGAACCCTTGCACGCCACTCGTGGCCTGTAACATCCTTCTGAAAACTCCACTGCGCAAGCCCTGCCGCACCAAAATGCTCCCACCCAGGAGAACCACACATAAAATAGGGGCCTCTGGAATCCCCAGTCAAGCGTGGAACTGCACCCCTGGGCCCTTGTACAAGCCCACCACTCACATGGCCAAAACCCCTACTATGCTCCACCATGGTGCCCTGAAAGCCTACACCCCCAACACTCAACACCCTGGGTGCGCAAAGCCCTCCTGAATTATCCAAAACTGAAGTACCAAGAACTGCCGATCCTGAACCAATGTCGGGTCGTGTTACATGAATGCCAGGAGGCAAGGTCCCGTGGCCCCCAAATGAAACTCCCACACCTCCTCTCTGAAGACTGTCATCCCTCCCCGTAAAAGCAGCAGACCCAAAAACCCCCGAACGCGGAGCCTCTTGTCCCAAAGCAACACCAGAAAGCGAGCCTCCTTCGCCCATTTGGGCCCATTCACCCTCACCCCTAGAACCCCCCCAACAGACAAAACATCACCCACCGAAGAACCAGGCGTAGAAAAAAGTAGAGGGCTACCCACATTACCCCCAACATCCACCATACCAGTATCGTCATCCTGTCCAGAAACTACCTGACCATAAGACGGTGCCAAGCCCCCGGAGGCCAACTCAACATGAGGTCTCACCATGCTCGAATCTCTCCTCTCCCCAGCCTGTCGTTCATAAGCAAAATGCCTTGAAGGGGTTAACAACATTCGAGGTGCCGTCTCAGGAACAAACTGCGACTCCTCGACAACCAACACGGCGTCATGGGGACCTGGCTCAACCCGCTCCTGGCCAGCACCTTGCATAACAAATTGAACAGAGCCTCTGCGCGCGCCGCGCGCAGCGACTACCTCCGTAGACTGTACGCGCTGCTCGACCAACGGGTCCGAAGCGGAGCGCTTCTTGCTCCCTCCCCGTCCACCTCTTCCCCGTCTTCCCGACACCTGCGCCTGCCCCACCATGACGCCTGGCATGCCCGGAGGCCCCCCCGCCCCCACTACAACTCCTAACTGGGGCGCCGGAGCCAGAGACGCCTCCCCCCCGCCCTCACCAGAAGCCCTGCATAACGAAGGAGCTTCCACCTCCCCAGGAGCCACACGCGCCAGCCGCTGTGAGGCCGGCTTCCTCGTACGGGACCGGCCCCTATCGCTTACCTGGCTCGGGCGTCTCTTCTTAGGCGACGAGCACGCCATTACCGCTGCGACCACGCCAGCAGAAGCCTGGCGTTGAGGCCTCGCCTGCCCACCTCCTGCCAGCAAATCCAAACGACCGGCCTCAGCCAGTAGACGCATCGCCTCAACAACTCGCGAATCCTCCATTGGAAAATATCAAAGACAATAAGCCTAGACAATAAAGTCTAACAAAATGACTCACAAAAGCACACAGTATCCTCTCTCACAAAAAACGCTAACAGCCCTCCTAGCCACCAGGTCACCAAACCTAAAATGGTGGCTAGGAGGCGGGAACGTGGGAATTTATAATTGGGCTGGCGGATCCTACTAGACCAGCCCAAAAACCAGAACATTCTGGCAACTTCTGGAAAGAACCCCTCGCGGCCCTCCCAAACCGGCCAGGGGAGGGGACCTCCCTGCGGTCAGCTCCCTCCCCCGAGCCCCCCTTCCTGCTGCTGGAAATTCCTTCCCGGGCACACACACAGCCGAGTACTTCACAGGTCTTTTGAGGACCATTTACTTTTAACGAGGCTGTGTTGTGTTTTCACCCCTGTATCTCCACTCTGCCTATTGAGGGAACAATCAGCTCCCCCCCCGAAATTTTTTCTCAGCCCCCCCCCATGAAATTCGGCTCTAGTTGCACCTCAGGTTAGGATTGAGTCTAGAAGACTTGGGAGGTTGTGCATGTCAGTTCTGCATGCCCGGGTGGTGTGTCAGCCCCGCACAGACAGAGGGCATTATAAGGGATTTATCACCACAGTGGGGGGCGTGTGCCTAGTGCCTCTAGAAGTGACTGAGTTCTCCTCCGGGTGGATTTCTGCCAGCTGGAATACACTTGTCAGGTTTTGAATGGGCTTGTGTCAATTTCCTGAAATATCCGCTTGTAACACAAGGCTGTATTTTAATCTTAATTCATCTTGAGAAGGATTTGCACTGAAACTGTCTGACACTTTCATATTAAAGCGGATCAGGAAGGTGTAATGATCGCCTCCGGTGCGTAGAGCGTCTTCTGACACCGCTGCAGGAGAGCTGATATTACCCAGATATAACACATTAATGCCCGGTAAGGATTGACGGGCCCCTTCCCGGAATCAACAGAGCACATGTTGTAAAACAAGGGTGCAACACCGCTTGACTGCAAAGCACACGCAGAGCTTAGTTTTCATCCAGACTGAAGATTTCAGTTATTGCTACACACCCTTATTGACTGAGTGACTTTGAGGTTTGTTGGAGGAATTTTCGTTCTCCAGATTGGCCGATGTGGACTGAGCCCTGTATTACACTGGTGAACTGTGCACTGCGCTGGTGAGCCCTGAACCAGGCTGTGTTCTACAGCACACTGGTGAGCTGTGAGCCCTGCTCCACTCTGGTGAGCCCTATTCCATGCTGGTAATCCCTGCACCACACTGGTGATCCCTGCACCACACTGGGGATCCCTGCACCACACTGGGGATCCCTGCACCACACTGGGGATCCCTGCAGCACACTGGTGAACCCTGCACCACACTGGGGATCCCTGCAGCACACTGGTGAACCCTGCAGCACACTGGTGAACCCTGCAGCACACTGGTGGACCCTGTAGTACACCGGTGAACCCTGCAGCGCGCTGGTGAACCCTGCAGCACGCTGTGTTCTACAGCACACTGGTGAGCCCTGTGCCCTGCAGCAAACTTGTGAGCCATGGAGCTCACTGGTGAGCTCTACGGCACACTGGTGAACCCCTTGAGCAGCTTAGTGTTTAGTGCATGCAGTCTCCTTGACTGATCACACATTCCGCAGATGCCGCCTCTGCATTTAGCAGGATACAGACTAATTAATTGCTCGCTGCTGACATCTGTCCCTCTGTCCGTGCAACATGTTTTCTGCCTTCTTCTGGGACCGTTCCACGTGACAGGAAGAGACAAAAGAAATGCATTGAAGGCACCACAAAAAATGCAGTGGCACATCAGAATCCTGCATGAGCGCGCGGACAGCACTGCACAAAACAATGCACTGTGATAGGCAGGCAACACGCACTGACAGAATCAGACTGGGGCACAATGAGTGCCACCTGCTCACCGCCATCGGTGAGAGCCTAAATCAGGGCCACTGGAATTATGCAAATGTGTAGCATTGGCGTTTTTGCATAGTTATATATTTGCTGAATTTGCTACATAATACAATATCTATTGCATAATTTGCAGACTTTTGCAAACAACTGTGCCCACATGCATCAAGCAGAATTGCATTCGCAAACGGTGAGAATCGCAAAATTCTGCCGTTTGCGAATGCAATTCCTGTTTCTGAGATGTATCAAGAAGAAATGTATTTTTCGCATTTTGCGAAATTGCAATTTTTTTTGCAATTCCTTAAAAAGTCGCATTTTTAAGGAATCGCAAAAAATTCTCAAAAAATTGAATGCATCAAAATTTGCTAATTGCGATTTTGTAAGGAATCGCATTTAGGAATTCCTAAATTTAGAAGTACTGAGAGCAGGTGGTAATTTTTTATTTTTTTTTGGAAACATGTGAAACCAATTAGTAGAGTACTTAAGGGGTTCCACAGTTGAACTAGACCTCTTTGAGGATGGCAGCAGTCATTGTCCTGGCACGTCGCTGGAGGTTGAGAGCAGCAGGAAGGAGAAGGAGGATACTCAGTGAAAGGATATTTAGATTGCGCATTACTTTGTTTGGTCAGACACAGGCAGAAATATATGACAAGTATAGGCTGAATGCTGACTCCATGATAGATCTCATTGCTGAATTAGACCCTATTTTGCGCAGAGAAACTCGTAGGACCCTAGCCATACCCACCCATGTGCAGGTCTTATGTTGTCTGCACCTTCTAGCCTCAGGTTCCTTCCAGGGAGTAATAGCAATTGTTGGGGGGGTGTCACAGAGTGCACTTTCTAGATTTTTCCAAGATTTCCTCAATGCAATGCTGCTAAGGATACAGCAAAAACAACAGGTGATGGACCGAATGTGGATCAATGTCACACACTCACCCCAGTCCAAAGATCTGGGCCCAAATCCATCGTTTTTTTGCACTCCACACCTCCCTGGGTTAGACAATGGCGATATGCAAATCAGCTCTGACCCTGTGCCCCTGTGCCCCATGGGAACAGTCCAGTACGAACTACAAAAGCCATGTCCTTCCCAGAACGGAATCAAGCATCCGAGGACCGGACCGGTTTCGAGGTAACACCTCTCATCAGCCCGGCTAGCTTGACTCCAGTGGTGTGGAGTGCCTGGGACCCACGTCTGGGCATCCCCAGCGCACTTAGGGCGGAATATGCAAAAACAACAGGTGATGGACCGAATGTGGATCAATGTCACACACTCACCCCAGTCCAAAGATCTGGGCCCAAATCCATCGTTTTTTTGCACTCCACACCACCCTGGGTTAGACAATGGCGATATGCAAATCAGCTCTGACCCTGTGCCCCATGGGAACAGTCCAGTCCGAACTACAAAAGCCATGTCCTTCCCAGAACGGAATCAAGCATCCGAGGACCGGACCGGTTTCGAGCTAACACCTCTCATCAGCCTGGCTAGCTTGACTCCAGTGGTGTGGAGTGCCTGGGACCCACGTCTGGGCATCCCCAGCGCACTTAGGGCGGAATATGCAAAAACAACAGGTGATGGACCGAATGTGGATCAATGTCACACACTCACCCCAGTCCAAAGATCTGGGCCCAAATCCATCGTTTTTTGCACTCCACACCACCCTGGGTTAGACAATGGCGATATGCAAATCAGCTCTGACCCTGTGCCCCATGGGAACAGTCCAGTCCGAACTACAAAAGCCATGTCCTTCCCAGAACGGAATCAAGCATCCGAGGACCGGACCGGTTTCGAGGTAACACCTCTCATCAGCCCGGCTAGCTTGACTCCAGTGGTGTGGAGTGCCTGGGACCCACGTCTGGGCATCCCCAGCGCACTTAGGGCGGAATATGCAAAAACAACAGGTGATGGACCGAATGTGGATCAATGTCACACACTCATCCCAGTCCAAAGATCTGGGCTCAAATCCATCGTTTTTTTGCACTCCACACCACCCTGGGTTAGACAATGGCGATATGCAAATCAGCTCTGACCCTGTGCCCCATGGGAACAGTCCAGTCCGAACTACAAAAGCCATGTCCTTCCCAGAACGGAATCAAGCATCCGAGGACCGGACCGGTTTCGAGGTAACACCTCTCATCAGCCCGGCTAGCTTGACTCCAGTGGTGTGGAGTGCCTGGGACCCACGTCTGGGCATCCCCAGCGCACTTAGGGCGGAATATGCAAAAACAACAGGTGATGGACCGAATGTGGATCAATGTCACACACTCACCCCAGTCCAAAGATCTGGGCCCAAATCCATCGTTTTTTTGCACTCCACACCACCCTGGGTTAGACAATGGCCATATGCAAATCAGCTCTGACCCTGTGCCCCATGGGAACAGTCCAGTCCGAACTACAAAAGCCATGTCCTTCCCAGAACGGAATCAAGCATCTGAGGACCGGACCGGTTTCGAGGTAACACCTCTCATCAGCCCGGCTAGCTTGACTCCAGTGGTGTGGAGTGCCTGGGACCCACGTCTGGGCATCCCCAGCGCACTTAGGGCGGAATATGCAAAAACAACAGGTGATGGACCGAATGTGGATCAATGTCACACACTCACCCCAGTCCAAAGATCTGGGCCCAAATCCATCGTTTTTTTGCACTCCACACCACCCTGGGTTAGACAATGGCGATATGCAAATCAGCTCTGACCCTGTGCCCCATGGGAACAGTCCAGTCCGAACTACAAAAGCCATGTCCTTCCCAGAACGGAATCAAGCATCCGAGGACCGGACCGGTTTCGAGGTAACACCTCTCATCAGCCCGGCTAGCTTGACTCCAGTGGTGTGGAGTGCCTGGGACCCATGTCTGGGCATCCCCAGCACACTTAGGGCGGAATATGCAAAAACAACAGGTGATGGACCGAATGTGGATCAATGTCACACACTCACCCCAGTCCAAAGATCTGGGCCCTAATCCATCGTTTTTTTGCACTCCACACCACCCTGGGTTAGACAATGGCGATATGCAAATCAGCTCTGTCCCTGTGCCCCATGGGAACAGTCCAGTCCGAACTACAAAAGCCATGTCCTTCCCAGAACGGAATCAAGCATCCGAGGACCGGACCGGTTTCGAGGTAACACCTCTCATCAGCCCGGCTAGCTTGACTCCAGTGGTGTGGAGTGCCTGGGACCCACGTCTGGGCATCCCCAGCGCACTTAGGGCGGAATATGCAAAGACAACAGGTGATGGACCGAATGTGGATCAATGTCACACACTCACCCCAGTCCAAAGATCTGGGCCCAAATCCATCGTTTTTTTGCACTCCACACCACCCTGGGTTAGACAATGGCGATATGCAAATCAGCTCTGACCCTGTGCCCCATGGGAACAGTCCAGTCCGAACTACAAAAGCCATGTCCTTCCCAGAACGGAATCAAGCATCCGAGGACCGGACCGGTTTCGAGGTAACACCTCTCATCAGCCCGGCTAGCTTGACTCCAGTGGTGTGGAGTGCCTGGGACCCACGTCTGGGCATCCCCAGCGCACTTAGGGCGGAATATGCAAAAACAACAGGTGATGGACCGAATGTGGATCAATGTCACACACTCACCCCAGTCCAAAGATCTGGGCCCAAATCCATCGTTTTTTTGCACTCCACACCACCCTGGGTTAGACAATGGCCATATGCAAATCAGCTGTGACCCTGTGCCCCATGGGAACAGTCCAGTCCGAACTACAAAAGCCATGTCCTTCCCAGAACGGAATCAAGCATCTGAGGACCGGACCGGTTTCGAGGTAACACCTCTCATCAGCCCGGCTAGCTTGACTCCAGTGGTGTGGAGTGCCTGGGACCCACGTCTGGGCATCCCCAGCGCACTTAGGGCGGAATATGCAAAAACAACAGGTGATGGACCGAATGTGGATCAATGTCACACACTCACCCCAGTCCAAAGATCTGGGCCCAAATCCATCGTTTTTTTGCACTCCACACCACCCTGGGTTAGACAATGGCGATATGCAAATCAGCTCTGACCCTGTGCCCCATGGGAACAGTCCAGTCCGAACTACAAAAGCCATGTCCTTCCCAGAACGGAATCAAGCATCCGAGGACCGGACCGGTTTCGAGGTAACACCTCTCATCAGCCCGGCTAGCTTGACTCCAGTGGTGTGGAGTGCCTGGGACCCATGTCTGGGCATCCCCAGCACACTTAGGGCGGAATATGCAAAAACAACAGGTGATGGACCGAATGTGGATCAATGTCACACACTCACCCCAGTCCAAAGATCTGGGCCCTAATCCATCGTTTTTTTGCACTCCACACCACCCTGGGTTAGACAATGGCGATATGCAAATCAGCTCTGTCCCTGTGCCCCATGGGAACAGTCCAGTCCGAACTACAAAAGCCATGTCCTTCCCAGAACGGAATCAAGCATCCGAGGACCGGACCGGTTTCGAGGTAACACCTCTCATCAGCCCGGCTAGCTTGACTCCAGTGGTGTGGAGTGCCTGGGACCCACGTCTGGGCATCCCCAGCGCACTTAGGGCGGAATATGCAAAGACAACAGGTGATGGACCGAATGTGGATCAATGTCACACACTCACCCCAGTCCAAAGATCTGGGCCCAAATCCATCGTTTTTTTGCACTCCACACCACCCTGGGTTAGACAATGGCGATATGCAAATCAGCTCTGACCCTGTGCCCCATGGGAACAGTCCAGTCCGAACTACAAAAGCCATGTCCTTCCCAGAACGGAATCAAGCATCCGAGGACCGGACCGGTTTCGAGGTAACACCTCTCATCAGCCCGGCTAGCTTGACTCCAGTGGTGTGGAGTGCCTGGGACCCACGTCTGGGCATCCCCAGCGTACTTAGGGCGGAATATGCAAAAACAACAGGTGATGGACCGAATGTGGATCAATGTCACACACTCACCCCAGTCCAAAGATCTGGGCCCAAATCCATCGTTTTTTTGCACTCCACACCACCCTGGGTTAGACAATGGCGATATGCAAATCAGCTCTGACTGGTTGCTCTGACTGGTTTTGACTGGGTTGAATGTATGACATTGATCCACATTCGGTCCATCACCTGTTTTGTTTGCTAAGGATACAGCATCACATTCATTTTCCTAGAAATCCTCAAGAGTTGTTGGAAACAAAGTTGGACTTCTATAACATGGCTAATTTCCCACATGTTATAGGTTGCATAGATGGAACCCATGTTCCCATCTGTCCCCATCTGTAAATGAATATATTTTTCGCAACAGAAAAAATTATCACTCTTTAAACATCCAAGTAATTTGTAATTCCAAAACACTAATCACAGACTTAGTTGCAAGTTACTCTGGGAGTGCCCATGACTCATACATTTTCAAACATAGTGCCATCCATGGGCGTCTGTTGTCAGGTGAATTTGGAGATGGATATTTATAATGCTCTGTTTCCCAAAGTACATTTCAATCACATGCTGTTGCATGATATGTTAACTTCCATTCTACCTTTTTACACCCCCATAGGAGACAGTGCATATGGTGTGAGATCATATATACTTACACCATACCTCAATCCATCAACCTGTAAAGAGCAAAACTACAACCATGCCCATATTTCCACCAGAAATGTTGTAGAGCGGACCTTTGGGGTCATGAAGTCTAGGTTCCGGATACTGCACAAAACTGGTGGAGCACTGCAATATCGCCCTGATGTGTGCTGCAAAATAGTAGCGACATGTGCCATCCTGCACAACATTGCCACACGGAGAGGCTTGGAACTGGATGTAGATGACATTCTACCAAACAATGACAACCAGCCACAACAACCACATGCAAGAATTCATGGACCAGATGCAGCTGAAGGAAGGCGAAGGCGAGCAGAAATCACAGAGCATTATTTTTAAAAGAGGTAAGAAGCCAGGTTATATGCAGTAAATCAGATTGACATTTATTCATAATCAAAAGAGGAGTAATGCTAAACCAAGGTAACATGAAAGCAAAAGAAGTTGAAATGAAATCAACATGTAGCTTTTAATTTTCAGCTGTGTCTGGCCAGTATTGTCATTATGTCAATCCTTCAATAGTCTATCCATTTATTTCCTCCCTCTCACACCTAAAGCTTTGCTTTTAGTATTCCTCAGAGCTGAAGATGTGTTGCTTTGCAGTGCGACATGTCTTTTTCTGCGGCGTCCAACCACTGTTTCTGATTTGGATTCACAAGTGGCTTTAGCACCTTCATTTTCATTGTCCCCATGTATTGATGGAAGCACACTCATGTCTTCCTGCATGACATCCTTGGTAGTTGTGTTGGCAATCATTCCTTCAGACAGGTCATTGAAACATTTCCTTAATTCCTTTTGCATGCATAGTGTAGTTGTTATCATTTTGGCATTGCTATTGCACAAGCGATGTATAGCTCTGGTATAAGTGTGGATGCTTGAAAATAATCCTAAGTGCCTATTGCAATTGGCAATGTTCTGTGCTTCTATTGCTTCACACATTCTTTCCATGGCTGTTGCCATGCGCTCCACTTTATTAGTTGACGCCATATGTGCAGTTTCCATCACATTAGTCATTCTCACAAGGCTGTCACTCATTGTACTGATGTTGTTACTGATATGGTTCAGTTTGCCCTTCATGACCCTGATATCTTTGCCTTGCAGCCTTTGCACTTTGAGGAGCTTCTTCTCCACTACACTGGCCTGGCACTCATCTTGTGAGGATGTCCTCTGATTTGCAGGATGTGACCTTCTTCTGAAAAATTGTTGCAGTCTACTACGTTGACTTACATTTTTCTTTGGATTGACATTCATTTCAACTGCTTGTTGCAAATGTGCATGTGCATTTGCCTCTTCATCAGTGTCAGAGTCTTGCAGTTGCTGAACCCTTTTACTAGTTTTTTTCTTTCCAACTGTTGGTGAGGATATCTTTTCATTTTGGACTTGTGTGTTCTCTATGTCAGTATTAACTGTGTTGTCCAAATCAATATTTTCACCTTCTTTTAGAAAATCTAGAAAAGGAAAATGTATGTAGAGTTTACTTATTGAAATGTCTGTGAATTTCCTTATAATTCTGCAAAATTGCATTTGTGATTCTAAATAAACATCTACTTTACTAAAAAATAACTGTACTCACATATGGGATAACTTATTTAGCATTTGGAAATCATTTACATCAGAAACTAAATTTTACAAATGATGCTAAAGACTACATCTCCCAAAATGCATTGCTTCAATGCTGAATCATTGCTATTACTATAGCCTTTTTGTATGTGATTGATATTAGATGCTGGTGATAACTTATATCATTTGAGGTTGAATCAAAAGGCAAGTATCTGTTACACATTTACAGAGCAGAATAAGACAATTACACACTTACCTTGCGAAGTACTAGCCTGTTTAGAGATGTCTATGTTAATCACTCCTATCACTGCTTCAGTGACCAGGGTCCCCTCAACCATGACATCCAGTGGGGTATTTGGTTTATCCTTTGGGGGTCCTCCACCTGTTCTATTCGCACTTTTTATCCTGCACGCAATTTTCTCCTTCGCACGGCTGTGTAAATCATACCAGCGTTTTTGTAGATTTGTAATGTCTCTGTGGGCAACCCCCACAGCATTCACTTTGGATTGAATGGCCAGCCACAGTCTTCTCTTCACTCCTTCAGGGACCTTCAAGGAATCTTTGCCAAAAAGCTGATCATGCCTCAGAGTGACCTCTTCTATTAAAATTTCAAGTTCCTGGTCACTAAACTTTAATTTTTGTTTTCTGGCATGCAGGTCTTCCACAGCACTTTCAGTAGCCATTACTCCTTCAAGAGCACACCAAACACACTCCTCCTGTAGCTGCAAGCAGAGCTCCAACTGCCAAAAGCCACTCCTGCAGTTTGAACTGGGCTTCAGCTGTGTGCAATCAGTGTACTGGCTTCCTGGGTGTGTCCTCATTAGTATGCATCAAAATGCGAATTCGCAATTTGAAATATCGCAAATTGCGAATTCGCAATAAAAAATTCGCATTTTTCTTGCGATTCGGTAAAAATTGGGATTTTTACCGAATTGCAAAATAATTGCGAAAAAAATGATGCATACAATTTTGCGATTCGTAATTTGCGATTCGGTAAATTTCGCAAATTAGGAATCGCAAAAAATGAGTTTGATGCATGTGGGCACAAATGTTTCTCACTTAGATGTTTCAAAAGTTATTAAAAACGCAGATTTCTAGCTGGCTTTTGTTGGAAATACAGAAGGGCTGGCACATGTTTGCTCCTGATAAGTGCTTGTTCTGTATCCTAAAGGTTTTTTTTATAGCAGAACTGAGAAGTAGAGGTACTCTTCTTTTCAAATTACTCAGTACCGGACCATTTAAAGTACTGCTAAAGCCACAACAAATCGCTATTTTAAGTGAGTGCATGTGTGTATTGTCAATTTAAATAAATGTGGAAAAATACTAGCTGTAGTGTCGTCTTTTGCTTGTGGCAAAAATAAATGTGGATAAATACAGAAAAAATGCCCCAAAAATAAATATGGATAAATACAGACGGAAAAGGCAAAGAAATAAATACCATAAAACCGGGAGCCCTAAATATGTTCCATGGCCCCGACTCGAACGCCCCGCCCCTGGAGGACCCTACGGAGATGACACACTAATGGCTCCATCGCCAGGGCGAACAACAAGGGGGAAAGTGGACACCCCTGTCGCATCCCCCTGGCTATTGACATTGCATCCAAGACATAGCGACCCTTGCCACCGGCTGAGTATAAAGGAGTCTCACCCAATTCACAAAGCCTATTCCCATTTTGAATAGCACCTGTCATAAATATTACCATTTGAGCGAGTCGAACGCCTTTTCGATATCCAGGAATGCCAAGGTACTCTGTTGGGCCTTTAACAGTACTGCCTATGCACACCTGAACAGGAATATTAATACAGTTGTGTATGGTATGTGACACAAAAGGGAAAAGCCAAAATTCAAAACATTAAATATGACACAATGAAGCTTAGAGAAGGTTTAATGGTTCCATAACCAACCAGTACTGTTAGTAGCTGTTTTGTATGTTAGCTCTTAGTAACATACTGTTAGGCGGTTAGAGGGTCTTCTCCGCTTGCCTGTTGCTCCTTGCCTACCCAGTCCTCCCTGACACTATAGCGTCTACACTTGGTAGAGCGCCCAATACTTATCTGAGACTTCAAAAACCCTTCCCTTGCAGCCATACTCTGTTGGGCCTTGCCCTCTAGTGATTGCATGACATGGGCAAGACGGCGGATATTCCGCAGCGCATTCCTCCCTGGTATAAAACTAATCTGGTCCTCATGCACCAGTTGCCCGAGATACGGAGGTTTGCCAGTACCCGACTAATGATCTTACGGTCGACATTCAACATAGAGATCGGCCTGTAGGAGGCGGGAAGTAAGGAGTCTTTACCCGGTTTGGGGATCATCACAATCAGCTCTTCACACATGGATGCAGGAAGTATGCCTGTCTCACCGACCTCCATAACAATGTCCAGGAGCTTAGGAACCAGGACTCCCCCAAATTCTGTATATACCTCTGCCGCCAGGCCATCCATCCCAGGGGATTTAGCTGTTTTCAGGTGAGCGATTGCCTCTCTTACCTCCTCCCCTCTAAAGGGCGCCCCCTCAAGACAAGGTAGGTCCATCTCAGCAAGGTAGGCTTCCAAAGCCTGGGGGGCAATATTAGGTTTAGGCTCAGAATATATTTTTCTGAGGTACGTGGTAAATACCGTATTAATCTCATGTTGCGTATAAACCAGCTGACCCTGATCGGATTTAAGGGCCTGTATCGGGAGAGGCTGTGTCTTCAACCTGATCAAACGCGCCAGTAGGCATCCGGCCTTATCTCCCTCGGTATACCAACAACGTCTTCTCGTGGTCCTATTATACTTGCCCAATGACTCCCATATGTCCCTTATCTTTCGTTGTTGCTCTGCCCATTTGGCCGGTCCTTCTGGGTCTGTGGGAAGTTCTGCTTCCAAGGCCGCTAAGCGTTCCTCCTGATGTTTTATGTCCCGCTCTAGCACTCTCCTCTCCCCCACCTCAGTGGACATACATACCCCTCATCACTACTTTAATCACCTCCCATTCGAGCACCCTTGAGCTGGCTGTGTTCCAGTTCCCCTCAAAATAGCCTTTCAACCCCGCTGTGATTGTCTCTTTGTAGACCGGGTCTGTCAAAGCCTCGATGTTAAGTCTCCACAGCGGTGTTTTGGATCGCGGGCGGCCCAAAGTGTAGGCCACCAGCAGGGGGAATGATCAGACAGATATCGGGCCAGGTACTGTGTCTCTAGTATCCGACTGGCTGCTGTCACCTGTATAAAGCAATAGTCCAGCCTGCTGTATGTGTTAGCTGCCGGAGTATGACAAGAGTATAAACGACCCTCAGGGTGACGGTGCTACCATATATCTAGTAAGTGATAGTTGCTAAGCATCTGGCTCATGGCTTCCCGTGTCTTGGGTTTGGCATCTACTTTCGGGGGGTGCCTATCTCACTCACCATCAAAGGCACAGTTAAAGTCTCCTGCAATAATCAGTTCCACATCTGGTGCCAAGTCTAATGTCCCTAGGACCTTATTCAAGAAGTCCCCACCATCAGTACTCGGAGCATAAATGTTCAGTAGGCACATGTGGCTCCCATCCAATGTCCCCTTCTCTACCACATATCACCCGTCTGGATCAGGACTACATTTTGAAACCTTAAAGGGGACTCCAGGTGCCACCCATATAAGCGCCCCTCTGGCAAACCCCGAATAGGAAGTGGTGAAAAACCTGCCCCTTCACCGCCGTTGGACATATTTCAGGCAGTCCCCCCAGAGATGTATCTCTTGTAAAAAGGCCATGCTTATCTTATACCGCCTAAGATAAGTAGCTACCCAAATGCGTTTGACCATGTTATTGAGCCTCCTAACATTCCATGTTATAGGTTTATAGGTTTGTTGGTCACCTGCCATAAGTCAAACATCCTACGTGATAACGATACCTGTTGTAGAAGTGGTATGGACCTCAAAGTGTAGTGTTGGGATCCTCCCGAAAGCTTTCAAGACCTCTAACGACCCGGCATAACACTTTCCCATCATAGAACAATAAAACAGAACACCGGAACACCCCCCGCCCCCCACCCTCAGGCTGTAGAGCCTCATTCTCAAAACCCAACCCTGGTCTAAGGACTCAGGACTCCGCCCCTCAGCCGCCACCCTCCCCTCAACTCTCCCGCAACATTGTAAGCATCAACAACAGTCAGGAGGAACCCTCAGTCCTCGTTATACAACCAATCTGCCTCACACTGCGCAACCCCGCCTGACCAACAACCAAGCCAGGCTGCCACAGCGCAATACAGTTGGAGCGTCTAAACTACAGTGTGGTAGAATAGCACCCACCTCATCAGCTTCGCTCCCACCCCCTATAGTCCCTCAAGTTGAAGACTCCCCACAAGTGCTCCACAACAGAGTCAAGTTTCATCAACGTTGAGGTCCGAGTTTGCAGTGCAGCGTGCAGGTCCTCAGACCAGTACCCCCAGTATGGCAGTCCCCTTACTTTTTTACAGGTAGCTCAAGAGCCGTCAGCGACTGTGCTGGCAGTGCCTTCCGGTTCCGATTAAGTTTCATGTACAAGGCACAGTGGGGAAAACTGGTTTTGCGTCAGTATGCCCCCAAACTCTTCGCTTAGGGTGCCGTCTGGCCCCACCGTGATGCAACTTCGATCTGGTATCCCCTGGGGCTGGACCGTTGTTCTCCAGTGCGGCGATGCTGGTGTCGTTGTCAACCACTCCGCCTCCTCTGTTCCTGCCATCCGTGATGTTGGTCCTGCCCCTCCAGGCCCATTGAATCCATCCAGTCCGCGGCTTCTTGCAGAACATTGAAGAAGTGGACTCTGTCAGCATATGGTACTAGGAGCGGGGCTGGAAACATTAAGCTGTATTTTACATTAAGATCTCTCAGTCTCCGCTTGACCCTCAGGAAGTCGTTCCGCAAGTCTTGTACCTTTTTTGTGTAGTTTGCATAAATATGGATCTCTTGATTCTCAAACCTGGGGGAACCATTCTTACGGACAAAACTGCAGGATAATGTCGCGGTCCCTAAAATTAAACATGCGAGCAGTCAGAGCTCTCGGTGGTGACCCCGGTTTTTGGGGGGGACCGAGGGAGCGGTGGGTCCTTTCCACCGCAAACATCTTAGAGAGCCGAAGACCCGGAAGGGCAGAACCGATCCATTCCTCCAAAAATAAGTCAGCCGCTAGACCCTCTGCCATTTTCAGAAAGCCCAAAAAACAGAGGTTGTTCCTCCTTGACCGCCCCTCAGCATCCTCTGCCCTGTCTTTGAGATGAGAGGAGTGCTCTTTGAGTGCGGACACCGTCGCCTGCAAGTGCTGGACTTCTGTCCGTAGGGAGGCCCGATCTCCCTCTGTGGTAGTAACTCGGTCCGCCACCTTTCGTAGGTCGAGGCGCAAATGATTTATATCCATGGGCATACCGTCCATTTTTTATTCCAGTGCCGCTCGTGAGTCTCTAATGGCCTCCAGAATGTCAGCCTTATGCTGGGCCGCCGATCCCTGCGGCGGCCCTTGCTCCGGGTCCGGTCTAATACTCTTCTCCGACCTTGGGGCCGGCACCATGTACTGCATAATCTTGTTGGTTTGTGCTCCTCTAAGGGGCCTGTCTTTCCCTATCTCCAGTGTGGGCTTATCAAGGTTGTCTCTGTGACCCTTCGTTCCATAACTCCAGGCGCAAGAATCTATCTCGGACCTATCCGGGGCCAGGGGTGTATAGGCAGGTCCCCCACAGCACTCTACTTCCAGAGCTGCAGAACACCACTAGAATATGCGTTCCCTAGTGCTCCTCACGCCAGGCTCTAGGGCATCCGATGGCCGTCTCAGGAGTTATTGTCCAGCAGGGATCAAATTGCTGCCCTCCAGGTCTCCTCTCAGGGAATACCGGGTGAAACCTCCACCAATCCACGGATCACCCCCCTCCGCCGATGGCTGTCACAGGAGGTATAGACTAAGTGCCTATGGTGGTGTACCCCCAAGTAGAAGTACAGGCCCCACTATCCAGCAGTCCGCCCACAAGGACTGCGCAGCATTGTCAGGGAGGAACACAGCCGGAGTGGGCCCAGACCGGCCATCCTGGTGCCCCGGGCACACGTGAAGCACGCTCCTGGATGATGCCTGATGCAGCGGGATAGCGAGTCTTCACGGCTTCACCCCTTCGGGTTTAATCACTCCGGGTCCCCCTCACACTGCGGCAGGAGTCTGGGCTCCAATCATCTCCCCTGCGCAGGCCTCTGCCGCACGGCCATGCCCCTGCCGCCCACAGCCGTCTTTAAAGTTAAATCCCAGGGGTCTTCATTAATGGGCCCCCCAGCAAGTGTCCAGGCCCCACTGCCCCACAGCCCGCATCCGCGGACCGTGCAGTGTCGTCCACCGCTCCTGCAGGAAGTATCACAGACCAGGCGGGCCTATCACGGCCTTCTAGAAGCCCCTGGGTCACATAGCTCATGTCCCTGGGTACAGCACCCGGCAACAGCAGGCAAGATTTCACGGCTCCTCACCTCCAGGTCGGCACTCCCCCAGGATCCCTCTCAAAGCAGCAAGGATTTTGGGCTGCAATTGGCCCCTCAGCACAGGTCCCTGCAGCAGGCAGTTGGACCCAGAGCAGACACCAGGAGGCCGCCTAGCAGGCAGTCGGGGTCCGCACCGCCATTTTGCGTGGAGGGGAACCGCCGCAGCTCTAGGGCTGAAAAGTTATTTTCCCGGTCCGCAGGCACGTAATACTGCACCCGGCTGGGATCCTCGGGACCAAGGGGGTTCCGACCCCGGATTCAGCACAATGGGCACAATTCTGCCAGGATTACGACATACAGGGCAGGAGCTACACTATTCTGCAACTAGCCCTCCATGCTGCCACGCCACCCCCCGTTGTGTCATGGTTTGTCTTGCAGAATCCAGGGTTCCACAGCAATGGGGACTCAGAAATTCTTTTTTGCTTGAGGGGTGGGGCTTCTAAATGCCAGCTACCCTCTGTCATGTGTGAGAATATGAACATTGACACTCTGCAGTCTGCCAGGAAAAGATGCCATGAGTCTGCCTTGAAGAAAGCAGCTAGCTGACTGCTGAAGAAGTGTGCTAGAGGTGCTCCTACATGAAGAAGATCATACCTATAAGGAGGAAACAGTGAAGAATTGAGAGGAAGAACTGAAAGATGCAAGTGGCTAAACAGAGAAATATGTGCATTTCAAGCTGTGTGGAGTGGAAAGGCCTTCAAACCCTTGTGGCACTGCTGTGTGTCCAGGAAATTTTCTCCTGTAGCTGAGGCATGAACAGGGATACCACCAACGCATTTTGTGGTATTCTCACCATGAAGACATGGAGCTTGCGATTAATAGAAACAGAGAAAATCTTAATCACATTTGATAGCCTTATCTGAAAAACTGAAGTGCCGTAAGCAGCTTAGCACTAGGTCAGACCACTCTCCAGAATCAGTGGTGGCGTCTGTCTCCATCTCCTGATAATTGCTGCAGCATAGGGTGGACTGGTTATTTGAGTGATGGGGTTGTGTTTGGGTCTGAGGAAGATTCCCCCTGTGAATATTCAATGGAACACAACCAGAGAGCGTTTTTCAGTCTCCTCATTGTTGGTGCTGGTGCTGCTTGTCTTCATCAGACAGGGGCAGGTGCACCACATATAGAAGGGAAGGTCTGGGGCAATATCAGCTGGGCTGAGGCAGAGCCACTGTGATCCAGCTTGGTGGGTTTTTAGAAAAGACAACATTCAGTGTGGTCTTGCCTTTCACTGGCACTCACAGCCTTTTGTTTGCCTGAGAAACAATAAAGATAGAAAGGTGATGTCACCCACGAAGAATTGCCATTGGGCACTATCCATGATCCACCTCACACAATTACTTGGGGGGAATACACGGACTTAAAAGAGTAAACATGATAATGTTACTCACCACTTACTCTATAAGGGCTAATGTCCTAATATTCATTGAAGAACTATGTTATACCTTTCTCAGAGGAGTAGCCTAGATTAGTTCTTTAAGTCCCAGCTCACAGTGATTATTGCTTTGATAGCTGTGTATTATTTGCTTACACTCTCAAATTTATGAGCTGTATACATTTGTATGTTAGAAGTGAATTACTTTTTTTGTGTGAAAACAATGGCTAGACCTGGATTTATTGCTGACACTGGATGTCTCATTGACTTTACCATACCCCATTTAGTAGGCACCTGGGCACCTGGCTTGCCTCTTTATTGTTGACTCTAGTTCCTGCTTGTTCCAGACGGATCTAGTGACACCGCAGGGGTTTTTCCAATTTAGCATTCTTCCTACAAACAGGCGCCTTGCCCACCCCATGACCCACTTAATGCGGCAAAGGTATACCAAAGGCAAGCCTGTCTGTGCCCGTCTGCTCATGGACCGCACCCAGTGCCATGTCCCCTGCCTCTCCTGACCCCAAAGATATACCATTGCCAAGCTCTATACCCTCAAACCCGGCTGCCGCAACAAACACTGCCACTGCGCGAGCCACGCTCCACAGTAGGACCTTTCACCTGCACCGACAGCCACCTCAGCTGCCACTGCACACATACTAGCCCCACAACCAGCCCCACCATGATTACACCACAGACACCACCTGACCAAAAACACAAACTCGCATGCACCTTTCTCAACACACGCTCACTATGCAAACATTCCACTGAATTCTAGGACCTCATCACCATCCGTACACCCAACATCGTCTTCCTCACTGAGACCTAGCTCAACCCCACATCAACCCCAGGCATTGCCACAGCGATACAGACGCATATAAAATCACTCACCAGGACTGCACCAACAAACCATACAGTGTACCAACACCACCGACAACACCACCACCCCCATGGAACATCTCAACTTTAAGCTCCACACGGAAGACAAGACAACCATTGGAGGCACCCTCGCATTCCCCCGGGCCATGCTCCAGCTTGTGGAACTTCATGACAGACTCCATTGCACCCCCAGTGTTAGATTCCAAGGACTAGATGTTCCAGAGTGACCTAAATGTCTACATCCACGACCCCACCGACAAAAACACTGCACACCTCCTGGACAGTATGAGCAGCCCCGGATATACCCAAATCATGTACGACCCTACAAACACCTCAGGACACACGCTGGACCCAATTTTCATCACCATCAACCGTGTTAAATACAGCCATGTCACAGAATTCACATGGATCTATCACTCCATCATCCACTTCAGCATCTCCAACCCCTGCACCACCACCCCCAAGATGGTCAACACCCCCTACCGGTGGTGGAACAAAATCTCTGAGACCAGCTGGGGGAATGCCCACAACATCTCCACCCTATTAGCGCCACCAACCTCGAACAGTGAGTGACAAATTTCAACGCCTGGATCACCAATT
This sequence comes from Lissotriton vulgaris, assembly GCF_964263255.1. NCBI lineage: Eukaryota > Metazoa > Chordata > Amphibia > Caudata > Salamandridae > Lissotriton > Lissotriton vulgaris. Next base: position 1,230,199,304 of record NC_141689.1, on the reverse strand, counting down.
GCGCAGACAGCATTGTCTCCATCAAGAGCAATGTCCAGAGAAAATCCTCCAAAAAGGCCAGCTGGTACACCCAAGAGTTCAGAACAGCAAAACGAGACAGCAAAGAGTAGTAGAGGAGCTGGTGCAAGGACATCTCAGACAGGGCACCCTTAAAGACCTCCCTCAACCTCTACCCTATGGCTGCTGAGGGCAATAAAGAAGACAGTCCTTGCCGCATGCATCGAAACCAGTGCCAGAAACACCAAGGATACTTTTTTAAATCATTAAGGAACTCCCCAGCCCTCACATCCTCACAGGAGCTGTGCGACAACCTCACCCACTTCTTCATCGACAAGATTGCAACCATATACAGAAACCTCGAACCCCAATCCACACCTACGGACGTCCTCAACAGATACGCCACCACCATAACTGACATGAACCCCACACTGACCACTTGTAACATCCTTTCTACGCAGGACACACATTCCACCATGAAATTCATCCCACAGACCTATGCCCACACATCTTCAACCTTGAAAACCAAAGGATAGGCCAGAAACTCACCACCCTACTCACTACCTCTATCACCTCTGCAACATTTCCTGATACCTTGAAAAATGCTGAGTCAACTCATGACAAACCTGGAGCAGAATCAACTACTCGATGCCTCCCAATCCGGCTTCCATAGCAATCACTGCACTGCTCTTATCGCAGCCACCGGTGACATACAAATCCTCCTCAACTGAGGAGAAACAGCAGCTTTGAACCTCCTTGACCTCTCGGCAGCCTATACCCCACACACTGATCGAAAGACTCCACTATATCGGCATCCAAGGGGACTCACTCAGATGGATCACCTGCTTCATCACAGGAAGTACCCAGAGGATCGACCTCGCACCTTCACTTCTGAACGCAGGAGGTCACCTGCGGTGTCCCCTAGGGCTTATCCTTCAACCCCACACTCTTCAGCACATATATGACCCCAGTGGCCAACATTATCAGATCCCACGTTCTCAACATAATTTCCTATGCAGAGGACATCCAACTCATCCTCTCACTCACCAACAACCCCATTACCACCAGAACCAATTTCCACAGATGCACGACAAATGTCACCGACTGGATGAAAAACAACTGCTTGCAGCTAAATACAGACAAAATGGAAGTACTGATTTTGGCAATTGCAGCAACACATGGAATGATTCCTGGTGGCCATCAGACCTAGTACCCACACTCACTCGCTCTAACCATGCCAGAAACCTCAGAATATTAATTGACAACAAGCTCACCATGAAATCACAGATCAACGCCATCTCCTCTGCCTGCTTTCCTGTTATGTTATGTTATGTTATGTTAAATCAATTTATTGAGCGCGCTAACACCATTAGGTTTCTTGGCGCTGTACAGAGGGAGCAGGGAGGAGAGACAGAAAAAAACCTCACTGAGGAAGACAACTAGTGATAAGCTACAGTAAACAGGTGCGTTTTGAGAGAAGATCTGAACGTGGAGTAGGGGGAGGATAACCTAAGAGAGAGAGGTAGGGAGTTCCAAAAAGATGGAGCTAAGAAAGAAAACCTAAGGCCACCGTGTTTTTTCCGCTTGAATCTGGGGACGGAAAGTAAAGCCAGTTGGGATGACCGAAGGGTGCGAGAAGGGACATAAGGATGGAGCAAGGAAGAAATGAAGGAGGGGCCATGACCAGTGAGGGATTTGAAAATGATGCAACCAAGCTTAAATTTACAGCGGGCAGAGACCGGAAGCCAGTGGAGAATTTTTAGGAGAGGTTGAACGTGCTGATCTCTAGGTTGATGGTAAATCAAGCGAGCAGCTTGATTTTGGATCAGCTGGAGTCTCCTGAGTTGGTATGCAGGAATGCCTACGTATAGTGCGTTTGCGTAGTCAAGCCTAGACATGACTAGCGCAAGCAGGGCCAAGATAAGGGCATCGGTGGTCAGTAGGCGGGAGATTTTGCGTATTTTCCTGAGCTGGAAATGGCTAGAGGAAACTACAGCGCTGATCTGGGGTGTCATAGATAGATCGTTGCTTATGACAACTCCCAGACTTTTTGCTGAGTTGACGGGACAAGGGGGGTTGCCAAGACTGGCAGGCCAAAAGGAAGAGTGCCAGGGATTGGAGGGCCCCCGACAAGAACCAGCTCAGTCTTGTCGGGGTTGAGTTTCAGATGGTTTGTGCCCATCCAATCACTGATGAAGCAGAGGGTGTTTTGAAAAGTGGAGATGGATTGGTCACTGGAGTCGATGGTGAAAACCAGTTGGATGTCATCCGCGTAGTTGAACGCGGAGACATTGAATCGACGGAGGGAACGGATTAACGGGGCCAGGTACAAATTAAAAAGGAGAGGGGATAAGGAGGAACCCTGCGGGACACCACAGGTCAGTTCGACTTGAGGGGCGGAAAACTGGGACATCCTGACAGCTTGATGGCGATGGGTCAGGAAAGAACGCACCCAGTCCAGAGCTGTACCCTGGATGCCAGCCTCTCTGACACGGTCGACCAAAATGTCATGGTCGACCGTGTCAAAGGCAGCCGACAAGTCCAGAAGAACCAGGGCCTGGCAGGTGTTAGAGTCGGCGCCCCTGCGTAGTTCGTCCATCACAGAGAGGATGACTGCTTCTGTGGAATGCGCAGGTCTGAACCCAGCCTGCTGGGGGTCCAAAACATCAGAGTCCTCTATAAAAGAAGTAAGGGTCTGAGTGACGTGGGACTCCAGGACTTTGCTGAGGAAGGGGAGGAGGGAGATAGGGCGGTAGTTGCTCATGGTGGACGGATCAGCCGTGAGTTTTTTCAAGATGGCGACCACCTCTGCCCGTTTAAAGGAGGCCGGAACCACCCCTAAGGTTAAAGAGTTGTTTAAAAGGGCCAAAGGGGGGTCCGGGCAGGAAGTGAAAGCTTCTCGCAGGGCAGAGGGGGGGCAACAATCGCTAGGGGAGCCAGAAGAGACGTTAAGCAGGAGGGGGAGAAAATTCTCTATTGAGATGAGGGGAAACTGGGAGAGGGTGTGGGAGATGTGATGAGAGGAAGTGCTGGCGGGGGGAGAGACAGGTGAGACATGAGCGGAGATGCTGGTTTTGATTTTAAAAATTTTATCCACAAAAAACTGATTCAAGGAATCACAAAGAGGCTGGGAGGGGAGCGGGGCGATAGTAACTCTAGCCGGATTGGACAGTTCCTCAACAATTGAAAAAATATCCTTAGATTTATTGGTGGAATTCAGAATCTTATTGGAGAAATAGCTAGATTTAACCCGGGCTATAGCAGATTTGTATTCCCTCATCTGAGAAGAGAAGACAGCCTTTGTCTCAGGGGTATATCCTCGACGCCAGCGTCTTTCGGCCTGACGGAGACTAAGTTTCAGTGCCTTAAGTTCCTCGGTGAACCACCTATGGGCGTCGTGACTGCGCCGCGTTTTAACAGGTTTTAAAGGTGCCACCGAGTCAGCGGCAGAGACAAGCCATTGGGTAAGGTGGTCAGACTGAGAGTCAATGGAGGTGGTGGGTTCCGTGATGGAGGGGGCTGATGAGCTCAGGAGGGAGGTGAATTTATTAAGGTCAGCCTTGTTCCAATTGCGTGCCAGAAAGTTTGATTCTCGGGTGATGTTGGCCGGGGAGGGCTTAGCAAGGGAAAAGGTGATGAGTAGATGGTCTGACCAGGAGCAGGAAAGGACAAGGGGAGTGGAAATAACTAAAGAGGAAGTCCATACCTGGTCCAGAATATGACCTTTTATGTGCGTGGGTGTGTGTATATGTTGGGTACAATTGAGACCCAGCATGAGGTCAGAGAAGGCGAGGGAGTCAGGGGTTTCGTGAGGCTCTGAGGGCCAGTAATTGAAGTCACCGAGAACTAAAACATTGGTGTTATTGATAGTTAGATGGGAGATGAGCTCCCCAAACTGGACTGAAAAGTTAGGCATGGGTTGGGGGGGACGGTAAACTAGGACACATACAAGAGAGGACCCCGGTTGCTCTAGCCTGAGAGCGAGACAGTCAGTCATAGGAATGCTAGGGGTAGACACAGGGGAAAACCTGATTGAGTGACGAATGATAGCTGCAACCCCCCGCCCACTCTGCCAGAGGGGCGATTGGCTTGTAGTATGTAGTATCCTGGTGGAATGGCCGCCAGGATATCAGGGGAAGAGTCATCTGTGAGCCAGGTCTCGGATAGGAACAAGATGTCAGGCTGTTCCGATCCTAAGAGATAGAAGATGTCCTCACTCTGCTCATGCCATATAAGATCCTAAAGTTGCTCCCCTTACACAAGATTCAGAAAAGGGGGTGGTGATGGACAGAGTATCTGAATTAAGCAGAACACTCCTACCCAGTCCAAAGATCAGGGCTTGATCCATCACCGTTTTTTAGCTCACTGCACCATCCCAGCTCAGAACCTGGCTACATACAAATTAGTCTGTCCCTGGCCCAGTGCATCATGGGAACACGGCAGACCAAACTACCAAGCCAATTCTTATACTGGGAAGGAAACAAGCTTCCGGGGACCGGTTTCTGGCATTTCAGACGTCTTCGGCCCGGCTTGCTTGAATCCTGATGGTGCAGTGAGCAAGGGACTCACATCTGAGTATACCCTTCCACGCTTATGCTGGACAAAACGATTCAGAAAAGGGGGTGGTGATGGACAGAGTATCTGAATTAAGCAGAACACTCCTACCCAGTCCAAAGATCAGGGCTTGATCCATCACCGTTTTTTAGCTCACTGCCCTATCCCACCTCAGAACCTGGCTACATGCAAATTAGTCTGTCCCTGGCCCAGTGCATCATGGGAACAGGGCAGACCAAACTACCAAGCCAATTCTTATACTGGGAAGGAAACAAGCTTCCGGGGACCGGTTTCTGGCATTTCAGCCGTCTTCGGCCCGGCTTGCTTGAATCCTGATGGTGCAGTGAGCAAGGGACTCACATCTGAGTATACCCTTCTGTTGTAAATAAAACAGCGATAAATGTTAAGCAGCCGCTGAAGACATATTATAGCGTCTTCAGGGTAGTTTTCTTATGTTTTACGGCCAGACTCCATTTTGTTTTCTGGCCTCCATCTTGTAGGCTATATCATGCCATGTGCTCGCCACGAAGCAAGTCCTACCTCACTGACCATCACCCCTGGAGTTTGCCCAGCAACAAGCTATAAATAGTTCCAGCCTATCTAGCGCATGCTCAGTACGTGCAACATCTGTTTCTGATTAGAGGTGATTGGAATGTGCATTCAGGGGGCTTCACGAACCTATTCGCTCCACCCATGTATTGATTATGTTCAAGAAATGTCCTTATATGGTCGTAAATCATGTTCTTCCGCTGTAACCGCCCACTTATGAACCCCCTTTCTCTGTGTATAAAAGGGGACTGCGTGTCCGTGTTCTGTGTGCTACCTTGTACAATACTGAAGGGTGTTGTGTGGGCTGTAGTACCACCTTTAAAGGTTTATTAAACTTTGTCTTTGTATTTCCAGTTTCCGTGCCAAATTCTTATATAGTCTGAGGACTACTTGTGTACAGAAGAGCGAACCTTTCGCATCTGCGGGCCTGGCTGAGGCCTAAACTCATCAATTGGTGCCCGTCACGTGGGGCTCATCGGCGACTCGGATGCTCGAAGGACTGGTCGTGACGAAGGATTGGAACCTTGCCGGGGACGTGATCACTGCCAGCGGCGCCTTTAGTCCTGGCATCCCGAGGTATTCTTCCTTCCCTTCCGATCTGACCGTCTGGGTGGCGCCGGTCCTCGACTGAGACCTCTTCTGTAGGTTTGCCGTGTAGTGGCCGTTTGGGCGAATTCAAAACTTGGCAGTTGGAATCTGGACGCTCTTGATTGGTAAGAATGGTGGTACGATACTTGCCCCGAGCCCTTTTGAGTCTTGATCGGCAAGGCAGTTTTAGGATACGCTTGCCCCGACTAATTTGTTTGAATTTGAAATTGACTAGTCATTTGTGAATGTGTCTTCGATTGTGATATATGAGTTGCAACCCATATAGGCGGGCAATGTGGGGACATTTCTCCTGACTTTTTGAATTTGAACGGCGCAACGTTTTAAGTGCCATTTTGTTGTAATATTGCATATTCTGCATTATTTTGAGACATGCCCGTTTTTAGCGCACTTCGTAAGTGGTGCTGCTGTTTTGGAAATGACCGGTTGGTACTTGAAGAATCACAGCCGGCTCCCTCAGAGGGAACGCCGAATAGGGATATGTATGTGAAGTTTGGTCTTTCCCCTATAATGTACAGCACGTTGTGGAGGAAATATACCAAGAAGGATCCTGAGTTGCGATGGCCTATGTATGGATCGTTTGATTTGAGGAAAATTGAGTATGTGGAGCAGTGTATGTGTAAGCGGAGAGTGCGGCCAGATATGTTCGAGTGTATACGTATGTGGGTGAAAGAAGTGCGAGAGCGTGAGAAGCGTGAGCAAGCACTGATTGAGAAAGAGCAACGAAAGAGTGAGCGTGAGAAGGCGCGCGAGAAGAAACAGCATGAAGCTAAGGAGTTAGAAGAGAAACAGGAGAAAGAACGGCGATTGCAAATATCTGGCTAATACCCTGTTCGCCAGCCACTCTATCCTGTCCTTAATAAATCGGTTGATGATTTTTCGTTATTAGATTGTTCACCTCCGCCCTACGCTGGCCCGTCCGCACCGAATGGAGGAGATTCCGATTCCAGACCGCCCGATCAGAAGAGGGATACGCGGTCTATGTTATCGGCCGATCTTATGACGGATCTTCGTAAGATTGCTTATCGGGTCACCAAAGATACTGTGTCTCTAACTGATGTGTTAACTGACCTTGAAACATGGGAGGATAGAGAAAGATTGTATTTTGTTAGCTTTCTTTCCGATGAAGTAGTGGCTGCCTTTCGGAAAAACTCCGATGTTTTTGAACCAGAGGATGTGGTAGCTGATGCTAAAGAATTACGTAAAGGTCTTTTCCCTTCTTCCCAGGTGCCCGATGCAGTTCGATGACTTTTTGCGTTACGGGATGAAACGTTACGACTCCGGGAAGAGGCACGGAAACGGAAGGCCGGCGACGAGTCTTCGGGCCTGTCTGGCGCCGGGAAGCAGTCACCCATCTTTCATTCAGATAGGATCGACACTGTGCATGTTAAACCGATGCGGGAGGCAGCGCCGTTGTACGTTCCCCCTAAGGGAGCGGGTACTAGTTCAGATAAGGGGTTGCCTGATGCGCAAGGGTACTTTATTTATAATTGGGTATATACTCCTTGGAATAGAGCAGATGTCATGGCATTAAAAGCAGCGTTACCTGATCCCCGAAAGAATCCTGCAGCATTTTATGAGGAAGTTGAGGGGGCTTTGAATTCTTGTACTATGACTTTAGCTGATATTGATTTGTTTTTTGGGCTTATTCTGCCACCAGATATGTGGAGGTCGATTCGAAAAGTGGATGATCTTACAATTTTTAAAGCTAGATGGGGGGACCTTGAGGATGAAGATAGGGAGAGAAAACCTGCACAGAAACCGCCCCAAGCGATTTTAGATCTTCCCGCTGCTATAGTTACTAAATTGAAAACGCGTATCCCCCCTAAAAAGATTGATTGGACTATGTTAGCGTCCTGCAAACAGAAAATAGATGAGTCCGTGTCGGATTTCTTTACATGGTTTGAAGAAACGTTTCATGACTTTAGCGGTCAGTCGCTTACAGACGACACGGGCCGCCATCTCTTTGTCGATAAATATGTTTCAAACTTATTACCAAGTATCGCAGCTCGATTAAAAGCGAGTGAAAGTACTTGGACCACCTCGACGCCAGCATCCCTCCTGACGATGGCTCAGTATTACGAGCGTCAGGAATTAGAAGCGAAAGGGAGTGAGGATAAGAAAACTAAAGATTTAAAAACGAAAGTTATGTTAGCGCAAGTCTATGGACAGCAGCGTAGAGGAAGTGACCGGGGTGGTAGGAATTTTTCTACTCCTTCACAGGGTCGTACTGATGTAGCCCGGGATCAATGTGCGTATTGTAAAATGAAGGGACATTGGGCATGTGATTGCCCGATGCTACGCACTCATCGGGGGCAAGGGTTTGCAAGGGGTAGAGGAAACTTTCCAGGTCCTCTATCCAACACGAATGACAGGGCTCGATTTGATTCGAATGTGCGATCCCGTGAGGGATCCAATGTTTTTGATCGACGAAATCAGTATCAAATGTCTGACTATGCACCTCCTGAACAACATGATTCCCAGTATGCATAGGATTGCGTAGGATGGGGTAAGGAACCAGTTGAAGTGCCAGTAGATCAGAGGGGTCCTTATGTTACGGCACACGTTTTGGGCTCTACTGATAAGTTCCTGGTTGATACCGGAGCTACTCGTAGCGCTTTGTCTAGAAAATTGGTTCCGAGGGCTCCCCTGTCTGGCTCATCGATTACGTCAATAGGGTTCGATGGAACTCCTTCTGTTAGCCCACTATCACAACCTCTTGCACTTTATGTTGATCAGTTTGCTGCACCATGTCCATTCCTACTTTCTCCGAATACCCCCGACAATATCGTTGGCTTGGATATGCTCAAATATTTTCGAGCCACGATACAGTGCTCCTCTGAAGGAGTGCGTGTTATTTTGAATGACAATTATCCATCCACGGACAGGGTGTATTTGAATACTGTAGAAGCTGCATTGGCCTCTCTGTCTGAATCCTTGTGGGCCACGTCCGATACTGATGTAGGACAAATGATCATCCCTCCGGTACACATCAGTGTGAAGGAGGGAGCTGTATTGCCGCGCCTGCCTCAGTATCGGATTTCACAGGAGGGGGAGGAGGCGCTCATTCAAATAGTGCAGGATTTGATTAAAGTTGGAGTGGTCGAAGAAGTCCCTTACAATGTGTGTAACAGCCTATCCTACCAATTTTGAAAAAAGATACTGACACCAGAGTTTATCGATTTATTATCGATCTACGGGAGGTTAATAAGATTGTGATACCTCAATACCCGGTGGTCTCAGATATTACGACACTTCTCACTTTGGTCCCACCAACCGCAACAACATTCTCTGTTATAGACTTGAAGAACGCTTTCTTTTCGATCCCTATTCATCCTGAAAGCCGATACCTTTTCGGCTTCACTTTGAATAATAGATCGTATAGATTTTGTAGAGTTCCCCAAGGCTATACTGAAAGTCCAAGTATCTATAGTCAGGCATTGAAACGACAACTAGATTCCTTTGTTTTATCTGATGGCGTGGCACTCATACAATATGTCGATGACATTTTGCTGGCCACCGACACCCCAGAGCAATGTGAAACATGCACTCTGTCCCTACTTACATTTTTGGCATCCCACAATCACAAAGTATCGAAAAAGAAGTTGCAATTCTGTAGACCAAAGGTAACCTACTTAGGTCACCTTTTGTCTAAGGAGGGGCGTGCGCTTACACCAGATCGCATTCAAGCCATTTTAGATACACCAGTCCCCTCCACGCAGAAAGAGGTTCGAGCCTTTTTGGGTCTTACCTCCTTTTGTAGGCAATGGATATTAGGATTTTCACACATAGTCAAACCACTGTTGGCCCTTTTGACAAAAGATACCCCAGTTCCCCTTCCATGGACAGATGAATGTGAGAATGCTTTTCACCAATTACGTCAAGCCCTTTGTTCGGCACCAGTATTAGGCACCCCTGATTACACGAAGCCCTTTACACTGTATGTGCATGAGAGAGATGGATGCGCGTTGTCAGTGTTAGTGCAGATGCGTGGCGATAAGCAGCGCCCATGTGCATACTTCTCGGCAGTACTTGATCCTGTTGCCCGAGCATTACCTGGATGTTTTCGTTCAGTTGCGGCGACAGCTGTGTCAATACGCCAGAGTGAAGGGATTATCTTATCACATAAGCTGTTAGTGTTGGTTCCCCATGCTGTGGATGCCCTTTTGAATCAGACAAAGACGCAGCATCTGACCAGTGCTCGTCTCACAGGATATGAGTTAACATTACTGGCCCACCACATAACTTTGAAACGATGCGCAACATTAAACCCAGCCACATTGTTGCCCTTTCCAACGACCCGGCCTGAGGCACAAGAGACGCATGACTGTGTCTTTGTGACTGAGGAACAGACAAAGGGTCGCATTGATTTACAAGACACACCCTTCGCAGATGTGGATGGAGAACTGTGGGTGGATGGGTCTTGTTTAAAGTTGCCAGATGGAACCACCTCTGCGGCCTATGCAATTACCACATTATACACGATAGTGGAGACAGCCCGCATACCACAGAAGTCAGCACAGGCAGCTGAACTAATAGCATTGATACGTGCTTGTGAGCTTAGCACAGGATTATGTGTGAATGTTTACACTGATAGCCGCTATGCTTTCGGAGTAGCGCACGATTTCGGCCTGCTCTGGAAGGAAAGGGGCTTTTTGACATCACATGGAACTCAGATCATGTATGGAGAACCAGTACATCAGCTTCTGACTGCATTGACACTCCCTAGAAGAATAGCCATAGTAAAATGTAGTGCGCACAAGAAAGTGACAGACAAGGTGGGACAAGGAAATGCCTTCATAGCTCGAGTGGCACGAGAAACTGCGATGCAGCCTGGTTCCACTTCTATGTATGTTGTCAAGTCACAAGCTGAACGGTGGCATGATGCAAGGGAGAAGGTGTTAGAGATGCAAAAGACTGCTACTGATAAGGAACGAGAGCAGTGGTCCAAAGATGGAGAATTGGATGATGAAGGCTGTTGGAGGAATAAGCAGATGGATAGGTGGAAGTTGCCTACAGCCTTCGTGCAACCTATGGGTCAGATGGCACATGGGCTAGCACATGTTGGAGCTTCAGCGATGGTGAAATTGCTTGCGCAAGTCTGGGAGCATCCAGAGATTGCTAGCACGGCTAGGAGAGTAGTACAGACTTGCATGATTTGCCTAAAATACAATCCAGGAAAAGGGACGCGAACTCCGGCAGGAGGATTTGCAACACCCACTGCACCTTTTGAAGTATTGCAAATGGATTACATTCAGCTGGAACGCTGTAATAATCTGAAGTACGTTCTGGTTGTGGTTTGTGCATTCAGCAAATGAATTGAAGCATACCCTACTAAGGATAATACTGCAATGACTACTGCTAAGGTGCTTTTGAAGGAATTCTTTCCTCGGTTCGGTGTTTGCAGATTATTGTGGAGTGATAACGGGCCCCATTTTGTGGCGGACGTTATTAAGTATGTCCTGAAGGGATTAGGCATTGTGCAAAAGTTCCATGCAGTATTCCACCCGCAATCAGCAGGACTGGTGGAGAAGTATAATGGAACTTTGAAAATGAAAATTGCGAAAATACAGGCATCTACTTCTTTGACTTGGCCAGATGCTTTGCCTTTGGCGTTGTTGTCTATCAGATCGGTACCACACTCTCGGACAGGCTTGACACCTTATGAAATTGTTTTCGGGCGCCCCATGAATATATGGGGGGTGCCCAAACCGAGTTCAGTGTATGATGTACCTTGTGTTTTAATGAATGACTATTTGGCACAATTAACTGATAGTTTGGTTTCTATTCACCAACAGGTTCGAGAAGCACTCCCTGATTGGTCCACAGGAGAAGGTCATAACCTCCGGCCTGGTGACTTCGTTCTCGTGAAGTCCTTCGAGAGGTCGAATAGTCTGGAGCCGAGATGGTGTGGTCCTGAACAAGTTCTTCTCGCCACAAGAACAGCAGTGCGAGTGACGAATCAAAAGAATTGGATTCATTCAGTTCATTGTCGGAAGGTACAACCTGACCTGGTGGAGCCTGCTGTACTGACAGACCATCGAGACATCCTGACTACAGACAAAGGCCGTGTTGTGGGACCTGACGATTCTGAGGAGTTCTTCCCGGACCAAACAACGCCTGCATCGAGAAGATATGACCTGCGACCAAGAAAAGAATCTGCGATTGTGTGAGAAGTTGTCGGAACGGTCCCTAGGTTTGTGAAACGGAGAGCCGATGAGGCAAGGGGGGGGATCAGCCATGCATTAGAGTAGTGACACCCGTCTTGGCCCGATGGTGAAGAAAACAACGGCTACCTAGGGGTAAGAGTTCCGACAACACTTTAGAAACAGGAAGATACTGTGACTTTTGGTTGAAATGGATAAGAGGAAAGTTTTTGGTTCTGTAGGGTTCATTTTCGTTATAGCAGTCATTGCTACAGTCATGTGGTTTGTTGAGGAGAAAGCTCCTGCCCGTGAACTGTATGTTGTTTCTACTTCAGTTCCTGATGAGCATTTCTTTTACACACTCCCTTATCAAGAATTGAAGCATCGACAGTCTTATCTGAATAACACTTTTATACAGATGTTGCATCATACCCACGTTGCTACAAATGCCACAGACTGCTGGATATGTGGGATGATGCCAGCGCACCAAAAAAAGGGGGAACACCGTTCATACCACTTCCCTTTTCACACAATGGCTCTTGTAGAGCATGGTACACTTTGCTTTTTGCTACATGAAAGCCTACCATGGGACGATTGATCTTTAAACTGAACAAAGAATGCCACCAAGATAAAGATAGCTATCCCCAAGCCAATGGAACTATATGGGAATGGGAAGAGTACAAGCCGGACAATGCATCAACTCCATATATCTTCACGAACACCAGAGACACTGCTGGACAGGAAAAATTTGTAATTTCTGTGGCCCAAGCACAAGCTGACATGTGTACAAAGTGTAGGCCATATTCCTGTTGGTGTTAGTGATTGTATTGTCATGTAAAACATCGATGGTTTGAATAACAGTACTTTTCTTGCTTCACATAACACTTATTTTGTATGTGGGAATAAGGGTTACTATCGACTACCGGCTGGATGGTCTGGAGTATGTTATGTATCATTCCTATTGCCACCTGTATTCTTAGCACCAGCGTCTTATCACAAGGATTTAAAATTGTTGAACAATGTAACTGTAAATAGGTTCAAACAAACTTTATCTGTGGATGAAGTAGATCAGACGGACACTAGTCTACAACAGTATATAGATTTTAACCTAGGATTGTTCTTCTTTGTGGGACCAGCCTTGAATAGCAGAAAGATACGACGATTAACGCGAGTAGTGGAGGCTGTCACAAATCAAACTGTAGCGGCTCTGGGAAACCTTACCGAAGAGCTACAGATTACCAGGGTTGTTGCGTTACAGAATAGAATGGTCCTTGATGTTTTGTTAGCGGACCGAGGTGGAGCTTGTAGAATTATCGGAAGTAGTTGTTGTGTTTTTATACCTGATCACACGCCTTCTGTATACAAAGCTATCAATAAGTTGCACAAAATTGCAGCAGATATACATCAAGAAAATGGGTCTTGGACATTCTCTGGGTGGTTTTGGACCCTGATCTCCACATGGGGTTGGAAGGTTCTCACTGGACTGTGTATAATAGTTGTCATATTGTTCACCTGTTGTGTGTGTATCCAATGTAGTCCCATGATATGTTCGTTATGCATTTCGTTTTGCGTGCCTAATAAACAGACTGTTGCGGATGCTACCCATAAGAAAACTATAACTAGAGAGATAGCGGACATGATGAGCATCGATATAAACGATGAGTATCTAGATTATCCAAAGAAACCGAATGTCTTCAGCAAATGCTGAAAGGGTCGTCTGTTGTAAATAAAACAGCGTTAAATGTTAAGCATCCGCTGAAGACATATTATAGCGTCTTCAGGGTAGTTTTCTTATGTTTTACGGCCAGACTCCATTTTGTTTTCTGGCCTCCATCTTGTAGGCTATATCATGCCATGTGCTCACCACGAGGCAAGTCCTACCTCACTGACCATCACCCCTGGAGTTTGCCCAGCAACAAGCTATAAATAGTTCCAGCCTATCTAGCGCATGCTCAGTACGTGCAACATCTGTTTCTGATTAGAGGGGATTGGAATGTGCATTCAGGGGGCTTCACGAACCTATTCGCTCCACCCATGTATTGATTATGTTCAAGAAATGTCCTTATATTGTCGTAAATCATGTTCTTCTGCTGTAACCGCACACTTATGAACCCCCTTTCTTTGTGTATAAAAGGGGACCGCGTGTCCGTGTTCTGTGTGCTACCTTGTACAATACTGAAGGGTGTTGTGTGGGCTGTAGTACCACCTTTAAAGGTTTATTAAACTTTGTCTTTGTATTTCCAGTTTCCGTGCCAAATTCTTATATAGTCTGAGGACTACTTGTGTACAGAAGAGCGAACCTTTCGCATCTGCGGGCCTGGCTGAGGCCTAAACTCATCACTTCCACGCTTATGGTGGACAAAACGATTCAGAAAATGCTCAGACATGAGTCCCTTGCTCACTGCACCATCAGGATTCAAGCAAGCCGGGCCGAAGACGGCTGTAATGCCAGAAACCGGTCCCCGGAAGCTTGTTTCCTTTCCAGTATAAGAATTGGCTTGGTAGTTTGGTCTGCCCTGTTCCCATGATGCACTGGGCCAGGGACAGACTAATTTGCATGTAGCCAGGTTCTGAGCTGGGATGGTGCAGTGAGCTAAAAAACTGTGATGGATCAAGCCCTGATCTGTTGACTGGATATGAGTGTTCTGCTTAATTCAGATACTCTGTCCATCACCACCCCCTTTTCTGGATCGTTTTGTCCACCATAAGCGTGGAAGGGTATGCTCAGACATGAGTCCCTTGCTCACTGCACCATCAAGATTCAAGCAAGCCGGGCCGAAGACGGCTGTAATGCCAGAAACCGGTCCCCGGAAGCTTGTTTCCTTTCCAGTATAAGAATTGGCTTGGTAGTTTGGTCTGCCCTGTTCCCATGATGCACTGGGCCAGGGACAGACTAATTTGCATGTAGCTAGGTTCTGAGCTGGGATGGTGCAGTGAGCTAAAAAACGGTGATGGATCAAGCCCTGATCTTTGGACTGAAGAGGAGTGTTCTGCTTAATTCAGATACTCTGTCCATCACCACCCCCTTTTCTGAATCGTTTTGTCCACCATAAGCGTGGAAGGGTATGCTCAGACATGAGTCCCTTGCTCACTGCACCATCAGGATTCAAGCAAGCCGGGCCGAAGACGGCTGTAATGCCAGAAACCGGTCCCCGGAAGCTTGTTTCCTTTCCAGTATAAGAATTGGCTTGGTAGTTTGGTCTGCCCTGTTCCCATGATGCACTGGGCCAGGGACAGACTAATTTGCATGTAGCCAGGTTCTGAGCTGGGATGGTGCAGTGAGCTAAAAAACGGTGATGGATCAAGCCCTGATCTGTTGACTGGGTATGAGTGTTCTGCTTAATTCAGATACTCTGTCCATCACCACCCCCTTTTCTGAATCCCCTTACACAAGAGGCGCACCGTGACACAATCCGTACTCACCAGCTGACTGGACTACAGCAAAGCCCTCTATGTCGGGTAGAACAAACTTAGGTTGAGGATGCTATTAATGCAATCTGAAACATGAGCTCTCCAACACACAGCAATTAAACACAGTCTTAGCACTTAATGAATAAGACATGAGATCAAAATAAGTTTTGCGATGAGGTTATTTATATCAGAATTACTTCATTCATTGATATCATTACCAAGGTAGACTGTCAAGATCAATAGTAAACATAAAGTGCATATTAGTGACAGATGTGCATGGTGCTCAGGTGGTTAACATTATATACAGTGTAAGTATTTTCATATATACAAGTGTTAACAATAGGCCAGATGTTGATCCAAAGATTCCTATCTTTCCTAGTATAGAATCCTGGTGGTGCTGGACCTAGAAAAAGCGTCGACGTTTCGACCCTGTAGTGCCCCAATGGGTGGTCACAGTGATTCTTCCTCAAGACAGGTGAGGGGGGGAGGGCAAACGAGGATTGTTTGTAGACAGTCCTATTGAAGGCCGGGTGTCTCAGCCTGGAACAATGGGGCACAATGGCCAGTTATCTCAAGTACTGGATAATTCAGCGTGTGGGAAGCATGGTCCGAACTCCCATCAAACTACTGCTAGCAGTGGTCCGAATTAATGGCCAAAGAGATGGCACTTAGGCTGGAACCTGAAAGTTGAAAGGTACATGGTCATATAGGTCAAGTAGGCAATTGTCCATCCTTGCAGTGCAGCAAGCAATTGAGGCAATGTGAGCTCATAAAATATATTTTGCCTTGTTTCCAACGTTGGCTTGCAAATAATTTGAATACATTTAACCAAGGTGAAGAGGGAGTCAGCACTGAAGAGATTGTGCCTCTTCAAATATGACAAGAGGTAAGTTAGTTCATAAAAATGTGCTGCCTTCAAATATTGTACTCCAGCAGCTGCCTCTTGTCCTCTTCAGTGTCACATCCTCTACTACACAGGAGCTACTCCACAGAATTCAAGACTCTGTGAAGTCCCTAAACAGGCAGTAGGTGTTTTGTAATCAGATGGATTATTTTTATCAATTTGATCCCGACCTGATAAATGTCAGTCTTAGACTCAAGGGGGCAGATACCAATGCTTGCTCATGGGCTCCCCTTGCATCTGAACCAGATTTTCTGAATTATTATGCTCTTCTTTTGAAATCACAAAGGATCCTTAGTGGGATTACAGCCAACCTCTTGGTGGCTGTATTCTCAGATGATGCATCTATGAATTCCTAAAAACAAAGGGGCTGATTCACAAAGGCAAAGTTAGATGAAAGTCTAACTTTACGACTTTTGGTATTCACAAAGGGTCTTTACTTTTACTACTCGTAAATGCCCTTTGTGAATACCGAAAGTCATAAAGTTAGACTTTCATCTAACTTTACCTTTGTGAATCGAGTCCACTGTCTATCTCTTCTAAAATGTTTTGCACCCAATCTTTCCCAACATAGAGGTTTTTTTTTTATGACAACTGCTTTGGACAACCCTACTCCAGAATCGCTCCTTCTCCAGCACCAATGGGATGTGATCCCTCAGTCTCTCCATGTCCATTGTTGGTTACATATTTCTCTAGACTCTTGAAAACCTATGTATTTCGTTCCTTTTCAACACACCCAACTGTAATGTAATTTAAAACATTAATCAAAAGCCTTCTGTCAGAAGAGCTTCTGGAATTATGAGACTATGAAGGATCAATTGTACTCTGGAAAGTCTAGTACAAGAATATTGTGGCGCACTAATGCCATGGACAAAATATCGAGTGACAAAATATTAAATGGTAAATGCAAAGATGGGCAGATATATTTACCATTCTTAACTCCACATAAATGAAGATATATGCATATATATTTTTGGTAGACATATGTGGAATTAGGTGCAGAAAATCTGTTCATATTTACCTTTTGATATTTAGGCTCGCTTTTTTGTCAATAATGTTAGTGTCCGACAATATCAATATTCAGGAGGCACATTTGGAAGGCCAAATTATGGGACACAGTGAAAATTATGCAGCATAATTTATTACATTCTGTGAGAGTACTTTCCTGCTATTTCATCCCATATTAATGCTGTTCTCCCAAAAAGTGTTGCCTCTCCTATACCAGTATAGCACGTGGGTGAGGTAATCTGGTGAGTAGTTAATGTTTGCCATGGAGCAGCACCTTGTGTTATTTTCGATTATTCTAAACTAGCAATACATTTATTTGTGGAAATCTGCAATCGATGTAGCATAGTGTGGAATATTTGGTAGGTACAGCAAACCCAGAATTGTATGGAAGAAGCGCCTGGCTACCCTCAGGGTGACAAGCAGCACGGTACAAATCCACCTTACATTTACATTATATTCCAGTAACCCCATTGATTAGTGATGGTTTGTTGTGTGATCCTTTCAATCTGATAGTTCTCACACTCTCACTCACATTGACAGAAAACAAAAGCATCAAAATCTTACCTCACTCTACTTAGAAAGTATGTAGTCGCACATCTTGAGAGTGTTTTTCATAATTTCGATCATCTCCTTGATCTGGTAGATAAAGTGAATGGAAACGAGAAGGCTATTTAGATGTGACAACATGCATAACAGATTACTTATTTTTCTCAAAAATGGTAAACTGTGGGCATTGCCAGTAACTGGTTGATCCCAGGGAATAGGAGATTGTTTTCTCTGTTGCTCAATGCCAATGCCAGCTGAATCTTTGCCTGGTTTAGAAGTGAGGATAGAAAAAGCAAAATTTGCTCCTAAGGTGAAAGGGAATTTTTTTTTCTATAGTTCCTTGCTCGTCCACTTTATCCTCTTCTCTCACAGAAGAGGTTAGTCTTGTAGTCAGAAGGGTGATTGTTTTAATTAATTCCTATTTCCAGCAAGAGATACCTTCCACCTCTGTCCATTTACACTGTGCACTAAAACCAGCGTTTAAGTTACAAAATCGGTTCTAGCTCTCTAAGGGTACCACTGGATAAGAGACGGAGTGAGTTACTACACCATTCACTCCTTGGTAATATTGTAATTAATTCCTTTTGTTTCTGAGAATGGAGGGCAGTTTTTATGGGCAGTTATTCCTGTGATATCTTGTGGATTTACTTTGATTTGTGTAGATGGAATGGAAGCGACAGAGTTTGAGAGAGAGGGCACATGAACTTGATAGTATAGAATTTTAAACAAGACTCACATATTTCTCAGCTGCAATGGTGGGCATGTCGAAGGCATCCCTGTGTTCCGGTGGTGTTACTTCTTCGAGCAGAATAGTTGGATCCTGAAAATATAATTAAAATATCAGCATTACCAAGACCGTTGTCAACACATCTAGACTCTCATGAGTCTCACAGAGACGGAAGTCACGAAAGGCTGCACACCTCAAGAAACTAGAAAACTAAGAAAAACATTTGTACAAGAAATAGCATACTAGGTTCACATCCTATTTTGGCATTTCACGGCCTTAGCACCTTGTGTTCATCACCTTTAAAAGCAGAACTATTACTTTTGTGAGTAATGGATCAAAGATGCAAAAACCGTGAATAATGGTAATCTGACAGTGTACAAGTGTGCTGCTACCAGACGTGGTCACTCTGCTCCTGACCCAATAAATTGTGTATGTCACTTTCTAAACAATATAGTATCTACCTTATCTGATATGAATACCATCCTGGCTCCCAAAGTTCTCGCCTACCATTGGCAGATCACTCACCTCCATTACGTTGTAAAGAGCATCAAGAAAGAAATTACTGGGAGGAGTTGCCAAGCAATGCATGATTGAGGCTGCATTTTAAAGCTCAGGAGAGGCCTGGATCTGAGCGGCGGAGATGAAACAACTGCCCATATCAACCAAGGAGCCAATGACATCTCGGGAGACTGAAGGGGGTCAACCATCCCACTCTAGGCTGAAATGCAGCAGTCTGATAGGAGGCCAAATCCGGTTATAACAGGAGGCTAAACATTGGGCATCCTCCTCATAGAGCTCTGGTGATTACCGGGGAGGGGACCCTACTAGTGGATGATGAGACATTATTCAGCGGTATAGAGGAAGTGTTTGGTCCCTTTCCTTTCTTTCCTCCATGTAGAGCTACAAGTCGTTTCTCATTTGCTGAGGGAGAAGAGACACATTGCCTCTGGAGAGAGAGGCTGGCCCCTTGCAAATATCTACGGTCGAATTGTGCCCCCAGCGGGGTTGGAATTATCACCAACTTTGGGACTTTACTACGTTCACGCAACTTTCAACAGCCCCGAAGAGGCATGGGATTACTTTTCCCTGACGAAACACGTGTTGGCTGCTTGCGTTTCTCAAAAGAATAAAGAATATCCAGTATCACTGAAGAATTCTGCACAAATTGCATGCGTCGAATGTTGTATTTACTTGCTTTAATTTGTATGAGTGCACAGGATAACTTTGTACTGTTTTGCTGTAGGGTCTTCCCTACACACATTGAGGGGTTACAAGGTTCTCCGTTCCTGTTTAGCACCATACTCACTCGTTCATCCAAACACACTATACGTATATTTGCTGAGCGCCATCACTTCCTATACACCAAAACCCTTAACGCAGTTGTTTACCCTGTATTACTAGTCAGTCCTCCTGCTTGTGGTTAATGACTGGATCTTTGGGGATCGGGGGGACCCAGCTACGAGATTTGAGCGGACTCCCATAACCGGGATGGACCCATGGTTTTGGCTGCATGGGAAGTCCCCCATGCCCACTATCCTGGTTATATTCAGCCATTCCTGTGATTAGCTGAAAAGAGGCACTGCAGTGGGTTGGATAGTGGAGGGTGCCCACTAGGAATAAGCCACTGTGGAGGAGTGCATCGGAAACGGTAGGGATCCAGGGCACTGAGATAAGTTGGGGATCCCTAAATTGAGAGATGTCTGGCAGACACACCATATGATTTTCTATGACCCAATCAAAGCTGAATACGATTTACACATATCCCAGTTCTTTCTTTTCTAACAGCGCTGACATGCAGCAGTTAGGCTTCTAGACCCACACCGACTAGAATCAGCAAATGAATACAAATACTTGTGTGTTCTACTAGATAACAAAGGCTCCTTCAACCCTCATATGGAAACACTTAAACAAAAAGGTAATACATTATCCTTCACCAAGAAAACTTTTTAAAAAGTGATTGCCGGGCCCTCTCAGAGCCCTCTATTAGAGGTTATCCAAGCCAAACTCCTTCCAACAATAACACACGGGAGCGAGGCAATGAGAGGAAGAGACACCACTACTGTGGAATAATAATCACCAGGTCATTTAGAACAATCTTCAGCCTCCCAAAATACACCTCCCCTGCCCAAATAAGGATAGAGTTTGGGTTACAGAAGCATTTACTGGCCAGAAGGGGTGCATTTATAAAATGCTGGCACAAGATCACAGGGGGAGAGCAAGATACACTGACCTGGCAACTTTGGGTTGAACTATCACTAAGAAAGAACTTACCACTGGGGACGTATCTTAGAAACTCCCTAAGTCAACTTGGTCTGGAGAACCTATGGGCAACATCAGCGTCCCACACTAGCATCAAGAAAGTGGTTAACAAGACCATCAAAGCACTGTCATTGGAAGAAGATAAGCCTGCCCTTTTGAAGAGAGTACATGACTGGTACGTACTAAACAACTATGTAGCAGCCAAACTACCAAAATATTTAAGTTATGGATTCAATATCCATATGAAAGAGAAACTTTTACAATACAGAAGAGACTGAAGTTAGAACCATTCTAGCCTGGCACATCGCACAACTCCAATAAGCATTACAATAAAACCAACACACAACAAAGGACTGCTTAGCAGAAAGACCATCATAGGAGGCACTTGGTCCCACAAATCTCATAAGTTTAGTCTGCATAGCGGCACCTCGCACAAGACTTATTTATATGCAAATCTATGCAAGATTCCCTTTCAGGCAAAACAACATCGGCACCGGAAAGGAAAAATGGAGCACAGAGCAGCGTTCTTTCTATTTTAACCCAAAGAATCATTAAATGGACATAATTGGACAAATAAGGCTCTTTTAACTTTCATTTTTACCTTGCTATTTAACACAATCAATCCTATTTAATCACTTATGCTCTGTGTATACAACGGTTTTAATTAATGATGCATGATCGAAATTACCAATTGGCAGTCAGGCACAAGGCACACATATTAGTTCTCACAGAGTACAGCCCATAAGAAATCTGACTCATGATGTCAGCTATTGGTAGGAAGGACAGATCTTGCTTATACAGAACTCTGGTGATAAACGTTCCAGACCTGCTAAACAAATTGCAGTAAAGAAAGGAATCAGACCTGCGGCCCTTGGATGATAACAAATGGATTGAGGCAAACAATGGCAACTGGAGAATTGGAAATATTGTCTCGCTTTAGATTAGACCAGTTTAAATACTTTCATAGAATGTATTACACCCCTGACAGGCTGTGGAGGAAGGGGAGCGACAGCTGCCCTGAATGTCTCAGTTGTGGAAAGGCCAGAGGTTCTCTTATGCATGTGGTATAGGAATGACGGGTGATTCAGGTGTATTGGAACCTGCTTTTCTCCAACCAAGAAATGGTATGACGATTTCTGATAGAACGCAACCCCATATTAGGAATCATGGAAGTATTCCACAGATGGGATGGGTAAAGGGACAAAAAATGACGGCTGGGATAGGTTGTGTTTTCGCTAAACGTCACATAGTGGGCCATTGGAGATCCATGGGGCCCCCAAATCTCAAAACGGCTAAGAGGGATGGGTTACTGCTCTTTAGTTAAGGAAGCAGTGTAAAAGTCTAGAGGATACTCACAAAAGTATGATAGAGTCTGGGGACAGTGGAAAGAGAGCAAAAAATACCCATAGGAAGTTCTCAGGGGAAAGCACACAGTTGTCTGGTGCACGGATCTATCCATAGTTTACCGTACCCAGAATGGTCGCAGTTGACTTAAGTGGGGTCTACTTCATGGTATTCTGGAACTCAATGGGTTGTTGTGCAAGGGGAGCATGGGGTAAATGATGATGCAGTGTTACAGTATTGTGATCTTAAACTCAATCAAAAGATTTTTTTTAAAGAAAGAACTTACTATCTAGCTACAGGACAAATCAACAAGAATTGCTTCTTGTGCAATAGCTGCACTCGAACCAGGGTGAAATGCATCAATGAAACACCACTAATCTGTTCACTTCACAGTCAAAGCCGACCCTGCAGTTGTGCAAGCTGGATTTTCCCACAACTTTTCATGTTTTTGACTCAAGTCCTACACACTAGCATGGAATTTTCAGGCTGGCAGAAATCCCTCAATATGGTGGGCTGTAAGTCTGCCAGGTCAGTGGAGTACATGCCTCCACTGCCCTGTCCAAATGGAGTACATTATTTGATAGGCTGGCCCATCCATCAACACTCCAATATTTCTGATGTTCAGATTATAGAAATATCTATGCATAAATACATGCAATACCAGTGCAGAGTGTTAGTGTACCTAGAAAGAGCTGGGACTGCTGTTGTGACTGACATATTCTTAGAGAATCATATTACAGGTTTCTGGATTGACAGCTATTGGATAAGGTAGGCACCGCCTTTTTTGGTGCTGGTGCATTTTTCTAAACTATTCATCTAGTCTGAACATTTCATTGCCTTGCTTTTGTCACTGAGCATCTTCATCACCCGTGATACCCCTCAGTCAATAAGCAGAGACCTGCGTAGTTATTGGCTTGGATAATTTAACAAACATTTGCAATACAATAGGTCTTCGTTTTGCAAGAGTTAGAGCTATTGACGTTGTAAATGACAAAGTCTTTAACCTGTGTGTCTTGGTTTTCAGTGTAGTGGATGTATGTGGTGTTGAGATGAATTATGTGCATTGTATTGGAATTGTTAGTTGTGGAATTGTGTGGGATGGATTTGTATGGTGTATTTCTGCAGTGGAATCATGTGGGATGGTGAATAGAAAGGGTGAGAGCTGCACAGAATAGATAGAATGGAGGATACACAGGAATAGGTAGTTTCTGCACGAAGTGATGATTGCATTTGAGATAGAGGAGCAGAAAGAGTGTGTGAGAAAGAAGGGGAGAGCAAGCCACAGATTCAAAAAGAGAGAGCACATGTGTACGCAGAATACACCTGAAGAAGAGGAGGAGAGCGTGGGTTTGAGGGACGGAAGTTTTTGAAAAGGCCAGGAAAGAAACTGTGCTGGAATACTTTAATTGAACCATATTAGAGAGGTGGCATCAGAGTGTGACAGAGCGAGAGAGAGGGGTGAGAGAAAGTAAGAGACAGAGAGAGATAGAGGTACGAGTTGAAGGGCCCATATGGGTGGCGGCGAGAGTTGGACCAGTGCAGAGCGTGAGGTGGCACAGGAAGGTAGCCTGTGTGGGCAGGCAGTATAGAGAGGAGACAGGGAGTATGAGGGAGAGATGAGAGGGGCGGTGGAATTGCGAGATGAGAGGGGGTACTGTGAGTGTGAGGGAGAGATGACAGGATTGGTGATAGTGCAAGTGAGAGCTGTGGTAGATTGGAATTCTTTGCTGTGGAATTGTGTGGCGTGTTGTGAAGTTGTGCAGTGGAAATATGTGGCATGGTGTGCTGTGGAATGATGTGGATAAAATTGAAGAGTGACGATGGTGGCAGTAAATGGGAAGCATATGGGCAGGCGGAAGCCCATATACTAGATGCAGTATGTCTCAATTTGAGACAGCCAGAGACTTAAACACACATTAAAAATGCAATAGGTCTTGCATTTCATTAAATTAAAGCCATTTGCTTTGCTATACAACACCAATAGCAAAGCAAATGGCTTTAACTTAATGAAAGGCGAGATCTATTGCATTTTCATTGCTTGTTTTGCCTATCTGCTACTCTCAAAAGTCCAGTGTGTCTGTGACACGAGTTGTCATCTACAGGGGGGGGGGGGGGGGATTTGTTGCGTTTAGGTTTTTGTCACTCCTTGGGCTCATCTTGTTAATTGAAACACGCCCCTTTTCAGCACACCCACCCTGGTATTCTCTTTTCCTTCATCTGTGCCTTGTTCCTGAAATTCCTTTACGGAAGTGGATTTACTCATGTGCGTTGGCTGGGCTCGGAGCAAAGTGTGACTTATTGTTTAGATATTTAGATACTCTTTGGAGAGGTCTAATCAAACAGACTCTTTAGAAGCATCTTCATCCAGAAAACGTCATAAGATGGAAGCACTGTTGGCTTTGGAAGGAAAAATGGCAATCTCAAGTCTAGAGGTCTTCAAACTGGGGAGCCTTAATTGATTCTGTTGGGGGCAAGAAAGGCATCATGTGATCACAGTGTTTGTTTTAAGTGAAAAAAATGAGTGCCAGTAAGCCGCTATGTAATGGGCCATCACTAACATATTTTGTCTTTATATAATAGCTGGGAATAGGTGTCAAATAGGAAGGGACTCCAAATACTCCTCAGACCACCCCCGATTTTTTCTGATTATCCCGCTGTGGATACCTTTACACTTTAGTAAGACCTGGTTACCAGAATAGTATGTTTGGCAATCATGTATTTGATTGCATTTTTAAAAGGGATAATAGAAATGTAATGTAATGTAATGTAATGTAAATACCAATTTATAACGCGCGACAATCGCTCCAAGGAGCATCTAGGCGCCCAGAAAGGACCACCAGATGTTAGGTAGTTCCTATGCTTACTTGACCGAGACCCGAATTACACTAGGCTTTGGGCAGTCGTGTCTTGTAGATTAAAGATCCAGGTTTTTAAGTACAATTAATTAATTAATTAATTAATTAATTAATTAATTAAGTACAATGTTTAAATATGCTTAGACATTTTCAAGCATTGCCAAATTAACAGATAGATTGTGTGTGGCGGGTGATGATTTATTATTTTTTTATTAGGTGGGATTGGGGATGCAGCATAAAAAAAGTTTGAAGACCACTGCTCTAGAGATACCGAGAGGTCATTGAGCAGGTCCACATATTGGACAGGTAAATAGAGCATGGCAGCAACATTGGGTTACTTTTTAATGCACCAGATAAGTAATACCATGGGATACATTGTTGATTGGGCATGATAAATAGCACCTATTAGGAGTTTCCTAGAAGTAACATTTAGATCTTGGTGCAAATCTGCATCGTGAGGGACCTAGCATCGTTTTTTCCCCCTCTTAAATTCTGACAGCTTTGACCTGCCAATATTTATTTAAAGAATAGAGATATATTTACTGTACCCGTAAATACGGGATGCTGTAGCTACCAGCTGACATGCAATTTCCACCCCTTTGCAAACTGGTGTTCACATGGATGTCAGAAAATATCAACACACAGGTATTCGGGGACCAAGGTGTTGAGTGGCCATGCCTGGGAAACCCTTCTGGAGATCTGCAACTCCAAGACAGTAAAAATAAACCCTTTCATACTGGCAGGAGAAAGTGTTCATCACCACTTTGTTTCACTGAGTATTTCAATGCAATAAAATCAAGATGCTCCTTGTGAGCTTTCCGCAGTCATCTTGGATGAGTCGCTCACCATCATAATAAAAAGCAAGGAAGCATCAATATATGTGGCTCCTAATCACTTAGGTTCTGTGTCGTGAAGATTATGGACATTTAGTTGGTGTCCATACTCTTAAATACCCAAATCTGTTAGATGAAGTGCGATGAAAAAATTTACAATTATATTTTGACAGATCCTTTGGACTTTTGCAGCAAATGTATTCTAGCTTCACTTTTAAATCCGTTTAAAAGTACAAATGTTGCAAATACAAAACTAATAAGGATGTTCACCTATTAATTTTAAGGTATTACAAAATGAAGGATATTTGATTTTTTCATTCATTCCCCTAATGTAAAAATGCACAATGTGGCTTTTTCAAAACTGTCATAAGTAAATTCTCTCGAAAAAAAGGAAAGCAGCATCAATATGAATAAAAACATTTTCCGTTATCAGACAGAAGAACATGGAACAAATCCAGATATATATTCTCGAGAGCACAGCCCAAACAGTCCTCGGGGAAGCATGGGCCACGATACAAAGGGGGGATTTTTTTGCTGCGACACATGCCAGAGATGCTGTTCACCTGCATGGGGCTGGTAAGCATCGCAGGCAGCTGCAAACCATAGTTTCCAGCCTATCTTGGGGAGGCATCGCCTGTCCCAGCAATGTTGTGAATCGCTGCCAGCGCGTTGCTTTGTTAGAGGGAACTGTTCTCCATATACTTCTCAAAAATCTCTTTTACTTTAACAGCCTTTATTTATTTGTGTCTCCATTGACAGCCTAGAAAGCATTCATTTTCACTAAACGCACTCTCAAAATGCTTTGAAGGCAGTACGAAAAAGTTGTGTCTGCGCCCACTATATACAGTGACTGTCGGTAAGGTTACACATCCCAAAAGGACCATGTCAGACTTTCAGCTTAAAGAGGTGGGTGCACGAGTAGTATGGCTTTGGTTGAATAATAATACTAAAATGGCACAGTGGGTAATTGTGATCCTTCTTTAGTAGTTTTAACCCACTCAACTGCACTGAGTTTTCACTGCATTCTCTTCCCTTGCGCAATACCCAATGAATGACCAGGAGGATGCAAACGTAAATGTCCCATTTTCAACTGTGCATAACAAATGATGTGCAAAATGTTCTGTCAAAGAAGAACAAGCTCTCAGCTTAGGCAAAGGCAGGCGCTTGTTTATAATTGCATCGCGCTTTCACTTTAAGTGAAAGCGCGATGCAAAAATAAAAACTCGGCTGCCTTTGCCAAAGTCGAGTGATAACAAAAAGTACGTAGCGGTTAATTTGTAGCCACTGTCTCCCGCCGCCAGTAAAAATGCAATCCCGGTGGGCGAGTCCAAAAGGAGAGAGGGTGGTAACCAGGAGGGACTAAAACCCCTCCTGGACAATCAGAACACCCGGTTTTGCATAATTGGTGACGCAAAATGACGTGCACCAATGTAAAACACGGGCAGAGCAGAAAGTGAGCTTCTGAATTGCATTGATTCTAAGAAACCCTCATATGACGAGGGCAGCACATGCGCTGCTTTCGTCAGGCTGAGACCTAAAAACATGACTTCAGCTAGCTGTGTAGTTTACCATCAGGGAGATACCTGAATAGCACTGCAATGCTTTGCCTGTGCCAGCGCACATGTGTTCTCTTCCGCGTTCTCAGAATGAGGCAGAGAGCAAGATAGAGTGACCAAGCAGATATTGTGGTTTATGAATCGGTGATAGCAGTATGCCCGACAAAGAAAATGGCTGTGTGTGCTTTGGCCACAATATAGGGGCAGTTGACAAAATTGTAGATGCAGAAATTATGAGTGCTAATAAATATGCAACATGTCATCCTGCCCTAGGGAGAATGCCCACAAAAGCAGCACATGTGAACAAATGTTATCCTAGGAAAATCACCTGTACATGCAATTACAGTATAATCCTATTTAAGAAATGAAACATATGAAACAGGTTTCTTCAGATCAGAAAGCGATTGTAAAACGACTTCCACTGTAGCCAAAATGTGTATAGTGTGGTACCGTACAGTTTACCACTCATTTCCATACACATGCCAACCTTTTCACCCACATTTACTTTCTAAGAAAAGTAGCCGATGTTCACATTTTATTGAACAGGCGCACATGGAGTGAGAGGCTCCTTCGGTGTGAGCCACGCTATGCACTGAAAAGCCCTACCTGCAGATAGCCCAGGTGGGCGGTGGCAAGGGACAATTAATCGCCCGCACTTTCAGTTACACTGCAGTGTGGGGGGAGGAAGGCCACAGAAGTTAGAATCAGAGAACAATTAACAAGATTAGCCACCAAATCATTGAAACAAAGCCCCAGCAATTTGCAACAACCCCAGCTGCAAGTGTGCATTATGCAAATATCCAACACGATATCACTATGCTTCACCCAGCTGTGAATAATGCTGAATTACCACGTGCATAAACTTTTACCATAGTTGCCAGTTCATCACGCTCAGAAAGAAAAAAAAATGGAATGCAGCAAGTTACTGATTGGAGCGTGCTTTGTGAAATAAACCCTGGCCTGCAATGAAGGGTCTATGTGGGATGAAAACACTGGTGGGTCTCTCAAAGGAGCGAGGCAGATATAAATAAGCAAGTGGGTTAAATACACGTAGGCTAAAAATATGTGCTTTTGCATTGTGTTTCACCCCTCTGATATTTTGGTGCTTCTGTCACTGCATCCAGATATATAATACAGCAAGTAACATTACATATACAAGAAGCCAGGGCTGTCGGCTTTGTCAATGGTATGTACTTCTGTTGGCTATATCTGAAGGTAAACATGCTCGGTGCTTTTCAAATAATTTGATTCCTTTTAAGTATTTTCTCTCTCAAATCGTGGATTTTCAAAGGTTAGTTTAAATAGGCCATCTTCTGTGTTTTCCTGTGTTTAAAGAAGGATATTCAGGTAAAGCCCTTTCCTTTCTCTCATAACAATTTTTCAGCAACATTGACGTTCAACAAAATACATGTTCCAATACCTCGATTATTATTATTTTGAATTAGTAAGGCGCACAGCTATCCCAAGAGGTTTCCCGGCGCGATTACACACTCAGAGCATTTCTTACTGCAAAACATTTGCCACGTAAAAACATATGGTTTACATGTAAAGTGATTCAGTGCCCTCGGACAAAGTACGCTCTATATAAATGGACAGATTAAAAAAATGAGAACAGCATAACCTGGCCTTGGAGTGCCCTGTCTGGGGAATATGTCCTTTTGTGCAACAACAGCAAGTAAGTATCATAGTTGCCTTGACTGTAAAAGTATACAACCGTATGAAAGGTAGAAACCTCCTCTAGTAGAGGACAATAAAGTTAATGTCATTTGTGGTGAACACTGTAATGATGTACTCTGCATTATATTAGAAAGTGTCTATCTGTTCTGCACAGTGTGCTGCACTGGAAAAAGAGCTACGCTTCTCAGTAGCAATGAACATTTGTTCTTCAAGCAGTGGGATCAGAGCAGACATTCCAGGGAAAACAGGAGTCAGTCAAATCTGAGGTTTCTGCCCAGAGGGTGTGGGCAAATAAAGAGCCTGATAGGGAGCCATCGAGGAACATGCTTTTTAGAACAGCTGGTGATCTGGCAAGACCCAGCCCACTTAAAGCCCTGGGCCTAAGTGATATTTATTTGTGCCTGGGTTATTCATTTATTAAAAATAGTATCGTCAAGATGTGGCAACGCTATGAAACGACAAAAATACAGCTACAAGACCTATAAATGAAAACATAATGTATTATTATTACGGTGTACACGCTGTTAAACTTGAAGATGTGCACAAAGTCAAAGGAGGAGACCAGAAAGAAAGTACACAAGTAAAATGAGTGTTTCTACTGGGTGGGGACAAAACCAGCAGAGAAGAATGCAGCCCTCTGCAGCTTATACCCCAAGCTTTCCTGTCTTGCTTTCAGACTCTCTAAGACCCATCTATGATCTCATTGCCGGGTCTTATAGGCATGCTTGCTTCGAATGAGATCTGACTGAGCTCTCCAATTTGATTGTATTAACTTGGAAGCAGTATTTTAGCCAACATAGCATTTGGCGCTATCAGAAGTATGCTCCAAGCCCCTATAATGCAATCACACTGCCATACGCTGCCATTTGTCAGGGTGGGTTGTTTACGTTAACCTCATGAAGGCCCCTCCACCTTGCCAAAAGAGAGGACAGGTAATCCAGTAACACAACACACCAGGGTCAGTACCAGTTTCCTCCTAGCCAGGGACAGTCACTATTTCAGCAGCAGTTTTGAACACAGTAAGCTGTGTGCTATCGAATATATCCTCATCCCTGTCCCTTTCCTTAATGTAGTTGTATTTTATATTCTGTGGATGCAGAATCCAGCCTTTACCCGTGCCTGACGTTTGATCCTGAGCACCGTCACCCTTGAGTCCAGGGCCTGGTCTTAGACCCGGTCTTGTATTGAACACCCACATTCCTAAATATGAGTTGTCTTGGAAAGCGGCCTTTCCGTCTGTGCTCTATCACTTCTGAAGTCATGAGTAATCCAAAGGAGGAAGTGAAAGTTAAATTACTTGTCATTCATGGTGAATTTAGGAGGTTGTTGCATTTGGTATCATGGTATCATAAGTGCCTTCAAAATAAATTTTCTAAACTAATTTCAATATTTTTTCAACAAATGTTATATACACATCAGGCACAGGAGGCTGCACTAGCCATCAATTTGATACATTTCTGTTTTCGGTACTGTAGACCGCATAAGTCTTTAGAGATATTTTTGCTTTTTTTTCTTGTAAACTTTTATCTAATTGTAAAATACACTTTTGCAAATGTAAACCGCTGCTGCTGAGGAAAGTTCAAAATATGGCACAGAAATAGATGCATGGGTCTTACCAGCTCAGTAGCTGAAAGGGAACCCTTGAACTCTTCAAGTACTTGACGGCATTCGAATTCATGAACTCTGGCACATATTTGAAAGCCGATTACTATATCCTGCAAAGAGTGAAAGACAACTCACAGCCTCAGGGAGACATTAACCAAACACAGATATTTAGGACAAGAGATTCCATATTAGAAAGACAAGCTAAAGATGCGGTTCTTGATTGGACCTTCAGTGTTTACAACTGGCATTGGCGAATGATTCTCCACTACTAAAGCAAATATATTCAGTGCCCAGAAAGCATGAATGATTTAAGGATACTCTTATACAACTATGCTGGGGTGTTCATACCATGGAACTGAAGACGCATCTTTGGATAATAAGATCCTTCACTAGGTTCTCTCTCTAGTGTTTCACGTAAAGGCACTGCAAGGAAAGTTCAGTTCATGAGCCTTCTTTGTGATGAAGGAGTGAGATGTATTTAGCAGGAGGGCTTATCCTTTCTTCCTCAAGTCTACTGTACAGGGATTAGACCAGATTCTGTTTTGCCCTTCAATCTTTGAGAACCCCTCCCTGACAACAGGTAGAAACAGACAGCTCTGTTGTCTTTTTAGTAGGTCTCTCTGAGAGAATCATTTCAGAGCTTTTACATAGCTTTAGACCTTCCTCCGCTTTATCTGCTACATTGATTAAACTTGATTAATCTTATTCAATCACTTCCATCTATCAGGAGAGATCACCAAAAGAGGCGCTTAACTTTCCCTGATGAAATGCAGCAGTGGTCACCTGAACAAAGGAACTATTAGTCTAGTTTCTGCTAACTTAGGGGCCAATTATGATCGCGGACGGACTTGCGTCCGTCTGCGATCACTGAGGAGGAGGGGACGTCTGCATGGGCTGTGGAGTCCCCTCCTGTGCGATTAGGATGTGACTACCACCCTCGCGGTCACATCCTCTATTTTTAACATTGCGGCGGGTGCGGATTCAAGCTGCACCCGCGGCAATGTTAAAAATGCAGTCATTGCATTTGCATGCAGAAAGAGGCAGGCACCTCGCCGTGCCTGCCGCTTTCTGCATACAAATGCAGGGGGGTACCATAGGTACCCCCCATGTGCACCCCCGACCCCCCTTCACCTAGGGGGCCCGCAACGGGCCCCCGCAGTGAAGTTACAGATGCTTTTCCACGGCGGAAAAGCCGCCGTGGAAAAGCATGTTTTACATCCCATCCTAATCTTCCTGAGGGTGTCTGGGAGACACCGTCACCAGATTAGAGCTTTTTTGGCGCGGTTGTAAGCCAACCGCGGCGGAAAAGCTGCGGAGGGAAACCAGGACCCACCAGCCATCCTAATGTGGCGGTGAGTCTTTGGTCAGTCCGCTGCGGTTTTTCCGCATCCTCTGGGCCGGCGGTGGCTTCCGCCGGCCCCGAGGATGCGGAAAAACCGCAATCCTAATGAGCCTCTTAGTCCTCATCTACTCAGTGGAAGATTTTCAGTCTGACATGATTTGGCTATACATGGAGTAGATATCACACTTTTGGATGAGAGGAAGTGCTGAGTGAGGAAGGTTTCACCGGTCATCATTAATTTACTGTCAAGCTCCTTTAATGAAGTTACAAACCTGAACAATGTACACCCAGATGCTCCTCAGTCCGATATGACTTCCTTCTCAACATGTGTCTGTTCTCTTCGTACAGGGTGACATTTTATCTCAGGGGAATAGATCTATGATTATTGTAAGAAATACACTTGATACTTACTGAATGTTTAGGAGTTAAGACGAACCGGGCAGATAAGAACATGCTTCGAAGGAAGTGTAAGATCAGCGCAGTATCATCACAGGTGGCGAGGCACTTACCGATGCACCGGAAAATAAAACCCTAATATGGGAGTGAATTAAAGACAGTTCGAGTTCAGAATAAGCAGCAACCCCTGCCCACTCTATGAGAGTCTTACTTATAGAGGAGCATTCATCTTTGATTAAACTCTACACACGTCGTCTCTCACGTAAATAGCTTTTAATGAGTTGAGAGAAATGTTTATTATGTAATGTTATGTTATATATTATGGACATTGTAAATATTTGTACATTGCCATGAATATGACTCAAAACAATGATAAGGGGGGGGGAGGAGTGAGAGCCAATAAAGATCCTGTACCTAGGCTCATAAAGTGATAATTCAAAAAGCAGTGGAGGTAATTTTCCTTCCAGAAAGTGAAGAAGAAAAAAGTGCGGGCAAAGAAGCAGGAATCCTAATAATTATTTCTTGGTACCCTCACACATCCATGAGAATGAAATGTATCATCATTGGACTTGCTCCTCATAGGGCTCCACAAAGGGTCGCTTTAGCTAAGATCTTTTATGTTTTTTGCCGTCTGATGAGAAGCGTCAGTGTGAGGGCGTTTTGAATGTGGAGTGAATGTGTATGTTGAAATAAAGGGACACTAAAACTGTCTAAGGCACACCAAACTTGACTTTAATGTGATGGTTCTCCTGGCAGGATTACAAAAACATAATTTGGTAGGGGCTACTACAGGGACATGATGGATCCTGTGAGTGTGGTCAGGTTGACATGTTTCACGACTGGTAGCTCAAAATAGATCTCCGCTACTTCTTAAGGACCTAAAAGAAAAGGGGGATAAATCTACCCCACACTTAAGACGTAATATACAGTGTAGGTATTCTCCTGAAAGAAAATATCTTGTTCAAAAAGTTTAAAATTGATCATCCAACCTAGAAAATGAATAAGAAAATAGAGAAAACACACAGTAAACTAATGTTTTGAATGTATGGTCCAATGCGTCACCAGACCAGGATCCCTTTTCCAGCACAGTGTATCATTGTGTCTCCTAAGGTAGATATGCTCATGCTATTGTTGGCGCTGATCAGTTACCACAACGTGAAAGAAGTGAATCTCACACTGAAACAACAAATTTAACAGAACAGGCAAGTGGACATTGGTCTAACAGACAACATAAAACCAATCTCTGTTGGTGTTACACAGTCTATCATAAGTGATTTGTTGTCCTCAGGTGTGAATGACGTGTCTTATCCTTTGTATCAATCTATAATGCGCCATAGGTCAAAAGCAGAGGGTAGAGCTTAGCTGCTAACTGTGGAAAGAGCAATGATTCTCAGCATTAAGAAACAGTAAATCAAGGGGACCCAAATGACCTTAGGGTGAAAAGAAAAGAAAAAGCTGAAAGTTTTCTAGAGAAGCAACCATACTCATATGGTTTCTGCGCAGAGTGCAAGAGACCTACCTTCCTCCGGTCACCTGGATAGAGACTCAGCAGGGGAGAATACCTGCCTTTTAAAGTGTGGGTAATTGGAGTGATTGATCTCAGGTGGGGTGCGTGCAGCTGCAGGAAGGAGGGATGACAAAATGGCCAATGAGGACAGGAGAGGAGGGGCGATATTGATCCAATAGGAGCAAGCCCCTCACATGCTGGTATAACATAGGTATCATCCCTCAGTGGTGGCCATCTCGGAATGTGTAGTGGTCAAATGCAGGCCAGCCCAAAGTCAACAATGGCTTTTGAAAGGCGGCATCTTAGCAGTAAACTGATACTGTTGAACGTTTTCTTAATGGATAGTGACAGTAGTAGAAAACTATGGTGCACCTAATCGTTCTCAGATATATAGTGACAGAGAGAACGCAGGGTGCAGATAACCGCTAGCCATCCCTCATGGTGGAATCTAGGTATATTGACATCTACTTACATGTTGGAAATATGGGCCTCCTCATTAAAAAGTAACATTGGGCGGCCAAGTGGCTATTCCCAATATATTAGGATGCTTGGATAGCGTTATTGGGCCAATGGCTAATGAGGAGAAGAGAAGGGGCATGCTCGAGCCAATAGGAGCGAACGCTCGCATGCTGGTGTAGTGAAAGTATCATCCCTCAGTGGCAGCTATCTTGGATAATGTGGCAGTCAAATGCCCAAAGTCATAAATGGTATTAGTACAGCAGTGTCTAAAACAGTAGACTAAGACAGTTTAACCCCTTAAGTGCTCCTGTCGGCCAACGGCCGTCGCGACCACTACCTCCGTAGTGCTGCGCACGCCCGTTGGCCGATGCGGCCCGCCCACTAATTAAAACCGCTGCACTGCGGCGGAATTCGAACCGCGGTTAAGCAGTTAATATTTTCATGGGGGGTACCGCCTCATTGGTATCAACAGAAACATTTGTGTTAATGAAGAAGAGGCCCATGCCCATTCACAAAATGCTCATCATAAGCACGGCTTAGTGTGGTGTCTGAGACTCCAAAGCAGGGCGTCCCATATGTGACATGGTGTTAGTGGTGATATGTTAGATCAGATCCCATGTATGAAGCAAATATTAATACTTCCATGGTAAGGGAGTATCTTATGTTGCAGGGGACTGACTGGGGAATTACACCTCGCACCAAAGGATTTCATCATTCGCACCTTTGCTGTTGGTGTAGAGGCAGAAAATCCACCATTGCTCCTTTCTGAAAAGGGTAACAGAGCTAGTTGCTTCTAGAATCGTCCACCGGAGGTCATCTGGAGAGTGGTTTGAGTCACAAAAGTGATTGCACACTTTTGTAGTGCTGTGCCTGCAGCAGATATTGCCAGGATGCTCTAATATTCTGGCTTTGATAGCCCTCATGGTCATTCCCACGTAATGAAGGCCACACTCGCAGGTGACCAGGCCAACACAGTTTTTTTTGTATTGCAGTTAGTATGACCTTCCTGTATCCAGGTGAATTGGGGGCTCAACTTGACCTCTTTGGAATGTTTAGTGAGTGGGCATACCCAGCATTACCCACAGGGATAGTGTCTTGTGACAGGTGATAAGGCCCACAAGGTTTTCTGCATGTGGGACTGTTGAACATGGGGTCTCATGTATACCAGGAGGCCCTTCAGGTTGCTCTGGGTACACTTAAAAGTGAATTGTGGCTGTGGAATCTAAAGGGACCCAGTGCATAAAATACCCCAATGTTACATAATGGTGCATTTGATCTGATCGGAGTTGGAGGTGAAGGTGGTCACACAAGTAAAGACATCTTCAGTGGGTCTTGTGTTGGTCTCCAAGAGACATTCCCTGTGATTGTTCTGCACTCGTTTCTCAGCTAATTTGGTAACACTGGATTTTAAATACACCATACTTATTCGGAGCAGACAGTAGCACACCGACAAGCAACCACTGAGATGACTGGAATTCTTTCACGGCCCTAAAGAAGCAATAAGCCAAGATAGCCATGCAAGCGGCCATCATAACAGAGTACCTTAGAGCCAATATAGCACCTAACGGGCTCTTAGTGACCGCAGCACCACGCCTGTTTCTTGATGATATGGTGTTCAGACGAGAATTGTCACAAATTGCATGGAATACACCCATTACTGGCTCATTCTTATCATCAGAAAAACCAAAGGAAATGATGGACGGAGCATTGACAATACAAGCACTCACCCCCAGTAAACTGATCTGGGTTTAATCCATCACCGTTCTTTAGCCCACTCTGCCACCCCAGTTCAGACATGGCCATATGCAAATCAGTCTGACCCTGGAAGAGTCCAGCTCGAACTGCCAAGCCATGCCTTCCCTGGACCGGAAACAAGCTACCGAAGATCGGTTTCTGGCATTTCAGCCGTCTTCCGCCCGGCTTGCTTGAATCCAGTGGCAAAGTGAGCAAGGGACTCACGCCTGAGCATACCCCGCCAACTTATGGCGAACAAAGAAAAACCAAAGGAAATGATGGACGGAGCGTTGACAATACAAGCACTCACCCCCAGTCAACTGATCTGGGTTTAATCCATCACCGTTCATTAGCCCACTCTGCCACCCCAGTTCAGACATGGCCATATGCAAATCAGTCTGACCCTGTGCCTCATTGGAACAGTCCAGCCCGAACTGCCAAGCCATGCCTTCCCTGGACCGGAAACAAGCTACCGAGGACCGGTTTCTGGCATTTCAGCCGTCTTCAGCCCGGCTTGCTTGAATCCAGTGGCAAAGTGAGCAAGGGACTCACGTCTGAGCAGACGCTGCCAACTTATGGCAAACAAAATAAAACCAAAGGAAATGATAGACGGAGCGTTGACAATACAAGCACTCACCCCAGTCAACTGATCTGGGTTTAATCCATCACCGTTCTTTAGCCCACTCTGCCACCCCAGTTCAGACATGGCCATATGCAAATCAGTCTGACCCTGTGCCTCATGGGAACAGTCCAGCCCGAACTGCCAAGCCATGCCATTCCTCATTCTAACGTGACGACGTTAAGTTGATAAATATTCTGGTATTCTGGAAAGGTGATAACACCACATGCCAGGGATTTGGATGCTGGATCTGTACTCCTAACCCGTACCTGAGATTCTCCCAGTCTGCCTCAACAAGGCAGATACCATTCCAGGATTTACTAATCTCCATTAAGGAAGGGCAACTATGCACAAAGACATATAAAAAAACCACTGATTGCAACAGTCTTCTCTTATTTGAGAGCCACGGTCCAAAAGCCTTATGGGAGAACTTGCCATATGGGCAGTTTCTCTGTGTCCGGAGAAATTGCAGCTTTTTGAAAGATTATGGTGCTCAAGCCAAAACACTTAGTAGGAATCTGTCCTCCTGGTATTACTCATCCAGAGTTACCAAACGTGCTGAGAAAAGTACACAGAACAATTAATGGGAATCTCTTTTGGAGACCAACACAAGTCATCTGAAAATGTCCTTACTTTTGTCCCTATCTTCACCCCCAATTCCAATCGGATCAAAAGAAGTCATGAACCATTGGGGTATTCTATGCACTGGGTCACTTGAGATTCCACGGCCACGATTTGCTTTTAAGTGTACACAGAACCTGAAGGACCTCTTGGTACACACCAGGCCCCGCATTCAACAGTCTTATATGTAGAACACCTTGTGGGTCTTACCACCTGTGACAAGACACTATCCCTGCGAGTCCTATGGGGAATGTCCGCTCTTATAAACATTCCACAGAGGTCAAGTTGGGTTCACCTGGCTATAGAAAAATCACACTAACTGCAATACAAAAAACTGCATCTACCTGATCACTTGCCCATGTGGCCTTAATTACGTGGGAATGACCCCAAGCGCCATCAAACCAAGAATAATGGAGCACTGGAGCAACAGCCACTGCAGACACAGCACTACAAAAATGTCCAATCACTTTTGCGACTCAAATTACTATTAAGATGACCTCCGGTGGACAATTTTGAAGCAACTAACTCATGGGGCCCTGTTAACCTTTTCAGAAGAGAGCAACAGTGGATTTTCTGTCTCTCCACTAACAGCAAATGTCTGAACAATTAAAACCCCTGGTGCGAGGTGTAATTCCACAGTCAGTCCCCTGCAAAATCAGATACTCCCTTCCCATGGATGCACTGACATTCTCTTCATACATGCGATCTGATCTACCATATCACCACTGGCACCATATCACATATGAAATGCCCTGTTATAGAGTCTCTCACGCCACACAAAGCAGTACTTATGATAAGTATTTTACGACTTGGCATGGGTCTCTTCTTCATTAACATGAATGTTTCTGTTGATACCAATGAGGCAGTACTCTCCAATAAGAAAACATTTGTCTGTGTTTCAGCTGTTTTAGACTGCCCTTACTAATACCATTGATGAATTTGTGTCGTCCTGAATCTGACCGCTACACACTCCAAGATTACTGCCATTGTGGGATGATACT
Source organism: Lissotriton vulgaris (assembly GCF_964263255.1). Taxonomy (NCBI): domain Eukaryota; kingdom Metazoa; phylum Chordata; class Amphibia; order Caudata; family Salamandridae; genus Lissotriton; species Lissotriton vulgaris. Next base: position 1,230,161,051 of record NC_141689.1, on the reverse strand, counting down.
TCCGCTACACCAGCACGCGAGGGGCTTGCTCCTATTTGCTCTAGCGTACCAGCGGACCCTTCTCTTCTCTCTTCTCTTCATTAGCCTTTTGCCCAATAGCGCTCTCCAAGCACTCTAATCCATTGGAAAGAGACTACTTGGCCACCCATGTTATTTATTACATGAGGAGGACCATATTTCCAAATGAACAGAGACGCCAATATGCCTAGATTCCACCATGAGGGATGGCTAGCAGTTATGTGCACCTTACTTGCTCTCTGTCACTATATATACTAGAGCACTTAGGTGCACCATGCTTTTCTCTTACCGTCACTCTCCATTAAGAAAACATTCAACTGTACTATTTTACTGCTTAGACGCGCCATTTAAGAAACCATGGTTGTCTTTGGGCTGGCCAGCATTTGACCACTATACACTCTGAGACGTGAGGGATGATGCTTCTGTTGCACCAGCATACGAGGGGCTAGCTCCTATTGGCTCAAGCTCGCCCCTCCTCTCCTCATTGGCCATTTGGTCATCCCTCCTTCCCGGGGCTGTACACACCACACCTGAGAACAATCACTCCAATTACACATTCCACGTATGTCCAATTCCAAGTTCTGTTATATTGTATGCACTAGTCTGGTTTTTTTTCACATCTTTCAGGTTGTGGAGACTGATCAGCGCCAACAATAGCATGTACATGTCTACCTTTAGAGACACTATGATACAGTAAGCTGGAATAGCGATTCTGGTGGCATATTTGACCATACATACAAAACATTTGTTTACTGTATGTTTTCTTTATTCTCATCATTTATTGTCTAGGTTGGAAGATCAATTTTAAATATTTTTAAACAGGTGTTTTCTTCTCAGGGAATACCTACATTGCATATCACGTCTTAGGTGTAGGGAAGGGTTTTCCCCATTTATTTGGGTCCTGAAGAAGTGTTGTGGATCTTTTTTAGGCTGTTTGGGGCCAAAGATGTCAACCTGGCCACACTCACAGATTTAGGCTACTTGGGTACATCGCACCACTGTAGGAACCCCTATCAAATTATGTTTTTTTAAATCCTTCCAAGGGAACCATTACATTAAAGTAAAGTTCGGTATCTCTGAGACAGTTTTAGTCTCCCTTCACTTCACTGCACACATTCACTCCACACTCACATTCAAAACGCCCTCACTCAGGCACTTTGTGGGTCCCATGGGGCATTGCAGCGCTGACCCTATGAAGAGCACGTGCACTATGATGCATGACATACTCATGGATGTGTGAGGTCACCAGAAATAAGCCTTAGGATTCCCCCTTCCTTGTCTGCCTTTCTTTCTTCTTTGCTTTTTGATAGGAACAATACCTAAACTGCTTTTTGCATGAAAATGACCTCAGATCCACTGAATAGAGAGTGGATCTAACATGAAGAGTACCTCTTAGCTGAAGGAGATCCATTGGGGCAATGAGTATAACCCTGACATGTGGTGGCTCCTAACGAGCCAGGTGGAGAGGAATTACCTTATGGAGTTCATCTCTGTCTGATTCTTAGTAGGTTGGCTTTTACAGGGAGTGGGAGAATCATACCATATTATTCCGACTGGTCAATTCCAGTACTGTGTACCCATAGTATAAAAATGAACTTTACCAATCACAGTGCAATTGGAATACACAGCTCTATCCTTCTCTGCCTTTGTGTTAAATTGGCTTCCCCAGTGGTTCAATGCTGACCCTTGAGAGCACTAACCTCCTCATTCTCATGATGGACGAAACTGGCAGTCTGAAAGCTGAACTCCTCCATTAATGAGACGTGCCATTCTCTGTATGGGACTTGCTTCAGGATAGACCCCAGGAACTGCAAAGAAAACAGGGAGAAACTTTAGCACAGTAATATATACTTAAATGCAGTATCTACGGCTAATGTTTGGGTGCATTGACTTGGAGAAGGTAAGAGTGAACAAACTACGGCTAAAAACAACCTCAGTAATGACAAAGTATTATGATGGCAGAAAAACCAGAGAACACATATAGCAACGCTTAACTAGTGTGGTGTGAAATCAGTGGTCAGAAGAAACAAGGAGACATTTACAGTGTCCATGATTTACAAAGAAACACACGCAACAAAAGCCTGCTGTCAACAAATTACTGTGAAAAGAGCAACAGTGCAGCAATCCACGCTGATGGGGACTGTGAAACAATATCACATACTTCAGAGCAGAATGCAAATATATAGACTCTTCGATCACCACCGTGGGGGCCAAATGTAAATTTAGTGTTAACAAGGGTTAAGACTGAACACAAGGAAAAGAAAATTGCATCTCAGGAGTGTGAGAAGTTGGTCTGGCATATGCTGTCCACTAGTTATAGTGGGCACCTTGCACCAGTCCAAACAACCTTTATTGATGATAGGTTAAGTCAACCTTTATTGAAAGCTATCCTAGTGGTAGCTATGGAGAGCAGCCTTCAGGCTAAGTCTTGAATGAGTGTAAAGCAGCTTGGTTTACCAGATCATAACCTCTTGAATGTCTAAATGAAAGAAGAACCACACAAGGCATATATATATAAAATATATGTCTCTAGTAATCTCTTTATGAGATTACAGAGCCATGTACACAACATAAACACGATAGAACTTAAGTAAATAGCACAATATACAATGGGCCCCACTGGGAGACCAAACCATATATTAAGAAAGTGGTATAAGAACCACAACTTGACTAGTCACAAGGCCTAGAGCCTGTAGATTCACCCGGACTCCAAGGAACCACCCAAGGCAGTGACACAGGGGACTCACGGGAGATGTGTGCAGTGTGAGAACACAGCCGCAAGCTCCGTAAGCTTCTATGAGGAAAGTCGCGGTTGGAATTTTAAAGTTTAATGACACTTAGGAGAGGACTTTGAGCCAACCCCTTTAGACTTAAGGGGTTCAAGGGCCAACACTCATGAGAGCACCGGAGTACTCGAGTTACCTCACCCAGGGAAGCTGGGTGCATAGGTGTCAAATGGTGTCGAGAATTGTCGTCATTTTCAATGGCGACCGGCTGCAAAGTACTGCTGCCGAGAAGAAGGAAAGTGTCTGGTGTGATCCAAGCCTGGATCGAAGATGTGAAGAACCTGAAAGCAGAGGGAACAGAGTCTGGGTCACTTGCCAGTGACCAGGGGCACGATAGACGACTGTCCACCGATGTCGGGTGATTCAGGTGCTAAGAGGTGAAGCTTGACTCTGCAGCCAAGAGGACCAGGAGGCGTTGACGATGACCAGGAGCTGGATTCAAGCTGTAACACAAAGGATGTTGAGTGCTGCGGCGTTGGTGCTTAAATTGAACACAACAATCCTTAGCAACAGCAATCCACGCAGAAGGAGAAAAGATGCTTCAGTGTGGACCAGCAAGGTCCAAGGGACTCACCAAGTGATGGAGAGTCAGGGTACGTCTGGAGCAATCAGGGAAGCCCAAGGAAAGTTAAAGTTGCCTTGTCAGGGACACACAAGTCAACAGACCAGGGATCGTAAAGGTACCTTGAGAGAAAACGCAAAGGGTCAGCTCACGGAACACTCGTTAAGTGTAGGCCAACAATCTTCGGTGGAAATGCTACTCGGGGCCTGGGCTACAAGTAACCCAAAACACAGCCTCAGGATCGCCAAGAAGTATATGCACTTGCAAATGTGTACGGTGTCCAGGGGTTCCGGTTCCATGGTCCCCACGAGGGCTACGGGTCTCAGACTTGCTGGGAGCTCCGGTTAGCTTCTGGGAAGTCTGGAAACCCGCCTCCTGTGTTGCAAATTCCTCTGAGTCCAGCAGTAGCTTTGGAGATGCAAACCGGTCAGATGCGTCTTTGGTGCCTGCCACGCAGGGGGTAACTCCTTTACTCCAAAGGAGATTCTTCAGTCATCTAGCGTCGTGTAGGTCATCGAAGTTCCAGGATTCAGTATCAGAGTTTTGTCCAGGTAAATCTAAAGTCCTGTAGTCAGGGGTTCCTACTTTATACCTAAGGAAGGTGTGGGACAAACTCTGGGGACCCACCTTTGGGAGGGATTGGAAAGAAGGGTGGCTACACCCATTTCCTTTGTCCAGTTCCGTACCAAAGGAGGGGCTGGTCGCCCCTGCAACCGGTTTGAACTGGGCTCTGTACAGGGACACCAAGTGTGCCCCCAATGCAGACTTCAAAGCACTCTTGGAGTGCACCCACCCAGCCCCAATACACTAAAGCCTGTCTGGGAGGTGGGTACACCTCCCTGTGACAGGTAACCTATTGTCCAGGCCTCCCCTGCCGGAGTTTCATCCAGCAGCAGGAGGCCAGACTTGTGTCTGTGGCTGCAGCATCCATTTTGTGATGCCAGGGTTAAGAAAGCTGGTACCGGGTATCCCTGGTGCCCCACACTAGTGGTTCTACCATGGAGGAATTATACCTCCCACACCAGTTACTGGTGTAGAGGTATGATTCCAAGGTTTTTGACACCAAACACGACATGGTTCTATTCAGCCGTTTTAAAGTTAGCATTTACCACGATATTATACTGCACTTAAGACTATATAGTCTAGGCCACATCACTAACAACCCCGGAAGATAAATTCCGAAGGCTGCGGAGGGGCTCTGCTCATGCCGCGCATGCGCGAGTGACCAGTGCTCATCGCGACGCCGACCGGTTGGATTGCTCCGAAGAAGAAGTCTTAGATTCGCACACGCGATTTGTGCCTGCTTGTGCTGACGCTGCCACTACCTTCGGAGCTGCCTGATTGAGACGGGCTGAAGCGTTAATACTGAACCGCTTCACACAGGACCCGAGTCTGCTTTTTATATAAAAAAAGACACGCAGATATGTAAAGTCTCCGGTCCCCGTGGTCCTTCCGGCTGTGGCCCAATCCACCCCAGATTCCTTCTGTGGACCCATCTTCTTGCCGCTCGGGCACATTGATCTTCTCAGAGCTAAATGTTTCCCTCCAACAATCCCCCCGTCCCGGACCACCACAAGCTTCCGTTGTAGCAACTTTGGTGTTGCCTGAGGCCCTGATGAGAATCTCCGAAGAATTAAAGGGGATTCGAAACGCGTAGGCCTATCTTCTTACTGGTCTGCCCTTGTATTTAAGAGTCACGTCCATCTATAGACTTTTTGCCATCTGTTGTACATTACCTATTTACATTTAGTTGCAATGATTGTTTGAAATTGTAAAATCTCTTGGTTTTGTACTATTTTTCAACCAATTACTCTGAACGTTTTGTTTAACTAAGGCAGTTCCAGTTATACACTTTTCCCTTGTAGATAATGTATATATGGTATGTTTGAGTTAAGTCTGCATGTGTCGAATGTGTGGCGAATGTGATATGATTGTAGTTTTGAATGGTGGATTGTTTCAAGTGACTGTATTCTTATGTGTCCGTTCTCATCTTGATTTTTTTCATTGTTTTTTCCTTAAATGTAAAAATGAATTTTATAAAAAATTGTTGATTTTCTATAAATAAAATTGCGACTAATAAGCATTCCCTTTCTGGAATTCGATTTTCTGTTTGTGGAGGATTAATCATAGTCCTAAGTTATGTTTATCAGTACTGGCACCTTCTTCTGTTATTTGCGATACAGGCTCAGCCTTGCTGATTAGAGCCAGCCCCATTTTGTTCTCACTGCTCATGCCTGGGCATCCTCTCACAAAAAACCTAGCATCCTGCCTTTAGGATTGATATGGCCAGACATAAGGGTGACGGATAGGGTCATATGTGTAGTGATAAGGTCGATATAGGAACCCTATATCTGAGTAAGGGGTGCATACACCACCTTACACATGCTGCTGTAGCAGACCTGTTATGTCATTTTGGAAGGCTTCCCAGGGGTGGAATAATACATGCTGCAGCCCCTGGGAGGCCGCTGGGGTACCTATGCCCTGGGTACCTAGTATACCATAAACTAGGGACTTATAAGTGTACCCCAGCATCCAATCTGGAGTGTACCTAAAGTACATGGAACCAATTTATAGGAGAAGGCAGATAGGCTGGGGACCTGAATAGCAGGTTCCCAGCCAAACTAACTAAAAAAACATCAAAACACCAGGAAAAAAGTGGGCCAACCAAGTAGTCAGATTCCACCTTCCTACATATCCCCCCCTCAAATAAAAGGAGATAAGGCTAACCTTGCCCAGTTGAGCCTTTATTGACTAAGGGGCCATATAAGGAATTACCTGCACTAGCATGGTTACCTCCTGTCTTATGGTCCACTAAACAATCCCTCACTCTAAGGATATGGGAGGGTCTCCACCATGGGGAATTACTACCTAAGGTGTGTTTTGTTAAAGTGAAAGGCTGGTGAGGTGTCTGAGTAGGGAAGTGAGGCCCTAATAAAGTTGGGCTCAGCTTCCTCAGATCACTGGTCACCATGGATGCCTTTCTTTCCATGACTTAGTTGCACTTTGCTCTAAGGGTCAACCTGTGGCTGCCTACAGCTGGGGGCTGGGTCCCTTTGGGTGGAACACTGGAGGGACGTGGCAGGTTTGGAACCTTTTTGTCCCAGGTTCGCCCTTGCCCAACATAGTCCATCTGGGGGTGGTCCCTATTCACTGTCAAAAGGGATCCCTCAGGGGGTTGAGGAATTTTTACCTGGCTAGGGCTACTGGATCGGGTGCCCCTACTCTGCTGATGGGGGTTTCCTCTGGACAGTGGGTCCTGTATTATTCACTGACCTCCCTGACCTCTGCAGCCCTGGGCTGATGGAAGGAGGGTAGAGAGGGACAGGCTAAACGGTCCAGACCGGGTACCACCGTGGAAGAGTCCTCTGCCTTCAGGGGTGCTGCCAGGCCTGACACCTCTGTGGCAGTTCCTTCACAAAGGGTAGGCTCAGTTCCCTGAGGAAGCTGACCCTTACCTATAGTCTGGGGGGAGGAAGACTATTCCTCAACCCCTTTGCTCTGTGGGGAGTAGAGTGGGCAATTCTTTCAGGCTCCATCTCTCTAAAATGTCCCTGGGGTTGGGCTGTGGCCCCCACAGCCCCACTCACTCTTTCAGGGAGGCCCAACATTCTAAGACGGACCTGTATTCAACTTCAGCCCAGGCTGAAATCTCTAGATCATTGCCCATCAGGCAATCTACATGCAAGTTTGGGAACACTGACACTCTCTATGGGCCAGTGACCCCTCCCCAACTGAGATTGACTATGGCCATGGGGTGATTTGTTCTGATACCATCAATGTTTGTCACCTGGTACTTAAACTCAGGTAAAAGCTGGTGAGGGGGGACTAGTTGTAACCATGGTGACACTAGCCCCTGTGTCCCTGAATGCCACAGCTTTCTGACCATTGATTAAGTGTTCCTGTCTATACTTGCCCAAAGTATTGGGAGTCATAGTAAAAGTGGCAAATCCCATGCTACCATCACAAACTGAGGAGGCTTGTGAAGGGGCCTTTCTAAACCAGGGTCCACCTCAGTTCCCCGCGAGAATGCACCTAACTTTTTGGGTGCATTACAACCACCTAGCGGATTACTACTAATAGTACCAGGAGAAATGGTAGTATTGCTTGGAGGAACATTTTCTTTATCGCTAACGTTAGGGCAAATGGGGTAATTTTTCCAGTGGCCGGGTTTCTTGCACACATGGCAATAGGGTTCCTTTTCAGGGGAGGAAGGAGTTTGGGATCCACTCCCAGACGTGGATTTTTGGGACCCTGTAGGGGACTTGTCTTTTGTTTTATCCCCACCTTTCTCTTGGGTCTTGGTAGAATCTTTCTTCTGCTCATCACCCTGATTCTTAGGCCTTATCCTGGTTCAGACCCATTTGTGTGTCTTCTTTCCCAATTCTTGGGTAGATGTCAGATCAGACTCCACCAGGTACTGGTGTAAAAGCTGGTTCTGACAATTATTAAGGATCTGCTCCCTCATAATCAAATTGTACAATACTAAATAGTCATGCACCTTGCTGCCATGTATCCAACCTTCCAGAGCCTTGGTAGCACAATCTACAAAGTCCACCCAGTCTTGAGTCTGTGCCTTTTGGGTGTCTCTGAACGTAATCCTTTATTGCTCAGTGGGTAAGCCAAACCCATCAATCAGAGCACTCTTCAAGACAGTATAATCATCAGCATCCTCTTCTCTTACAGTCAGGAGCTTGTCTCTGCCTTTTTCTGCAAAATAGAGCCACAACATTGCTGCCCACTGCTCTTGAGGGACCCTTTGTACTTTACAGGCCCTCTCAAGTTCAGTTATCCATTTGTGGATGTCCTCCCCGCTCTGGTAGGGAGGGACAATCTTGTTCAGGTTCCTATGGTCATGAGTATGTTCTCTACCTCTAGGGACACTGATGCTGCCACCAAGGGGCTCTTGCCCCAACTTTCTAGAAGCTCTCTGGAGCTCCGGGGATTCCCTGTCTAAAGCTAACTGTTCTCTCCTGATTCTGAGTTTCTCTTCCTCAAATGCTAGCAGTCTGCAATTTCTATCATGGGAGGACTCTCTCCTATAAGAGGCTGAGGTCCTATGAGAGAAAGAGGTCCCTACAGATGTACCAGAGTGATAAGAATCCTGAGAAGGAGATCTAGACCTCCTAGGTACAGTGCTAAGTCTTCGTGCACGGGCGAAGAGAGGCCCCAGGGGGTTCTCTCCTTCCTCCACTGGGAGAGTTGGATTGTCCAGGTTAGAATCATCCTGATCCTCCTGGCCAGCTTCAGAGTCTAGGTCTTGGAGATTTTCACTTCCTTGCCATTCCCCTTCTGCTGTCCCACCCACTTTGCCTGCCTCATCAGACCCTGGGGTCTTTCTGAGGTCATCTAAAAGCAAGGCCTCTACGAGGCGTTGAGTGTTTGGGTGTCTCCCTGTCTTCAATTTCCTAGACGTGGCCATGGTCCTCAATTCTGGAAATGGGACATGGTCATACTTTGGTTAATCTGGAGCTACTGGCTTCAGCCCTTGAAGACATACTAGTGTGGTGTAGTGTCTGCACCTACCTACTCTAGTGGGACTACTAAACTCACTCTGGAGTTGGAGAAAGGGTGTACTAAACCCTTGGCACCCAACTCTAAGTTCAGTAGAACTTACTTTATTTTATTCTTGATTTATATATACCTATGTACCTAGAGTGGTTTTCAGTTAGTCACTCAATGAGATTATCTGGTAAAGCAATAGCAAGCTTGAATCCAACCGCTACACACCAATGTGAGAAGTTGGTCTGGCATATGCTGTCCACTAGTTATAGCGGGCACCTTGCACCAGTCCAAACAGCCCTGTTTGATGATAGGTTGAGACAACCTTTATTGAAAGCTATCCTAGAGGTAGCTATGGAGAGCCACCTTTAGGCTAAGTCTTGAAGGAGTGTTAAGCAGCTTGGTTTACTAGAACGCCTAAATGAAAGGAGAACCACACAAGGTATATATATATGTTTTTTGATGCGCTGCATCCTGCACATGGTGTCTGAATAAAGAAATATTTGAAAAAACCTACTTACTGCTGCTGTGCTGTGACTTCTGCCGACGAGTGGGGGCAAGGAGAATCCAGAAATATATACATTATATATATATATATATATATATATATATATATATATATATATATATATATATATATAAATATATGTATTTATTACTAAACACTCTAGTAATCTCTTTATGAGATTACAGAGCCAGGTACACAACAAAAACACAATATAACTTAAGTAAATAGCACAACATACAATGGGCCCCACGGGGAGACCAAACCATATATTAAGAAAGTGGTATAAGAACCACAACTTGACTAGACACAAAGCTTAGAGCCTGTAGAATCGCTGGGACTCCAAGCAACTACCCAAGGTAGTGACACAGGGGACCCACGGGGGATGTGTGCAGTGTGAGAACACAGCCACGAGCTCCGTTAGCTTCTAAAAGGGAAATTTACGGTTGAAATTTTAAAGTTTAAGGGCACTTAGGAGAGGACTTTGAGAAAACCCCTTTAGACTTAAGGAGTTCTAGGGCCAACACCCATGGGAGCACCAGAGTACTGGAGTTACCTCACCCATGTAAGCCGGGTGCATAGGTGTCAAATGGTGTCGGGAATTTTCGTCGTTTCAATGGCGACCTGCTGCAAAGTGCTGCTGCCGTGAAGAAGGAAAATGTCCAGTGTGATCCAAGACTGAATCGAAGATGTGAAGAACGTGAAAGCAGAGGGGACAGAGTCTCGGTCACGTGCCAGTGACCAGGGGCACAATAGACGAATGCCCACTAGTGATTCAGGTGCGAAGAGATGAAGCTTGACTCTGCAGCCAAGAGGACCAGGAGGCGTCGACAATGACCGGGAGCTGGATTCCAGCTGTCCCATGAAGGGAACACTTGTGGAGTGTAGGCCAACAATCTTCGGTGGAAATGCTGCTCGGGTCTGGGCTATAAGTAACCCAAAACACAGCCTCAGGATCGCCAAGAAGTATACGCACTTGTAATTGTGCACGGTGTCCAGGGATTCCGGTTCCACAGTCCTCACGAGGGCTAAGGGTCTCAGCTTTGCTGGGAGCTCAGGTTAGCCTCTGGGAAGTTTGGGAACCCACCTCCTGTGTTGAATATTCTTCGGAATCCAGCTGGAGCTTCAGAGATGCAAACCAATCAGATGCGTCTTTGGTGCCTGCCACGCAGGGGAGTAACTCCTTTACTCCAAAAGAGATTTTTCAGTCATCTAGCATCGTGTAGATCATCGAAGTTCCAGGATTCAGTATCAGAGTTTCGTCCAGGTAATTCTAAAGTCCTGTAGTCAGGAGTTCCTACTTTATACCCAAGGAAGCGGTGGGACAAACTCTGGGGACCCACCTATGGGAGGGTTTGAAAAGAGGGGTGGCTACACCCATTTCCTTTGTTCAATTTCGTGCCCGAGCAGGGGCTGGCAGCCCCTGAAACGGGTTTGAAATGGGCTCTGTACAAGGACACCAAATGTGCCCCCAGTGCATACTTCAAAGCACTCTTGGAGTGCACTCGCCCAGCCCCAATACACTAAAGCCTGTCTGGGAGGTAGTTGCACATCCCTAGTCCAGGTCTCCCTTGCCGGAGTTTCATCCAGCAGCAGGAGGCCATAATCGTGCCTGTGGCTGCAGCAACAATTTTGTGATGCCAGGGTTAAGGAAAGCTGGTACTGGGTAACCCAGTGCTCCACACTAGTGGTTCTACCATGGAGGAATCATACCTCCCACACCAGTTACTGGTGTGGAGGTATTATTCCAAGGTGTTTGACACCAAACAGGACATGGTCCTGTGCAGCCGATTTAAAGTCAGCATTCACCGCGAGATTATACTGCACTTAAGAGTATATGGTCTAGGCTGCATCACTAACAACCACAGAAGATAGATCCCGAAGGCTGCAGAGGGCTCTGCTCATGCATGGGCACCCTCTCACACAAAGCCCGGCACCCTGCCTTCAGGATAGAAAAGGCCTGCCATAGGGCTGACTGATAGGTTAATAAGTGTAGTGATAAGATAGATATAGGTAGATATAGGTAGATAAGGGATGCATACCCCACCTTACACAGGCTGCTGTAACAGACCTGTTGTGTCATTTTGGAAGGCTTCCCAGGGGTGGCATAATACATGCTGCAGCCCCTGGGAGGCCTCTGGGGTACCTATGCCCTGGGTACATAGTATATCATATACTAGGGTCTTATAAGGGTACCCCAGAGAATCCAATCTGGAGTGTATCTAAAGTACATGGAATCAATTTATAAGAGAAAGCAGACAGGCTGGGGACCTGAAAAACAGGTTCCCAGCCAAATTAAGTCAAACACCATCAAAACACCAGGAAATAAGTGGTGGCAACCATGTAATCAGATTCCTACTTCCCTCAAGGAGCACAATAATAGCACAGTGGAGTGTGATGACCTGGTCAAAAATACAGTTAATGTGACTGTCTGGGAATTAAAAAGGAACCAAGTAGTAATGGGATAAGCAACGGATGAATATAGAAAGCTATAATATGGCCATCAAAATGTTGAACTGGAACAGTGACAGAGTGATAATTCAGATGAAGATAGGGAGCACTGATCATGTGCCAAGCCGACTGCATAATATGAACATACTGATAATTTGAAAAGCAGTGGGCAGAGCAGGAAGAGAAATATTGTGACAATCCATGGAAAAAAGAACTTTGTGCTAGTGTGACTATCCTGGGGACAAAAAAAGACGGAGTGCCCGATTACCAGTGTGGGGCTACATTTTTAGCCATGTGCAACAACAGTCAAATTTATGAGTAATGAATTAATCACTGCAGAACATGTAATTTACCTGAGTAAAACATGGGGATAAACTGATACATGCAGAACAAGGTGCAGTAAGTATATAATTTTCAATTTTCTGAGTGTCAACTTGGGCCAAAGAGGTTATTAATGCTGCTTGTAAATATTGCATCCTAGGAAAATTTTGTGTACCCAGTACGGTCCCCACCCTCTGTGCCCAATCATAATCAAGGTTATAGAAAGAATCATAATCCAGAGAAACAATTTGAATATGGTGAACATATTGCAAACATGTAGCAGAACAGAACTATGAAGGGGTGAATTTAATATCTGCACTCTGAATGAGTGGTTGTAGAAAACAATGAGTCAAGAGTCATATGTGACATTCATGAGCAAATAATCCTTACTGAGACAAGGATGCATTTCCACTGTGCCAAGTCAAAAGTTTTTTCCGTTGAAGCTGAAATAGCAGTTGGAAAAAAAGATATATATGTAAATAAAGGTAAACGTCAAGACTCATTTTGAAGGCCATGGGCTTACATATCAAATACTGGCAGAAATAGAATCACACAATTCAAAGTGTGAAAAATGTGTCTGTTGGCTCAGCCTCACCTAGTAATTGATTCCAAGGCCCTCATTTATTCATGTGCCCTTGATGTTACTCTTATCTCCTTAAATCAGTGTATTACAGAGTTTCTGCCCTTAAGCATTTTGGCTGTCAGGTGCAACCGTGATCACCATTATAGTTCAGAGTTAAAAAGTGCATACATGCTCTAAAATTACATACACGTAGACAAATACTCTTTTAATATATCCAAGACCAAAATGATTTTAACACTTCATAATTCACCTAAATTAAATTATAGTAAGTAATAATATATACCTAAAAACACATTAAAACACTTCAGCATGATATCTGGTATACACAGGCTGAAATATGTCTTGTGTTTAAGAAAACAAGGGTGTGCAACCTAACAGTAATACGTATCAATTCATTACCACCAACGTAATATCACCAACTCTTCTTAATGGCCCACATGCATCAATATGGGCTTTTGCGATTTCTAATTTGCGAAAATTAGGGAATCGCAAATTAGAAATCGCAAAAGCCTATGCATGATTTTTCTCGCATTTTTTTGCAATTCGGTAAAAATCGCTATTTTTACAGAATCGCATAAAAAATGTGATTTTTCAATTGCGATTTCGCAATCCCCATTCATTCCTATGGGCTAAAATGCCCTTAGGAATGAATGGGAATTGCGAATTCGCAATTTGAAATCGCAATTCATCTAAGCATTTCAAGGGTGGAGAGGGGGGTCCAAGTGACCCCCCCCTGCACATATGAAATGTACTTTTAAGTATAATTTACATACACACATGTCCTAAGGACATGTGTGTATGTAAATTAACAGTTTAAAAAATGCATTTTTGTGCATTTTTAAACAATTTTGCAAATTACCACGAGGTTCAACTTCGTGGTAATTTGCACTTGCAATTTCAAATTTCGCAATTTGAAATCAGATGATGCATAGCATTTCAGAAATCGCAAAATTGCGATTTCTGAAATGCTATCGCAATTTTAGAAATCGCAAAAAAGATGCAATTTCTAAAATAGCATGATGCATCTCAAAAAGCATTTTTGGAATCGCAAAGGGCCGATTTTAAGGAATCGCACCGTTTGCGACTCCAAAAATGCTTGATGCATGTGGGCCAATGTCCCTTACTGTGAAATTCTCACATAGTAGGATTCAGTTATGCAACATTTAAAACATTACTTTTAACTGCAACTAATGGTTGAACCAGTGTCCTAACATTTTTATACATATTAATTGCAGTGAAATACCCTGTTCAGCCATACTCATCATACAAACAATGTTATGCCCAAGTAGGCTAATCTACCCTCCCATGTACCCTGACTAATACCTGCTTCTAATATAAAAGTTGAGACAACGTTTGGTGTTAATAATTGTGTTTGGAAATTCTCTTCTGTATTGAAGCCACTTGGGGTCTTTTTTTCAAGCTCAATAATTTCGAAGAAGTGGCGATACTGCATTGTTAAAATAAGTCACAATTGAAATAAAATACCTGTTGCGGATCTGAGAAGTGTAATAATCATGATGGCCTTGGATATATTGAAGAAGTATTTTTTCTATGTTCATGGAATGTTTGAGCAAATGTGCACTTTAAAACACGGTGCTTCTTTATGTGATCAAGCTAGCGTCTGACAGCTGAAGCACTTCATTGCAAAAGCTTTGTAACTAACTGATTTTCAGCAAACCAATGCTGTCAACGGCCTATCTTTTACATGAGGAAGGAACCCAGAACTTGCATGAAGCTTCTGTCGATGCGGTTTGGAGTATGGCAGCAGCCAGCTACAAAAAATGACTGTGTGTATTTCTTTCTTTTTTTTTTTGCTTACTTATACAGGCTTTTACTCAGACCTCCTCATCCGCGGATCTATTGTGTCATATCAAAAACATTCTCTTCTGTCCTCCACAGCATTCAGAATGGGCCAATCAGCCCTAGGCTAACTTCACTGTGAGTGATGACATTCTACTTTTACACAAGGAGTACATTCACACACAAAGTATTTTTCTTTAGTTCTATGGGCTACTATGGGAATGTGGGATTTTAAAAACCAAAACAATATTATATGCTTTAGACAATATGTTTTTTATCTTGGTGAGTACCTGGCGTCTCCATTCACAAAAAAGTTTTACAAAAACCGTTAAAAAATACAAGCGTGGACAAAGCCTAAAAGCTAGCAGCGACCACCAGAATTATTTGCTTTGTCAATGCTTGTTTAAATGCCATTAATGCTTCTTTAAATTGTGTGCTCACTGGCTCATGCTTTGGGGTCTTACCTTCTAAATATGCTATCAGCGGGGGATCTTCATTTTGGCGAGTCCCACTAGAAATGGGTAGTTTGCAGGAATCAGGTGCTCGAGAAGAGCCAATACCGAGGTTCCCCTTTCGACATCCCATTGGGGATAAGAAGAAATTACCTGAAAATCCACAACAAAGTATTCAGAAAGTGATCATTTCATCAGGTCTTACTCTCTGGCCTTTAAAGTATCTGTAAATGCTACCTTGTTTTCTATACAATCCACATGTTGGCTGTTTCTGTACAATGTAAGTAGTATGTTGTACTGATAACCAATTGCCTGGAAATAAAACCATCAAATTCATATGGAAAAAAAGCTGAGTGGAATTCAAGATCTTCACGGGCAAGTTGTATAGAAATGCCAGCAAAGAACTTGGGAAAATGGATCTGTTGGAATATGGTGGGGGTGGAATGTGATACTCACTAGCAGTATGATGAACAGGCTGCGCATTGGAAGACCTTTAGCTGTTGGATACAAAAGAAAGAAGCTGTGTCATACTCAGTTCATATAATACTGAGTAACACTTGCTAAAGGAAGATATATGGCTGATACACACACTTATGACACATAGTTGTACCTGCAAGGAAGAGGGTGGGGTGATTGGTGACATTTCATTGATGCTCTTGAGGTCATGAGGATACTTTGAGATCACTGCAGATACTGGCAAAGGTCCCCTACCACTAAGGTTGCTGCTAGAGCTGTAAGGTGCCTCGATGTCCTGTGTTGCAATGCTCCCCCTCCCACCCCCAGCGGTTGCTGTCAAGCAATGACAGCTGCAGGAGGAGCTACCTAAGCTGTCATGCCCAGATCCCCCCTGCAGCTGTTATTGCGGGCCAAAACTCTTCAGTGGGATAAGAGAGGATGCCGCAGTAGCCGTGGATGTGCTTTACATCCTGAATGGACCATGTCATTCTGTGACAGCGGATACCCATAAGAAAATAGGACTCCAGAACATGTTCTTGCATATCCATTTTCTAATAATGTTAATGACCTAGGGGGCAGGCAATATAGGGGCACATATTGCCTGTTCTCTTCTGCTCACGACCCACTAACACAGGTGACAAAGAAATAGAGTATGATACTATCTGCCCAGGTTACTTGCACTTTAGCAAAACAGCCAATGGAAAACTGCAGTCTGCAATCACAGGTACTCACCCACAGATGCAAATCTTCCTCCTAACCGTGGAGTCAGTCAAAATAATTATTTTCATTTACCCTCATTGAGCAGGCATCCTTGTGTACCAGGTCCATAAGTCAAGTGAGGCCAATTACTAACATATTAGTCTAGATCTGAAGTCCAAAATGTTGAACCAGAAACATTACAGAGAAAAATATAATAACAAAAAGTAACTCCATGGAGGAATAAAATACACCCCTGTTGCTGTCAACAAAATGAAACATGTATAAATAGGTACCATACCCAGAAGGGTCTGATCAACATACCAGACAGTAGTAATTTCATGGAGAGCAAAAACACTCCAAGGTATGAAGAGGAGCATTAGCGGCCTGAGTAGCCTCACGGAGTGGGGAAACCTGGGACAGTTGACAGGGGTTGAGAGCATTAACCAGACGAAGAGATGAAACCAACAGGAAAGTAACTTTATGGCTGGCAAACTGCAAGAAGTATGTAGAGAGCTGCAACATTGGCACCGATACATATATCTCTAAAAGGAGAGCAAAAACTGTTATTTGAAAGAAGAACACCCACATGCTATAATAAATCAACCAAAACCCCTGAGCGAATGGA
Source organism: Lissotriton vulgaris (assembly GCF_964263255.1). NCBI lineage: Eukaryota > Metazoa > Chordata > Amphibia > Caudata > Salamandridae > Lissotriton > Lissotriton vulgaris. Next base: position 1,230,144,294 of record NC_141689.1, on the reverse strand, counting down.
CTGGTTTTTCACCTCATGCCATATCATGGCTATGTAAGAGGTGATCTGGGAGCTGAGGAAGAAGCATTAACCACCTTCAGTGATAGATCCCACAGTATCAATGAGTAGGATGCATAAGACTCACCACATTTCTGAAAGTTGATGCTTGCTCTTTTATCCACAACAAGTAGCATCTGGCACAGATGAAGTATAGTCCTCTTCCAGCATGTAGCTCAAAATCTCTTTCCAAAATTCCTCAAGAAAGACTGGCAAATGCGTTATTTGTATCATTAGCATTTAATAAGGTTTTATTTCCACAGATATACAATCATTCCCTATGGGACGGTTTTTGGCACCTATGGTCATTTGTCATTTTGTAAGTCCACCTCTCCTGGAGATGGGGCTACATTTGATTCTTCCCCTTCCTTATACCATATTCCTTCCTCATGGTGTCCAAGGCAGATGCCTAGTATTACACTCATGTAGCACCAATCCCGTTTAATGCTACAATCTGTGGATCTGCATCCAAGGAGAATGAACACATGATTTGCATAAAATGTGTGCAACATTTACTCTCCCAAAAAACTTCAAGTGAGCTGAACTTTGAAAATGATCTAATTATCTGCTGTTATCTTCATGGAATTATCTTTATCAATGTGCCAGAGTATGCAAAGCCATTGCTGGGAATGCAAGACCCTGTTGATGTGAAATATTGGTGCCCGGTGTATCATGGGGCATATAGCAAATATTAGATGTAAATTGAGTAGCAATGTTTTGCAGTATCACTCATGTCAAACTGGCTATTTAGAAGAAGATGCAAAACCTCCTGCCTCATTAAAATGAATGAGGTAGGATTTGATTAGCAATCTTCTCCGAATGCTGCAAACACTGGGAATGAGGACTGCATGGGACAGCAGACCTCCATCCCAGCAGCAGAGGAAACAACCTTTACATCTCGTCTTAAACCACGGTGTGCTTAAAAATGTGGTCCAAACTACGAATGCATTTTTACAACGCATAACAATGCAAGTCATTACAAGAAGTGCTTTAAGGAAAGCTTTGTTGGCCTAATGTTGGACTTTAAATCCAACACTTTCCCTACTTTTGCGCAGGCTGGAGTTGGAATTGTACATTCTACTATTCCAAAGTCCAGTGATTTCCCTAAGGCAAGTCATTGTAACAACTTGTGTGGTAAAGGAATGCATATTAAATAGGTATTCGTGGTTCAGACCACGTAGTTAAGGCAGACGTGATAAATGCCTGAATGGTTCCCACATACAACCCTGCAGTAGAAGCTTTACTAAAACATGCTTGTATGTGAGGTGGAGGATAATTAAGATCACCTGGGAAATCAGGACTCTTTGGACATTCTGCTATTTATATTTTCTACACTCCTAGTTAAATGTCCCGCCTTGTTTCACATTGTTCTCACTTACTTCATCAGTATTTCTGTGGCGTAATGCAATTTCATTTCAGAGCTGAGAGATTTGGATGCGGATGGTTTCTTCCTCAACATCAGATTCATGATCCATGTGACTAGTGCACTGTGAAAATGTGGAAAGCAAGAGAAGTAAAGTAACATGTATTTTCACATCATATTTACTATGTTTACTCACCTCATGGAGGGACAAGAGATGTGAGAGTCAAAACATTACAGCTTCCTAATCCAAGTTGTAAACACAAAGAGAATCTCTTGGCTTAAATTCAAAAGTGAAAGCAAAAACAATCACCTCAAACATGTAAATAAAATGTATAAATGAGGTTATGCTCTCATGCTCCGCTCTGTAGAGAATACATTATTCAGTAATTTGGCAGGGAAGGGCATAGCATTCATATACTTAAAAAATATTGGTGGACTCACTTATAATATGTAAGCATCTGATACATAGGACATGAGGTAGTCTCTCATCCTTACCACACGGATTGGGCTGCTCATGCACCCTGCCCCCACAGCTTGATGGGGTAGTATGCGCTATATTATGCAACTTTTTACTCTCAATAAGGACAAAAGAATTCCAGGAACTACATTTTTGGGAGACAGTGATGATATGAAATAGTGATTTGAAGTATATTTGCGCTACTTTGTGCAGGATTTGGTAGTTTGCCCTGTCAGGCATTTGAATGGTGAAGATGGGTATATAACAGGATAATGCACTGTCAGTGAAAAGCACATTATTTCAGTTCAGTAGTGGAATGCCCTTGTGCCTTGCCCAATCACCCTAGAAGCTCTGGTAAAGTCTAATGGCCAGTTGCCTCTCATAGGCTGGATTGTGTACTAGGCCCCCGCACTGCCTGTGAGCACTGTGTGGATCCAGTGCCATTCCCACAGTGACTGAGCATCATATTTCAGGGGAAAATTTAAGCAGATAGATGGAGCAAGGGAGACCTTTAGAGCGAGGGAGGGAGAAAGACACACTGGAGTGGTAGTGGGGGAACATTAGGTTTAAATGGAGAACATGGAATGTCAAGGCGGGCCTATGGGAACTAAATAGAGGGACACAAGGTCTATATTTCACCTCCTGGGTCAAATATGAAACACTGCAGATCTATATTATATGGCATAGGAGCTACATTGGGTCACAAAGTGGCCAAAAGGTCCCCTTATTTCTTTTGGACTGACTATGATTGCTGTTCCTTAACACATTTACTTAAACAAACTATGTACATCTGCCACTTACTTGCTCTTTGGTGAGGAGGTTGTACATTTTGAGCACATATTCAATCACAGCTCTTCCATTCATATCATAATACCCTTTGGATGTTAAACTGGATATTAAACTTAAAGTAGCAAGAATAACCTATAATAAACAAAAAATGGTAAGCATGTTTAGTGAGAAACCCTTTTGGCGCTGAGGGTGCAGCAAGGGAGTGTGAGGAAACCATACAATCTCTCCTTCCCTTTTGTTCACAGAGGATAGAAATATACATTTTGTTATGTGTGGAAAGCTAGTACCTCGATGCAACCTTTTAAAAAATATTGGAAAATGGTTATTAAGACACTCTGAGAATGAAACTGGAGTCAATTTAATTAAACTGTTCTAACAGAGTGTCTGTACAAAGTGCGATTGAGGGAATATCCAAACATTCCAGGTCCCCTATACCTTCTATAGGTGCCTGGGACTTGGTAAAAGATTGCAAAACATCGAAAACAATGTCCAAGTAGGTTACAATCAACAAAGAACCTCTCAGGACCTGGAATTGATTTAAAAAAATGAGACTGAAAAATAGGCTGTGGATTCCACTACTGTGGGAATTAAAACAACCTAGAGTAGTCTGTGGGAAGAATGATGGCCTCTGTCTAACTCCACCCACAGGATATAGCAAACCTACACCATCCGCACTATACCATCAGTTAACAGATGGGTTAAAGTACTTCGAGTCCATTATCCCACACCTTGATGTTTGATTGGTCCATATCACTTTCAAGAAGTCATTTTGGCTCAAGACCGTAAATAGTCACAGTCTCCTGTATCCACATAGCAGGGTTAAAATTCACATCCCTATTATAACTCTGAATGCCGCATATTTGCACAAGCTGACCCCAATGTCTTCAACCGCCAAAGAATACATTCATGTTTGATTTCTGTGATTCTAACGAACAAGTTACTTACCTTCGGTAACGCTTTTTCTGGTAGATACTATATCTGCCTGTGGATTCCTCACCTTGTGAATATCCCCCTTGCGTCAGCAACGTTCGGAAATTTTCTTCGTAGCACGCCGACGTGGGCGACGTCACAGGAGCACGGCATCGCGCGCGACTCCGTCTGACGTCACCGACCCCATATCAGGCCCACGCCGGCGTGATGACGTCAGTTCCGCCCTTTTTTCCGTGCCTTCGAGGCACACGGACGGACCAACGATAGCAAACATGCAAATATACAATGTACACAGTACATATAGAACTAAATCAATACAATAGAATAAACCATATATACAGAAAGACCAGGTATAGCAGAGTGGACAACGGGGAGGCGGGTGGGTCAGTGAGGAATCCACAGGCAGATATAGTATCTACCAGAAAAAGCGTTACCGAAGGTAAGTAACTTGTTCTTCTGATAGATACATCTGCCGTGTGGATTCCTCACCTTGTGAATAGATTCCCACAGCAGTCCCCACTCCCGGAGGAGGGAGTCCACTCTGCTACACCAGGAAGTCTTGGAGGACAGAGCGCGTGAAGTGGCCATCTCTCCTCACCTCGGTATCCAAGCAGTAATGCTTCGCGAAAGTGTGGAGGGAGGCCCAAGTCGCGGCCCTGCAAATATCCTCAACAGGTACACCCCTAGACAAAGCAGATGTTGCAGACTTTGCTCTAGTTGAATGAGCTCTAATACCCTCAGGAGGGTCCTTACCCGCAAGGGAGTAGCAGATCTTGATGCACAGGATTATCCACCTGGAAAGAGTGCGCTTGTGCACCGCTCTGCCCTTCTTGCAGCCAGCAAAGCCAACAAACAGCTGGTCGTCCATCCGGAAGTCCTTAGTCCTGTCCAGATAGAAAGACACCGCCCTCTTAGGGTCCAGGTGATGCAGCCTCTCTTCCTCCTTAGACGGGTGAGGGGGAGGATAGAAGGTAGGAAGGGTAATGGACTGCCCAAGATGGAAAGGAGTCACCACCTTAGGCAGAAAAGCAGCCCTGGTCCTAAGAGCCATCCTTTCAGCATGAATGGTCAGGAATGGGGGTTTGGAACTTAGAGCTTGAAGCTCACTTACCCTCCTTGCCGAGGTGATTGCAACGAGGAAGATAGTTTTAAAAGAGAGAAGCCTCAATGGACACTTGTGCAAGGGTTCGAAGGGAGAACCCATTAAAAAGGTCAGCACAAGATTCAAATCCCAATGAGGAACAATAAAAGGAGTAGGAGGAAACATATTCATGAGACCCCTCAAGAATCTCAAAACCACCGGAGATTTAAAGAGAGAAGGCTGATCCGGCAAACATAGAAACGCCGATAAGGCCGAAAGATAACCCTTGACCGTGGCCACAGCCAATCCTTGCTGTGCCAGATAAAGGGCAAATTGTAAAATATTAGACAAATGAGCCTTCAAAGGGTCAATATCCCTCTCCCTGCACCAAGAAACAAATTTTGACCACCTATAGGAGTAAATGGACTTAGTGGTGTCACGCCTGGCAGAGAGAATGACATCCACCACCTCGTGAGGGAGAGAAAAAGAACTCAAGTTGCCCCGTTCAATCTCCAGGCATGAAGGTGTAATGTCTGGAGGTGGGGGTGTAGAACCTGCCCCTCCATCTGAGAGAGGAGGTCTGCCATGTGAGGGAGACGGAGCGGCGGGTGAGAGGAGAGGCGGAGTAGGTCCGAATACCACACCCTTCTTGGCCAATCCGGAGCAACCAATATGACTTGGGCCCGGTCTTGATGAATCTTCCTCAGAACCCGAGGAATCAAAGGTATGGGAGGAAACGCGTAAAGGAGTTGATCTCCCCAACCCAACTGAAACGCGTCCCCCAATGCTCCTTGCATCGGATACTGGAGACTGCAGAATGAAAGGCAGTGAGCATTCTCGCGAGTGGCAAATAGATCCACCCGAGGAGTCCCCCACATCTGAAAGATGTCGTGAACAACCTCCGGGTGAAGCCTCCACTCGTGGTCGGCAGAGAACTGCCGACTGAGACTGTCTGCACGCACGTTCAGAACTCCGGCCAGATGATTTGCCACCAGACAAATCTGATGGTCCTGAACCCAAGACCAGAGACGCAGAGCCTCTCTGCAGAGACACTGCGACCCTACTCCTCCCTGCTTGTTGATGTACCACATCGCAGTCGTGTTGTCCGTTAGGACCTGAACCGAACGACCGCGAAGGGAAGGGAGGAAGGCCTTGAGCGCCAAACGTATCGCCCTCAATTCCAGAAGGTTGATGTGAAACAACCTTTCTTCCGGAGACCAAAGACCTTTGACCTCCAGGTCTCCCAGATGAGCACCCCACCCGAGAGTGGATGCATCCGTTATCACCGTGGCCACTGATGGAGGCAGTTGAAAAGGCTTTCCTTGCGACAGATTGCCTTCCACGCCCCACCAAGACAGATCCGCTGCAGCTTCCCTGGAGATCTTCACTGACTCCCTGAGATCTCCGTTGTGCTGATACCACTGCCTGCGGAGGCACCACTGGAGCGCCCTCATGTGCCAGCGTGCATGACTGACCAACAGAATGCAAGAAGCCATCAGACCGAGCAGGCGAAGGACCTTCAGGACTGGAACAACTGCTCCATTGTAGAATAAAGGAATCATTTCCTGAATGTCGTGAATCCTTTGAGGTGGAGGGAATGCACGACATACAGAAGTGTCCAGTACCGCACCTATGAACAGGTTGCGCTGGGAGGGCACCAGGTGAGATTTGGGTACGTTTATCGAAAAACCCAACCTGTGTAACAACTGAGTTGTCTCCTGCAGATGATGGAGCACCATCTCCGGCGACTCTGCTTTGATCAGCCAGTCGTCTAGATAAGGGAATACAGGAATCCCTGACCTTCTGAGATGCGCAGCCACCACTGCCATCACCTTGGTGAAAACTCGAGGCGCAGTAGTAAGTCCAAACGGGAGGACCGCAAACTGGTAGTGCTGCGATCCCACCGTAAAACGGAGATACTTCCTGTGCGACTTCAGGATTGGGATGTGAAAATACGCATCCTGCAAGTCGATCGACACCATCCAGTCTTCTTCCATCAGCGCCAGAAGAACCTGAGCAAGGGTGAGCATTTTGAACTTCTCCTGTTTGAGATAGAGGTTCAAAATCCTGAGATCCAGGATCGGCCGAAGCCTGCCATCCTTCTTGGGAATCAAGAAATACCGGGAGTAGCACCCTTGACCCCTCTCCTGCTCTGGAACCACCTCTATTGCACCCTTTCGAAACAGTGCCAGGACTTCCTCCTGCAGGAGAAGCAGGTGGTCCTCCGAACAATAACCTTGGCAAGGAGGGTAATTGGGAGGGAACTCCTGAAAAGGAAGTGCATACCCATTCTCTACGAGATTGAGAACCCAAAGAACTGATGTAACCGATTCCCAATCTCGTAGAAAGTGAGTAAGCCGACCCCCTACTGGCCCTACATGATCCAGAATGGTGGATCTAGGGCTGCTTTGCTGATGCGGGTGGGGGTTGGGCATTATTGGAGGAAGTGGAGGAAGAGGAGACTTGACGTCCACGTCCACGACCCCTCTGTCTACCTCTATAGGACCTATATAGAGGGTTCTGCTGCTGCTGCTGTTGTTGTTGTTGGCCCTGCTTGAAGGGACGAAAAGAAGATTTACCAAATCCCTTGAATTTTCTAGTCGTCGACCCTCTCATCTGCAGACCCAAAGATCTAGCAGTGGCACGGCTGTCCTTAAACCTCTCCAAGGCCACATCAGCCTTCTTACCAAAAAGGCCAGTTCCTTCAAAGGGTAAGTCCAGCAATGTAGACTGCACATCCGCTGAGAAATCAGAAGACTTTAACCATGCGGCTCTCCTGGTCGCAATGGATGAGCCCATAATTCTAGCAACAGAATCCACAGTGTCCATGCCGCTTTGAATGACCATGCGGGCCGCAGCCTGAGTGTCAGAGATCACTTCATTAAAGTTCTTCTTATCCTCCTCAGGAAGTTTTGATGTCAATTGCTTCTCTGAGTCCATTAGCGCATGCACATATCTACCTAAAAGGCAAGTAGCATTTGATGACTTAAGAGCCATGCTCCCAGAAGAGAAAGTCTTCTTCGCAGACTGATCTAATTTCTTAGACTCTTTGTCAGCTGGCACTTGAGGGAAAGAGCCTGCGGCCCTATTACAGCAACCCGCCTGAACCACAAGACTTTCCGGAGATGGATGCGTAGAAAGAAATGCAGGGTCATCAGGAGCCACCCTATAGCGCCTTGCAATAACCCTTGAAACTGCAGGAGCAGACAACGACCTCTTCCAAATCTCCTTAATTGGATCCGTCAAGGCATCAGTAAATGGCAGTGTAGGCTCCACAATCAAAGAAGGAGAATGCAAGACTTCAGTGAGGATGTTGGGCTTGTACTCCACTGTGGGCAGCTTTAAGCTAAGAAGGTCAGCAGCCTTCCTAATAACCACGTGATAGGGTGCCACGTCCCTTGATGGAGCATCAGAAGTCGAAGGCAGACCCCACTCGGGAGAGAGTTCCAGACCACTAGCATCCCGAAGCTCATCGAAATCATCATCTTGATCAGGAAGCTCGCCTTCTTCCACATCAGAACTTTCATCATCTTTTTGTTCAAGAAGACGTTGAGCCCTTCGCCTCGACCACTCCAAACGAATCGAAGTCGACGGATCCGGTAACGACTCCGACGGAGCCGATTCCGACGTCGATCGAGGAGCCGAAGCAGCAGGACGAGAGTCATGAACAGGTGTGGTACCTCGATCTCGACTGCGAGGTCGATCCGGAGTCGGCGAAGCCGCATGCGGAGTCGAAGACCTCGGTGGAGCCGTACCGAGCCATGGTGAAAGAGGCGCCGGCATGAAAGGCATAAATGGAGCTGGGGCGTACGACTGAGGAATAGCCAGATTGTACGATAATGGACCCATGGGACCAACAGGCGCTCCAGTGGGGTACATTGCCCTAGAATATACTCCAAACATCGCATTGAGAAAATGCGAGGGATCCTGTCCAGGACCAGGAAAGGAAGGGTACGGACCTACCGGATGTTGCAATGGAGGCCGCCCCGACACATCCTCACCCTGACCTTCTGGGTTCACAGGAGTCTCCGCTGAAGCCGGTTCTTGAGGAGTCACCTCTTCTTCCTCTTCATGCTCCGAGGATACCGGCTCCGGCTCCGGAGCCGGAGAACCTTCTCTTGACAAAGCAGGCGAAGGAGAGACAAAGTCTTTACGATGTTTGTGAGACCTTCTCTTCGAGTCAGAGGATTCCTTCTCCGAATGATGTCTCGAACTGTGCTTCCTCCTCTTATGCTTTCTCCTCGAGGAGCTCGAAGCATGACCGGAAGCCGACTTAGATCTAGACCTAGATCTTTCTCTGGACTTTGACTTCGCTTTAGATCTCGACTCCTCTCCAGACTTCGAACCCGCTCTGGATCTCGACGCCGAGCCCGACTTCGACCGAGACCTTTGCTTCGACTTCGATCTTCGTGACGTCGATCTCGAATGTCGTCCAGAATCCTGTTTCACTTTCGCCAAAAGTAATTTAGCTTCACGCTCTCGAAGCGCCTTTGGATTCATTTTAAAACAGGAATCGCAGTTCTTGACGTCGTGACTCGAACCAAGACACCACAAACAATCCTTATGTGGGTCAGTGATGGACATCATGCGGGCACAAGACCTACATGGCTTAAAGCCTGTTTTCCTCGACGACATCTCCGGAGAAGAACCAAGTCATAAGAGAGAAACAGTGACAATTATTTAACAGAAAGATACTAGGTATCGCTGAAGATCCCGAAAACCGTTAGCGTCGGAGACGCGGAAAAAAGGGAACTGACGTCATCACGCCGGCGTGGGCCTGATATGGGGTTGGTGACGTCAGACGGAGTCGCGCGCGATGCCGTGCTCCTGTGACGTCGCCCACGTCGGCGTGCTACGAAGAAAATTTCCGAACGTTGCTGACGCAAGGGGAATATTCACAAGGTGAGGAATCCACACGGCAGATGTATCTATCAGAATCTCCTAGTAGAGTCCTGTCTCTCATGTTTCTGGTTTAGTCTGCCAAGTATCTAAAGTAAACTGGGTTTATATCATGAAGTTAAAAATGACAAACCGAATAAACCCCCCAAAGAGAATACACTAGAGACCCAGTTATGGAAATACAGGTTTTTGTTGATTATCAAAAGAAAATTACTTTTTCGATTTTCCTTCATCCCTAGGTCCTGTGCTTTCTTACATACTGACCATGGTGATGCTGTTATTGAAGTTACCGGCTTTCTCAATGTCACTGAAGTTGGGCACATTGTGGACGTATATGGCGTTAAGAAAGTTACATATATTCCAATCTCTACAGACAATACACCTTTTATATCACAATTAGACTTTTCAAATGTGCACACTGAATATTATCTTGCACTATTGATCCATATTTGGTGAGATTTCGCTGAGACATAGCCCAAATATAATTCTTGGAAGAAACCTTTGACTCATCAACAAAATATCTTACCCCCGGTTGTTAAAGGTTTCAGCAGATATTATTATTCTAAACTTCAAACCCCCTGATTTGATCATCAACACTCTCCTCTTCAGTGAAGGGTATTACAGACCAACTCAATGTGAAATACAGACCAAACAACTAGGATATGTCCACTTGGACAGGGTAACAATGGAACTCAGGATGCACTGAACAGACATACATGAATGGAGGTTGCATGACCCAAGACCTCCAGGAAGATTTGCATAGGAGAAAATCAACAGACTGTAGTATGCATACCACTGTTATGGGTCCGTGTAAGTAGAGAATACTACACTATCCAAAAAGTGCAAAACTTTAATTAGATTGAGTTGTTAGTTATGAAACTGCTCCAACACAGATTGCTTCATACATAATAGCTTGATGGTACCTTGTGATTGTCATCCTCAAGCACGTGACAGACAGCATCCAGATAGGAGGCACCTTCTGAATCTATGAAATAAAGCCATACACCAAATGTTCACAACACAGATATTATCTTTGTCTAGAAAGATCAAGATTGATGGATAAGCAGATGAAGTTTCCGCTATCAACTGTGCTGACCACCCTGATGGTCCTGTCTTTTAGTTTTGGTGTGCCAGTCTGTGACTGTGAGTCCCAGGTGCCTATCAATGCCTTCCTGTTCCACTGTAGATGTCTGTGTCAGGATGTATGTCGTTACAACGCATACTTTTACTCCGCGTACAATTACAACGCGGTATTTACAACGCATACCGCTACAACGCATAGCGCTTTGGGGTGCTGGATAGTGGTAAGTATAATTTACTATTCTAACTCCAGTCCCCGTGGACCCTAGGGAAGGTGTTGGATAGTAAATTAAACTTACCTCTTATCCTAGAGCGCCCCCCAGCGCAATGCGTTGTAACGGTATGCGTTGTAATGCCCGCGTTGTAGTGGTAGTGCGGAGTAAAAAATGCGTTGTAACAGGTGAATACCTCTGTGTCATCATGACCCACTGAACGTGTCTGTGTCTTCCTGCTCCGCATTGTATGTCCCTTATTATTCCTGTACTGTCTATGTCAGGATCTCTGTTCACAGTGTCCCTGTTCCACTAATGGCTCACAATGGGAACAATAAACTGAAAAGATAGAGGTGGCATTGTTTGACCACTACTTTATATTTTCACCGCAATTCATGTTATTGAAGGTGATGGAAGGGAGGCTTGATCTAAAATTAAAGTGCTCTCTCAGAAACTATTCACAGTTAATATAGCTGAGGAATATGAAATTGAACTGATTTGCTCAGAGCTGCACCATATTGGTTAAGTAAGGTAGTAAGTTGGGACTATAATTTAGGGCTACAGATTCCATGACAAACATTTTAGTCCTTTAACTATTCTCCATGTTACCTAAATCACACACTGCCACCTACCCACTGACAGTCTTACCAGTTTCAGCAAGAAGCTTGCAGAGCAGCTGTATTGTTACGGCACGGGACTCTGCACTCATCTGGATCAAGCTACTTTCAAAATATTTAAGGACCTCACTAGAGTGAGAATGGGCTGCAAGAGTAAAGTGAAGAGAAAAAATAGACATCAACGAAAAATAACACAACATAACATCATGCAATGAGAAACTCAACGCAGGGGAGCAGTTCATCAAGGCCAAATATACGAAAATTCTACAACTCATATCCAGGAGGTACGATATCAATGGTCTACAACATTAATGATGATCTTAGGAGCATATAGTACTCATGTGATTACTATAGCTGTATATAGTAAACTGTACTCCATGATCCAGTAAAAAGCCAACCAATGCGCCAAAGGGAGATAAAAACTGAAGCAATAGTAGCTTTTAATAAGATCAAGTTATGTGCAGGACAGTGAACAGAAATTAATGTTTCTGAGGACCTGATTCCTAGTAAATACCATAATATACTTGCAGTATCACAAATATATACATACATGTATTTTTGACCAACTCACCCAGTGACAGGATAATGGCTGTGGACACCTTGAGTGGCTCTTCCCTTTCATCAGAAACTCCCCTTGAGGGCGTGCAGATCTGTCAATAACAAAGCAATAATAAACAATAATGGAAGCTAGGCTATCTAAAAGCCAATCCCTTACATCCAGACAGCAAATAACTGTCAGTGAGGAATGACGGCATAATAGTTTGTCAGGCCTTGTGGGGCCATGATCCATACAGAGCTACAGCAAAATCAATTATTGGAAAACAGCATTTTCTGGGAGTCCAGTATTGGTGGAATTGCAAACCCTCAGTCTCCACTCTAAGATGGGCACCTTAGTTTCAAATGGTTTGCAGTCATGTTAGACAATACACATATTATCATAAAACATGGGAATGATAGCATAAAGCAGAATATCATAATAACAAAGAATGTGCATACCCGGATGGCGGGATGTAGGAAGGCTCACCTCACTGGAAGAGATGGCGAAGCACCGCCTGGCCCACTGCTGCATCCTTCTGAAGTTCGATATCCAGGCAGTAGTGTCTGGAGAAAGTGTGCGGTGACTTCCAGGTCGCCGCTCTGCATATGTCCAAGATCGGCACTCCAGCGAACTGTGCTGATGTGGACATCGCCCTGGTGGAATGTGCAGTAACATGATCACTCAAAGGCCGTCCGGCCTTGTCATGGCAGAATGCAATCGCTGAGGAGATCCACCTCGAGATGCTTTGTTTCGTGAGAGGCAGACCCATTCTCGGTCTGCTGTAGGCCACAAATAGTTGTGAAGATTTTCTGAAAGTCTTAGTTTTGTCTAGGTAGAACTTTAGACACCTCTTGAGATCTAAAGAATGTAGTGTTCTTTCTGCTGTGGTGGAAGGGTTCGCAAAGAAAGACCGAAGGCCTATCGGTTCATTGAGATGAAAGTCCGAAGGCACTTTCGGTATGAATTTAGGGTTCGGTCTCAGCACCACCCTGTCCTGTTTGAACTGCATGAATGGTTCCTGAATGGATAGAGCCTGTAGCTCGCTTACTCTCCTGGCAGATGTTAAAGCGAGTAAGAGAGCTGCTTTCCATGAGATGTACTTGATGGATGCTCGATGAATGGGCTCAAAAGGATGCCTCATGAGTTGGTTTAGGACTAGATTGAGATGCCATGTCGTAGGGCCCTTCAGAGGCCTCGGGAAGGATATATAAAGTCCCTTTAGGAACTGTTTTACCAGTCTACTGGACCACAGAGAAGGTCCTGTGAAAGTCCTGGTGAACCGTGAGATAGCCGCCAGGTGAACCTTTATGGATGCATGCGCCAGTCCTGACTGTGCCAAATGCAGGAGATATGGCAATATCTGCTCGGGTGTGATATGCAGCGGTCGCAGGCCTTGCTCTGAACACCAAATGCAGAATCTTTTCCATTTGAGAGAGTAGGTTTTGTTGGTACTGTCTGCTCTCGCTTTTGCCAATACGTCTCTGCATTCCTGCGGGATATTCAGGCTACAGAACTCTCTGTGCTCAGGAGCCAGGCCGATAACTTGAGCGATGGCAGGTTCGGATGTAGTACTTGCCCGTTGGACATTGTTAGGAGGTTCGGGTGCTGCCGCAGACGAATCGGTGTCCTGATGGAGAGTCGAAGAAGATCCGAGAACCAGTGCTGTCTCGGCCAGAACGGGGCAATTAGGATCAGGGTACAAGGTTCCGCCTTCATCTTCCTGAGGACCCTTGGGATCATTGGAAACGGAGGAAAAGCGTACACAAACACGCTGAACCAACCGATGGAAAAAGCATTTCCCAGTGACCCTTGTTGGGGATGCCAGCTTGCGTAGTTTGGGCATTTGGCGTTCCCCCTGGTGGCAAACAGGTCGATTCCTGGGACTCCCCATTGAGAGAATATGAGAGTCAGTGCGCTTTCGCTCAGTTCCCACTCGTGGGAGAGGGATTTTTGCCTGCTCAGGGCGTCCGCAATGGTATTGTCCTTGTCTGGTACGTAGTCCGCCTCGAGCGTGATTCCATGTAGTACTAGCCAGTTCCATATCTTCTGCGATTCGCGTGATAGAGTGAGCGAACGCGTTCCTCCCTGTTTGTTGAGATAGTGCATCGTCGTGGTGTTGTCTGTTTTGACGAGCACCTTGGAGTTCTGGATGCATGGTAAAAAGGCCTGCAGTGCCAGAAACACAGCTCTCGGCTCCAAAAGGTTTATATGGAGCTGTTTTTCCTGAGTGGTCCACTTGCCGCTTATCCGAAGGTCTTGGAGGACAGCGCCCCATCCTTCCAGGGAGGCGTCCGTGGTGATCACCAGAGGTGTTGCCGGAAGTAGAAATGGCAGCCCTACGTATAGATTCTTGCGACTCCTCCACCAGTCCAGATTCTTCGATATTTTTGGAGTTATTTTTACCATGTCCTCGAAAGAACCTGTACTCTGAGTCCATTGGTTCGTGAGGGCCTCCTGCAATGGGCGCATCCTGAGTCTGCAGTGAGGGATGAGGAGTATACAGGAAGACATCATGCCCAGGAGAGACTTGTAGGTCCGGACGTTTAGGTTCTTCTTTGACGCCACAGCCGTGGCCAGAGATATTATCTTGTTTGTCCTTTCCATCGAGGGGAAACTCCGTGTCCAAGGTCGGCCCGAGGAAGGTAATATTTGTTGTAGGGATCATGCAGGATTTCTTGAGATTGAGAGTTAATCCTAGCCTTTGAAAAAGATTGGTGCAGGCGCTGGAGGATTCGGTCGCGCCTATAGCTGAGGGTGCCTTCACCAGCCAGTCGTTGAGGTAGGGGAAGACTTGGTGACCCATTTGACGCAGGAAAGCTGTCACCGGTGCAAGGCACTTTTTGAAAATCCGCGGCGCGGACTTGAGGCCAAACGGCAGGACCTTGAATTGGTAATGTTGTCCTGTAACTTCGAACCTCGGGAATTTTCTGTGACACTTGAGGATGGGGATGTGGTAGTAGGCATCTTGGAGATCCAAAGATGTCATGAAATCTCCTTTTTCCAGCATGCCTAGTATCTCTTGAATCGTCACCATCCTGAACGATTGGCTCCGTAGGAAAGCGTTGAGCGCTCGGAGGTCCAGAATGGGCCTCCATTTTTTCTCCTTCTGGCATACAAGAAAGAAGTGGGAATAGAAGCCTTTCCCTTTCAGAGGTGTTGGAACTCGTTCGATTGCTCCTTTCTTCAGCATCACAGAAATTTCTTGGAGAAGCAGGCGTAGATGTTTGTGTGACAGTCTGCGGGGAGGTGTTGCAGGAGGGATGGTGGTGAATTCCAGGGAATGGCCGAATCTTATTATTTGGAGAACCCACCGGTCTGTGGTGATGAGTTGCCAATTTGTGAGGAAATGGGTCAATTTTCCTCCAATTTGTAATGAGGGATAGGGTGGCTGGACTGGCTGGAGTAATAGGTCACTGGCGGCCGCCAGTGCCCCTCTTCTGATTTTTGCCCCTGAAGCTTGATCTTCCCTAAGAAGACTGACGACTCTGTTGTTGTTTCTGTTGGTATTGATTTTTATTGTGGTAGGAATACGAGGACCTATTCTGATAGGAACCTTGATAAGAGGATTGACCTCTGGATCTGTTGCCTCGAAAGGACTGGTTCCGCGCCTGCAAGGTACCCAGTGCTCTGGCAGTATCGGTGTCCTTCTTTATGGTTTGTAGTGCTTCATTGATCTTGTCCCCAAAAAGGTGCTGGCCGTCGAAGGGCATGTCTAGCACTTTTGATTGCACCTCCTGTCGGAACGACGTCGCTTTAACCCCTTCCATGCTCATGACGAGCTCAGCTCGTCATGAGGCACAGTTGAGCTGTGCTGATGACGAGCTCAGCTCGTCATGAATACAGTAGAATAGCAATTTCCAGCACAGGGGAAAAATAACCACAGCAGCGATGTGGTTAAGCCATCCTTGACGGCGTAGGACTGCTGCTCCAGCAAGTTGACGAAAGCCGGTCATGGCTGCATCAATAGCACAGTCAATTATTTCCGCTGTTGAGGTTTGACCCTCCGCAAGCAGTGCCTTGACTTCACCTTGGACTGTGTCAGGCAGTTCCGCTAAATAGGGGACTATGTCTTCACCCGAGTTGGCGATTGTAACGCCCCAACAGAGCTATGGAGTTGGCCACCTTGATGGTCATGGCCGATGTTGTCGTAAAGCGTTTCCCGATCGTGTCCAACTTCCTGCCTTCTTTGTCCGGAGGTGCTGACAGAGGGGAGGAAGGGTTGCGGGAGTTCTTCTGGGCCGCCTGTGTAACCACCGAATCTGGTTTCGGGTGTCCATTGAGGCAAGCTGCCGCTGTAAGTGGGGCTTTATATTTTTTGTCCAGGCGTGGAACAACCGCAGGTACAGAAGCGGGCGTCAGCATTAGTTTCTTGCCATGCTCCCACAGGAATTCTATGATTGGAATAGATTTCGTTGACTTCTGCGTCTGCTCCTTGAAATCGTGTAAGAAGCATTCAGTTTCAGTTGATTCCATAACCATATGGAATCGCTTTGCCGCCCTTTCCACAATTTTATGGAAGCCGCCAATATCCACAGGTGGTGAATCTGCTTGGCGTAGTTGGGGTGAAGCTGGGGAAGATGCCACATACTCATCCTCCTCATCATGGGCAGAGTGGATTTCCTGGACCTCTTCTTCCAATTCATATTCATCATCATCTTCGTCTGACGATACTACCACCTGAGGTTGGATTCTCTCACGGTGAGCTTGAGGGAGAGGTTGAGACTGTTTTGGGGCTGACGCTGGGTTATTTACTGCAGGCGTCTAATTCCCACTTTCCGTTGCTGGTGATTCCGGGAAGCGTTGCTTGTAATCCTGTATAAGGTATTTCAGGTCATTGACAATAGAAACCGGCAGGCATACCATCGGGGTGACCTCCGTGCGAACACTAGTGTGGACAGAGTGTTCTTGGTAAGTCATCTCCTCCTGTTCCTCGTCTGTGCTCTGGCATTTGACATGAAGGTCCGAAATGGAAGTAGCTGGATCCAGGAGTTCCTCTTCCTCAGATTCTTCACTCTGGAAGATTTCTGAAGGTAACTGCGTTTGCACTTTACTCGGAGACGTGGTTTCCGGCGTAATTTGCTGCTTGGCAATCTTGCCAGACGCAGAACTTGATGTATAAGTTCCTGCCGTCGTTGCTGGTGTCGTCGACGGTGGCAGCGTGAGAGACGACACTTCTACGAGCTTGGATTTCTTCCATGGCTCAGAAAGGGCCATTGTCGACGACGAGTCATCCGTCGACGGTGTTTTTGTCGACGGTAAGGTCTTCGTCGACGGTATCTCCGTGGACGGCATTTTGGTCGTCGACGATGACCTCGACATCGGCGTGGTCATCCTCGGTGCACTCATCGACGGCGAGCCCGTCGTCGACGTCTTCGTCGTCGACGTCTTCGTAGTCGACGCCTTCGTCATCGATGCCCTCGTCGACGCCTTCGTCGTCAACGTGATCGTCGACGGTGGGCTCTTCATCGACGTCGCCGACGGTGGGCTCTTTATCGACGACGCCGTCATCGACGGTGTAATCTTCGTCGTCGACGAGGTTTTCGACGTCGACAACGATTTTAGCAGGATAATAGATGAAATAGGTCTACCTGCTGACGACGATGATGGAGTTGTCGTCGTCGATGGGGAAGGCGACGACGCTGTCGTCGTCGACACAGTGGTTGTCGCTGTGGTAGTCCTTTGGGCATGCCTGCTAGATGACTGAGCAGGCTTCTTAAAAGTCTGGGTATCTTTGGCAGACACTGAAGATATCGTAGATCTTGCCTCTGAAGACTTCTTTTGTGCCTTCCTAGGAGGAGTGTCTGAGGGGCCAGGGGAAGCTACCCTTGGCCTCTTCTGAGAGACTTCTGAGGTCCTTGAAACGCTACCCTCTGAAGATTCCAGGTTGTCTCTCTCCTTAAGCCTGTCAAGCCAGATGAGCAGGCGACCTTCCCTGTCCCTTACGGTCTTTTTAGGGAAAGACCTACACATTCTGCAGTCTGCAGGGACGTGGTCTGGATAAAGGCAATATAAGCACAGGGCATGCTTGTCCTCCACATGTAGCCTTTTCTTCCCACGTGAAGAGCAGGCCCTGAAAAGGGCTTTCTTCTGGGATTCAGACATTGTAGAAAGCAGTAGAAAGAAAACACTTACTGCAGGAATAAGTGGACTGAAGTAATCCTTGACGAGATGTAGAGTGAAGAAATCACTTCCAAAAGTTAAGTAGATGGTTTTAAAGGAATCCTGAGGAGAGCTCAGGCTGGAGACTCCCTAGCACAACGTGCGGTAGAAAATCTGAGGGACTGAGGCTCCTGCCAGGAAGGTTCTAGAGGGAGGTCATAGCTGATTGGCTGACTCTAAGAGTTTGGTCCTTTTTACATAAGGACAAGGATAGGCTACTAAGGTGAGGCCCTTAGGCCTATTTTCTCTATGTATGTCTATAGGACATTACTTTTTTATGTACCGGAGGCTCCCGTCTCGACGACGGGGAATGATTCAGGCATGTGAATCTATGAAAGACACCCCTAATACTGGATAAGCCCACATCTGGGTTTGTACTCCTGAGCAGATTTCCAAATTTCGTTTTGGGCATTTGGTACCATTTGGTGATCCTGGGTCTTCGTGTGGGGATCTAGGTCACAGTAGGGAATACCTGGTGGTGAATAAGTGAGGATCCTACACTACCAAGTAGCGGTGTGAAGGCAGCCTGCTCTGATTGCTTTTTAGAGGCATGACTCCTGCCCTGGTTACATTGAAAAATGCAAATGGCACATGCTCTTTTTTCAGTTGCTGAGATTGCACTTAACAAGGCTTTTTATGGATTATAATTTAATATTTTTTCCTAAATGTTCTCCTTTAATAATACTCTTGCTGTAAATTGGAACAATGTGGTTCTTTTATTTTTTACAATATGTTACATAGGAAATGACTGTTGTTTCCCACTGAGATACTTTGTATATCCACATGTATATACTTACCAGGTGATGCAGGGCTGGAAGAACATTTGGCACAGATCCATTCAGGCCTCTGCTACTCTTAGTAACAGCTGCCTGCATGCATAACTCAAGGGTCTGTAAGGAGATAAGAAAACTGGGATGAG
Organism: Lissotriton vulgaris; assembly: GCF_964263255.1. Classification (NCBI taxonomy): domain Eukaryota; kingdom Metazoa; phylum Chordata; class Amphibia; order Caudata; family Salamandridae; genus Lissotriton; species Lissotriton vulgaris. The sequence goes on along the minus strand of NC_141689.1, from coordinate 1,230,125,214 downwards.
GCCAAAGGGCAATTTGAGGAAATAGTGAGGGTCAGTGGTGAGTTAAAAACTTTAAAATGTAAATTCTGTATGAATGCCTGAGTGAGTTTCTGTGTGAATGAGCTCTCTTGTGTTCTAATTCTAAATAGAAATTACCGCAAGTACATTTTGACAGATGACCGTTCATAGGTTTAATTATTTCTTCACTGGTTTGTCTGTTTTCTTCACTCGCTGTGCTTCACTTAGTACTGTTCTCTGTTGGCATCAGATGTTGGATTGTGGTCTATCAAGAAAACACAACCGAACATATGCAGCATTTAACTGGAGCATGCCCAAACACGTAGCTTAGAATCACTACTTGTCATTGTAGGCCCTGTTTTCCTAGCCGCTCTTGCTGATGGCCCTTGTCTCGGTTGTCCCAATTCTCTTGGTGCTTAGAGTTCTCTTGGTTGTCTGCTGCTCCTGCTTCTTATGGCACTGTTGTCTAGATCACTTAGCCATCTTAGTCACTTCCTCCCTAATCTTGGTCCTCCTGTTAAGGGTCCTCATGCTGGCCTTGGTCTTGATGGCACTAATCAGTTTTGTTGCTCTCCCTTTTCTTTTTTCAAATCCTCATTCTGCCTTTGCTACTCCTGTACCTAGTCCACCTGATGTTTCTTCTCATGAATCTCTTGATAGTTGTGTCCTGATCCTTCTGGTCATGGTTCACAAATTCTCTTAGTGAACCTGGTAATCCCAGTGCTCCTGGTCTTCTTGGTTGCCCTTCTCCCTCTACTCCTCCTGGTCAGTCTCCTCGTCCTGGTCTCCCACCTGTAGCCTTACATCTTCATGCTCCTGGTTTACCAAGTCTTCCTTTTCCTAGTCCCCCTAATCTTTGTGTCGATTTTCATGGTCTTCTTTTTTCTAGATATCTTCCTCCTGAACATCCTCTTACTATTCTTTCCCCTCTGCCACCTCATAGTTTTCCTCAAACTCATCCTCCTGGTCTTCATCTACATATTCTTGGTCCTTCTGGGTATTGTTCATTGTTCATAAGTGGCCCTCATCCTCCTGAGACCCTCCTTCTGTTGGTAAATATTATCTTCACCATGTTGCTTCTTGCTGTGCCAGTCCTTGTTGTTCTTCCTTTTGGTCTGAGTCCTATTGGTCGTCATGATCTTCCTTGTCCTTCTTCTTGTGGTCAAGCTAGTCCTGGTCATCCCCATCCTGGTTCTCTGAATCTTCTGGTGCTATTCCTCCTAGCAGTTCTGGTGTTGGCCCTCATGATGGTCATGGTGGTGAATGTTGTTCTGGACCTCCTGACCTCCTATTTCTCTTCTTGGTCCTCCTCCTCTTTCTGGTCTTCCTCCTCCTGGGTTTCCTCTTTTTTCTCCTACCTCTTGGAAGTCCTTTTACTTTGCCTCCTGGTCTTGATCCTCTTGGTTTTCCTAGTTCTTGGGCATGATATTGGTCCCCTGTTGGTTCTAGTGTTCCAAATCCTTCTGGTGGTCTTGACGTTTCAAAATTTGCTGAGAGCGAACTTGACCCGGTATTGGGTATCAGAGCGCTTTACATAGCATCAGTTGCGTTACATGAGGACTAATTCCTTTTTTAAGGCACAGAGAGATTAAGTGATTTGCCTAGTGTCACAGGATGTTCAGCGTCATTGCCAAAACTCGAACCCGGTTCCCCAGATTCAAGGTCAACCGCCCTAGCCATTAGGCCAACTCCTCTCCCCACTTGACCACCTACTAATCATCCTCATGGTCATCTTCCTTCTCCTCCTCCTGTGTGCGGAATTCATAGTGGTCTAGGTTACCCTTGTGGATATGGTCAACTTTTTTCTTCTTTTTCTGGTAGTCTTCACCCTCCTGATAGTCCTCCTTTTCTACTTACCCATCCTTCTCCCCCTTTTCCGCCTTCTGGTTCTGGTTCTTCTGGGCTTCCTCATTCTTCTTCTCATACCGGTTTTACTGAGCCTCCTCTTTTTCTTGGTCTCACTGATCCTCATGTCCTGTTGGTCCCAGTCATCCTGGCTGTGTGATCCTCCAAGTCTTTCTCATGGTCCTCCTGCTATTGCTTTCTCGTCTTTCTCCAGGACATCCAGTTCCTTGTGTTCTTAATCCTGCTGGTGGGCCTGGTCCTCCTCCTCCATTAATTCCTCCTCATCTGTGTGACCTGCTCTTCATTCCCCTGGTTCTCCCTCTTCATCCCAGAGGACCTTTAGGTATCTGCCTGCTTCTCAAAGTGCCCCACCCCCCACAATATAATCTCATACAAAGTCAACCAGATAAACCCCCAGCTAGAGGGTACACTGAGATGCAGCACGGGTAGATGGGACCTTTTGAAAGGAAATCAGCCCCTTGTTTCCTGTTAGATGGTACAATACAGTATGAATTGGGGTGCTCCTCTAAGCCCTGGATCCCAATGCCACTGCACCTGTTTCACTTTTAACATTTGTGGACCAAGGTTCCTCAATGTCCCCCTTGCATCCCTGCAGACTGAACCAAGGGAGTACAGAGGTGCCTACATGTGGTAGCATTTGCTTATGAGAATCTAATACAACTTGGAGGCAGAAGCTGCAGGACAAAAGATGTGTCACTAAAAACAGGAACACATTTAGCTTCACCGATACTAATGAGGAGAATGCTCATCTACATTGAAGGCTCAGAAGAATCATTGGAAAAATGGCCTAAAATTAGGTGCATGGTCAGTATGTCTTACACCAAACGTTTGTGATTTGTTTTTTGGTTTGTCGCTGGCTTTCACATGTTTATTGCAAGTGGAGTCTGTCAAAAGAAGGCCTGGTGAGGGAATTTGAACATCCTGTCCTTTGTTGAACTGTAAGTGATCAGACGCACAGAAACTGACCCACTTAGAGCCTCAGCACTAATCTTTTATTCTAAAGCCTCTCCAAACAATATTTCTGTGGAAATGAAAATTGGAAGTTTTGAGAAGGAATGATCCCAATAATGTTTCCACCAAGCTCTATGTCTCTCTTGCTTTTTCATTAAATACAGTATGAACCCGAGTAACTGTGGACTATTTTCTTTGCTAATGTTATTTTAAAATTTCACATAGCAACCAAAAGTAGTATTCAATACTGCCAACAAATTATTGATCACCAACATAATACAATTCCAGGGCCCCTCTTAAAATTACCTTGTTTTACCTGTATGTTCGGTCACCAGGAGTGTAATGCAAAGTCATTGTGCTCTTTAGTGAAGGTCATTAAAAAATGTACTTGTCGTAGCCGACTTGTATTTCAAAGGGTGTAAGCAGCCCCTCAGACTACAATGTCCCTCTGTATGTTCTAAGTGGTCACCGGGGCTTCAGTATGCCTCTTAGCTGCTCAGGACCTATCTCTGGGCTCTAGTGACTGAAGATTTGCTGTTCTGTTGGGATTACCGCACAAATATGGGGTGTCAGTATGCTTGATTATTTATTTATTTTATTTATAGCATTTGTAAAGCGCATCTGCAACCCTACGGGCATCCTGGCGCTGATTTCACTTAAATACCAAATTTGACTTACCCAGTATCACAACCAGTGGAAAAATTCCAGCAAGGTTGATGTTTTTTAAATTCTAGCACAATTGTTTGGTTCACATTTTTCCTTCATTTATCCCGATTTCATATGTAACAAATAAGAATTCAAGTTTTGCTTCTCAAGCTGTCTTCACAAATTGTGTACAAATCAGAATTTAGCTGGTTTGATATTTAGAATGAATGCTTGGAAAACTATATTCACCGTAATCCCTTCATCGCTCCACACAATATACCAGTTCAAAGCCGAAGAAATTATCAGGCGTGAATGTGTCAAACAGTGGGGAATTACAGTCTGAATTGATGTGGTATTTCTATTTCTCACAGTTACCTTAGGGGCAAACTTGGAGTCATAAATTTTTCCTGTAACTCAAAATTACTGATACTCAGAACATTGGTATTGTCAGGTGTCGAATACCAATATGTTGGCCCAAAGTGCACATGATGGCGGCCTGAACCATTGCACAACTCCACCTGTAGTGTAACTGACTCACCAATGGGATTCATTAGTTCCGTATTTGGCCCTCATTTCTCAGTAATTTATTATTTAATTGAAGCTAATCTCTCACTATGGGATAGGGTGTTCATTATGAGCGGATCACTTGGGATTGGTTGCAGTGGCAGGCATGGACAGCAAATGGAGGTCATACTTACCTTGAGCAAACAAAATGCCATATCAGTAGGCAGCTGGGGTTAAAGGCTTTCAACCTCTTTAACCAACCATGGAAGCTCTTTATCTAGTTGCTCCTCTGGCAGGACGGAGGCCAAATGTCCAAGAGTGGTGATAACCTGCCCCCAGACCTGTTAAGAGAAATTACACCTGGTTTTCAGTTCCACACCCTTGACATTAACTACTAAGAAAACATGAGCCACATCTGGAAGTAGGTGGTTCTTTGGAGAGGACGTGCACTTCACACCCGTTCTCCAGGAAGGGGTTTTGCCATGCAAAGGCAGAGGCTTTGTTTTACTGGCAGTATAAAAAAAATAGACAAGACTGATTCTGGAATATAGAAATCTTATCCATGAATTTGTTTTCACAAATACTTCAAATAAATAATAATCCCAAGTTGTACATTTATCCTGATTAATGAATTTCATATCAGAGTAATTCCCTCCAATTCCTTTGTTAAAATTGCATAGACCCTTGGGTTCGCCGCCATACCCTTCCTATTTTGCATCCCTCACAAACCTCTCTTCTTATTTGGATGGGAGTTCTACATCCACTCTCTCCACTTTTGTATTTTATATGTTTCCCTTGCCCCCACCACGTCTCTCAGCTGTTTTCAACAATTTCTACTCCCCTACTAAAGTCATCTCTTCCCCGAAGCCGCTCACTACCACTCCTGCCATTAATCCTCACTACCACTTTAAATCTGTACCATCATTTTATTCCAATACCCATTATTCTCCTTGCTTCCTCTTCATGTTAAGATTGTGGTGGACATAAAAAAGAGACTCCTGCAACTCCGATTCTATTAAATTACCCTAGAATCTCACTCCATCACTTTCTTTTTCAAAAATAATTATTGCACTTAATGTTCCTTAATACTTAAGTATTATAGCATCGTTTAGCTTTGATTTTGTTTTACATATCTGACCTGATATGCATTGGATATTTGGTATGGTACAATACAGGGTTTTACAAATTTTAGTCATCTACAAGAATAGATATCACAAGTCTGGATCAAGAGAAGGAATTACATTTTGTTTGTATTTCATCGAATGAAGTGCATATGCAAAGGCAGAGGGAGGGGCAGTCTTGTGTATGAATCAGTCGTCTCATTAAACGGTTCAGCTCTAATCCATCATCCTCTGCACTCTGTCCTTTCCCCACTTTTCCAACTCACCTTCTGGAGCCTGGGGATGGTTTCAAGAAGAAACATCTTACAGGCTGAGTAGGCTTCAAAGAGAAGTGTGACTAGAGGAGCGTCTACAGTGGCAGCAAACTGGCCTGCTAACATCTCAATGACTGCAGAAAATTAAAAAGAAATCACAGTTAAAGTTAAAAGGCTTAGGTTTTGCATTTATGTGCACATTTACCACCGTGCCTGGTAGGACATACTGAACAAAAACAGTGCAATGTGTCTACTGACAGCAAATGATTTTTTGCGGGTATTAACTCAATTCACAGAGGTTTTCTTTGACTCTCATGGGTCATGTAATGTCATCCATTTCAGTCCTGCATCTTATTGCACTTTTTTAGCATTCTATACTCTAGATATTACATGGTAATAATTCCAAATTACTGCAACTCACTGTATTGAACTCAAAAGAATGAAAGGACAAATATGTATCACCACGGTGTTTAATACTTAAAATTTGCAACAAAGTAATTCTATTTTGCACGGTGTTGTTGTTTGTGGAATAAGATTGGAGAAATTAGATTTTGTACAAGTTAATATTGTATGAAGATATTGGCCCTCTGGGCAAAATAACAAAAAAATGAATATAAAAATATAACATATGATGCATCAAAGCATTCCGTATTACTAAATATGTGAATAATTTAATGTGCTTAACAAAGAAGTGCTGGTTCAGGTATCACCAGAGTAAAAAGTGGTGTAATGATTCACTATTTTGCTCCTCAGGAAGGAAGAAACTGAACCAATTTAATCTCACACATCTGAATAAACACTGATTCACTCAATTTTCTATTTTAAACATAACAAAAAGTGTGGAATCACATTTCCCCCTTTTCTGTCCTATTATTGTAAATGTTTAGTTGGGAGCAAATCGTGCTTCCCGCATTCTCTATTTTTCAAGTGGCAAAAATGGTAAAAATATATTAACACCATGATTTGCACCAGTCAAATCCTTTACTTAATATGGTGCTTAGTTTGCAATTGTGTGAGCTGTATTTTGTAACACGATGTCTGTGCCAATGAAATCAACAAATACCTCTTGATAATTGTGTACGGTTTCTATAGAATTTAATGCTCCTCTTCTTATAGAGGCAATTTCACAACTTAAGACCTGATTCTGGTTTTGTCAGATGGGTATCCCATCACAAACCTGATTGAGAACCGGTCCGTCTAATTACAGGTACAATAAGATTTAAAGGATTTGTAATAAGTCAGCAGGAACAGACGCCAAGTTCCTAATGGAGTAATTCTTCCACCAAACTCTAAATCAGGCCCTTAGATTTTTGTTACTAAAAAGAATAGGTTGTTTCCTGGAGGTGTGCTCTTCAGACAAGAGCGATGTGGTCCCCTCATGACATGGTCAACTTGACACAGCAGCTCAGCATGCAAGTTCAATTGGCAGATGTACTAGAATGTAGTGTTGTTACACTTTATGCAGACCAATGTTGCAGTTGAATTCTGATTTGGGCCACAAATGAGAGTTCAATGAAGATAAGTTATCACTTGTCGAAAACTATGGGATGAATATGGACTGTTATTCTCTGCACCGATCAGACATAAGAAATTGCGTCTCTTTGCATGAAGGGTGTTCTCGGGTAATGTTACAAAAGGGAACTTAATAAAGGTGTCCTTTCCCCACATCATATAGAACCCCACCCTGCCACCAGCGCAGGTACACACCAAGGCTAAACCAATATTTCTGGTTGACTGTAGAAGCAGTCTTCATTACAGGATAGAAAGTTCTGAGAATCACACTTAGGTGTGGTTCAATTTCTGGTCCTGCAAGAGAAAATAAAAATAAACAATATTAATTAAAAGAAAGACAAATGCCAACTTAAAATGACGAGTGTGCTGCAAACTTCATGTGTTTGTTACAATACATATTGAAAAATAACTTGGTGCATGGCTTTCTAAGATTTCCACTCAGCAGCAAATGAAACTTCTAACCTCTGAGGCAATAGGGAACCAGATTTCACCAGATTTGATATAGAAAAATGGGCAACTTTCTTTTTTGACGAATTGTGACTGCAACTCCTTTTTAACATGGTTCACACAAGTAAGACCCAATCACAATTTTTGCATCTTTGTGCAGTCTGCATCTCTGCATCTACAGCAAAGTTTATATTAATTTTTCAGGAGGAAGCAAGTAGGGCATTTAGCCAACACAATTCTCCAGGCAATGTAACTTTTTAAAGCTCATGTAAGACAATCAGCCTCCATGAGTAATCGAAAAAGAAAGTTTCACATTGTCTTTTCCCTGGATTTCCTTGCATCTTTTAATAATGGTGATGAAGGAGTGCGGAATTATAGCAGGATTGCTGTATTTTTACAGAAATCCAAAATGCTTGTACGAAGAAAGACTTCATAGATAAGTAATTAGTTGGTGTAGAGATGTTTTAGTTTTTAACTGTTGATTAGCAAGAGACATAATGAAACAACACCTGTAAGGAACATCTGGTGCTGGCATGTGGTGCTAAAATGTGACTATGCAATGTGAATTGATTACGAAAGACAACAAATCTAAAACAATATGTATCTTTTTAACATAATAACCAAAATAGCAGCAATACATGTTTATCCTACAAAAATTGCTGTTGGTGTACCTATATTTAAGATGCAACCATTCACTTCAAAGGCCTCTTGCTGGAGTTCCATATTTGAAGCCTCCTGATGGAAGTAGCACTGAGATGTTTGTTTCTTTAATGAGCACTGTCCGGAAAGCAATCTTCGTAGAGTTGATTTGCATACCCAATATGACATAGGGTCGCAACAGATAGTGTTGCTGTTTTATTTCTTCCTGTTCATTGTCAAATTCCTCACAAATTAAGTGTTTCAACTATATGGGTTGAAATGACAAAGTCATGGGCTTCTATTCTCAATGCCAACATTAGTTTGAAATATGTGTAGAAAAGAACTTAAATATGCCCTGTGTGGCTTTTTTCCACTTTCAATTCGCATTGAACATTGAACATGCAATGCTAGTGATTGACCCACTTTCAAACAGCACTGTAAAATGTATAAATCCACCAAACTGTCATGGGCTTATACAAAATGTGAAACACTTTATTAAGGGACCAGAAAGAAGAAGCCAACATCTGTCAGGGCATGCTTCAAAGCCAACTATCTGTGTATTTGAGTGGTGTGATGACATGAGCCAAAATAGTCAGATAAAACTATCTGCAGCCAGACCTAAAAGCAATTTAGAATGTGTAGATTGCCACAGATCACAGTGTTCCATAATAGCATACCATTTTTGAAATTACCGTATTGAATTGTTATTTGATGGATGGCCCAAAACACAATCTCCTCTGGAATAGATGGCACCATAAATAGATTTACGATCCTAGAAGATATTGACTGTGGTATCCACTTGGTAAGAGCAATTTGACACATTAAAGCCATCCTTTCAAGTTCAGCAGAATTCTCCTAAATATGTAGAGATAGGAAATATTGGTAATTTAAATGATTTATGACAAGACGAGACAAACAAATCCAAAACAAGAATTAAGTACAAAGTATCAGGTATGCAGATGATATTGTGAAACAGGAAATGCCTAAACACATCATTTTGGGACTGATTATGAGTTTGGCAGATGGGATACTCCGTCAAAAACGTGATGGATATGCCGTTCGCCATGCTACAAGTTTCATAGGATATAATGGAATTGTAATACAGCGGACAGGATATCTCTCACGTTTGTAATAGAATATTGCTAACTACCAAACACTTAATCAGGCCTTAAAACTCAATCAACAATAAGATAGAACCAGAACAGATACGAGAAATGTATTCACTCCTTAAAATAGATGAAGTAGAACCAGGAGTTTCAAAAACAGACTGAGCACCAGCAGTAAGAGCGTTTACAGGATAAAAATGGGTCATATATAAAATTATAAATATAGTGGTGCACCCAGTACATAAATAAAAAGTCCATCGCAATATCAGAAATTCTTGTCTCTTCTTTATTTCACATCCAATATACTTATATTTTTATCAGTGTCTGTCTTTCTGCACTGCAGAAGTATTTAAAAGCGACTGATACCCTTTAGGGTGCGCACCAAATATATTTCATGGACAATCTGGGACGTGCGCGCTATTTTACCTAGCCGCTTTCAGTATTTGTATGGGGCTTATACAATAAGAAATAATTAATTGCATTTGGCTGTTCTCTAGACCTTTATTGCCTTAATGTTTTCTACATATAAAATAGCTGACTTTAGGGTGTGATTTTATTAAATATTTAACCTCTTTTCAACACAACAGAAAGATTGCAGAAGCTTTTTGATCGAAACAAATAGTACATGGCTTTAAAAATATTGAATGATTATTTTTACAAATATTTTACCTATTTTAGGACTAACACAAATGTATTTCAAACACTCTAAAAAGGATGGACTGTTTTAGATATAAATGCAGGGACAGGGGAAATCATGATAAAACACCATGACAATAAATCAGAAGTACCTACAATAGTACAATACATAAACTGCATCCTAATGACAATGTGGTGAATTACTAAAAATGTCTACAATTGTTTAATGTCGTTGTATAGCTTGCAAAAAACCGCAATCTCTCTTGAGAAGTTCTGAACTCTCAGAGGCCAGAAATAGTACAACAGTGAAACATATGTGGCACTTCCAAGCTGCTGTTCTGTTTTGCACTGCCAGCATACATGGCTGCATGTGGAGGTTGGTACAGTCCTTAACTCCATAATCCTTCAGGGGGATGCCTGGACCTCTGAGACTCTAAGTGTCTCCTACCAAAATGTTTCTTAGTAGCTGTGCTAGCTTTGCACCACTTCACTTAAATATGTTCTGAGATCCAGTTTGCCTTTGCCAGTGCTTAGTAATTTGATAGAAACAACTGGACAAAAATGTTCACTAATTTGTATGGGACTAGGCCTCCTAACAAATGGTGTAATGCATTTTGGCACAGTGTTGGGGTGAAATGGGTGTAAATACAATGCTTGTTACAAAAGGACCAAAACATGCCTTGGTAGCATCCGCTACAAACTGGTACGGCCAAAGAGGAGCAAAACAAAGGATCTAACACCACCTCCCTCCTGTGCACTTTGCTAATCTAGTCCATGTTGTGAAATGAATGGAGATCCGATCTCTGTCCCCCTTCCTCTCTCTTTTCACTGTTTCTCACACACATAAACAAATACACACGCAAACATGTACAGACATGCAGACACATTTCTGTGTGCACATCAGTATCTAAAATAGGCAATTCATAAAGAAAATACAAATCAAGATCTACAAGAGAGCTTAACTTTTGAATCTATAAGTTTGTTACATACAGATTGAATCTATTTTGTGTTCTCAGCCCTTCCCTACATGAACATGTGGGAGGTAAAGAAGAATCAGATTCTTGGTGGCTCTACATTGCTACCTTTGTAAGATATTTAAGAAGCAGCAGTTTCTGAATAATAGAAAACTCATGACCTACACGCTCTGGGAGTTTTCACCTAAGGTATGTGGGTCATTATTGTTTTTGTTGTCCCTCACCGCCAAGTTTTCCTTGCAGTGATGGACAAAATGAAATCATACAGTTTGCGCTAAATAGAGGGGACTTTGTGATGCCTTTATTTCAGACCATCAGAGTAAGCTTTCATCGACTGAGCTACCAAGAAAACTACTGACAAAAAGGTTGTAGTCTGCCCATCTGTAAATGAGGCAGGTTGACAAAAGCTTGGTGGGCAGGGTGCTCTGACACATTTACAATAGTGTAACCTGTACCACAAACTCAAAAATAAGGGCTTAATATTTGTTATAGTTTTATTAAAGGCCTTGCAAAATATATAAAAAGGGGAAACAATCATATACCTGAGTTTAAATCCACTAGTTTCTCACCTAGATATAATTTGAGTATCATATTGTTACAAAGAAATATTTACTTTGGTGTATGCTCATTTACTTTTGAATTGATCTATGTATTTACAGTTTTTTTTGCATTAGTTGTGAAACAACCCTCTCTTTCTTTTACTGTCACTGTGCAGAAAAAAATAGTGTGACTAAAATGTGATATTTATTGAATATTTTTTCTGTTTGATCAGATGATATTTTTCTAATGTATAGGGTGTGTTAGATGTATTCATGATTCAAAACCTCTGACCACAATGTGCAAAAAATGAATTAAATAGTTTTAAAAATCACAGCCAAGTATACCACTATTTTACAAAAGAATCGGAAATAAAGCAGAGCTGTTTTATTAGTTGTATTTTGTGTGGGTATGTGTGTGGGATGTTATGTTTGAGAAATGGTGTAGAGAGTTTGTGAGACGTATGATTTGGAGGGTGGTGAGAGTGACTGTGGTTGTGCAGGAGTTGTTGGTCAGTATGTGGGGTATAGATAATAATGTGAGTTAAATGATGTGAGTTTGAAATGTTGGAGGCATTGGTTGATGAGGAGAAAATAGTGTAAGATTCATAGGATGTCTGGTGTATGTGTTAGTGTACGGTGTAGAAGGAGAAGGAATGTAGGTGAAGCACTGTAGGCTATTTAAAAGTTTACAATGGCATTTCGTATTGGTGGATTAAAAACAGGGGTCTCCTACTGGTTGATCGCAAGTTACTATTAGCTCGCAGGCTGCTACGGAGTAGCTCACATATGATAATTGCCTGTCAACAGACTTGAGGACATGCTGGTGCCATACAGATAACAAATCTATTTAAAATACTGTGCCAGTTTCTATGATTTACACAAAAGCTGAGAGTGCTGGATGATGCAGACTACCCTTTTCTGAAAAAGAATTTCTTATTTTTCTACTTTCTTTCTATCCTCTCTTTCCTTGTCTTTCTTTTTTCCTTGCTTCCATGTCTCTTGTTCCTGTCTCAATGTATTTTATTCCCTCTTTCTTGCTTTCTCTTAATTTCTCTTTCTTTCTCACTTTCTTACTATTTCTTTACCATGTTTCTTAATTTCCCTCTTTTGTTGTGCATTCTTTTTCAATTCTCTTTCTTTTTGGCAAACGTTTCTTATTGCTATTTTTCTTTCTTTTTTCAATTTCGACCTATAGTTATTCCTTTTCTTCCATTTCCCCATTCTTTGTTTCTTTCATACCTTTTCTTTCTTGTCCTATTTCAATCTCTTAATTGTTTCCCTATTTTTCTCTGTTTATTTCTTTTCCAGGCTAATTATTTCATCTTCGCCTTTCTTTCTCTCCTTGTTTATCTCAGTAATTCTTTTCTTTGTTCTTTCATTCTTTCTTTTTTGCTCCCATTTCTGTTTTTCTCTTTTCTCTGTTTATTTTTCTATCTCCCACTCTTACTTGCTTTTGCTCTTTCTTTTCGTTTGTCCTAACTCTGACTTTTTCAATGTCTTTCTTTCTCTTCTTTTTTCTCTTAATGTTTCCTTCTCTCCCTCCTTTCGTTCAGTCTTATCTGTTTTCTATGCCTTCATCTTTCCTCCTCAGTTATTCTTTTCCTGTCTTTCTCCTTTTTGTTGTATTTACTTATTGTTCTTTTTTCTTTTTTTCCTTCTTTTCTTTTATTCGTCCACTACTGACCTTTTCTTCATCTACAACTGACCTTATCTCTTTCTTTCTGTTTTCTTCTAATTTCTTTTGCTTTCTTTCTCTCATTTTTTCCTTTAATTCCTTTCCATCGTTTTCTCGTTGTCTTTTTTCTCTTACCTTCTTTCTTTTCGCTTTCTCTATTGTGCTCTTCATTCTTTCTACTTCTACTCCTTCCTTTGTCACACCTTATTTCTTCCCTTCTTTTCAATAATTTTTTTCAAGGTTGGTTTCTTCATCTTTCATTTATTTTCTTCCTTAATTTTCTGTTGTATGCTCTTTTATCTGATTATTTTGTCGTCATTGTTTTTCTCTTTTATTTTGTTATTTTTCATTTCCTATATTTCTCTGCCTCTTTCTTTTTTATTTTCCTTTCTTTCTTTTTTCTTTCCTTTCTTTTCCCTCATTTTATCATTCTTTCCTTTTGTTTTTTCCCCTTCTCTGTTATGTCATGAAATATTAAAGAATTTGTAAAGCACATGGCTGCCCCAGCAACAGGGCGTCCCAGCAGTAATTCCAGGTCATATCGTGGAAGGAGAGAAGAAGCTGAGAAATAGACCGGAAATTCCCAAGTCTTTATGGCCTTTATGAAAGCCTAATGATTGTGGCTACTCCTGATGGTCACTAGGAGCGTGTTTGAGAGGGCGGTACCTTTTCTCGGAATGAGCGCCCTCCTGCTCTTGCTCTTCTGACTCGGGGAACAGACACCAAGTTTAGATCTTTAGAACGCAGCTCACAAAGTGGGACGTACGGAAATATTATATTAGATAGAATAGGGTGCGCTGGGAAGTAAGGATTCTGTGTGCAATGCACAGTCTCTTGAAGTGGATTCTCTTATCCACTGGGAGCCAGTGCAATTTGTGAATATATGTAGCAAATGAGCAGAATTCAGGGAGTGCGAATAGAGTTCGCAATGCGGCATTATGAGCCCTCTGAAGATATTTGATCCCTGTTTTATTAGCGTCCAGATAGAGAGAGTGGCAGTAGTCCAGTCTAGAGAGTAAAGTATACTAGATAATGATCTGGCATGTCTGTGAGTCAAAGAACCCAAGCAAAGGTTTAAGTCCTCCTAAAAGTCCAAAACAGACACCTGCCACTGATTTCGTCTTTGCTTCGAAGGACAATGCGCTATCTACCCAGACACTCAGATTGTTTTACAGTCTCCTTGGGCAAAGGGGAGGATCCTAGCGAGGTGGCCCACCAATGATCACCCCATATGTGGGTATCTCTTCCTAAAGGAAGAATCTCTGATTTGTTAGCATTTAGCTGAAGACAGTTGGCCAACATCCAATCCGTAACGACCACCATATCATCATGAAATTTGATCAGACTCTAATTAGAGTTGTTTGAGAAGGAGATCACGAGCTCAGTAACACCATCATAGGATACTAATGAGAGCCCCCTGTCTTTTGCCACCACCGCAAGAGGCTGTTTATAATTAAATAGCCTGCGGCTCAGAGCTGATCCCTGGGGTACTCCATGACATAAGGTGTGCACCTGAAAGCAATAAGTGGAAGAAACAACCTGGAATGATCTCTCTGAGAGAAATGACATAGCCAGGTTAGGGCCGATCCTCCAAAACCTATCTCTTGTAAGCGCCGCAAAAGGATCTCAAGTAATACTGTGTCAAACGGGGCACTTAGATAGAGAAGGATCACAGTAGAATTGTTGCGGAGTCCCGCAGATGTTCAGTAACCGCCAACAGGGCAGATTCGGTACTGTGATAGGATCTAAAACCATTGGGAGTACAAGATTTCGATGGACTCCACAAATTTGGCTAAAATTGAATTGATGTAGGATTTAATAGTTTTAGCCAGGAAGGGAAGAAGGGAGATTGGATGAAAGTTTTCTGGTTTAGATACATCCACAGTAGTTCTTCTCTTTTTTCCCTCACATCATTGCCTGCCTGTCTTTCTCTCTCTCTCTATTTCACACTTTTGGTGTTTCAAGAGCACTAGGACACAACTTACTCACAGGACCCCAAATGTAAACGTTTGCGATACATCTCCTATTCTATTAACACTTTATGGTCCCTGTATCTGGAATGAGTTACTGTAGAGTTTTTAGGTGCAGGGTTTACGTTGTTTGGCCTCTGTGTGCATTTATCACTCCTATATTAGACAGTAGATCAGAAAAGGGTGAAGACACCTGAATTAACAAATGTTGATGGCAGTGCACACTGCATATGGTGGTGAAGGAAGTATATGCTAGCTAGTCGTACCTGATGTTTGTGTTGCAGGTGTGTAGAACAGCAAACATTGGGGTTTAGGTTTCATGTAAGTTGTAAGTAGTGAAGGTGCGGTATGTAAGTGCAGTGTTGGTGCAGGTTAGAGTTTACTTGGTGGTGTCAAATGTCCCTAAAATGTATCAGAGTGGCATGCTTACACTAATTTGCATTGCATCATGGTGTTCAGTACACTCATTTTATAGAGTCAGACCATTCTCCATGCTTCCTTTCTAGGGACACTCTTTACTATCAATATACTAATTATCCCTGTCAACTCTAAAATACCACTACACCAAACTTACGGGCCAGGAATGATTAAAAAAAACAATAACGTGCAAACACTAGGTAGCAAAAAAATTGACTGTTGTCTTGACAGTACTAACAGTAGAGAGACTCGTAACTAAAACCCTTAAAAGGGAATAATAGAATATTGCACCCACAATCGCATTGGTGGCTCTTCTGCTAAGGTGGATGAGCATCACCCCACTGTTTGAATTGCAAGCTGAATACAAAAAATAAAATGCTAATAACATTTGTTATTATCATTTTGTTTTCTGTAATCAACTTGCAGCTGAAGCCAGAGGTTGGGGCTGGGCTCCGCGTGTCACAGGGGGAGGAGTCGTGGCAGCACCTAAAGTGCGCATTATGGTTTGGCCGGCCATCTCAGGCCAGCCAAAGCATCATGTGCACACTGCATGTTCTCCAGGGAAGCTGTATTACAGCCTGCCTGGAGAACATGCACCGCCTGCCAGCCCCTGTCTGAGCGCCAAACCACGGCTATCCGACCAATCACATCGCTGCTGTAAGGCAGCCTTGTGACTGGTCAGGGGATTCTGGGAGGCTGTGTGCTTCCAGTGAAAGGAGGAGGGAGGAAGAAGAGGCAGCAGCCGGCAGTCGGTGGTATAAGGAAGTGCTTTTTAATTATTTTTATTATTTCCCACCACCTCCCTCTGTCCCCCCGCCCCACCACCACTATTCGGCAGCAGTCAGTACTGAATAATAGTATCAGTTATGGTAGTTAAAAAGTCCAGCACTTTGTATTATACTCCTACTGAAAGGTTTTTTAATGGAAATAAATGAGAAACCAGTGTGTAAATGAAAAAACTGTTTAATAAAAAGCCATATTTTACAGTTCATTATTTTTCAGATTTTATTATCCGTGTAATAGTTGTAATTAACCTTCCCCTTTGCAAATCAAACTTACTTAAAATTAGTTAAAAACGCCATTGTTTAAAATAATTTGTGTGGATACAGTGTCACGTTAAGTTTTTATATTTTTATTGAAAATGAAATACTACGACTGAATTTCACACGCACTTCTGGACTAGCACCTGATATTTTATACAAGTCCTCCTGACAAAATCTAATGATGCAGTAGCAGCTGGTGTCAATGCAGTATTTTACATAGAGTTATTCTGCTCTGCCTTCAATGAACGGGCCCATGCGCAAGATCAACATATGGCCATACACACTGGATTTTAATATGGTGCCTGTCGAGCACTACTGATTTACCTCCTATCACCACTTACTTTATTGAATCTGACATCCTGTGCCACATTCATTGAAGGTCTGGTACTAGAATATCTTTGTCAGAATATTGCCTGGCATAAATATTCTGTACTAAACATTGTTGATAAAAGTTATCACCACCTTTAGGACAGGATATTGATGTCAAATGATATTCTATATGTGAAATTCTGATATATAGTCCTATTAATTATTACATTCCCACCAACTGTAAAGCTAAGTCAGTGCTCTCTTTTCAAGAGCTGTTATATTTCCTGTAGCTCCCACAATATTACCAATCATGTGGTACATCCTAAAAAATCCCTTCTATTGCCATTGGGTAATTAATTTGACTTTTTCATATCAGGAATATCTTGCTATTTGTGTGCCCATTTGGTCTCCCATGCACTACTTCAGCTGGGCTCTCTACTCACATCCATTGTGGCATCAAGATAATCATCCTGTGTAAATTATTTCACAACCTCTGAGAGAGCCATCTGTATAAGCCTGTTAACATTCCAATGGCACATCTGCTCGTATCCATATTGACTGCAGATCACGACGGAACTTTTTGGGATACCAAAAGTCTCACCGGATGATCAGTAGTAACTCTGCTTTGCCACGCCAGTAAAGATGCAGTGCTTTGCTGCACCTGCCCTGAAGCTCCTGAGGTTTCCCAAGATTGAGTGAATAATGACCATCTGTCAGTGAGAACCTGTTGCTTACCGAGTACTTCAGGATGCTGTCCAGAGTTTCAGCAGTCACCAACATGTTGCTCTGTGTCAAATCCCTTTGCTTGACGGTAGTGTACATACAACGTACAATAGCTAGTTCCTGCAGGGGTGTTAACTGGGAAAAAAACACATTTTATGCATTTGAACAACAGGGTTAATCAGGGACTTATTCACAAACTGTAACATACTATACCATGCTTTTCACAAAACCTATATTTGAAGACTTCTGCCTCCACCTCTCATATCTTTTCTACGAGGAGATAAATGCCCATCATGTATACCTACCATTTTCTTCTACCTGTTGGAAGGATAGGGGTGATTGGCTGGAAAATGGGGAACATTTATTACAAAATGAGAGGGATTTAGGAAAAGGTAAGGAGGGGTAAGTGAGCTCTTCTGCTCACGACCCACTAACACAGGTGACAAAGAAATAAACTATGATACCATCTGCCCAGGTCACTTGCACTTTAGCAAAACAGCTAATGGAAAACCGAGTGAGAGGCGCTAATTGGAACCCTGGAAACGCAGTCTGCAATTAAAGGTACTCACCCACAGATGCAAATCTTCCTCAGTAGTGTGGCTCACTGGTTAGAGGCGGCAGACCCGAGAGCAGAGGACGGCCCGGGACCAGGGTTCGATTCCCGACGTGGCAGGTTTCTGGACCAGGGTCAGCGGACTCGATAATTCTCTCGCCTCGGTGCCCACTCTGATCAGCGATCACACTCGGCAACTCTGGGCATAAGCTTGCCTCATCTGCACTAACGGCCCCACCAGACCGCCGGGGATGCCTGGTCTCACCCTGGAAATACCCATTAAGGGACCATCTCTCAGGGAAGCCAGGAAGGGTTTCGCAGCGGTCGAAGCGCGGAGATACTCCTCCGGGAGTCGATCCTAGCGCTATATAAACTTGCAATTAATTAATTAATTAACCGTGGAGTCAGTCAAAATAATTATTTTCATTTACCCTCATTGAGCAGGCAATCTTGTGTACCAGGTCTATAAGTCAAGTGAGGGCCAATTACTAACATTTTAGTCTAGATCTGAAGTCCAAAATGTTGAACCAGAAACTTTGCAGAGAAAAATATAATAACAAAAAGTAACTCCATGGAGGAATAAAATACACCCTTGTTGCTGGCAACAAAATTAAATGTATAAATAGATACCATACCCAGAAGGGTCTGATCAGCATACCAGACAGTAGTAATTTCATGGAGAGCAAAAACACTCCAAGGTATGAAGAGGAACATTAGCGGCCTGAGTAGCCTCTCGGAGTGGGGAAACCTGGGACAGTTGACAGGGGTTGAGAGTATTAACCAGACGAAGAGATGAAACCAACAGGAAAGTAACTTTATGGCTGGCAAACTGCAAGAAGTATGTAGAGAGCTGCAACATTGGCACCGATACATATATCTCTAAAAGGAGAGCAAAAACTGTTATTTGAAAGAAGAACACCCACATGCTATAATAAATCAACCAAAACCCCTGAGCGAATGGACTGGCTTTTCACCTCATGCCATATCATGGCTATGTAAGAGGTGATCTGGGAGCTGAGGAAGAAGCATTACCCACCTTCAGTGATAGATCCCACAGTATCAATGAGTAGTATGCATAAGACTCACCACATTTCTGAAAGTTGATGCTTGCTCTTTTATCCACAACAAGTAGCATCTGGCACAGAGCTGGCACAGATGAAGTATAGTCCTCTTCTAGCATGTAGCTCAAAATCTCTTTCCAAAATTCCTCAAGAAAGACCGGCAAATGCGTTATTTGTATCATTAGCATTTAATAAGGTTTTATTTCCACAGATATACAATCATTCCCTATGGGACGGTTTTTGGCACCTATGGTCATTTGTCATTTTGTAAGTCCACCTCTCCTGGAGATGGGGATACATTTGATTCTTCCCCTTCCTTATACCATTCCTTGCTGATGGTGTCCAAGGCAGATGCCTAGTATTACACTCATGTAGCACCAATCCTGTTTAATGCTACAATCTGTGGCTCTGCATCCAAGGAGAATAAACACATGATTTGCATAAAATGTGTGCAACATTTACTCTCCCAAAAAACTTCAAGTGAGCTGAACTTTGAAAATGATCTAATTATCTGCTGTTATCTTCATGGAATTATCTTTATCAATGTGCCAGAGTATGCAAAACCATTGCTGGGAATGCAAGACCCTGTTGATGTGAAATATTGGTGCCTGATGTATCATGGGGCATATAGCAAATATTAGATGTAAATTGAGTAGCAATGTTTTGCAGTATCACTCATGTCAAACTGGCTATTTAGAAGAAGATGCAAAACCTCCTGCCTCATTAAAATGAATGAGGTAGGATTTGATTAGCAATCTTCCCCGAATGCTGGAAACACTGGGAATGGGGACTGCATGGGACAGCAGACCTCCATCCCAGCAGCAGAGGAAACAACCTTTACATCTCGTCTTAAACCACGGTGTGCTTAAAAATGTGGTCCAAACTACGAATGCATTTTTACAACGCATAACAATGCAAGTCATTACAAGAAGTGCTTTAAGGAAAGCTTTGTTGGCCTAATGTTGGACTTTAAATCCAACACTTTCCCTACTTTTGCGCAGGCCCGAGTGGGAATTGTAAATTCTACTATTCCAAAGTCCAGTGATTTCCCTAAGGCAAGTCATTGTAACAACTTGTGTGGTAAAGGAATGCATATTAAATAGGTATTCGTGGTTCAGACCACGTGGTTAAGGCAGACGTGATAAATGCCTGAATGGTTCCCACATACAACCCTGCAGTAGAAGGAGCTTTACTAAAACATGCTTGTATGTGAGGTGGAGGATAATTAAGATCACCTGGGAAATCAGGACTCTTTGGACATTCTGCTATTTATATTTTCTACACTCCTAGTTAAATGTCCCGCCTTGTTTCACATTGTTCTCACTTACTTCATCAGTATTTCTGTGGCGTAATGCAATTTCATTTCAGAGCTGAGAGATTTGGATGCGGATGGTTTCTTCCTCAACATCAGATTCATGATCCATGTGACTAGTGCACTGTGAAAATGTGGAAAGCAAGAGAAGTAAAGTAACATGTATTTTCACATCATATTTACTATGTTTACTCACCTCATGGAGGGAAAAGAGATGTGAGAGTCAAAACATTACAGCTTCCTAATCCAAGTTGTAAACACAAAGAGAATCTCTTGGCTTAAATTCAAAAGTGAAAGCAAAAACAATCACCTCAAACATGTAAATAAAATGTATAAATGAGGTTATGCTCTCATGCTCCGCTCTGTAGAGAATAAATTATTCAGTAATTTGGCAGGGAAGGGCATAGCATTCATATACTTAAAAAATATTGGTGGACTCACTTATAATATGCAAGCATCTGATACATAGGACATGAGGTAGTCTCTCATCCTTACCACACGGATTGGGCTGCTCATGCACCCTGCCCCCACAGCTTGATGGGGTAGTATGCGCTATATTATGCAACTTTTTACTCTCAATAAGGACAAAAGAATTCCAGGAACTACATTTTTGGGAGACAGTGATGATATGAAATAGTGATTTGAAGTATATTTGCGCTACTTTGTGCAGGATTTGGTAGTTTGCCCTGTCAGGCATTTGAATGGTGAAGATGGGTATATAACAGGATAATGCACTGTCAGTGAAAAGCACATTATTTCAGTGCAGTAGTGGAATGCCCTTGTGCCTTGCCCAATCACCCTAGAAGCTCTGGTAAAGTCTAATGGCCAGTTGCCTCTCATAGGCTGGATTGTGTACTAGGCCCCCGCACTGCCTGTGAGCACTGTGTGGATCCAGTGCCATTCCCACAGTGACTGAGCATCATATTTCAGGGGAAAATGTAAGCAGATAGATGGAACAAGGGAGACCTTTAGAGCGAGGGAGGGAGAAAGACACACTGGAGTGGTAGTGGGGGAACATTAGGTTCAAATGGAGAACATGGAATGTCAAGGCGGGCCTATGGGAACTAAATAGAGGGACACAAGGTCTATATTCCACCTCCTGGGTCAAATATGAAACACTGCAGATCTATATTATATGGCATAGGAGCTACATTGGGTCACAAAGTGGCCAAAAGGTCCCCTTATTTCTTTTGGACTGACTATGATTGCTGTTCCTTAACACATTTACTTAAACAAACTATGTACATCTGCCACTTACTTGCTCTTTGGTGAGGAGGTTGTACATTTTGAGCACGTATTCAATCACAGCTCTTCCATTCATATCATAATACCCATTGGATGTTAAACTGGATATTAAACTTAAAGTAGCAAGAATAACCTATAATAAACAAAAAATGGTAAGCATGTTTAGTGAGAAACCCTTTTGGCGCTTAAATAGGATCAAATCCCACATTCTGCTGAGGGAGCAGCAAGGGAGTGTGAGGAAACCATACAATCTCTCCTTCCCTTTTGTTCACAGAGGATAGAAATATACATTTTGTTATGTGTGGAAAGCTAGTACCTCGATGCAACCTTTTAAAAAATATTGGAAAATGGTTATTAAGACACTCTGAGAATGAAACTGGAGTCAATTTAATTAAACTGTTCTAACAGAGTGTCTGTACAAAGTGCGATTGAGGGAATATCCAAACATTCCAGGTCCCCTATACCTTCTATAGGTGCCTGGGACTTGGTAAAAGATTGCAAAACATCGAAAAATATGTCCAAGTAGGTTACAATCAACAAAGAACCTCTCAGGACCTGGAATTGATTTCAAAAAATGAGACTGAAAAATAGGCTGTGGATTCCACTACTGTGGGAATTAAAACAACCTAGAGTAGTCTGTGGGAAGAATGATGGCCTCTGTCTAACTCCACCCACAGGATATAGCAAACCTACACCATCCGCACTCTACCATCAGTTAACAGATGGGTTAAAGTACTTTGAGTCCATTATCCCACACCTTGATGTTTGATTGGTCCATATCACTTTCAAGAAGTCATTTTGGCTCAAGACCGTAAATAGTCACAGTCTCCTGTATCCACATAGCAGGGTTAAAATTCACATCCCTATTATAACTCTGAATGCCGCATATTGGCACAAGCTGACCCCAATGTCTTCAACCGCCAAAGAATACATTCATGTTTGATTTCTGTGATTCTAACGAACAAGTTACTTACCTTCGGTAACGCTTTTTCTGGTAGATACTATATCTGCCTGTGGATTCTTCAACTTGTGAATATCCCCCTTGCGTCAGCAACGTTCGGAAATTTTCTTCGTAGCACGCCGACGTGGGCGACGTCACAGGAGCACTTCAAGGGATTTAATTCAAAACAAAGATCAGTTATTCAATTTACTTGAAGGTTAAAGTTAAATAACCTAATGTGTAAGTCATGTAAATAAATATACAAAGTCAGTTGAAACACATCAAAACATATAGACATATAAACAACAGAACACAAAGGTGTATCAGAAAAAGAGCTTTATCAAAAATTTCATTAGGTCAGCAGTAAATCAAAGAAGCAGGTGAGGAAATGCTGATATGAAAAGCCTAATAGCAAATCAACAATAATGCAGCAAGACCTATAAAACACATCTATCTCAAAAAGCAAAAGTGAATCAAGCACTGTAGAGATAAGATGGAGGTCGACGTTTCGGTCTCTCTAAAACACAATCAACGAGACCATCTTCAGGACTGTTGTCAATAAAAACACTGCTATAAGTTGTGCTGAAATCTGTAACATAAATATTTAACAGTTACAAATCCATTTTCGTTAGAAACCAATAATCCATACACCCTTGTGACAAAACATCACTACAAAAAAACGTGACTTATGAAGACTAGACATGAACATACGAAATACAAAATTATTTAAACTACACAGATACATGACTAACTCAAAATGGACCAACAGTAAGTGAAGATAAACAATATCTTAATGCAGTTTAACATTTACAAAGAAGCCTATCCATTTTGGGCAAAATTCTGCACTATTAATGAGCTCACATTTTATTGAGCTAGTTTATACATAGCTTGGCGGAGCCTATCTTTAACTTAAAGGCAAACCACTGGTAAAGGCAGTGTAGATAACATTGTTAGCTTTTGATGGCACATCTAAAAATCACTAACGTGTCCATTTGTGGTTTTAACAAGCCTATCAAGGTAAGTTTAGACAGGCAAAAGCACTATTGTTACATGTAATAATCATGAGGATAATATGGATGTTTCACAAACATACCCCAAATGAATGAACGCCACACTGTTGGTCTTGGAGGCAAAATACAATGTTGACAAACTGGACCAAGTCCTGCATCGAAAAAACCACGTGTTATAGTGCACACATCGTGGCGAAAATGTATACGAAAATTAACCTAGCAAAGGTTATGAACAATTACCTAAGTGAGGGACCACATTCGTCACGTGGGTGAAGACGCCAAAGGTACTCTGGTAGATGGATATTAGATAGTAAAAAGGCTCAAAGCACGGAAGGAAGCTTGAACAGTCTGGATAATTAAAAAAGAGGAGCAATTGTCAATTACATGTCCCTCTGAAACACTCCGCAGGTGAGACAGTAGCCTCGATTAGACCCACCTTGCACGTTTGGAATTGGTAGACCGAGAGCCTTATTTTATCATAGAGTAGTAGCGTCCATAGATATGGGATCTACAAGGGAAATGGCAAGACCTGCTTAGAAAAAATACAAGCTTATGGGACGATTTCTAAACTTAGGTAAACAGATCGTGGTACAAAAATACCTTATAGGCTGGTGCTGTAATCCAACCGATGGGTTAAGTAGGCGCTTGGTAGCCTCGGGTTTATTTTAACTGCAAAGCCAAAAAGACGGGGGCAAGGTGTCAGTATTCATACTCTAATCTAAGCAAGCGCTGTATCAACAGGCCCTTAGTTAGCGCATAACGCTTACCTTCAGAATCGAAGTAAGGTCAGAATCAATCCAACTTCAAACACGGGGAAGACCGAGTGAAAAAGCCTACGGCTGCCATCGCTTTTAGAGTGCTGGTTTGGAGCGCGAAATGGGACTAGGCGCATGTCATTGGTTGCCTAAATTTATGAGCGCCATCTTGGAATGGTTAAACTCTCAAATAAACGAAGTGTGCATTTGAGAGAAACTCAAGTATAGAGCCCTAATTACTATTGATAAATTGGAAAATAAAAAAAACAGAAAATAGGGTATTTTTCAAAAACCAATTATAAAATTGGAACATAAGGAGCGGTGTTGCAAAAGTGCATTTATACATATGCTGAAGAATGTAGTCAATGGGCAAATGTGGCAAGTAAGTTGGTGAAACATCCACATTTTACAACCATCACAAAAACGCGCTTCGGCACAGCACATCAATTATAGGCATTTTACAGGGTTGAGCTAAGTAGCTTAACAAATACAGAGATATCACATTCAGAATTATAAATACTGTCTATGGAAGGACAGCAAGAGCGTGCCATTCTGTAGCTGAATTTAAACCGCGTCTGACCGTATCCGTTAGACAGATTAGTTTGCCCTCTCGTAATGAGAGGATTTTGTCCACATTATTCTGGCGTGTATTAGGTCGAATGACTTCCAGAACCCACCAAACCATGTCAGTTTCTTTGTGCCCCATTTGTAGATAGTGATCAACCAATGGGGCATTCTCCTTTTTACACCGAATCCTTGACTGGTGTTGCAGGATACGTTTTTTGATGGGCTGTATCGTTTTGCCCAAGTAATGAAGTGAGCACGGGCATTGAATACAATACACCACATTGGTGGTATTGCAATTAGAGAAATTCTTGGAGCAAAATTTGATACCATTAATCATGCAGGTTTTTATGGTTATCGTAGTGGCACAGGCTGCACAGTTATTGCATTTATGATGGCCGGTCAAAGGGATAAGTTGTCGCATGTTATCTACAATATTGCCCCGGACGGTGTTTTCATATGCATGGACAAGTCTATCCTTTAGGTTAGTTCCACGTTTGAAGGTAAAGAGTGGTTTCTGTGCAAATTCTGGCAGAGAATGTAGTAAACTCCAGTGTTTGGAAACAATTTTCTTGATAGCATTAGAATGCGTACCAAACGTAGAGACACACACTATATTAACTTCCTTTTGTTGTTTATTCACAGTTAATAGTGTTTGGCGATCATTGTACCAAGCCCTTTTCATAGATTTTCTTAGTAGCCTGGATGGATAACCTCTTAGTTGGAGTTTCTCTTTGAGTTTACGTGCCTCACAGAAATAGTCGTCCTTATATGTACAGTTCCGTCGTAGACGGAGAAACTGTCCAAAGGGCAATCCATCTTTCAAGGCCTGAGGATGGTGACTAGTGTATCGTAATAGAGTGTTTCTGGCTGTTTTCTTAGTGAAAAGGCTCGTATAGAGCAGATTGTTAGAGTCAACTTTAATCATGATGTCTAAAAAAGGCATTTCAGTTGTATTTTGTTCCAAAGTGAACTTTAGATGAGTGTTCCTGGAATTAAGCCATTCATGAAACTTAAGGAGCTGATCAGCCGATCCTGCCCAAACCATGAACACGTCATCAATATAACGTAGCCACTTCAGTATATTACTTGAATAAGGATTGGAACAATGCCAGATGTGTTGATCCTCAAAGTTAGCGACATAAATATTCGCTATGTCAGGGGCAAAAATAGCGCCCATAGCCACGCCTTTTTGTTGCAAGTAGAACGTATTTTGGTACAGAAAGAAATTTTCGCACAAAGGAATTCTAATACATTCCATGATAAAGGAGGACGGAACAGAGTGTGGTCTAGTTCTGGATTCTAAAAGTGTGTACAGTAACTCAAGTACTTCCGTCTGGGGGATGTTTGTGTACAAACTTTCAATATCCATCGTGACGAGGATGTTCACAGCAGGATCAAAAGGAAAATTCTCAACTTCATTAATCACAGCTGTTGTGTCCCTTATGTATGAAGGACGTTCTATAGCAAATGGTCGAATGAAAAAATCTGAGTATGTGGCCAGTGGTTTTAAGATGGAATTACAGCCCGAAACGATGGGGCGGCCTGGTGGGTTTGTGAGGTCTTTGTGCACCTTAGGGAGCATATATATAGCTGGTATTGTCGGTGTTTTGTTAATCAAAAAGGAAGCCTCCTTTTCATTCAACCAACCCCCTTCAAGGCCCAGATTGCTTAGGGCTTGAATTTCAGCTGCCAGTCTTTTAGTGGGGTTGCTCGCGAGTTTTTTGTAGTGAGTAGGGGTTGAGAGTTGTCTCATCATTTCTAGATCATATTTAGACCTTTCCCACAGGACTATTCCGCCACCTTTGTCTGCTGGTTTTAACAAAGTGTCAGGTAAATTCTGGAGACTTCGTAGTGCCAACTGATGTTCTTTGGGTAGATTAGATTTATATCTACACGATTTTTGAAAGAGAGACTCTATTTCAATGAGTGTGGCATTCTCAAAAGTAATTATGTCCTTATGTATCATCGTGTTCGAAGGGTAAAAGGTAGATGGATTCCTCAAACCCGTAAATCCTCTTTTGGGATCTGATGTTGAATTCGCAAAAAAGTTTTTTAGCCGCACAGTTCGAAAAAAGCGGTATAGTTCCAATTTGGTCTGGAACAAGTCATTCTTATATGTAGGGACAAAGCTAAGCCCATTAGACAGCACTGCCACTTCCTGTTCAGACAGATCATGTGATGACAAGTTAAAGATAGGTATCGTCTGATCCTCATCTACCACTCGTAGTATTGATTTCGGGTCCGACGGAACCCTGGGGTGTATTGTCTGCGAAACCATCCCCGTCTGGTTTGTTGAGGTCTCCCCGGTGGTCTGGAGCCTCGCTGGTCCTGTCCTAAAAAAGGCTGATGGGATGTGGAGGGTTGTGGGTCCTGTTGATGATGGTTAGTGTTAAAGGACCTCTCGCTCCCTGACTCAGAACCAGTATCTGAAAAGTTGACCCTTTTAGCTGACTGTTGGTTAGGGCCTTGTATAGTATAAAAATCCTTTCTCAAATAAGGATATGTCCTCTCTTTATTGTATCTCTTAATATCGTTCTGCAGTTTGTCACACTTTTTCTGGGAATTAAACTCCTCAAACTCTTTAATCGTTTGCTGAATTTTGTCCAAAAGGAGTTTGCTATTGGGAATTGAGCTGTCTCCTGAGATTTTACTTTCTAATGCTTGGATCTCTTTAGTCAAAATTTGTACTTGACGAAGTGCAGTTTCTATGCTGAGAACCATCCAGGTTCTCGAGCACCTGTTTGCAGAAAAGCTGAAGCCGATTTTGAACTGCTCGTCATCTACAAATATAATTGGAACATTGCGTATTTGTAGACCCGCCGGTATAATATTGGCGTTAAGGCAATCAGTCAAGAATTTAGCATGTAGTTCTGTACGAACAAGCTTCTTTTTCAGTCTCTCTAGTTGGTTGAGATCTGAATCGAGCGGGAGATTCACATTAGGCCCTTTGTTCCCTAGCAGGGAAGGACCAGATGCAACCTTTAGAATATATTCGTCTGAGTACACTAAGGTTTCTGCCTCAGACATGGACTGTAAAATTCTTCAGAACAACCACTGATTAAAGTGACTCACAACAGGCATGCGCCTGCGCGAAAAATTGATTCACAAAGAGTGAGAGACCCAAAGTATACCCTTGAGGGCTTGGGTAGTTAAGTGAAAGGGTAGGGAGGCCTTCAAGGGATTTAATTCAAAACAAAGATCAGTTATTCAATTTACTTGAAGGTTAAAGTTAAATAACCTAATGTGTAAGTCATGTAAATAAATATACAAAGTCAGTTGAAACACATCAAAACATATAGACATATAAACAACAGAACACAAAGGTGTATCAGAAAAAGAGCTTTATCAAAAATTTCATTAGGTCAGCAGTAAATCAAAGAAGCAGGTGAGGAAATGCTGATATGAAAAGCCTAATAGCAAATCAACAATAATGCAGCAAGACCTATAAAACACATCTATCTCAAAAAGCAAAAGTGAATCAAGCACTGTAGAGATAAGATGGAGGTCGACGTTTCGGTCTCTCTAAAACACAATCAACGAGACCATCTTCAGGACTGTTGTCAATAAAAACACTGCTATAAGTTGTGCTGAAATCTGTAACATAAATATTTAACAGTTACAAATCCATTTTCGTTAGAAACCAATAATCCATACACCCTTGTGACAAAACATCACTACAAAAAAACGTGACTTATGAAGACTAGACATGAACATACGAAATACAAAATTATTTAAACTACACAGATACATGACTAACTCAAAATGGACCAACAGTAAGTGAAGATAAACAATATCTTAATGCAGTTTAACATTTACAAAGAAGCCTATCCATTTTGGGCAAAATTCTGCACTATTAATGAGCTCACATTTTATTGAGCTAGTTTATACATAGCTTGGCGGAGCCTATCTTTAACTTAAAGGCAAACCACTGGTAAAGGCAGTGTAGATAACATTGTTAGCTTTTGATGGCACATCTAAAAATCACTAACGTGTCCATTTGTGGTTTTAACAAGCCTATCAAGGTAAGTTTAGACAGGCAAAAGCACTATTGTTACATGTAATAATCATGAGGATAATATGGATGTTTCACAAACATACCCCAAATGAATGAACGCCACACTGTTGGTCTTGGAGGCAAAATACAATGTTGACAAACTGGACCAAGTCCTGCATCGAAAAAACCACGTGTTATAGTGCACACATCGTGGCGAAAATGTATACGAAAATTAACCTAGCAAAGGTTATGAACAATTACCTAAGTGAGGGACCACATTCGTCACGTGGGTGAAGACGCCAAAGGTACTCTGGTAGATGGATATTAGATAGTAAAAAGGCTCAAAGCACGGAAGGAAGCTTGAACAGTCTGGATAATTAAAAAAGAGGAGCAATTGTCAATTACATGTCCCTCTGAAACACTCCGCAGGTGAGACAGTAGCCTCGATTAGACCCACCTTGCACGTTTGGAATTGGTAGACCGAGAGCCTTATTTTATCATAGAGTAGTAGCGTCCATAGATATGGGATCTACAAGGGAAATGGCAAGACCTGCTTAGAAAAAATACAAGCTTATGGGACGATTTCTAAACTTAGGTAAACAGATCGTGGTACAAAAATACCTTATAGGCTGGTGCTGTAATCCAACCGATGGGTTAAGTAGGCGCTTGGTAGCCTCGGGTTTATTTTAACTGCAAAGCCAAAAAGACGGGGGCAAGGTGTCAGTATTCATACTCTAATCTAAGCAAGCGCTGTATCAACAGGCCCTTAGTTAGCGCATAACGCTTACCTTCAGAATCGAAGTAAGGTCAGAATCAATCCAACTTCAAACACGGGGAAGACCGAGTGAAAAAGCCTACGGCTGCCATCGCTTTTAGAGTGCTGGTTTGGAGCGCGAAATGGGACTAGGCGCATGTCATTGGTTGCCTAAATTTATGAGCGCCATCTTGGAATGGTTAAAATCTCAAATAAACGAAGTGTGCATTTGAGAGAAACTCAAGTATAGAGCCCTAATTACTATTGATAAATTGGAAAATAAAAAAAACAGAAAATAGGGTATTTTTCAAAAACCAATTATAAAATTGGAACATAAGGAGCGGTGTTGCAAAAGTGCATTTATACATATGCTGAAGAATGTAGTCAATGGGCAAATGTGGCAAGTAAGTTGGTGAAACATCCACATTTTACAACCATCACAAAAACGCGCTTCGGCACAGCACATCAATTATAGGCATTTTACAGGGTTGAGCTAAGTAGCTTAACAAATACAGAGATATCACATTCAGAATTATAAATACTGTCTATGGAAGGACAGCAAGAGCGTGCCATTCTGTAGCTGAATTTAAACCGCGTCTGACCGTATCCGTTAGACAGATTAGTTTGCCCTCTCGTAATGAGAGGATTTTGTCCACATTATTCTGGCGTGTATTAGGTCGAATGACTTCCAGAACCCACCAAACCATGTCAGTTTCTTTGTGCCCCATTTGTAGATAGTGATCAACCAATGGGGCATTCTCCTTTTTACACCGAATCCTTGACTGGTGTTGCAGGATACGTTTTTTGATGGGCTGTATCGTTTTGCCCAAGTAATGAAGTGAGCACGGGCATTGAATACAATACACCACATTGGTGGTATTGCAATTAGAGAAATTCTTGGAGCAAAATTTGATACCATTAATCATGCAGGTTTTTATGGTTATCGTAGTGGCACAGGCTGCACAGTTATTGCATTTATGATGGCCGGTCAAAGGGATAAGTTGTCGCATGTTATCTACAATATTGCCCCGGACGGTGTTTTCATATGCATGGACAAGTCTATCCTTTAGGTTAGTTCCACGTTTGAAGGTAAAGAGTGGTTTCTGTGCAAATTCTGGCAGAGAATGTAGTAAACTCCAGTGTTTGGAAACAATTTTCTTGATAGCATTAGAATGCGTACCAAACGTAGAGACACACACTATATTAACTTCCTTTTGTTGTTTATTCACAGTTAATAGTGTTTGGCGATCATTGTACCAAGCCCTTTTCATAGATTTTCTTAGTAGCCTGGATGGATAACCTCTTAGTTGGAGTTTCTCTTTGAGTTTACGTGCCTCTCTGTATTTGTTAAGCTACTTAGCTCAACCCTGTAAAATGCCTATAATTGATGTGCTGTGCCGAAGCGCGTTTTTGTGATGGTTGTAAAATGTGGATGTTTCACCAACTTACTTGCCACATTTGCCCATTGACTACATTCTTCAGCATATGTATAAATGCACTTTTGCAACACCGCTCCTTATGTTCCAATTTTATAATTGGTTTTTGAAAAATACCCTATTTTCTGTTTTTTTTATTTTCCAATTTATCA
Organism: Lissotriton vulgaris; assembly: GCF_964263255.1. Classification (NCBI taxonomy): domain Eukaryota; kingdom Metazoa; phylum Chordata; class Amphibia; order Caudata; family Salamandridae; genus Lissotriton; species Lissotriton vulgaris. The sequence goes on along the minus strand of NC_141689.1, from coordinate 1,230,094,107 downwards.
ATAGTAATTAGGGCTCTATACTTGAGTTTCTCTCAAATGCACACTTCGTTTATTTGAGAGTTTAACCATTCCAAGATGGCGCTCATAAATTTAGGCAACCAATGACATGCGCCTAGTCCCATTTCGCGCTCCAAACCAGCACTCTAAAAGCGATGGCAGCCGTAGGCTTTTTCACTCGGTCTTCCCCGTGTTTGAAGTTGGATTGATTCTGACCTTACTTCGATTCTGAAGGTAAGCGTTATGCGCTAACTAAGGGCCTGTTGATACAGCGCTTGCTTAGATTAGAGTATGAATACTGACACCTTGCCCCCGTCTTTTTGGCTTTGCAGTTAAAATAAACCCGAGGCTACCAAGCGCCTACTTAACCCATCGGTTGGATTACAGCACCAGCCTATAAGGTATTTTTGTACCACGATCTGTTTACCTAAGTTTAGAAATCGTCCCATAAGCTTGTATTTTTTCTAAGCAGGTCTTGCCATTTCCCTTGTAGATCCCATATCTATGGACGCTACTACTCTATGATAAAATAAGGCTCTCGGTCTACCAATTCCAAACGTGCAAGGTGGGTCTAATCGAGGCTACTGTCTCACCTGCGGAGTGTTTCAGAGGGACATGTAATTGACAATTGCTCCTCTTTTTTAATTATCCAGACTGTTCAAGCTTCCTTCCGTGCTTTGAGCCTTTTTACTATCTAATATCCATCTACCAGAGTACCTTTGGCGTCTTCACCCACGTGACGAATGTGGTCCCTCACTTAGGTAATTGTTCATAACCTTTGCTAGGTTAATTTTCGTATACATTTTCGCCACGATGTGTGCACTATAACACGTGGTTTTTTCGATGCAGGACTTGGTCCAGTTTGTCAACATTGTATTTTGCCTCCAAGACCAACAGTGTGGCGTTCATTCATTTGGGGTATGTTTGTGAAACATCCATATTATCCTCATGATTATTACATGTAACAATAGTGCTTTTGCCTGTCTAAACTTACCTTGATAGGCTTGTTAAAACCACAAATGGACACGTTAGTGATTTTTAGATGTGCCATCAAAAGCTAACAATGTTATCTACACTGCCTTTACCAGTGGTTTGCCTTTAAGTTAAAGATAGGCTCCGCCAAGCTATGTATAAACTAGCTCAATAAAATGTGAGCTCATTAATAGTGCAGAATTTTGCCCAAAATGGATAGGCTTCTTTGTAAATGTTAAACTGCATTAAGATATTGTTTATCTTCACTTACTGTTGGTCCATTTTGAGTTAGTCATGTATCTGTGTAGTTTAAATAATTTTGTATTTCGTATGTTCATGTCTAGTCTTCATAAGTCACGTTTTTTTGTAGTGATGTTTTGTCACAAGGGTGTATGGATTATTGGTTTCTAACGAAAATGGATTTGTAACTGTTAAATATTTATGTTACAGATTTCAGCACAACTTATAGCAGTGTTTTTATTGACAACAGTCCTGAAGATGGTCTCGTTGATTGTGTTTTAGAGAGACCGAAACGTCGACCTCCATCTTATCTCTACAGTGCTTGATTCACTTTTGCTTTTTGAGATAGATGTGTTTTATAGGTCTTGCTGCATTATTGTTGATTTGCTATTAGGCTTTTCATATCAGCATTTCCTCACCTGCTTCTTTGATTTACTGCTGACCTAATGAAATTTTTGATAAAGCTCTTTTTCTGATACACCTTTGTGTTCTGTTGTTTATATGTCTATATGTTTTGATGTGTTTCAACTGACTTTGTATATTTATTTACATGACTTACACATTAGGTTATTTAACTTTAACCTTCAAGTAAATTGAATAACTGATCTTTGTTTTGAATTAAATCCCTTGAAGGCCTCCCTACCCTTTCACTTAACTACCCAAGCCCTCAAGGGTATACTTTGGGTCTCTCACTCTTTGTGAATCAATTTTTCGCGCAGGCGCATGCCTGTTGTGAGTCACTTTAATCAGTGGTTGTTCTGAAGAATTTTACAGTCCATGTCTGAGGCAGAAACCTTAGTGTACTCAGACGAATATATTCTAAAGGTTGCATCTGGTCCTTCCCTGCTAGGGAACAAAGGGCCTAATGTGAATCTCCCGCTCGATTCAGATCTCAACCAACTAGAGAGACTGAAAAAGAAGCTTGTTCGTACAGAACTACATGCTAAATTCTTGACTGATTGCCTTAACGCCAATATTATACCGGCGGGTCTACAAATACGCAATGTTCCAATTATATTTGTAGATGACGAGCAGTTCAAAATCGGCTTCAGCTTTTCTGCAAACAGGTGCTCGAGAACCTGGATGGTTCTCAGCATAGAAACTGCACTTCGTCAAGTACAAATTTTGACTAAAGAGATCCAAGCATTAGAAAGTAAAATCTCAGGAGACAGCTCAATTCCCAATAGCAAACTCCTTTTGGACAAAATTCAGCAAACGATTAAAGAGTTTGAGGAGTTTAATTCCCAGAAAAAGTGTGACAAACTGCAGAACGATATTAAGAGATACAATAAAGAGAGGACATATCCTTATTTGAGAAAGGATTTTTATACTATACAAGGCCCTAACCAACAGTCAGCTAAAAGGGTCAACTTTTCAGATACTGGTTCTGAGTCAGGGAGCGAGAGGTCCTTTAACACTAACCATCATCAACAGGACCCACAACCCTCCACATCCCATCAGCCTTTTTTAGGACAGGACCAGCGAGGCTCCAGACCACCGGGGAGACCTCAACAAACCAGACGGGGATGGTTTCGCAGACAATACACCCCAGGGTTCCGTCGGACCCGAAATCAATACTACGAGTGGTAGATGAGGATCAGACGATACCTATCTTTAACTTGTCATCACATGATCTGTCTGAACAGGAAGTGGCAGTGCTGTCTAATGGGCTTAGCTTTGTCCCTACATATAAGAATGACTTGTTCCAGACCAAATTGGAACTATACCGCTTTTTTCGAACTGTGCGGCTAAAAAACTTTTTTGCGAATTCAACATCAGATCCCAAAAGAGGATTTACGGGTTTGAGGAATCCATCTACCTTTTACCCTTCGAACACGATGATACATAAGGACATAATTACTTTTGAGAATGCCACACTCATTGAAATAGAGTCTCTCTTTCAAAAATCGTGTAGATATAAATCTAATCTACCCAAAGAACATCAGTTGGCACTACGAAGTCTCCAGAATTTACCTGACACTTTGTTAAAACCAGCAGACAAAGGTGGCGGAATAGTCCTGTGGGAAAGGTCTAAATATGATCTAGAAATGATGAGACAACTCTCAACCCCTACTCACTACAAAAAACTCGCGAGCAACCCCACTAAAAGACTGGCAGCTGAAATTCAAGCCCTAAGCAATCTGGGCCTTGAAGGGGGTTGGTTGAATGAAAAGGAGGCTTCCTTTTTGATTAACAAAACACCGACAATACCAGCTATATATATGCTCCCTAAGGTGCACAAAGACCTCACAAACCCACCAGGCCGCCCCATCGTTTCGGGCTGTAATTCCATCTTAAAACCACTGGCCACATACTCAGATTTTTTCATTCGACCATTTGCTATAGAACGTCCTTCATACATAAGGGACACAACAGCTGTGATTAATGAAGTTGAGAATTTTCCTTTTGATCCTGCTGTGAACATCCTCGTCACGATGGATATTGAAAGTTTGTACACAAACATCCCCCAGACGGAAGTACTTGAGTTACTGTACACACTTTTAGAATCCAGAACTAGACCACACTCTGTTCCGTCCTCCTTTATCATGGAATGTATTAGAATTCCTTTGTGCGAAAATTTCTTTCTGTACCAAAATACGTTCTACTTGCAACAAAAAGGCGTGGCTATGGGCGCTATTTTTGCCCCTGACATAGCGAATATTTATGTCGCTAACTTTGAGGATCAACACATCTGGCATTGTTCCAATCCTTATTCAAGTAATATACTGAAGTGGCTACGTTATATTGATGACGTGTTCATGGTTTGGGCAGGATCGGCTGATCAGCTCCTTAAGTTTCATGAATGGCTTAATTCCAGGAACACTCATCTAAAGTTCACTTTGGAACAAAATACAACTGAAATGCCTTTTTTAGACATCATGATTAAAGTTGACTCTAACAATCTGCTCTATACGAGCCTTTTCACTAAGAAAACAGCCAGAAACACTCTATTACGATACACTAGTCACCATCCTCAGGCCTTGAAAGATGGATTGCCCTTTGGACAGTTTCTCCGTCTACGACGGAACTGTACATATAAGGACGACTATTTCTGTGAGGCACGTAAACTCAAAGAGAAACTCCAACTAAGAGGTTATCCATCCAGGCTACTAAGAAAATCTATGAAAAGGGCTTGGTACAATGATCGCCAAACACTATTAACTGTGAATAAACAACAAAAGGAAGTTAATATAGTGTGTGTCTCTACGTTTGGTACGCATTCTAATGCTATCAAGAAAATTGTTTCCAAACACTGGAGTTTACTACATTCTCTGCCAGAATTTGCACAGAAACCACTCTTTACCTTCAAACGTGGAACTAACCTAAAGGATAGACTTGTCCATGCATATGAAAACACCGTCCGGGGCAATATTGTAGATAACATGCGACAACTTATCCCTTTGACCGGCCATCATAAATGCAATAACTGTGCAGCCTGTGCCACTACGATAACCATAAAAACCTGCATGATTAATGGTATCAAATTTTGCTCCAAGAATTTCTCTAATTGCAATACCACCAATGTGGTGTATTGTATTCAATGCCCGTGCTCACTTCATTACTTGGGCAAAACGATACAGCCCATCAAAAAACGTATCCTGCAACACCAGTCAAGGATTCGGTGTAAAAAGGAGAATGCCCCATTGGTTGATCACTATCTACAAATGGGGCACAAAGAAACTGACATGGTTTGGTGGGTTCTGGAAGTCATTCGACCTAATACACGCCAGAATAATGTGGACAAAATCCTCTCATTACGAGAGGGCAAACTAATCTGTCTAACGGATACGGTCAGACGCGGTTTAAATTCAGCTACAGAATGGCACGCTCTTGCTGTCCTTCCATAGACAGTATTTATAATTCTGAATGTGATATCTCTGTATTTGTTAAGCTACTTAGCTCAACCCTGTAAAATGCCTATAATTGATGTGCTGTGCCGAAGCGCGTTTTTGTGATGGTTGTAAAATGTGGATGTTTCACCAACTTACTTGCCACATTTGCCCATTGACTACATTCTTCAGCATATGTATAAATGCACTTTTGCAACACCGCTCCTTATGTTCCAATTTTATAATTGGTTTTTGAAAAATACCCTATTTTCTGTTTTTTTTATTTTCCAATTTATCAATAGTAATTAGGGCTCTATACTTGAGTTTCTCTCAAATGCACACTTCGTTTATTTGAGAGTTTAACCATTCCAAGATGGCGCTCATAAATTTAGGCAACCAATGACATGCGCCTAGTCCCATTTCGCGCTCCAAACCAGCACTCTAAAAGCGATGGCAGCCGTAGGCTTTTTCACTCGGTCTTCCCCGTGTTTGAAGTTGGATTGATTCTGACCTTACTTCGATTCTGAAGGTAAGCGTTATGCGCTAACTAAGGGCCTGTTGATACAGCGCTTGCTTAGATTAGAGTATGAATACTGACACCTTGCCCCCGTCTTTTTGGCTTTGCAGTTAAAATAAACCCGAGGCTACCAAGCGCCTACTTAACCCATCGGTTGGATTACAGCACCAGCCTATAAGGTATTTTTGTACCACGATCTGTTTACCTAAGTTTAGAAATCGTCCCATAAGCTTGTATTTTTTCTAAGCAGGTCTTGCCATTTCCCTTGTAGATCCCATATCTATGGACGCTACTACTCTATGATAAAATAAGGCTCTCGGTCTACCAATTCCAAACGTGCAAGGTGGGTCTAATCGAGGCTACTGTCTCACCTGCGGAGTGTTTCAGAGGGACATGTAATTGACAATTGCTCCTCTTTTTTAATTATCCAGACTGTTCAAGCTTCCTTCCGTGCTTTGAGCCTTTTTACTATCTAATATCCATCTACCAGAGTACCTTTGGCGTCTTCACCCACGTGACGAATGTGGTCCCTCACTTAGGTAATTGTTCATAACCTTTGCTAGGTTAATTTTCGTATACATTTTCGCCACGATGTGTGCACTATAACACGTGGTTTTTTCGATGCAGGACTTGGTCCAGTTTGTCAACATTGTATTTTGCCTCCAAGACCAACAGTGTGGCGTTCATTCATTTGGGGTATGTTTGTGAAACATCCATATTATCCTCATGATTATTACATGTAACAATAGTGCTTTTGCCTGTCTAAACTTACCTTGATAGGCTTGTTAAAACCACAAATGGACACGTTAGTGATTTTTAGATGTGCCATCAAAAGCTAACAATGTTATCTACACTGCCTTTACCAGTGGTTTGCCTTTAAGTTAAAGATAGGCTCCGCCAAGCTATGTATAAACTAGCTCAATAAAATGTGAGCTCATTAATAGTGCAGAATTTTGCCCAAAATGGATAGGCTTCTTTGTAAATGTTAAACTGCATTAAGATATTGTTTATCTTCACTTACTGTTGGTCCATTTTGAGTTAGTCATGTATCTGTGTAGTTTAAATAATTTTGTATTTCGTATGTTCATGTCTAGTCTTCATAAGTCACGTTTTTTTGTAGTGATGTTTTGTCACAAGGGTGTATGGATTATTGGTTTCTAACGAAAATGGATTTGTAACTGTTAAATATTTATGTTACAGATTTCAGCACAACTTATAGCAGTGTTTTTATTGACAACAGTCCTGAAGATGGTCTCGTTGATTGTGTTTTAGAGAGACCGAAACGTCGACCTCCATCTTATCTCTACAGTGCTTGATTCACTTTTGCTTTTTGAGATAGATGTGTTTTATAGGTCTTGCTGCATTATTGTTGATTTGCTATTAGGCTTTTCATATCAGCATTTCCTCACCTGCTTCTTTGATTTACTGCTGACCTAATGAAATTTTTGATAAAGCTCTTTTTCTGATACACCTTTGTGTTCTGTTGTTTATATGTCTATATGTTTTGATGTGTTTCAACTGACTTTGTATATTTATTTACATGACTTACACATTAGGTTATTTAACTTTAACCTTCAAGTAAATTGAATAACTGATCTTTGTTTTGAATTAAATCCCTTGAAGGCCTCCCTACCCTTTCACTTAACTACCCAAGCCCTCAAGGGTATACTTTGGGTCTCTCACTCTTTGTGAATCAGTCACAGGAGCACGGCATCGCGCGCGACTCCGTCTGACGTCACCGACCCCATATCAGGCCCACGCCGGCGTGATGACGTCAGTTCCGCCCTTTTTTCCGTGCCTTCGAGGCACACGGACGGACCAACGATAGCAAACATGCAAATATACAATGTACACAGTACATATAGAACTAAATCAATACAATAGAATAAACCATATATACAGAAAGACCAGGTATAGCAGAGTGGACAACGGGGAGGCGGGTGGGTCAGTGAGGAATCCACAGGCAGATATAGTATCTACCAGAAAAAGCGTTACCGAAGGTAAGTAACTTGTTCTTCTGATAGATACATCTGCCGTGTGGATTCCTCACCTTGTGAATAGATTCCCACAGCAGTCCCCACTCCCGGAGGAGGGAGTCCACTCTGCTACACCAGGAAGTCTTGGAGGACAGAGCGCGCGAAGTGGCCATCCCTCCTCACCTCGGTATCCAAGCAGTAATGCTTCGCGAAAGTGTGGAGGGAGGGCCAAGTCGCGGCCCTGCAAATATCTTCAACAGGTACACCCCTAGACAAAGCAGATGTTGCAGACTTTGCTCTAGTTGAATGAGCTCTAATACCCTCAGGAGGGTCCTTACCCGCAAGGGAGTAGCAGATCTTGATGCACAGGATTATCCACCTGGAAAGAGTGCGCTTGTGCACCGCTCTGCCCTTCTTGCAGCCAGCAAAGCCAACAAACAGCTGGTCGTCCATCCGGAAGTCCTTAGTCCTGTCCAGATAGAAAGACACCGCCCTCTTAGGGTCCAGGCGATGCAGCCTCTCTTCCTCCTTAGACGGGTGAGGGGGAGGATAGAAGGTAGGAAGGGTAATGGACTGCCCAAGATGGAAAGGAGTCACCACCTTAGGCAGAAAAGCAGCCCTGGTCCTAAGAACCATCCTTTCAGCATGAATGGTCAGGAATGGGGGTTTGGAACTTAGAGCTTGAAGCTCACTTACCCTCCTTGCCGAGGTGATTGCAACGAGGAAGATAGTTTTAAAAGAGAGACGCCTCAATGGACACTTGTGCAAGGGTTCGAAGGGAGAACCCATTAAAAAGGTCAGCACAAGATTCAAATCCCAATGAGGAACAATAAAAGGAGTAGGAGGAAACATATTCATGAGACCCCTCAGGAATCTCAAAACCACCGGAGATTTAAAGAGAGAAGGCTGATCCGGCAAACATAGAAACGCCGATAAGGCCGAAAGATAACCCTTGACCGTGGCCACAGCCAAACCTTGCTGTGCCAGATAAAGGGCAAATTGTAAAATATTAGACAAATGAGCCTTCAAAGGGTCAATATCCCTCTCCCTGCACCAAGAAACAAATTTTGACCACCTATAGGAGTAAATGGACTTAGTGGTGTCACGCCTGGCAGAGAGAATGACATCCACCACCTCGTGAGGGAGAGAAAAAGAACTCAAGTTGCCCCGTTCAATCTCCAGGCATGAAGGTGTAATGTCTGGAGGTGGGGGTGTAGAACCTGCCCCTCCATCTGAGAGAGGAGGTCTGCCCTGTGAGGGAGACGGAGCGGCGGGTGAGAGGAGAGGCGGAGTAGGTCCGAATACCACACCCTTCTTGGCCAATCCGGAGCAACCAATATGACTTGGGCCCGGTCTTGATGAATCTTCCTCAGAACCCGAGGAATCAAAGGTATGGGAGGAAACGCGTAAAGGAGTTGATCTCCCCAACCCAACTGAAACGCGTCCCCCAATGCTCCTTGCATCGGATACTGGAGACTGCAGAATGAAAGGCAGTGAGCATTCTCGCGAGTGGCAAATAGATCCACCCGAGGAGTCCCCCACATCTGAAAGATGTCGTGAACAACCTCCGGGTGAAGCCTCCACTCGTGGTCGGCAGAGAACTGCCGACTGAGACTGTCTGCACGCACGTTCAGAACTCCGGCCAGATGATTTGCCACCAGACAAATCTGATGGTCTTGAACCCAAGACCAGAGACGCAGAGCCTCTCTGCAGAGACACTGCGACCCTACTCCTCCCTGCTTGTTGATGTACCACATCGCAGTCGTGTTGTCCGTTAGGACCTGAACCGAACGACCGCGAAGGGAAGGGAAGAAGGCCTTGAGCGCCAAACGTATCGCCCTCAATTCCAGAAGGTTGATGTGAAACAACCTTTCTTCCGGAGACCAAAGACCTTTGACCTCCAGGTCTCCCAGATGAGCACCCCACCCGAGAGTGGATGCATCCGTTATCACCGTGGCCACTGATGGAGGCAGTTGAAAAGGCTTTCCTTGCGACAGATTGCCTTCCACGCCCCACCAAGACAGATCCGCTGCAGCTTCCCTGGAGATCTTCACTGACTCCCTGAGATCTCCGTTGTGCTGATACCACTGCCTGCGGAGGCACCACTGGAGCGCCCTCATGTGCCAGCGTGCATGACTGACCAACAGAATGCAAGAAGCCATCAGACCGAGCAGGCGAAGGACCTTCAGGACTGGAACAACCACTCCATTGTAGAATAAAGGAATCATTTCCTGAATGTCGTGAATCCTTTGAGGTGGAGGGAATGCACGACATACAGAAGTGTCCAGTACCGCACCTATGAACAGGTTGCGCTGGGAGGGCACCAGGTGAGATTTGGGTACGTTTATCGAAAAACCCAACCTGTGTAACAACTGAGTTGTCTCCTGCAGATGATGGAGCACCATCTCCGGCGACTCTGCTTTGATCAGCCAGTCGTCTAGATAGGGGAATACAGGAATCCCTGACCTTCTGAGATGCGCAGCCACCACTGCCATCACCTTGGTGAAAACTCGAGGCGCAGTAGTAAGTCCAAACGGGAGGACCGCAAACTGGTAGTGCTGCGATCCCACCGTAAAACGGAGATACTTCCTGTGCGACTTCAGGATTGGGATGTGAAAATACGCATCCTGCAAGTCGATCGACACCATCCAGTCTTCTTCCATCAGCGCCAGAAGAACCTGAGCAAGGGTGAGCATTTTGAACTTCTCCTGTTTGAGATAGAGGTTCAAAATCCTGAGATCCAGGATCGGCCGAAGCCTGCCATCCTTCTTGGGAATCAAGAAATACCGGGAGTAGCACCCTTGACCCCTCTCCTGCTCTGGAACCACCTCTATTGCACCCTTTCGAAACAGTGCCAGGACTTCCTCCTGCAGGAGAAGCAGGTGGTCCTCCGAACAATAACCTTGGCAAGGAGGGTAATTGGGAGGGAACTCCTGAAAAGGAAGTGCATACCCATTCTCTACGAGATTGAGAACCCAAAGAACTGATGTAACCGATTCCCAATCTCGTAGAAAGTGAGTAAGCCGACCCCCTACTGGCCCTACATGATCCAGAATGGTGAATCTAGGGCTGCTTTGCTGATGCGGGTGGGGGTTGGGCATTATTGGAGGAAGTGGAGGAAGAGGAGACTTGACGTCCACGTCCACGACCCCTCTGTCTACCTCTATAGGACCTATATAGAGGGTTCTGCTGCTGCTGCTGTTGTTGTTGTTGGCCCTGCTTGAAGGGACGAAAAGAAGATTTACCAAATCCCTTGAATTTTCTAGTCGTCGACCCTCTCATCTGCAGACCCAAAGATCTAGCAGTGGCACGGCTGTCCTTAAACCTCTCCAAGGCCACATCAGCCTTCTTACCAAAAAGGCCAGTTCCTTCAAAGGGTAAGTCCAGCAATGTAGACTGCACATCCGCTGAGAAATCAGAAGACTTTAACCATGCGGCTCTCCTGGTCGCAATGGATGAGCCCATAATTCTAGCAACAGAATCCACAGTGTCCATGCCGCTTTGAATGACCATGCGGGCCGCAGCCTGAGTGTCAGAGATCACTTCATTAAAGTTCTTCTTATCCTCCTCAGGAAGTTTTGATGACAATTGCTTCACTGAGTCCATTAGCGCATGCACATATCTACCTAAAAGGCAAGTAGCATTTGATGACTTAAGAGCCATGCTCCCAGAAGAGAAAGTATTCTTCGCAGACTGATCTAATTTCTTAGACTCTTTGTCAGCTGGCACTTGAGGGAAAGAGCCTGCAGCCCTATTAGAGCAAGCCGCCTGAACCACAAGACTTTCCGGAGATGGATGCGTAGAAAGAAATGCAGGGTCATCAGGAGCCACCCTATAGCGCCTTGCAATAACCCTTGAAACTGCAGGAGCAGACAACGGCCTCTTCCAAATCTCCTTAATTGGATCCGTCAAGGCATCAGTAAATGGCAGTGTAGGCTCCACAATCGAAGAAGGAGAATGCAAGACTTCAGTGAGGATGTTGGGCTTGTACTCCACTGTGGGCAGCTTTAAGCTAAGAAGGTCAGCAGCCTTCCTAATAACCACGTGATAGGGTGCCACGTCCCTTGATGGAGCATCAGAAGTCGAAGGCAGACCCCACTCGGGAGAGAGTTCCAGACCACTAGCATCCCGAAGCTCATCGAAATCATCATCTTGATCAGGAAGCTCGCCTTCTTCCACATCAGAACTTTCATCATCTTTTTGTTCGAGAAGACGTTGAGCCCTTCGCCTCGACCACTCCAAACGAATCGAAGTCGACGGATCCGGTAACGACTCCGACGGAGCCGATTCCGACGTCGATCGAGGAGCCGAAGCAGCAGGACGAGAGTCATGAACAGGTGTGGTACCTCGATCTCGACTGCGAGGTCGATCCGGAGTCGGCGAAGCCGCATGCGGAGTCGAAGACCTCGGTGGAGCCGTACCGAGCCATGGTGAAAGAGGCGCCGGCATGAAAGGCATAAATGGAGCTGGGGCGTACGACTGAGGAATAGCCAGATTGTACGATAATGGACCCATGGGACCAACAGGCGCTCCAGTGGGGTACATTGCCCTAGAATATACTCCAAACATCGCATTGAGAAAATGCGAGGGATCCTGTCCAGGACCAGGAAAGGAAGGGTACGGACCTACCGGATGTTGCAATGGAGGCCGCCCCAACACATCCTCACCCTCACCTTCTGGGTTCACAGGAGTCTCCGCTGAAGCCGGTTCTTGAGGAGTCACCTCTTCTTCCTCTTCATGCTCCGAGGATACCGGCTCCGGCTCCGGAGCCGGAGAACCTTCTCTTGACAAAGCAGGCGAAGGAGAGACAAAGTCTTTACGATGTTTGTGAGACCTTCTCTTCGAGTCAGAGGATTCCTTCTCCGAATGATGTCTCGAACTGTGCTTCCTCCTCTTATGCTTTCTCCTCGAGGAGCTCGAAGCATGACCGGAAGCCGACTTAGATCTAGACCTAGATCTTTCTCTGGACTTTGACTTCGCTTTAGATCTCGACTCCTCTCCAGACTTCGAACCCGCTCTGGATCTCGACGCCGAGCCCGACTTCGACCGAGACCTTTGCTTCGACTTCGATCTTCGTGACGTCGATCTCGAATGTCGTCCAGAATCCTGTTTCACTTTCGCCAAAAGTAATTTAGCTTCACGCTCTCGAAGCGCCTTTGGATTCATTTTAAAACAGGAATCGCAGTTCTTGACGTCGTGACTCGAACCAAGACACCACAAACAATCCTTATGTGGGTCAGTGATGGACATCATGCGGGCACAAGACCTACATGGCTTAAAGCCTGTTTTCCTCGACGACATCTCCGGAGAAGAACCAAGTCATAAGAGAGAAACAGTGACAATTATTTAACAGAAAGATACTAGGTATCGCTGAAGATCCCGAAAACCGTTAGCGTCGGAGACGCGGAAAAAAGGGAACTGACGTCATCACGCCGGCGTGGGCCTGATATGGGGTTGGTGACGTCAGACGGAGTCGCGCGCGATGCCGTGCTCCTGTGACGTCGCCCACGTCGGCGTGCTACGAAGAAAATTTCCGAACGTTGCTGACGCAAGGGGAATATTCACAAGGTGAGGAATCCACACGGCAGATGTATCTATCAGAATCTCCTAGTAGAGTCCTGTCTCTCATGTTTCTGGTTTAGTCTGCCAAGTATCTAAAGTAAACTGGGTTTATATCATGAAGTTAAAAATGACAAACCGAATAAACCCCCAAAGAGAATACACTAGAGACCCAGTTATGGAAATACAGGTTTTTGTTGATTATCAAAAGAAAATTACTTTTTCGATTTTCCTTCATCCCTAGGTCCTGTGCTTTCTTACATACTGACCATGGTGATGCTGTTATTGAAGTTACCGGCTTTCTCAATGTCACTGAAGTTGGGCACATTGTGGACGTATATGGTGTTAAGAAAGTTACATATATTCCAATCTCTACAGACAATACACCTTTTATATCACAATTAGACTTTTCAAATGTGCACACTGAATATTATCTTGCACTATTGATCCATATTTGGTGAGATTTCGCTGAGACATAGCCCAAATATAATTCTTGGAAGAAACCTTTGACTCATCAACAAAATATCTTACCCCCGGTTGTTAAAGGTTTCAGCAGATATTATTATTCTAAACTTCAAACCCCCTGATTTGATCATCAACACTCTCCTCTTCAGTGAAGGGTATTACAGACCAACTCAATGTGAAATACAGACCAAACAACTAGGATATGTCCACTTGGACAGGGTAACAATGGAACTCAGGATGCACTGAACAGACATACATGAATGGAGGTTGCATGACCCAACACCTCCAGGAAGATTTGCTTAGGAGAAAATCAACAGACTGTAGTATGCATACCACTGTTATGGGTCAGTGTAAGTAGAGAATACTACACTATCCAAAAAGTGCAAAACGTTAATTAGATTGAGTTGTTAGTTATGAAACTGCTCCAACACAGATTGCTTCATACATAATAGCTTGATGGTACCTTGTGATTGTCATCCTCCAGCACGTGACAGACAGCATCCAGATAAGAGGCACCTTCTGAATCTATGAAATAAAGCCATACACCAAATGTTCACAACACAGATATTATCTTTGTCTAGAAAGATCAAGATTGATGGATAAGCAGATGAAGTTTCCGCTATCAACTGTGCTGACCACCCTGATGGTCCTGTCTTTTAGTTTTGGTGTGCCAGTCTGTGACTGTGAGTCTCAGGTGCCTATCAATGCCTTCCTGTTCCACTGTAGATGTCTGTGTCATCATGACCCACTGAACGTGTCTGTGTCTTCCTGCTCCGCATTGTATGTCCCTTATTATTCCTGTACTGTCTATGTCAGGATCTCTGTTCACAGTGTCCCTGTTCCACTAATGGCTCACAATGGGAACAATAAACTGAAAAGATAGAGGTGGCATTGTTTGACCACTACTTTATATTTTCACCGCAATTCATGTTATTGAAGGTGATGGAAGGGAGGCTTGATCTAAAATTAAAGTGCTCTCTCAGAAACTATTCACGGTTAATATAGCTGAGGAATATGAAATTGAACTGATTTACTCAGAGCTGCACCATATTGGTTAAGTAAGGTAGTAAGTTGGGACTATAATTTAGGGCTACAGATTCCATGACACGCATTTTAGTCCTTTAACTATTCTCCATGTTACCTAAATCACACACTGCCACCTACCCACTGACAGTCTTACCAGTTTCAGCAAGAAGCTTGCAGAGCAGCTGTATTGTTACGGCACGGGACTCTGCACTCATCTGGATCAAGCTACTTTCAAAATATTTAAGGACCTCACTAGAGTGAGAATGGGCTACAAGAGTAAAGTGAAGAGAGAAAATAGACATCAACGAAAAATAACACAACATAACATCATGCAATGAGAAACTCAACGCAGGGGAGCAGTTCATCAAGGCCAAATATACGAAAATTCTACAACTCATATCCAGGAGGTACGATATCAATGGTCTACAACATTAATGATGATCTTAGGAGCATATAGTACTCATGTGATTACTATAGCTGTATATAGTAAACTGTACTCCATGATCCAGTAAAAAGCCAACCAATGCGCCAAAGGGAGATAAAAACTGAAGCAATAGTAGCTTTTAATAAGATCAAGTTATGTGCAGGACAGTGAACAGAAATTAATGTTTCTGAGGAACTGATTCCTAGTAAATACCATAATATACTTGCAGTATCACAAATATATACATACATGTATTTTTGACCAACTCACCCAGTGACAGGATAATGGCTGTGGACACCTTGAGTGGCTCTTCCCTTTCATCAGAAACTCCCCTTGAGGGTGTGCAGATCTGTCAATAACAAAGCAATAATAAACAATAATGGAAGCTAGGCTATCTAAAAGCCAATCCCTTACATCCAGTCAGCAAATAACTGTCAGTGAGGAATGACGGCATAATAGTTTGTCAGGCCTTGTGGGGCCATGATCCATACAGAGCTACAGCAAAATCAATTATTGGAAAACAGCATTTTCTGGGAGTCCAGTATTGGTGGAATTGCAAACCCTCAGTCTCCACTCTAAGATGGGCACCTTAGTTTCAAATGGTTTGCAGTCATGTTAGACAATACACATATTATCATATAACATGGGAATGATAGCATAAAGCAGAATATCATAATAACAAAGAATGTGCATACCGGGATGGCGGGATGTAGGAAGGCTCACCTCACTGGAAGAGATGGCGAAGCACCGCCTGGCCCACTGCTGCATCCTTCTGAAGTTCGATATCCAGGCAGTAGTGTCTGGAGAAAGTGTGCGGTGACTTCCAGGTCGCCGCTCTGCATATGTCCAAGATCGGCACTCCAGCGAACTGTGCTGATGTGGACATCGCCCTGGTGGAATGTGCAGTAACATGATCACTCAAAGGCCGTCCTGCCTTGTCATGGCAGAATGCAATCGCTGAGGAGATCCACCTCGAGATGCTTTGTTTCGTGAGAGGCAGACCCATTCTCGGTCTGCTGTAGGCCACAAATAGTTGTGAAGATTTTCTGAAAGTCTTAGTTTTGTCTAGGTAGAACTTTAGACACCTCTTGAGATCTAAAGAATGTAGTGTTCTTTCTGCTGTGGTGGAGGGGTTCGCAAAGAAAGACCGAAGGCCTATCGGTTCATTGAGATGAAAGTCCGAAGGCACTTTCGGTATGAATTTAGGGTTCGGTCTCAGCACCACCCTGTCCTGTTTGAACTGCATGAATGATTCCTGAATGGATAGAGCCTGTAGCTCGCTTACTCTCCTGGCAGATGTTAAAGCGAGTAAGAGAGCTGTTTTCCATGAGATGTACTTGATGGATGCTCGATGAATGGGCTCAAAAGGATGCCTCATGAGTTGGTTTAGGACTAGATTGAGATGCCATGTCGTAGGGCCCTTCAGAGGCCTCGGGAAGGATATATAAAGTCCCTTTAGGAACTGTTTTACCAGTCTACTGGACCACAGAGAAGGTCCTGTGAAAGTCCTGGTGAACCGTGAGATAGCCGCCAGGTGAACCTTTATAGATGCATGCGCCAGTCCTGACTGTGCCAAATGCAGGAGATATGGCAATATCTGCTCGGGTGTGATATGCAGTGGTCGCAGGCCTTGCTCTGAACACCAAATGCAGAATCTTTTCCATTTGAGAGAGTAGGTTTTGTTGGTACTGTCTGCTCTCGCTTTTGCCAATACGTCTCTGCATTCCTGCAGGATATTCAGGCTACAGAACTCTCTGCGCTCAGGAGCCAGGCCGATAACTTGAGCGATGGCAGGTTCGGATGTAGTACTTGCCCGTTGGACATTGTTAGGAGGTTCGGGTGCTGCCGCAGACGAATCGGTGTCCTGATGGAGAGTCGAAGAAGATCCGAGAACCAGTGCTGTCTCGGCCAGAACGGGGCAATTAGGATCAGGGTACAAGGTTCCGCCTTCATCTTCCTGAGGACCCTTGGGATCATTGGAAACGGAGGAAAAGCGTACACAAACACGCTGAACCAACCGATGGAAAAAGCATTTCCCAGTGACCCTTGTTGGGGATGCCAGCTTGCGTAGTTTGGGCATTTGGCGTTCCCCCTGGTGGCAAACAGGTCGATTCCTGGGACTCCCCATTGAGAGAATATGAGAGTCAGTGCGCTTTCGCTCAGTTCCCACTCGTGGGAGAGGGATTTTTGCCTGCTCAGGGCGTCCGCAATGGTATTGTCCTTGCCTGGTACGTAGTCCGCCTTGAGCGTGATTCCATGTAGTACTAGCCAGTTCCAGATCTTCTGCGATTCGCGTGATAGAGTGAGCGAACGCGTTCCTCCCTGTTTAATGAGATAGTGCATCGTCGTGGTGTTGTCTGTTTTGACGAGCACCTGGGAGTTCTGGATGCGTGGTAAAAAGGCCTGCAGTGCCAGATACACAGCTCTCAGCTCCAAAAGGTTTATATGGAGCTGTTTTTCCTGAGTGGTCCACTTGCCACTTATCCGAAGGTCTTGGAGGACAGCGCCCCATCCTTCCAGGGAGGCGTCCGTGGTGATCACCAGAGGTGTTGCCGGAAGTAGAAATGGCAGCCCTACGTATAGATTCTTGCGACTCCTCCACCAGTCCAGATTCTTGGATATTTTTGGAGTTATTTTTACCATGTCCTCGAAAGAACCTGTACTCTGAGTCCATTGGTTCGTGAGGGCCTCCTGCAATGGGCGCATCCTGAGTCTGCAGTGAGGGATGAGGAGTACACAGGAAGACATCATGCCCAGGAGAGACTTGTAGGTCCGGACTTTTAGGTTCTTCTTTGACGCCACAGCCGTGGCCAGAGATATTATCTTGTTTGTCCTTTCCATCGAGGGGAAACTCCGTGTCCAAGGTCGCCCCGAGGAAGGTAATATTTGTTGTAGGGATCATGCAGGATTTCTTGAGATTGAGAGTTAATCCTAGCCTTTGAAAAAGATTGGTGCAGGCGCTGGAGGATTCTGTCGTGCCTATAGCTGAGGGTGCCTTCACCAGCCAGTCGTCGAGGTAGGGGAAGACTTGGTGACCCATTTGACGCAGGAAAGCTGTCACCGGTGCAAGGCACTTTGTGAAAATCCGCGGCGCGGACTTGAGGCCAAACGGCAGGACCTTGAATTGGTAATGTTGTCCTGCAACTTCGAACCTCGGGAATTTTCTGTGACACTTGAGGATGGGGATGTGGTAGTAGGCATCTTGGAGATCCAAAGATGTCATGAAATCTCCTTTTTCCAGCATGCCTAGTATCTCTTGAATCGTCACCATCCTGAACGATTGGCTCCGTAGGAAAGCGTTGAGCGCTCGGAGGTCCAGAATGGGCCTCCATTTTTTCTCCTTCTGGCGTACAAGAAAGAAGTGGGAATAGAAGCCTTTCCCTTTCGGAGGTGTTGGAACTCGTTCGATTGCTCCTTTCTTCAGCATCACAGAAATTTCTTGGAGAAGCAGGCGTAGATGTTTGTGTGACCGTTTGCGGGGAGGTGTTGCAGGAGGGATGGTGGTGAATTCCAGGGAATGGCCGAATCTTATTATTTGGAGAACCCACCGGTCTGTGGTGATGAGTTGCCAATTTGTGAGGAAATGGGTCAATTTTCCTCCAATTTGTAATGAGGGATAGGGTGGCTGGACTGGCTGGAGTAATAGGTCACTGGCGGCCGCCAGTGCCCCTCTTCTGATTTTTGCCCCTGAAGCTTGATCTTCCGTAAGAAGACTGACAACTCTGTTGTTGTTTCTGTTGGTATTGATTTTTATTGTGGTAGGAATACGAGGACCTATTCTGATAGGAACCTTGATAAGAGGATTGACCTCTGGATCTGTTGCCTCGAAAGGACTGGTTCCGCGCCTGCAAGGTACCCAGTGCTCTGGCAGTATCGGTGTCCTTCTTTATGGTTTGTAGTGCTTCATCGATCTTGTCCCCAAAAAGGTGCTGGCCGTCGAAGGGCATGTCTAGCACTTTTGATTGCACCTCCTGTCGGAACGACGTCGCTTTAACCCCTTCCATGCTCATGACGAGCTCAGCTCGTCATGAGGCACAGTTGAGCTGTGCTGATGACGAGCTGAGCTCGTCATGAATACAGTAGAATAGCAATTTTCAGCACAGGGGAAAAATAACCACAGCAGCGATGTGGTTAAGCCATCCTTGACGGCGTAGGACTGCTGCTCCAGCAAGTTGACGAAAGCCGGTCATGGCTGCATCAATAGCACAGTCAATTATTTCCGCTGTTGAGGTTTGACCCTCCGCAAGCAGTGCCTTGACTTCACCTTGGACTGTGTCAGGCAGTTCCGCTAAATAGGGGACTATGTCTTCACCCGAGTTGGCGATTGTAACGCCCCAACAGAGCTATGGAGTTGGCCACCTTGATGGTCATGGCCGATGTTGTGGTAAAGCGTTTCCCGATCGTGTCCAACTTCCTGCCTTCTTTGTCCGGAGGTGCTGACAGAGGGGAGGAAAGGGTGCGGGAGTTCTTCTGGGCCGCCTGTGTAACCACCGAATCTGGTTTCGGGTGTCCATTGAGGCAAGCTGCCGCTGTAAGTGGGGCTTTATATTTTTTGTCCAGGCGTGGAACAACCGCAGGTACAGAAGCGGGCGTCAGCATTAGTTTCTTGCCTTGCTCCCACAGGAATTCTATGATTGGAATAGATTTCGTTGACTTCTGCGTCTGCTCCTTGAAATCGTGTAAGAAGCATTCAGTTTCAGTTGATTCCATAACCATATGGAATCGCTTTGCCGCCCTTTCCACAATTTTATGGAAGCCGCCAATATCCACAGGTGGTGAATCTGCTTGGCGTAGTTGGGGTGAAGCTGGGGAAGATGCCACATACTCATCCTCCTCATCATGGGCAGAGTGGATTTCCTGGACCTCTTCTTCCAATTCATCATCATCATCATCTTCGTCTGACGATACTACCACCTGAGGTTGTATTCTCTCACGGTGAGCTTGAGGGAGAGGTCGAGACTGTTTTGGGGCTGACGCTGGGTTATTTACTGCAGGCGTCTGATTCCCACTTTCCGTTGCTGGTGATTCCGGGAAGCGTTGCTTGTAATCCTGTATAAGGTATTTCAGGTCATTGACAATAGAAACTGGCAGGCATACCATCGGGGTGACCTCCGTGCGAACACTAGTGTGGACAGAGTGTTCTTGGTAAGTCATCTCCTCCTGTTCCTCGTCTGTGCTCTGGCATTTGACATGAAGGTCCGAAATGGAAGTAGCTGGATCCAGGAGTTCCTCTTCCTCAGATTCTTCACTCTGGAAGATTTCTGAAGGTAACTGCGTTTGCACTTTACTCGGAGACGTGGTTTCTGGCGTAATTTGCTGCTTGGCAATCTTGCCAGACGCAGAACTTGATGTATAAGTTCCTGCCGTCGTTGCTGGTGTCGTCGACGGTGGCAGCGTGAGAGACGACACTTCTACGAGCTTGGATTTCTTCCATGGCTCAGAAAGGGCCATTGTCGACGACGAGTCATCCGTCGACGGTGTCTTTGTCGACGGTAAGGTCTTCGTCGACGGTATCTCCGTTGACGGCATTTTGGTCGTCGACGATGACCTCGACGTCGGCGTGGTCGTCCTCGGTGCACTCGTCGTCGACGTCTTCGTAGTCGACGCCTTCGTCATCGATGCCCTCGTCGACGCCTTCGTCGTCAACGTGATCGTCGACGGTGGGCTCTTCATCGACGTCGCCATCGTCGACGGTGGGCTCTTTATCGACGACGCCGTCGTTGACGGTGTAATCTTCGTCGTCGACGAGGTTTTCGACGTCGACAACGATTTTAGCAGGATAATAGACGACGATGCTGACGACGATGATGGAGTTGTCGTTGTCGATGGGGAAGCCGACGATGCTGTCGTCGTCGACACAGTGGTTGTCGCTGTGGTAGTCCTTTGGGCATGCCTGCTAGATGACTGAGCAGGCTTCTTAAAAGTCTGGGTATCTTTGGCAGACACTGAAGATGTCGTAGATCTTGCCTCTGAAGACTTCTTTTGTGCCTTCCTAGGAGGAGTGTCTGAGGGGCCAGGGGAAGCTACCCTTGGCCTCTTCTGAGAGACTTCTGAGGTCCTTGAAACGCTACCCTCTGAAGATTCCAGGTTGTCTCTCTCCTTAAGCCTGTCAAACCAGATGAGCAGGCGACCTTCCCTGTCCCTTACGGTCTTTTTAGGGAAAGACCTACACATTCTGCAGTCTGCAGGGACGTGGTCTGGATAAAGGCAATATAAGCACAGGGCATGCTTGTCCTCCACATGTAGCCTTTTCTTCCCACATGAAGAGCAGGCCCTGAAAAGGGCTTTCTTCTGGGATTCAGACATTGTAGAAAGCAGTAGAAAGAAAACACTTACTGCAGGAATAAGTGGACTGAAGTAATCCTTGACGAGATGTAGAGTGAAGAAATCACTTCCAAAAGTTAAGTAGATGGTTTTAAAGGAATCCTGAGGAGAGCTCAGGCTGGAGACTCCCTAGCACAACGTGCGGTAGAAAATCTGAGGGACTGAGGCTCCTGCCAGGAAGGTTCTAGAGGGAGGTCATAGCTGATTGGCTGACTCTAAGAGTTTGGTCCTTTTTACATAAGGACAAGGATAGGCTACTAAGGTGAGGCCCTTAGGCCTATTTTCTCTATGTATGTCTATAGGACATTACTTTTTTATGTACCGGAGGCTCCCGTCTCGACGACGGGGAATGATTCAGGCATGTGAATCTATGAAAGACACCCCTAATACTGGATAAGCCCACATCTGGGTTTGTACTCCTGAGCAGATTTCCAAATTTCGTTTTGGGCATTTGGTACCATTTGGTGATCCTGGGTCTTCGTGTGGGGATCTAGGTCACAGTAGGGAATACCTGGTGGTGAATAAGTGAGGATCCTACACTACCAAGTAGCGGTGTGAAGGCAGCCTGCTCTGATTGCTTTTTAGAGGCATGACTCCTGCCCTGGTTACATTGAAAAATGCAAATGGCACATGCTCTTTTTTCAGTTGCTGAGATTGCACTTAACAAGGCTTTTTATGGATTATAATTTAATATTTTTTCCTAAATGTTCTCCTTTAATAATACTCTTGCTGTAAATTGGAACAATGTGGTTCTTTTATTTTTTACAATATGTTACATAGGAAATGACTGTTGTTTCCCACTGAGATACTTTGTATATCCACATGTATATACTTACCAGGTGATGCAGGGCTGGAAGAACATTTGGCACAGATCCATTCAGGCCTCTGCTACTCTTAGTAACAGCTGCCTGCATGCATAACTCAAGGGTCTGTAAGGAGATAAGAAAACTGGGATGAGGCCAAAGGGCAATTTGAGGAAATAGTGAGGGTCAGTGGTGAGTTAAAAACTTTAAAATGTAAATTCTGTATGAATGCCTGAGTGAGTTTCTGTGTGAATGAGCTCTCTTGTGTTCTAATTCTAAATAGAAATTACTGCAAGTACATTTTGACAGATGACCATTCATAGGTTTAATTATTTCTTCACTGGTTTGTCTGTTTTCTTCACTCGCTGTGCTTCACTTAGTACTGTTCTCTGTTGGCATCAGATGTTGGATTGTGGTCTATCAAGAAAACACAACCGAAAATATGCAGCATTTAACTGGAGCATGCCCAAACACGTAGCTTATAATCACTACTTGTCATTGTAGGCCCTGTTTTCCTAGCCGCTCTTGCTGATGGCCCTTGTCTCGGTTGTCCCAATTCTCTTGGTGCTTCGAGTTCTCTTGGTTGTCTGCTGCTCCTGCTTCTTATGGCAATGTTGTCTAGATCACTTAGCCATCTTAGTCCCATCCTCCCTAATCTTGGTCCTCCTGTTAAGGGTCCTCATGCTGGCCTTGGTCTTGATGGCACTAATCAGTTTGGTTGCTCTCCCTTTTCTTTTTTCAAATCCTCATTCTGCCTTTGCTACTCCTGTACCTAGTCCACCTGATGTTTCTTCTCATGAATCTCTTCATGAGTTGTGTCCTGATCCTTCTGGTCATGGTCCACAAATTCTCTTGGTGAACCTGGTAATCCCAGTGCTCCTGGTCTTCTTGGTTGCCCTTGTCCCTCTACTCCTCCTGGTCAGTCTCCTCTTCCTGGTCTCCCACCTGTATCCTTACATCTTCATGCTCCTGGTTTACCAAGTCTTCCTTTTCCTAGTCCCCCTAATCTTTGTGTCGATTTTCATGGTCTTCTTTTTTCTAGATATCTTCCTCCTGAACATCCTCTTACTATTCTTTCCCCTCTGCCACCTCATAGTTTTCCTCAAACTCATCCTCCTGGTCTTCATCTACATATTCTTGGTCCTAGTGTTCTGGGTATTGTTCATTGTTCATAAGGGGCCCTCATCCTCCTGAGACCCTCCTTCTGTTGGTAAATATTATCTTCACCATGGTGCTTCTTGCTGTGCCAGTCCTTGTTCTTCCTTTTGGTCTGAGTCCTATTGGTCGTCATGATCTTCCTTGTCCTTCTTCTTGTGGTCAAGCTAGTCCTGGTCATCCCCATCCTGGTTCTCTGAATCTTCTGGTGCTATTCCTCCTAGCAGATCTGGTGTTGGCCCTCATGATGGTCATGGTGGTGAATGTTGTTCTGGACCTCCTGACCTCCTATTTCTCTTCTTGGTCCTCCTCCTCTTTCTGGTCTTCCTCCTCCTTGGTTTCCTCTTTTTTCTCCTACCTCTTGGAAGTCCTTTTACTTTGCCTCCTGGTCTTGATCCTCTTGGTTTTCCTGGTTCTTGGGCATGATATTGGTCCCCTGTTGGTTCTAGTGTTCCAAATCCTTCTGGTGGTCTTGACGTTCCAAAATTTGCTGAGAGCGAACTTGACCCGGTATTGGGTATCAGAGCGCTTTACATAGCATCAGTTGCGTTACATGAGGACAAATTCCTTTTTTAAGGCACAGAGAGATTAAGTGATTTGCCTAGAGTCACAGGATGTTCAGCGTCATTGCCAAAACTCGAACCCGGTTCCCCAGATTCAAGGTCAACCGCCCTAGCCATTAGGCCAACTCCTCTCCCCACTTGACCACCTACTAATCATCCTCATGGTCATCTTCCTTCTCCTCCTCCTGTGTGAGGAATTCATAGTGGTCTAGGTTACCCTTGTGGATATGGCCAACTTTTTTCTTCTTCTTCTGGTAGTCTTCACCCTCCTGATAGTCCTCCTTTTCTACTTACCCATCCTTCTCCCCCTTTTGGTATTGGTATTGGTATTGGTATTTGTAAAGCGCGGCTGTCGCTCCGGAAGAAGCATCCCGGCGCTAACTGGAAAGTGTGCAGGAAATTGAATTTAGGCAGGATTAGATGGTGCCCCGCACATACTCGTCAGGTAGGCTGAAGATCCATGTTTTTAGTTGTTTCCTGAAATGGCTTTCCTTGGTCAGGGATCTCAGATGTTGGGGCATAGAGTTCCATGCTTTGGAGGATAGGTGGGTAAGAGTTTTACCCCCTTTAGTTTTTAGGTTGAAGTTAGCTAGTTTTAGAAGGTTATTTTTAGAGGATCTCAGAGTCCTCTGGGGGTTGTAGTGGGGATAGCGTCTGATTAGGTATTTGGGGCCAGTGTGGTTAAATGCCCGAAAAGCAACAGTTAGGATCTTGAAAAGGATCCTTTTGTGCAAGGGCAACCAGTGGAGGGTTCTTAGAGCGGTAGAGGCTGAAGATCTCCTGGGGAGTTTAAGTACCAGCCTGGCAGCCGAATGCTGAACACTCTGCAGTTTTTTGAGTGTGGCTTTTTTCACACCTGCCAGTAGACCATTACAGTAATCTATGCGCGAAAGAATTAGCGCCACAGTTACCGCCTTTCTGGCTTCTATTGGTAGGAAGTCAAAAATTTTTTTGAGGGATTTAATGATTCCAAAGCAGCTTCCTGCCACTTTCCTGACATGCTGGTCGAAGGATAGGTCAGTATCGAAGATGACTCCAAGGTTTCTTGCAGTTGCGACGGTCTGGGGGGGGGCTGTGGAATCCTCTGGCCACCAGAGATGAGGACAGAAGTTGACGTTTTTCCCCATGGGGAGGATCTCTGTCTTACCTGTGTAACACTTGAGATGGTTAGTTTCCATCCATAGGAAGACATCTTTCAGGCAGTTTGTTAGATTTTGTTCGGCAGTCGTAGAGTTCTCCTCTAGCGGGACTATGAGTTGGGTATCGTCGGCATAAGATGTAACAGTGATGCCGAATGATTCGATCAGGGAGATAAGGGGTATGAGGTAAACGTTAAAAAGCAAGGGGCTTAGAATGGAACCTTGTGGAACTCCTGATCGAATCTTTTTCTCTACAGAGCTGAAAGGTCCTAGTTTGATGGATTGGGATCTTTCAGTTAGGAAAGATGTTATCCAGTCTAATGCCAGGTCGGAGATGCCGATATCCCTAAGTCTGTCCAGGAGTATAAGGTGGGAGATGGTGTCGAACGCTGCTGTGAGGTCCAACAAGATCAATACGGCGTTTTTTCTTTGATCTTGGAGGAGTTTTATGGAGTCAGTCAATTCGATCAAGGCTGTTTCTGTTGAGTGCTGGGGGCGGAAGCCTGATTGTTGGGGGTGGAGAATATTGTTCGTTTCCAGATGGTTCTTGAGTTCCCTGTAGACTATTTGTTCTGTGATTTTCCCCAACACTGGGAGAAGGGAGAATGGGCGGAGGTTGGTCAGGTCCGAAGGGGGTTTGTTCGGTTTTTTCATTAGAGGTTTAACAATGCCATGTTTCCATGCACTCGGGACAATACCAGTGCTGAGGGAGGTGTTTACTATTTCATTTATGATGGAATTGACAGTTTCAATCAGTTGGTGAAGGATTCTGGGAGGGCAGGAGTCGGAGGGGGCGCCTGACTTGCATGCTAGAATGACTTCCCTGGTTTGTGCTAGGGTGACCTGTGAAAAAGTCTTTAGGTAACCAGTGGTGTTTCCTTCTTGTTCTTGAGTGAAGGGGGACTGGGAGTGTTGGTATGGAGGAAAATCTTTCTGAATGAGATTGATTTTCTCTTCAAAGAAGTCTGCTATTTGGTCGCAGAGATCTTGAGAGGGAGGTATTTCAGATTGCAAGGCTTTAGGATGAGTGAAAGACTTCACTATTGCAAACAGGGTTTTTTTCCGCCTTCTGGTTCTGGTTCTTCTGGGCTTCCTCATTCTTCTTCTCATAATGGTTTTACTGAGCCTCCTCTTGTTCTTGGTCTCACTGATCCTCATGTCCTGTTGGTCCCAGTCATCCTGGCTGTGTGATCCTCCAAGTCTTTCTCATGGTCCTCCTGCTATTGCTTTCTCGTCATTCTCCAGGACATCCAGTTCCTTGTGTTCTTAATCCTGCTGGTGGGCCTGGTCCTCCTCCTCCATTAATTCCTCCTCATCTGTGTGACCTCCTCTTCATTCCCCTGGTTCTCCCTCTTCATCCCAGAGGACCTTTAGGTATCTGCCTGCTTCTCAAAGTGCCCCACCCCCCACAATATAATCTCATACAAAGTCAACCAGATAAACCCCCAGCTAGAGGGCACACTGAGATGCAGCACGGGTAGATGGGACCTATTGAAAGGAAATCAGCCCCTTGTTTCCTGTTAGATAGTACAATACAGTATGAATTGGGGTGCTCCTCTAAGCCTGGATCCCGATGCCACTGCACCTGTTTCACTTTTAACATTTGTGGACCAAGGTTCCTTAATGTCCCCCTTGCAGCCCTGCAGACTGAACCAAGGGAGTACAGAGGTGCCTACATGTGGTAGCATTTGCTTATGAGAATCTAATACAACTTGGAGGCAGAAGCTGCAGGACAAAAGATGTGTCACTAAAAACAGGAACACATTTAGCTTCACCGATACTAATGAGGAGAATGCTCATCTACATTGAAGGCTCAGAAGAATCATCGGAAAAATTGCCTAAAATTAGGTGCATGGTCAGTATGTCTTACACCAAACCTTTGTGATTTGTTTTTTTGGTTTGTAGCTGGCTTTCACATGTTTATTCCAAGTGGAGTCTGTCAAAAGAAGGCCTGGTGGGGGAATTTGAACATCCTGTCCTTTATTGAACTGTAAGTGATCAGACGCACAGAAACTGACCCACTTAGAGCCTCAGCACTAATCTTTTATTCTAAAGCCTCTCCAAACAATATTTCTGTGGAAATGAAAATTGGAAGTTTTGAGAAGCAATGATCCCAATAATGTTTCCACCAAGCTCTATGTCTCTCTTGCTTTTTCATTAAATACAGTATGAACCCGAGTAACTGTGGACTATTTTCTTTGCTAATGTTATTTTAAAATTTCACATAGCAACCAAAAGTAGTATTCAATACTGCCAACAAATTATTGATCACCAACATGATACAATTCCAGGGCCCCTCTTAAAATTACCTTGTTTTACCTGTATGTTCGGTCACCAGGAGTGTAATGCAAAGTCAATGTGCTCTTTAGTGAAGGTCATTTAAAAATGTACTTGTCGTAGCCGACTTGTATTTCAAAGGGTGTAAGCAGCCCCTCAGACTACAATGTCCCTCTGTATGTTCTAAGTGGTCACCGGGGCTTCAGTATGCCTCATAGCTGCTCAGGACCTATCTCTGGGCTCTAGTGACTGAAGATTTGCTGTTCTGTTGTGATTACCGCACAAATATGGGGTGTCAGTATGCTTGATTTCACTTAAATAGCCAGATTTGACTTACCCAGTATCACAACCAGTGGAAAAATTGCAGCAAGGTTGATGTTTTTTAAATTCTAGCACAATTGTTTGGTTCACATTTTTCCTTCATTTATCCTGATTTCATATGTAACAAATAAGAATTCAAGTTTTGCTTCTCAAGCTGTCTTCACAAATTGTGTACAAATCAGAATTTAGCTGGTTTGATATTTAGAATGAATGCTTGGAAAACTATATTCACCGTAATCCCTTCATCGCTCCACACAATATACCAGTTCAAAGCCGAAGAAATTATCAGGCGTGAACGTGTCAAACAGTGGGGAGTTACAGTCTGAATTGATGTGGTATTTCTATTTCTCACAGTTACCTTAGGGGCAAACTTGGATTCATAAATTTTTCCTGTAACTCAAAATTACTGATACTCAGAACATTGGTAGTGTCAGGTGTGGAATACCAATATGTTGGCCCAAAGTGCACATGATGGCGGCCTGAACCATTGCACAACTCCACCTGTAGTGTAACTGACTCACCAATGGGATTCATTAGTTCCGTATTTGGTCCTCATTTCTCAGTAATTTATTATTTAATTGAAGCTAATCTCTCACTATGGGATAGGGTGTTCATTATGAGCGGATCACTTGGGATTGGTTGCAGTGGCAGGCATGGACAGCAAATGGAGGTCATACTTACCTTGAGCAAACGAAATGCCATATCAGTAGGCAGCTGGGGTTAAAGGCTTTCAACCTCTTTAACCAATCATGGAAGCTCTTTATCTAGTTGCTCCTCTGGCAGGACGGAGGCCAAATGTCCAAGAGTGGTGATATCCTGCCCCCAGACCTGTTAAGAGAAATTGCACCTGGTTTTCAGTTCCACACCCTTGACATTAACTACTAAGAAAACATGAGCCACATCTGGAAGTAGGCGGTTCTTTGGAGAGGCCGTGCACTTCACACCCGTTCTCCAGGAAGTGGTTTTGCCATGCAAAGGCAGAGGCTTTGTTTTACTGGCAGTATAAAAAAAATAGACAAGACTGATTCTGGAAAATAGAAATCTTATCCATGAATTTGTTTCCACAAATACTTCAAATAAATAATAATCCCAAGTTGTACATTTATCCTGATTAATGAATTTTATTTCAGAGTAATTCCCTCCAATTCCTTTGTTGAAATTGCATAGACCCTTGGGTTCGCCGCCATACCCTTCCTATCCCTCACAAACCTCTCTTCTTATTTGGATGAGAGTTCTACATCCACTCTCTCCACTTTTGTATTTTATATGTTTCCCCTGCCCCCACCACGTCTCTCAGCTGTTTTCAACAATTTCTACTCCCCTACTAAAGTCATCTCTTCCCCGAAGCCGCTCACTACCACTCCTGCCATTAATCCTCACTACCACTTTAAATCTGTACCATCATTTTATTCCAATACCCATTATTCTCCTTGCTTCCTCTTCATGTTAAGATTGTGGTGGACATAAAAAAGAGACTCCTGCAACTCTGATTCTATTAAATTACCCTAGAATCTCACTCCGTCACTTTCTTTTTCAAAAATAATTATTACACTTAATGTTCCTTAATACTTAAGTATTATAGCATTGTTTATCTTTGATTTTGTTTTACATATCTGACTTGATATGCATTAGATACTTGGTATGGTACAATACAGGGTTTTACAAACTTTAGTCATCTACAAGAATAGATATCACAAGTCTGGATCAAGAGAAGGAATTACATTTTGTTTGTATTTCATCGAATGAAGTGCATATGCAAAGGTAGAGGGAGGGGTAGTCTTGAGTATGAATCAGTCGTCTCACTAAATGGTACAGCTCTAATCCATCATCCTCTGCGCTCTGTCCTTTCCCCACTTTTCCAACTCACCTCCTGGAGACTGGGGATGGTTTCAAGAAGAAACATCTAACAGGCTGAGTAGGCTTCAAAGAGAAGTGTGACTAGAGGAGCGTCTACAGTGGCAGCAAACTGGCCTGCTAACATCTCAATGACTGCAGAAAAATAAAAAATAAATCACAGTTAAAGTTCAAAGGCTTAGGTTTTGCATTTATGTGCACATTTACCACCGTGCCTGGTAGGACATACTGAACAAAAACAGTGCAATGTGTCTACTGACAGCAAATGATTTTTTGCGGGTATTAGACTCAATTCACAGAGGTTTTCTTTGACTCTCATGGGTCATGTAATGTCATCCATTTCAGTCCTGCATCGTATTGCACTTTTTTAGCATTCTAGACTCTAGATATTACATGGTAATAATTCCAAATTACTGCAACTCACTGTATTGAACTCAAAAGAATGAAAGAACAAATATGTATCACCACGGTGTTTAATACTTAAAATTTGCAACAAAGTAATTCTATTTTGCACGGTGTTGTTGTTTGTGGAATAAGATTGGAGAAATTAGATTTTGCACAAGTTAATATTGTATGAAGATATTGGCCCTCTGGGCCAAATAACAAAAAAATGAATATAAAAATATAACATATGATGCATCAAAGCATTCCGTATTACTAAATATGTGAATAATTTAATGTGCTTAACAAAGAAGTGCTGGTTCGGGTATCACCAGAGTAAAAAGTGGTGTAATGATTCACTATTTTGCTCCTCAGGAAGGAAGAAACTGAACCAATTTAATCTCACACATCTGAAAAAACACTGATTCACTCAATTTTCTATTTTAAACATAACAAAAAGTGTGGAATCACATTTCCCCCTTTTCTGTCCTATTATTGTAAATGTTTAGTTGGGAGCAAATCGTGCTTCCCGCATTCTCTATTTTTCAAGTGGCAAAATTGGTTAAAATATTTTAACACCATGATTTGCACCAGTCAAAACCTTTACTTAATATGGTGCTTAGTTTGCATTGTGTGAGCTGTAGGTTGCAAAAAGATGTCTGTGCCAATTAAATGAACAAATACCTCTTGATAATTGTGTACGGTTTCTACAGATTTTAATGCTCCTCTTCCTATAGAGGTAATTTCATAACTTAAGACCTGATTCTGGTTTTGTCAGATGGGTATCCCGTCATAAACCTGATGGAGAACCGGTCCGTCTAATTACAGGTACAATAAGATATAAAGGATTTGTAATAAGTCCGCGGGAACAGACGCCAAGTTCCTAATGGAGCAATTCTTCCACCAAACTCTAAATCAGGCCCTTAGATTTTTGTTACTAAAAAGAATAGGTTGTTTCCTGGAGGTGTGCTCTTCAGACAAGAGCGATGCGGTCCCCTCATGACATGGTAAACTTGACACAGCAGCACACATGCAAGTTCAGTTGGCAGATGTACTAGAATGTAGTGTTGTTACACTTTATGCAGACCAATTTTGCAGTTGAATTCTGATTTGGGCCACAAATGAGAGTTCAATGAAGATAAGTTATCACTTGTTGAAAACTATGGGATGAATATGGACTGTTATTCTCTGCACTGATCAGACAGAGAGAAATTGTGTCTCTTTGCATGAAGGGTGTTCTCAGGTAATGTTACAAAAGGGAACTTAATAAAGGTGTCCTTTCCCCACACTCCCCCAACCATAATACAGAACCTCACCCTGCCACCAGTGCAGGTACACACCAAGGCTAAACCAATATTTCTGGTTGACTGTAGAAGCAGTCTTCATTACAGGATAGAACGTTCTGAGAATCAGACCTAGGTGTGGTTCAATTTCTGGTCCTGCAAGGGAAAATAAAAAAAACAATGTTAATTAAAAGAAAGACAAATGCCAACTTAAAATGACGAGTGTGCTGCAAACTTCATGTGTTTGTTACGATACATATTGAAAAATAACTTGGCGCATGGCTTTCTAAGATTTCCACTCAGCAACAAATGAAACTTCTAACCTCTGAGGATAAAGGGAACCAGATTTCACCAGATTTTTTTTTTCACAACCGTGTTTATTGATTGATTAGGCAGAGCATAAATACAGTTCTCCACAATCAGGAGGACACTGTCAAATGGCAGACATATATCAAGGTGTATTCAAACCTAATCACTCAAAACGCCCCCCGCCTGCCCCCCTCACCCCCCCTACCACCCAAGGCCCCAACTACCCACCCCTTATCCCACCCTAATCCAATGCACGTGATCACCTTCAACCGCAGTACATGAATAGAGTACAGCAATCATCGAGTCCCCATCTACAGGCAGTCCATCGTCCGAGTCTGTTGGGGGCTCCAAAGTTAACCCCCTGTAGTCTGCCTACCGTTTCCAGATCTTGTAATGTTTCCGGGGGCATCCCCTGGCTTCAAACACAGGTAACCCTAACCCCATGAAATAATCCAGGCCCGCTTTCCAGGCATTCAGTGGAGGAGCACGCTCACCCTTCCATGCCCTCGCCAGGTCTCGCTTGGCAACTACCAGGCCTAACAACAAGAGGTGACGTTTGTAGATGTTCCCACCCACATTCTCCAGGATATGCAGAAGACCCAGCCTGGGCGTACGGGGAAGATCCCACCCCAGCACCTCCGACAAACAATTCCACACACCGTTCCAGAACCGGGTCAGACCCACACATGACCACACCGTATGCAATAGTGTACCTCTCTCATTCCCACAGTGCAGGCAATCCGGAGTCGCAATTAGGCCAGCCTTCCATAGTCTCTCCCTGGTGTAATAGGCCCTATGCAGGTATTTAAATTGTATTAACCAGAGTTGCACGGCAATGGCAGCCCCACGGGGGGATTCCAGGGCCTCCCTCCAGTCATCCTCGTCCAATGGACCAATATCTGTTTCCCAGGATTCTTTCAGCGGTAGTAAGGAAGAGGAGCAATGGGTGACCAGTGTTTGGTAGATTTGGGATACTTTTTTATCCCCTAGGTCTCCCATGAAGAGCTTGGCTTCCACTGGACTGAATTCGGGGAGCTGATCCTAGCCAACCAGACTAGGTGCAAGCGCATGACGGAATTGTAGATATTTCAAGAATTCGGTCTTGGGCACACTAAATTCAGCGCTGAGTCCCAGTCACCAAACTCCGTCAGCGAGGCCAGTGCGGGGAGCTGTCCATTTTTCCACAGTGGGGTTTCTGCCGTCAGTCTACCCCACCAGTCTACCCCACCAGCCCATGCGGCGCAGTACTTGTCTCCAAATCATGAAGACCACCTGTGTGACTTGCGGCAGCCTCCTCCGTTGCCCAGCCGAGTACAATAGCGTATGTAATGTGGTATCTCCCATCAACAAGCGTTCGAGGGCGTATGCAGGGTCACTTCTATCGTCGTACCACCATTCATTTAGAACCAACAGGTTGGAGGCCTGATAGTAGGACAGGAGGTCAGATGTGGCCAGACCCCCACAATATGTGGATAGGAAGCAAGTACGCAGCGCCACCCTGGCGGCACCCCCTGCCCACAGGAAGAAAACAAGTTACTTACCTGTAACTTTAGTTCCCCAGTATTGGTAACTTTCATAGATTCCCATGCTTTGCATCATTCCCCGTCGTCGGAATTGGAGTCTCGGTAACAAAAATACCATAGCTGTAGGTACAAAAGACAATGGAAAAAAGGCCTAGGCCTCATTCCCTTTTGTAGCATATCACCCTCTTTGTATAAAAGAGACCAAACGTTGGCATCAGCCAATCAGAAGTGCTTCACCACTTAGAACCTTCCTGAAGGAACCTCAGAGCCTCAGATTTTCGTAGCCGTTGTGTACTTAGACACCATATCTGTTGTAGGCTGAGCTTTCCCCGGGGAGGTGGGTGGGCGCATGGGAATCTATGAAAGTTACCAATACTGGGGAACTAAAGTTACAGGTAAGTAACTTGTTTTCTTACCCCAGTATTGGAACTTTCATAGATTCCCATGCTTTGTATCAGAGTAGCAAGCAGTTGGCAAGATAATCACATTTTGCATCGTAAATTATAGCAATAGATAACATGACATTAGATACAAAATGTGAAAAATTGAAGGTGGGAAAGAAAGGAAAGCTCACCGTTAGTGGAAGAGGTTCCTCAGGACAGCCTGTCCTACTGCTGCATCATCTTGTTGCAGAGATTCCAAGCAGTAATGCTTGGTAAAGGTATGAACGCTGCTCCAGATAGCAGCTCTGCAGATATCCTTAATTTGCACCCCCGCGAAGAGGGCTGTTTAAGAAGCCACAGATCTTGTGGAATGTGCTCGTATCTTTCCAGTCAGAGGTTTTCCTGCAGCCTTGTGACAATGTAAAATGGCACTCGTGATCCATCTTGAAACACCCTGTTTGGATAGTGGAAGGCCTTTACTCGGTCCCCCGAAGGCCACAAACAGTTGAGAATATTTTCGAAAACCTTTAGTACGTTCCAAATAGAATTTCAAGCATGGCTGCACATCCAACGAATGCAATGCTTTCTCTGCTGGCGTAGAAGGTTGAGGGAAGAACGTCTTCAGAATGACCGGTTCATTCAAGTGGAAATCCGAGGGAACCTTTAACATGAACCTAGGGTTAGTCCTCATGATCACAGTGTTCCTCTTGAATTGAAGGAAAGGTTCTTGGATGGTCAAAGCTTGTAATTCTCCTACACGCCGAGCCGACGTGAGAGCAAGGAGGAGAGCCAATTTCCACGAAAGATATTTGATGTCAGAACGATGGACTGGTTCAAATGGTAAGTAATTCTTTATTGTTTGATTAATTAAAATCTTACAATACTTCCATTACAAAAACATTTTCAATTTATACAATACAATAAAAAAAGAAGGTATTTCTTTTATCCTTAAAATTGAGATGATTGGACTTAAATAAAAATATAGTAAATTTTTTTAATCTATTTATTTGTTTATGATTTCATAAAAGCTTTTTTCCTCAGCTACTTTTCTAATTTGGTAGTTATAATTTTTAAAAATTTTACAAAGGCAACGTTCATAACTATATCATTTGGATCAAGACAAATTTTCAATGCCTGCCTGCATGTTCTTGTGGCCCGAAGATTAAAATGAGGTTTAAGTAATGCACATCTTTCCCTGCTAAGGCCAGGACAGATACATAGGAGATGTACAATATTTTCTTCTCCACCTTTGCAAAGTCTACACAATAAACTGGAGTTAGTTTTTTTCCATGGCAGAGCGTGACTAAGGCCTGGCAGAATTCCAAATCTTGCATTCATGAAACATTGTTTACTTTTCTCAGACCACGGTATCTCCAAGTATTCTTGCACTTTCTTTTTTTCATATCCATTTATTACTCTCCACGCGTGCTTTCTTTTTGCCAGCACGTTTTTATCATGTAATAGTGATAAGTAACTGGTTGTTCGATTCACTATTTTTTTAAACGATCCATTGTTTATTGTATTGTTCCATATATGCATCAGTGAAAACTCCTCTAGTGCATCATGAAGATATCTCCCAGCAAGTGATTTTTTATTATTATTTACTTCTTGCCAGAGTATTTGTGAAATTTTATTATCATGGTCATTCTTAAACCTTCTTTTTTTATTGTATTGTATTGTATTGTATAAATTGAAAATGTTTTTGTAATGGAAGTATTGTAAGATTTTAATTAATCAAACAATAAAGAATTACTTACTTACCAGGTTCAAATGGACCCTTCATAAGTTGAGAAAGGACCAGATTCAAATGTCATGTAGGAGGAGGCGGTCTCACCGGTGGATAGACCCTGAACAAGCCCTTAAGAAATTGCTTGATTATCCTGGAAGACCACAAGGAAGGCCCGGATTCTGTCCTTCTGAACCGTGACAAAGCAGCCAAATGGACCTTAATTGATGAATGGGCTAGTCCAGATTTGGCCAAAGACAGCAGGTAAGGTAGGATCTGATGAGGCTTGGAATTGAATGGATCAATGCTTTGTTTTCGACACCAACAACAAAATCTTTTCCACTTAAGGCTGTAAGTTTTGTTCGTTGAAGGAGCCCTTGCTTGGGACAGAACTTCCTTAACCTCCCTTGACAATGGCAGGTTCATAAATTCTCGCTGTTCAGGAGCCATGCAGTCAGGTGTAACGACTGAGGATGTGGATGCAAAATTTGTCCGCCGGACATCGTGAGAAGATCCGGCAGAATCCTCAAAGGCAAGGGAGGAGCTATCGAAAACAGATGGAGCTCCGTGAACCAGAACTGCCTCGGCCAAGCCGGGGCTATCAGGATCATCCTGCACGGTTCCACCTTGAGTTTCCTGATCAGTCGTGGTATCAGAGGAATGGGAGGAAAAGCGTAGACAAATGTCTTCGACCAGGCTATCGAAAGGGCATTTCCCAGTGAATCTTGATGGGGAAGCCTGCTTGCGTAAGACCGGCATTTCTTGTTGGTCGGAGTGGCAAAAAGGTCGATGTCCGGCCTGCCCCACAGGCTGAAGACTTGTTACAAGACTTTCTGATTCAACTCCCATTCGTGGCTGACCAAGGATGACCTGCTCAGTCTGTCGGCGTTTTCGTTTAGGACGCCTGGCAAGTGTTCTGCCGTCAGTGACATCTTGTGCTGGATCGCCCATTCCCAGACCTGCTGAGCCTCTAGCGACAATGGGCGCGATCTGGTCCCTCCTTCCTTGTTCACATAGTGCATGGCCGTGGTGTTGTCCGTCCTGATAAGCACTTGTGAACCTTCCAGGCGAGGAAGAAACGCTTGCAGAGCCAGTCGTATCGCCCTGAGTTCCAACAGGTTGATGTGGAGGCGTTTTTCCTGGGGTGACCAATGACCGCTGACATGTAGGTCCTGCATCACTGCTCCCCAACCCTCCAATGACGCGTCCGTCGTTATCACTTGTGGAGACGGGTCGTTTGCGGAGGATAGACCTTGGGACAAGTTGTTTTGATCTGTCCACCATAAGGCCGCTTCCTTCATCTCTGGAGTGATTATCACCCTGTCGTCGAATGAACCGTGGACTTGCTTCCACTGATTGTCTAGTTGCTCCTGCTAGGGACGCATCTTCAGTCTGCAATGGGGAATTAGTGGGATACACGATGATATCACTCCCAGCAGAGACTTGTAGCGGCGTACTGAAAGAGACTTTCTTGTTTGTAAGTCTTGGGCCATGGTTTGTAATTTCTGCCTCCTCTCCGGAGTAGGAAAAGCTCATCCGGAGTAGGAAAAGCTCATGATAGCTTCGAATCCAAGATGGCTCCCAGAAAAAGAGCCCTTCTGGACGGGACCTGGCAAGATTTCTCGTTGTTCAGAGTGAGTCCCAGGTTCTGAAATAAATTGGTACATGCTTGAACCGCCTTCAGCGCTGCTTCTCTGGACGGAGCTTTCAGTAACCGGTCGTCCGGATAGGGGAAGACCTGAAACTTGTGTTTTCGCAGGAAAGCTGCTACTGGTGCCAGCACCTTTGTGAAAATTCTTGGGGCGGAGTCCAAAGGGTAAAACCCTGAACTGGTAATGGCTGTTGGCTACTGTGAATCGCAGAAACCTTCTGTGCGCTGGGTGAATCGGAACGTGGAAATAGGCATCCTCGAGATCGAGTGTGGCCATGAAATCCCCCGGGCTGATCAGCTTCAAGATGTCCTGGAGGGACACCATCCAGAAGGACAGAGAAATGAGATAGGTGTTTAGCCCCCTTAGGTCTAAAATGGGGCGCCACTTGTCGAGCGTCTTCTTCACCAAGAAGAACCTGGAATAAAATCCTTGACCTCTTTGGTTTGAGGGAACTGGCTCTATCTCTCCTTTCCGGAGCATCTGTTGAACTTCGAGCCGAAGGAGACGCTGGTGTTTTGATGGAGTGGCAGCCGGGGGCTTGGGTGGAGGGACTTGTGTGAATTCCAAGGTATGCCCTTTCCGAATGATGTTGAGCACCCAACGGTCCGATGTTATCTTGGACCAGTTCTGAAGGTATTTGTTGACCCTGCCTCCAACTGATGACTTCCTGAAGGAGGGTCCAGTAGGAAGAGCCAGGAGGCCGCTATTGGCGCTTGGACGAATCTCGTCCTCGTGCCCCCTGCTTTCCTTTATTGTAAGGCCTGGAGTAATTGGAAGACTGGCCCTGCCACTGCTGGTAAGGCTGACGGTATTGCTGGGAACCTGAGCCTGTGGTGGAATAGCGTTGTTGTT
Source organism: Lissotriton vulgaris (assembly GCF_964263255.1). Lineage (NCBI taxonomy): Eukaryota > Metazoa > Chordata > Amphibia > Caudata > Salamandridae > Lissotriton > Lissotriton vulgaris. The sequence goes on along the minus strand of NC_141689.1, from coordinate 1,230,056,556 downwards.
GGAAGGATCCTCTGTAATTACCACCCCTGCCTCTGGATCCCTTGAAAGGAGACTTCCTGTATTGAAGGGTCCCCAAGGACCTAGCAGTCTCTGTGTCCTTTTTTATATCTTGCAGGGTGTCGTCAATGAGTTTGCCGAACAATGCTTCTCCATCAAAGGGGAGATCCAAGACGTTATTCTGAATCTCGGGCAGGAACCAAGTAGCCTTAAGCCATCCTTGGCGACGGAGTACTGCCGCTCCAGCCAATGAACGGAATGCAGTAGTTGCAATATCCATTGCACAATCGATGATTTCCATCGACGTCGTCTCTCCTTCCTGTAAAATCTTCTTTGCCTCAGACGTAGATTTGGGAGGCAGCTGGTCAAGGTACGGGGCGACATCGCACCAGAGTTGGCGGTCGTACCTACCCAGAATCGCTAAGGCATTAGCCGCTCGCACCAGCAAACTTGCCATCGATGAGAATCTTTTTCCCACGTTATCCAACCTCCGCCCTTCCTTGTCCGGAGGAGTTGTTAGTGGTGCAGAAGGGTTTCGTGATTTCCTCTGCGCCGCCTGCGAGATCACAGAGTCTGGTCTTGGATGACCTGTCAAGGCCGCAGGAGCATCATCGATCGCCTTGTACTTTTTATCGAGACGCGGTAGCACCGGGACCACCGTCGCCGGGTGTGTCATTGCCTTTATGCCCTCTTTCCATAGGTGATCCACAATAGGAATGGACCTGGCAGTTTTCCGAAAGGGTTCCTTAAAATCATATAAGAAACAATCTGTGGTAACCTTAGGCATGGCCAATTTAAATCTTGCCGCAGCTCTCTCCATCAGCTGACGGAAGCCCCCAATGTCCGCTGGCGGGGAGTCCGCCGGGTCTGGAATTGGTGATGCGGGATGCTCAATAACATATTCATCATATTCCGTGTCGGGATTAGAGACATGATCTGACTGCTGGTCCTCATCCGAGGAATCATCAACATCATGGGTCCCTGGCAATCCAGAGGAATCTTGTTGGAAGGACGCTTGAGGCTGAGGGGAAGCTGGAGCCGGAAAAGTAGGTGGCACCAATGAAGCCGGAGTCCTTGAAGGCGTAGCAGGCGCTGACGTAACTGGAAGAGGTCTACTGGCCTTAGATTTATAGTCCTGTAGCATCTTATGCAGATCTTGAAGGAAAGACGCTGGCACTGTAACCATTTCCTGTTCAGGTTGCTGCTGCTGCAGCTGAAGATGACCACTCTCCTCGTGGCCGTATTCGCCCTCTGAGTCAGTGTCCTGGCATTTGACAAAAAGCTGGGAGGGACTATTGGCATAGCTATATGCATCTTGTTCATCCTCCTCTGATTCTTCCTCTTGAAGGAGCATGGTTGGTAACAGAGGGGACACAGTCCTCGGAGAAGTCATTTCTGGCATGATCCGCGTCACAGAAATGGTAATCCGCTTTTCTGTGGATAATATTGTCGGTTCCGTAGTCGACGGTTGTATGTGCGCCGTCGAGATAGGCGTCGTGGACGTCGTCGACGATGAAACTGTCGACACGCCAGCCATTGTCATAGTCACCGTAGTAGTCGGCGACGCCCTCGTCGACGAGACTGTAGTCGTCGACATCGTCGTCATCGTCGCCGTCGGTAACATCGTCGTCGGCACCATCGCAGCCTTTGTCGTCGACAGGACTTTCGTCGTTGACGGGGCTTTCATCGTCGACGGGACCTTCGTCGTCGACGGGACCTTCGTCGTCGACGGGACTGTGGTCGTCTACGACTCCTTCGTCGACACCCTTGTAGCTGATACCTTCGTCGTCGGCGTCTTCGGTTTCTCCGTCGACGGGGAGGACTCCGCCGTCGACGGTAGCGTCGTAGACGAACCTCCTGTCGACGGAGTCTTCGACGACGTCGAAACTGATTTAGGCGTCTTCGTCGACGGGCCTTCCGCTGTCGACGTCTTCGTCGTCGAGGACTTAGAACTCCTCTCAGAAGACTGGAATGAAGGTGTTTTGAAGGCTGTAGCAGTCTTCTCACCTGTAGAAGGCGTAGAAGGTCCATCCCTCTCCTTTACACTGCTGTGAGGAGATTTGCTGGGACCTGGGCTCTCAGACTCACTGGGGGTCTTTTTAGAGGCCTTTGAAGATCTTCCCAAAGAAGTAGAAGGGGAACCCCTACCCCTTTTCACTGACCTTCTTGTAGAGGACATCGATCCTGCATCCTCACTGTCACTTGAGACAGTATCCTTCCTTGATTTAAGCTTTTGAAGCCATGTCAGGAGCCTACCCTCACGGTCCCGGAGGGTTTTGGTGGAAAAAGTGCGACAGATCTTACAGTCAGCAGCCTGGTGGTCAGGATAGAGGCAATAAATGCAGTCATTATGCTTATCCTCCACAAAAAGCCTTTTCTTGCCACAGGTGGAACAAGGCTTGAAAAGGGCTTTTTTCTTCTCAATTTCCGACATCCTGGAAGGCAGCAACAATCCTGAAGTGAATCTGGAAGATTCTGAAGAAAATCCTTTAGAAAATCCTGAAGTAATCCTTTTGAAGAGTAGAAGTTGAGCAGAGCTCAAAGGAGACTCCCTAGCACAACGTGCGGTAGAAAATCTGAGGCTCTGAGGTTCCTTCAGGAAGGTTCTAAGTGGTGAGGCACTTCTGATTGGCTGATGCCAAAGTTTGGTCTCTTTTATACAAAGAGGGTGATATGCTACAAAAGGGAATGAGGCCTAGGCCTTTTTTCCATTGTCTTTTGTACCTACAGCTATGGTATTTTTGTTACTGAGACTCCCATTCCGACGACGGGGATTGATACAAAGCATGGGAATCTATGAAAGTTCCAATACTGGGGTAAGCGGCCCAGCACCGAATTTACCCGACTGAACCACTGTGGTTCGATCTTATGCGGGTGGTTCTGCAATTGATACAATAGGCGCGGAAGGGCGACCGTCTTGAAAATTGCAGACCTACCGTAGATGTTGAGGGGCATGCGAGACCATGACTTGATATCTGATTGGACTCTATCCCACACAGGCAGCACGTTGCTCTCCCATGCGATATCAGCGGACTCGGACAGGAAGACTCCTAGGTATTTCAGACCCCGACCGCCACCTGCAAGGCCGATGCCCAGGGGTATACACCCGTCTCCCCGCCCAGCACCCAGAGGGTGGACTTGCGCGGGTTGAGAAAAAGTCCTGACACCTCACCAAATATACGCATTATCTCCAGTATTCGAGGGCCAGATCGGTTAAGATCGGTAAGAAAGAAAAGGACATCGTCCGCATACAGCGCAATTCTATCTGAGAGTCCTGCTCCCCACACAAAGCCACGAAGCTGCGCGTCGATGCGCACCCAAGAGGCCAAAGGTTCCATGGCCAGCGCAAAGAGGTATGGGGACAGAGGGCACCCCTGTCGGGTTCCCCTGGCAATCGAGAATTTCTCTGAGATCGCCCCTGACACATGTAACGAGGCAGTGATGTCTGTATATAGCAGCTTGACATATGAAATAAACACCGGGCCCAGGTTGAGGCGTGGCAAGAGAGCGAACAGGTATGTCCAGCTGACCGAATCGAACGCCCTGTCGATGTCTGCCGGTAATAATGCCGCCTGTTCCCCAGTGGCCCCCATAGCGTCCACTGCCGCCTGCGCTCGTCTGATGTTGTGTCGTGTCGCCCTATGCGGCATGAAGCCCGCCTGATCCGGATGGACCAAGTCGGCTACATATGGGAGAAGGCGGTTTGCCAACGCTTTAGCCAGTAGCTTGGCTTCAATGTTGAGCAGGGATATGGGGCGATATGACTCATGTCAGTCAGGTGGCCTACCCGTTTTCTGAAAAACTACAATTTCAGCGTGGCGCCAGTCCGCCGGCAAGCTACCCTGTTCCCGCACTGTCTCCAGTGCCCTCCTATAGTGTGGTCCCAATTGAAGGTGGAACTTCTTATAAAATTCGCAGGGGAACCCACTCGGCCCAGGCTCCTTACCCGTGTTGAGTTGCCCTAGCGCATCTCCTAGGTCCTCAGCCGTAAGGGGGAGGTCCAGGGATTTCCTGGCGTCGTCTGAGACTGCACGAGGTGGCAGGTCAGCAATGAATTTGTCTGTTGCATCCGGCGGGAGGCTGTCCCGGTGAGCATATTGCTCCGCGTAGTAGTGGGCGAAGCTCGTCGCCAGAGTCGCGGGGTCCGTTATGGCAATTCCCTCACCGTCGGTGAGGCCCGGTAGTGTGACTGGCTGCAGGGTGTGCTGACATAGCCTATGCAGCATGGTGCAGGACTTATCGCCCCACTGATATACCCTGCTCCATGTGGCTAGCCACGCCTGCCGATCCTCGTCCATTAAGACAGAAGCGTAGGATTGCTGTGCTTGCAGGAGCAGCCGTACCGCCACTTCATCCCCCCTCCCCTGACACCGCCGTTCTAGCACCTCCACCCGCGCCGCGGCGGCGACAATGGCCTCACGGCGGCGGCGACGGGCCGCAGTACACCATGCTATGTCTTTGCCCCTCAATGTGGGCTTCATGGCCTCCCAGACTGTCACCCCGTCCACACCCTCAACTAGATTCTCCTGCCAGTAGTGGGCAACTGCACTTCGCATATGTTGAGTATAGTCTGCCTGTTGAAGATGCCACGAGGACATCCTCCATCGGAATGGTTGACGTTACTTGTGCAACTCAACCCGCACCGCAACAGGGGAGTGGTCGGACAGTCCTCTAGGTTGAATTGTGGCCTCTCTCCCCCTATCAAGGAACGATCCCGGCACGAACACGCAGTCCAGCCATGAAAATGAACCATGCACAGCAGACACATACGTATATTCTCGCGCCATGGCATGCAAATGTCTCCAAACATCCACCCAGCCCAATCCGTCCACCATCGCTCTCAGTCGTGTAGGGGAGGCAGCCACCACAGTCCCCTGTAGCCTCCTGCGGTCTAGGCTCATATCCATAACATCGTTCCAGTCACCACCTATCACGGCTAGGGATTCCGGGATATCCGCCCACAGTTCAAATAGCCTCTCAGCCAGGGACCACTGTAAAGGGGGAGGGGCATACACACTACCAAACACCACCGGTTCAGTACCAATCATGCCCTTGACAAACACATAGCGACCCTGCCGGTCAATCCATTGACGTTCATGAGTGTAGGACAACCTTCGATGAATCAGAACAGCCACTCCCCTTGAACCCCTGGAGAACCCAGCATGAAATACCTGTTGGTAACCAAATCTCTGCAGGCTAAGCACCTTTGTCCCCATCATGTGCGTCTCTTGCAACAGCATCACATCGGCTGAGTCCCTTTTACCCCATCGCAAGACTGCCCCTCGCTTAATTTTGTCCAACATCCCCCTGACATTCCAGCTTAATACACGCATAGATTCCCTGGCGAGTCCCTGCATTGACATATCAACCATAGTCACAATGGAAAAATCCTTGAGGAGCCCAGAACCCGGCCCAGACACTCAATGCTATAAACTTCAAGGTATTAGAGATCACGTGCACCCCCTCAAATAACCCCCCACCCCCCGTCACACCCCTCCAACACTGCCCCCCCAACTCCCAAACACCCTTCTCCCACCCCCCTCCCCTATACCTCATGGAACACTGAAGTACCTGTCGCGGCATGGGGAACTTCGGGCCCAAAACAGTGCGCCCAAAGCCAACCATGCCAATGGATCCCAACTATGCCCACCAACTAAAGAGACCCCCCCTCGGGCCCCCCCCCATCTGTGGGGGAACTAGGCAGCCCTACAAATCAGTACCCCGAACCCCATTCCACCACCACCCTCTGAGCCCAAGCGAAGAGAGGCAGTCAGGCTCCACCAATACTGTTCCCCATGAACCAAACCAAGGTCTGTGTTGTACAGCACCGGGTGCTCACTGTTCGGCTGATGAAGGAGTCACGCATAGCCCTCCGATGAATCCTTCAGTGGGCAAGTGGCAATTGAAGAGAGTCGGACTCCCACAGGGTTCAGTTTTCTTTCCCCGATTGATCGGTGTCGAATTGTGTCTCATCCGGCAGGCCACTGCGGGACAGGGAGCGTTTCCGTGACCGAGATTTCCTGTGTCGTTTACCCCTGGCAGCGGGGTCACCCCTCTCCTGTGACGATCCACGCAATGGTCCACGCGATGGTCCAGAGCCCAGGCCTGGTATGGCGTTCGACCGGATTCTGACTGTCTCATCTGTCCATCTGAAGACATCCTCTGGAGTATCAAAGAAATGGGTTTTCGACTGAAAAATTACCCGAAGGCGGGCTGGATACAGCAATGAGTATTGTATCTTTAGTCCACGCAGTTTGGCCTTCGCTGCCAGGAAGGAGTGATGTTGTTGCTGTACCTGTTTAGTATAGTCCGGGAAACTCATAATCTTATGATTATCGAACAGAAGAGCCTCCTTGGCCCTCGCCTCCCACAGTATTGCATCTCTGTTGTGGAAGTTCAGTATTTTGGCTATGACCGGCCGATGCCATTCTTCAACGGGTGGCTTCTGCATCAGGGCCCTGTGAGCGCGCTCCACCACAAAGCATTGTGACAGAGCGTCCGGGGGAAGCCAGCTCTCCAGCCACTGTGTCAAGAATCTATCCATGGGCCCCTTCTCACAATCCTCCGGAAAACCCACGAAGCGGAGGTTATTTCTGCGTGCTCGCCCTTCGGCATCCTCGGAGCGCCAGGCCCTTTTGAATCCTGTCCATCTCAGCCACCTTCTGTTTCAATGTGCTCACATCACCTTCCACTCCCGTGATCCTGGTCTCGGCCTCCGTGATGCGGGCTACTGCGTTGCAGAGATCCTGTCGCAGCAAGGTCACATCGGCCCCCACCGCTCCTATTTTAGCGTCTAGCATGTCTCTTGACTGGGTGATGGCCGCCATCAAAGCCGCGTTGTCGGGCCCTGCACCCTGGCCACCGCCGGAGGCACCGGGTCCCCCACTGGGTCCAGTAAATTTATCAATGGGCCCCTGTTTGGCGGAGCCACTTCCACCTCGCCTCTAGTCATGGCTGGGACGTCCAGGTGGGCTGCTCCGTACCAGTAGTAGATCCTCAGCTCACCACAGCCCAGGTCCGACGCCCACTAGAAGTGTCCAGGTCTACTGAATCCGAGGCCGGGGTGGACTCACTGGTCACGCCACTGCGCCACAACCGCCACCACACAGCTCCTCCAGGACCCAGGCGCCCAGCCAGCAGGGGCCCACGGTCGTCTCTCGGGCCGGGATCGCGGCAAGGCGCCGGAGATGTTCTTGAGGCCGCAGGCGGGTCGCCCAAGCCCCCCCGGGGAGGTCAGCCCCAGGTCCGATCCCCCGCCACCGGGGGTCGCAAAACTCCAGGCCCCGGCTTCCAGGCCCCCACACAGGCCACCACCGTCCTCACGGCCCCCGCCGCCTGCACAGAGATCGGGGGGGCGAAGGGGCACAGCAGAGCTCCCAGTAATTATTCGCCCAGTTAAATGGGCAACTTTCTTTTTTGAAAAATGTGACTGCAACTCCTTTTTAACATGGTTCACACAAGTAAGACCTAATCACAATTTTTGCATCTTTGTGCAGTCTGCATCTCTGCATCTACAGCAAAGTTTATATTAACTTTGCAGCAGGAAGCAAGTAGGGCATTTAGCCAACACAATGCTCCAGGCAATGTAACTTTTTACAGCTCATGTAAGGCAATCAGCCTCCATCAGTAAGCGAAAAATAAAGTTTCACATTGTCTTTTCCCTGGATTCCCTGGATTCCCTTGCACCTTTTTATAATGGTGATGAAGGAGTGCGGAATTAGAGCAGGATTGCTGCATTTTTACAGAAATCCAAAATCCTTGTACGTAGAAAGACTTCATAGATAAGTAGTTAGTTGGTGTAGAGATGTTTTAGTTTTTAACGTTGATTAGCAAGAGACATAATAAAACAACACCTGTAAGGAACATCTGGTGCTGGCATGTGGTGCTGGAATTGATTACGAAAGACAACAAATCTAAAACAATATGTATCTTTTTAACATAATAACCAAAATAGCAGCAATACATGTTTATCCTACAAAAATTGCTGTCGGTGTACCTATATTTAAGATGCAACCATTCACTTCAAAGGCCTCTTGCTGGAAATCCATATTGGAAGTAGCACTGAGATGTTTGTTTCTTTAATGAGCACTGTCCGGAAAGCTATCTTCTTAGAATTGATTTGCATACCCAATATGACATGGGGTCGCAACAGATAGTGTTGCGGTTTTATTTCTTCCTGTTCATTGTCAAATTCCTCACAAATTAAGTGTTTCAACTATATGGGTTGAAATGACAAAGTCATGGGCTTCTATTCTCAATGCCAACATTAGTTTGAAATATATGTAGAAAAGAACTTAAATATGCCCTCTGTGGCTTTTTTCCACTTTCAATTCGCATTGAACATTGAACATGCAATGCTAGTGATTGACCCACTTTCAAACAGCCCTGTAAAATGTATAAATCCACCATACTGTCATGGGCTTATACAAAATGTGACACACTTTATTAAGGGACCAGAAAGAAGAAGCCAACATCTGTCAGGGCATGCTTCAAAGCCAACTATCTGTGTATTTGAGTGGTGTGATGACATGAGCCAAAATAGTCAGATAAAACTATCTGCAGCCAGATTTAAAAGCAATGTAGAATGGATAGATTGCCACAGATCACAGTGTTCCATAATATCATACCATTTTTGAAATTACCGTATTGAATTGTTATTTGATGGATGGCCCAAAACACAATCTCCTCTGGAATAGATGGCACCATGAATAGATTTACGATCCCAGAAGATATTGACCGTGGTATCCACTTGGTAAGAGCAATTTGACACATTAAAGCCATCCTTTCAAGTTCAGCAGAATTCTCCTAAATATGTAGAAATAGGAAATATTGGTAATTTAAATGATTTATGACAAGGAAGACGAGACAAACAAATCCAAAACAAGAATTAAGTACAAAGTATCAGGTATGGAGATGATATTGTGAAACAGGAAATGCCTAAACACATCATTTTGGGACTGATTATGAGTTTGGCAGATGGGATACTCCGTCAAAAACGTGATGGATATGCCGTTCGCCATGCTACAAGTTCCATAGGATATACTGGAATTGTAATACAGCGGACAGGATATCCCTCACGTTTGTAACAGAATATCGCTGCCTACCAAGCACTTAATCAGGCCTTAAAACTCAATCAACAATAAGATAGACCCAGAGCAGATACGAGAAATGTATTCACTCCTTAAAATAGATGAAGTAGAACCAGGAGTTTCCAAAACAGACTGAGCACCAGCAGCAAGAACTTTTAAAGGATAAAAACGGGTCATATATAAAATTATAAATATAGTGGTGCACCCAGTACATAAATAAAAAGTCCATAGCAATATCAGAAATTTTTGTCTCTTCTTTATTTCACATCCAATATACTTATATTTTTATCAGTGTCTGTCTTTCTGCACTGCAGAAGTATTTAAAAGTGACTGATACCCTTTAGGGTGTGCACCAAATATATTTCATGGGACAAGCTGGGACGTGCGCGCTATTTTACCTAGCCGATTTCAGTATTTGTATGGGGCATATACAATAAGAAATAATTAATTGCATTTGGCTGTTCTCTAGACCTTTATTGCCTTAGTGTTTTCTACATATAAAATAGCTGACTTTAGGCTGTGATTTTATTAAATATTTAACCTCTTTTCAACACAACAGAAAGATTGCAGAAGCTTTTTGATCCAAACAAATAGTACTGCCTTTAAAAATATTGAATTGATTATTTTTACAAATATTTTACCTATTTTAGGACTAACACAAATGTATTTCAAACACTCTAAAAAGGATAGACTGTTTTAGATATAAATGCAGGGACAGGGAAAATCATGATAAAACACCATGACAGTAAATCAGAAGTACCTATAATAGTATAATACATAAACTGCATCCTAATGACAATGTGGGGAATTACTAAATATGTCTACAATTGTTTAATATCGTTGTATAGCTTGCAAAAAAACGCAACCTCTCTTGCGAAGTTCTCAACTCTCAGAGGCCAGAGATAGTACAACAGTGAAACATATGTGGCACTTCCAAGCTGCTGTTCTGTTTTGCACTGCCAGCATGCATGGCTGCATGTGGAGTTTGGTACAGTCCTTAACTCCATATTCCTTCAGGGGGACGCCTGGACCTCTGAGACTCTAAGTGTCCCCTACCAAAATGTTTCTTAGTAGCTGTGCTACCTTTGCACCACTTCCCTTAAACATGTTCTGAGATCCAGTTTGCCTTTGCCAGTGCTTAGTAATTTGATAGAAACAACTGGACAAAAGTGTTCACTAATTTGTATGGAACTGAGCCTCCTAACAAATGGTGTAATGCATCTTGACACAGTGTTGGGGTGAAATGGGTGTAAATACAATGCTTGTTACAAAAGGACCAAAACATGCCTTGGCAGCATCCGCTACAAACTGGTACGGCCAAAGAGGAGCAAAACAAATGATCTAACACCACCCCCCTCCTGTGCACTTTGCTAATCTAGTCCATGTTGTGAAATGAATGGAAATCCGATCTCTGTCCCCCTTCCTCTCTCTTTTCACTGTTTTTCATACACATAAACAAATACACACGCAAACACGTATAGACATGCAGACACATTTCTGTGTGCACATCAGGCTCTAAAATAGGCCATTCATAAAGAAAATACAAATCAAGATCTACAGGAGAGCTTAACTTTTAAATCTATAAGTTTGTTACATACAGATTAAATCTATTTTGTGTTCTCAGCCCTTGCCTACATGAACATGTGGGAGGTAAAGAAGAATCTGATTCTCGGTGGCTCTACATTGCTACCTTTGTAAGATATTTAAGAAGCAGCAGTTTCTGAAAAATAGAAAACTCATGACCTACACGCTTTGGGAGTTTTCACCTAAGGTATGTGGGTCATTATTGTTTTTGTTGTCCCTCACCGCCAGGTTTTCCTTGCAGTGATGGACAAAATGAAATCATACAGTTTGAGCTAAATAGAGGGGACTTTGTGATGCCTTTATTTCAGTTCATCAGATTAAGCATTCATCGACTGAGCTACCAAGAAAACTACTGACAAAAAGGTTGTAGTCTGCCCATCTGTAAATGAGGCAGGTTGACAAAAGATTGGTGGGCAGGGTGCTCTGACACATTTACAATAGTGTAACCTGTACCACAAACTCAAAAATAAGGGCTTAATATTTGTTATAGTTTTATTAAAGGCCTTGCAAAATATATAAAAAGGGGAACAATCATATACCTGAGTTTAAATCCACTAGTTTCTCAACTAGATATAATTTGAGTATCATATTGTTACAGAGAAATATTTACTTTGGTGTATGCTCATTTACTTTTGAATTGATCTATGTATTTACAGTTTTTTTTGCATTAGTTGTGAAACAAACCTCTCTTTCTTTTACTGTCACTGTGCAGAAAAAAATAGTGTGACTAAAATGTGGTATTTATTGAATATTTTTTCTGTTTGATCAGATGATATTTTTCTAATGTATAGGGTTTGTTAGATGTATTCATGATTCAAAACCTCTGACCACAATGTGCAAAAAATTAATTAAATAGTTTTAAAAATCACAACTAAGTATACCACTATTTTACAAAAGAATCAGAAATAAAGCAGGGCTGTTTTATTAGTTGTATTTTGTGTGGGTATGTGTGTGGGATGTTATGTTTGAGAAATGGTGTAGAGAGTTTGTGAGACGTATGATTTGGATGGTGGTGAGAGTGACTGTGGTTGTGCAGGAGTGGTTGGTCAGTATGTGGGGTATAGATAATAATGTGAGTTAAATGATGTGAGTTTGATAGTGTAAGATTCATAGGATGTCTGGTGTAGGTGTTAGTGTAAGGTGTAGAAGGAGAAGGAATGTAGGTGAAGCACTGTAGGCTATTTAAAAGTATACAATGAGATATCGTATTGGTGGATTAAAAACAGGGTTCTCCAACTGGTCGGTCGCAAGTTACTATTAGCTCGCAGGCTGCTACTGAGTAGCTCACATATGATAATTGGCTACTCAACTTTCAAGGCGGGCTGACCTGTGCTGGTGGGCTGCTTTTCCTGCCTTAGCTTCGGTGTAGAAGCGCTGCTGACTGTCTTGGGACGCGGCTCCTGGCCCCGAGCTGCCAACGCTACCTTCAGGACCCGCCCTCCGCCCACACCGCTGCGGGACTGCGTGGCACTACAACAGCTGAAGCCTCTTCCCGCAGCGGCCCCGCCCCCCGCCCGGAGTGTGTATTTAACTTTCGCAGCACCCGCTGCGCGGGTGCTACTCAACTTTCAAGGCGGGCTGACCTGTGCTGGTGGGCTGCTTTTCCTGCCTTAGCTTCGGTGTAGAAGCGCTGCTGACTGTCTTGGGACGCGGCTCCTGGCCCCGAGCTGCCAACGCTACCTTCAGGACCCGCCCTCCGCCCACACCGCTGCGGGACTGCGAGGCACTACAACAGCTGAAGCCTCTTCCCGCAGCGGCCCCGCCCCCCTCGTTAGGATGTTAAAACCTGCCTACCCGTCACGCGCAGCGGGACGCGCGCGGGACGTAGCCCGGGGGCGAAGACCGGGCAAAGGGCGGGCCCTCTGAGGCCCTCGTAGGCCAGAGTAGGCTGGGCTGGGCCCTCTCCCTAACGTTTGCTGTTTAGCAGCCTGTGCCCTGCCACATCGATTATGTCTACTGAAGAGGAAACGCCTGGGAAAAAAGGAAGGTTACGCAATGGGTCATTGGACAATTATTTTCCCAAGGTTCAGAGTGAGGGTGATAAGGACTCTATCTTAGCAGAGCGTAGGGCCGAGCGGGGTCGCTCAGTTGAGAGCATGAAACAGAGACCCCTGATCGACAGCTCCCTGCTTGTTTTGACCCGGGAGGAAGGCTCTGTAGACCTGAGCGAGGATAATGCTAGTCAGGAAGGCGTTCCCCTATTGTTTCGTGATTTTGTATCCACACCTTATTTGCCCATGGATAACATTATAACTGTTTCTCCTACCCCTAGTCCTAGTCGCATCACTGTTATAACCAAGCCTTGGAAACATAAACTTAAGCATTTAGTTGCAGCCCAGATTCGCTGCCCACCACCTAGTAAAAAAAGGAGGAAACTAAGGGTGGCACCAGGTAAAGTTAAAATCTTGCATACTGAATTTGGTAAAGGGGCAAAAACCCTCAATACAATTAAGACCACCCTAGTTGAGGAACCGGATCCTACACCAGCAGTAGTTCCACCATTTCTAAATAGCCCATGTGAAACAGCTGCAAAGGCTGTGGCTCCTGGCAGTAATGTTGGAACCACAGTACCTGCTAATCCTTCTCCCCCCACATTAATAGGGAATTTAGAGTTTTTGCTGAGATCACTCCTTTTACCTATTAATGAGTCCATTAAAAAGGTGGAAATCAGACTGACCATACTGGAAACCGCCATATCTAGCATGGTTACTATGACTAAAACTCAGGGGAATGGGATGGCAGACCCTACACCTATGGCCATGCCCCCTTCTACCACTGTTCCAAAAAACCCAACTGTACCAGTTCAGCCGGCCAAACAAACTATACAACAACATGGTAGGGTTTACCTCCCCTCTCAAAACCCATTGCCTCCCAAGCAGTTAACTGCACCTGTAATTGAAAAGGCTGCTGTCCCAGAAAAACCAGCCCCAAAGGCCCCGACAAGTAACAATAACCAGAGCGTCCAGGGGGAAGGTAGCTATAATAGAATACCACGGAAAAAGGTGCCACAAGTGGAGATTCCCCCAGAAGCAGTGCCCTTTGTGGTAGTTTTGACTGCGGTCCCCCCGCTAGCAGAAAATAAGTAGGAGGGATATGTTGATCTCAAAAACAAAATTATCCATTGGTTGAGGACATATAGGCCGATTGCGCCCAATATAGATGGGGATATAGTACATGTCAGACGGATCAACTGGCTGGGGAGCAGAATCAAAGATATAGAGGGAGACCTAGTGGTGGTCAACTTCAGAGACCCCAGAGCAGTAGATTACATCTTAAAATGGCCACCTGGAAACAGGGAAACACGCATAATCCCTCGGGCTCTAACTCATTTCTATCCTAGGATAGAGGCTATCCCTCAAAAATATCCAATTAATTTTCAAACATACAGGCCGCCCCCACCCTGCCATATAATAACAACTATCCCCAGTACGGGCAACATTTTGCCCCGGTGCCGGACCAGCACTCCGTCTGGTCTACGGTGCCCCATAGACATAGGATGAACAATGACAGCAGGATGGAACATCTAAGACCCTTCACTCCCCTGGACACTTACAATCGGTTTTCGCAGCTCTCTGGGCTGGAAGATTGCGATTGAAGTTTAGCACCCGGGGGGGAGACATGTGAACATCTTGTGGAGGAGTCCCTGCGACTTCGTGGCAGTATAGATGCAGGGCAAGTTAGTCCACCTCTAGTACAAATTGCCATTACTAATAACATTACTGAGGCTTCCATGATAGCCGAGTCTACGGCCAGCACCTCTAGTTGTCCTGTAAACCCTACTCCCTTGGTCCAAGATGGGGTCAGCTGTATGACCATGGTGGATAATGAGGGCGTGAATAATGGGGGACATACCATAATGCCCAAGGGTCGGCTGGTAATAAACCTCCTATCTTGGAACGTTGCAGGGTTAAAAAGGAAGTTAGATCTACCAGAGTGGCACTCGTTCATTGAGAGGTTCGATGTTTGCCTATTTCAGGAAACTTGGAGCCTATTACCCCTATATAAATCGGGGTATACCACCCATTTTTTACCTGCAGTAAGTAAAGGAAAGGGTAGACCAGCGGGTGGTCTCATGGTCTGGATTAAAATAGAGCTGGACTGGGTGGTGACACGCTACAACTTGGAGTGCAGGGACATACTCCACCTCTCTTCTAGAGGGAATACGGAGAGTGGCAGGCTAGACCTCTTCAATGTTTATGCCAGAGGGGCACCTGGGGACACCGCCTCCTCAACTTTAACAGCTCTGGACTCTGCCCTAGCTAACTGCCCTTTATCTGCAAAAATTATCGTGGAGGGAGACTTCAATTGTACGTTTGAACCTCTCCTTGGGGATGACCCCCTGGGTATTGAAGATGAAGATTCAAACTGGTCCATCTCAACTCTAACCCTGCCCCCCATTAGGAAATGGACAGCTAGGGCAATCCAAATTAATGCACTAACTAGGGACCACAAGTTAAGAGCCCTCAATGGCAGGACTATATCTGACCAGGCAGGTGCACTGACCTTCAATAGACTTACTGGGCCGTCCCGAATCGACTACATCCTAATGAATGTTAGTTTTTGGGTAGACCTTATTGACATGGAAGTGCTTCCAATTCAGGATAGCGACCACAATCCGCTGTGTTGTAAGTTTAATTGGGGCACCTCTAAAGAGAGTAGGGTGAATGCCCCATTAAAAACCTCTAAAGAGATTATCCCATATAACAACAATCGTAGACTAAAATGGGATAAGGCTAACCTGAAGGAGGGTGACCTAGGGGCAATTAAATCCCTGGTAGAGGGCCTGTCCTCTGATCTGGAGGCCTGGGTCTGTGAAAATGAGATTAGTACGCCGCCGCACTCTTCCCTTGACTCAGCTTATAAGGCTACAATAGATCATGTCAGCCAATTTTTCATCACGAAAGGTAAAAGCCACAGGAAATCGATTACACCTCCCACTTCAAAAAAACCTTGGTATACAGATCAGTGTAAGGGCAAAAGGAAAAATCTGACAAAAGCCCTGCTTTCTGGGGATCCTTTGCTGGTTAGAGCGGCCAGGAAGGACTACCTAAAAGCACTATCGTTGGCTAAACGCGAGTGGGAGGAACAGCATTGGCAGGACCTAGCCAATGCTGTGAGCAGAAGGAACCCAAACCTTTTTTGGGATCTGATTAATAGAACTAGGCAGAGGAATTTGCAACCATTAGCAGCTCACATAACCAGCCAGCAATGGTTTAACCACTTTTCATCCCTATATGGAGGTAACGATGAACTAATCAGCCCCGGAACAATTAGTTTTGGCGCTGGGGATATCCTAGGGGTGGATGACCCCCAATTTTCGACCACCGAGGTAGTGACGGCGATTAAACATCTAACCCCAAAGAAGGCGGCTGGGCCAGATGGGATCCCTGGGGACCTGTTGATCGCAGAGCCGCAGGCTTGGGCCAAGTTAATTGCCACAATTATGAATTTGATATCCAGGGGTCACCAGGTGCCAGACTCTTGGAAGGGGGCAGAGGTGGTAACTGTGTTCAAGAAGGGGGCAAGAGATGATCCTGCGAACTACAGACCTATCAGCTTGATAGATATAATTCAGAAAGTGGTTGGCAGGGTCATCATTTCAAGGGTAGACGATTGGATGGAGGAAGCCAGCATTCTCTCCCACCTTCAAGCAGGCTTTAGAAGGAAGGTAGGCACGATGGACCAGGTCTTTCGCTTTTTTGCCATCTATTGGAAGGCAGTTACCATCAAGAAAGGCAGTTTATACATGGCCTTCATAGATCTCAAGACGGCTTTTGACCTGGTCCCACGGGCAAAATTATGGGAGATCTTAGGTGAGATGGGATTTCCCAGTAGGCTCCTGAGTCTGATCGTAAAGCTCCACGAGGGGAATTATGCGAGGGTCAGATGGGGATCCCAGGGACAATTAACAGACAGGGTCTCTGTGAGGAGAGGAGTACGCCAGGGCTGTGTTATGGCTCCGACCCTTTTCTCCCTATTCGTGAATGGAGTGGTGGACCATCTGAAGGGGGAGGAGACGGATGCCCCATCCCTGGCGGGGGAAAGAGTCCTGACTCTACTCTTCGCCGACGACACCTTATTGATCTCCAAATCCCCAGTGGGTTTGCAAAAACTCTTGAACCGGTTTAGTTCTTTTTGTACCAACAGAGGCTTAACCATCAATACCTCGAAAACTAAACTGATGGCACTCTCCCCCTCTAAAAGATTTAAAAATAACTTCTTGCTTAATGGTGCGCCCCTGGAGTTGGTCAACTCATTTGATTATCTTGGTGTCCGGATAAATAGTCGAATGTCTTGGAAGGACCACTTGGCCAAAATGTTACTCAGCCACCAAAGAGTATCCGGGGTGACTCTGAGAGAGCTCCGTGAGTCAAGTAGCAAACCAGTCTCCCCTGCCATGGCGATTTATGAGGGCCAGATTCTCCCGGCGGCACTATATGGCTCCGAACTCTGGGGGTTCGAAAACGTCTCAGATCTATTGACAGCGGAAAACAATTTTCTAAGGAAGGTGGTGGCTCTTCCTGCTTCCACCCCGCTGATCCCCCTGAGATTAGATTTGGGCAGAAGATCTCTAAAGGACTTGGTAAGGTTACGCCCATTGCTCTTTTGGACTCGTTTAAGAAGAACTGAGGAGCTCGCAAAATATGCTGAAGGGTTGGACGATCTCCTTTTGCTGGACACGGGGAAAAAAATAGGATGGCTGAAGAAATTGAGAGACATGGTTCTTAACTTGGGTCTAAGGGATGCTTGGGAGTCACAAACGCCGCCACCTAAGGACGTGATTAAAAAGTTATATTGGGATTGGGTTCAGAGCAATGCACTGAGGGTCATGGATGGGGGCTCACTCACGGACCATTTTCTGTTAATTAAATGGGTAAAAAAACTGGAACCCTTCCTTGACCTGATAACCAAACCTTTAGATCGAGCACTATATCTAAAATTGAGATATGGGACGCTTCCGGTGCATGACTTTACGGCGAGGTGGTCGAACTCTGGGGCCGCCCAGTATTCGTGCCCTGGATGTGCAGCACCATAGGAATCTGTGGCCCACCTATTTTTTGCCTGCCCCGCTTACAAAGTGGCGCGGAAATTCTGGCTGAAACCTGTGTGTAGGGAATTGGGGCTGAGGTGCCATAGCCAGGCACTACGTATACTCTCTACTGACTCTTCTTCCTCCACCATGATTTGCGGGGTGGCAAAATTCCTGGGCAGTGCGTGGGTGACGCGCTCCCGTCTACTGAAATTGCACACGGGGGGACCGATGGTCTGACGCTTGAAACAGCTTGTAGCAAACTAGTGACTGCGGTGCATTTCTTCCCTTTTATCCGTACTTTTTAAAGTTTTCTTTTCCCTCATTTTATCATTCTTTCCTATTGTTTTTTCCCCTTCTCTGTTATGTCATGAAATATTAAAGAATTTGTAAAGCACATGGCTGCCCCAGCATCAGGGCATCCCAGCATTAATTCCAGGTCATATCGTGGAAGGAGAGAAGAAGCTGAGAAATAGACCGGAAATTCCCAAGTCTTTATGGCCTTTATGAAAGCCTAATGATTGTGGATACTCCTGATGGTCACTGGGAGCGTGTTTGAGAGGGCGGTACCTTTTCTCGGAATGAGCGCCCTCCTGCTCTTGCTCTTCTGACTCGGGGAACAGACAACAAGTTTAGATCTTTAGAACGCAGCTCACAAAGTGGGACGTACGGAAATAATATATTAGATAGAATAGGGTGCGCAGGGAAATAAGGATTCTGTGTGCAATGCACAGTCTCTTGAAGTGGATTCTCTTATCCACCGGGAGCCAGTGCAATTTGTGAATAAATGTAGCAAATGAGCAGAATTTAGGGAGGGCGAATAGAGATCGCAATGCGGCATTATGAGCCCTCTGAAGATGTTTGATCCCTGTTTTATTAGCGTCCAGATAGAAAGAGTTACAGTAGTCCAGTCTAGAGAGTAAAGTAGACTGGATAATGATCAGGCATGTCTGTGAGTCAAAGAACCCATGCAAAGGCTTACGTCCTCCTAAAAGTCCAAAACAGACACCTGCGACTGATTTAGTCTTTGCTTCGAAGGACAATGCGCTATCTACCCAGACACTCAGATTGTTTTACAGTCTCCTTGGGCAAAGGGGAGGAGCCTAGCGAGGTGGCCCACCAATGATCACCCCATATGTGGGTATCTCTTCCTAAAGGAAGAATCTCTGATTTGTTAGCATTTAGCTGCAGACAGTTGGCCAACATCCAATCCGTAACGACCACCATATCATCATGAAATTTGATCAGACTCTAATTAGAGTTGTTTGAGAAGGAGATTACGAGCTGAGTAACATCACCATAGGATACTAATGAGAGCCCCCTGTCTTTTGCCACCACCGCAAGAGGCTGTTTATAATTAAATAGCCTGTGGCTCAGAGCTGATCCCTGGGGTACTCCATGACATAAGGTGTGCACCTGAAAGCAATAAGTGGAAGAAACAACTTGGAATGATCTCTCTGAGAGAAATGACATAGGCAGGTTAGGACCGAACCTCCAAAACCTATCTCTTGTAAACGCCTCAAAAGGATCTCAAGTAATACTGTGTCAAACGGGGCACTTAGATAGAGAAGGATCACAGTAGAATTGTTGCAGAGTCCCGCAGATGTTGAGTAACCGCCAACAGGGCAGATTCGGTACTGTGATGGGATCTAAAACCATTGGGAGTACAAGATTTCGATGGACTCCACAAATTTGGTTAAAATAGAATTGATGTAGGATTTAATAGTTTTAGCCAGGAAGGGAAGAAGGGAGATGGGATGAAAGTTTTCCGGTTTAGATACATTCACAGTAGTTCTTCTCTTTTTCCCCTCACATCATTGCCTGCCTGTCTTTCTCTCTCTCTCTATTTCACACTTTTGGTGTTTCAAGAGCAAAGGGACACAACTTACCCACAGGACCCCAAATGTAAACCTTTGCGATACATCTCCTATTCTATTAACACTTTATGGTCCCTGTATCTGGAATGAGTTACTGTAGGGTATCTAGGTGCAGTGTTTACGTTGTTTGGCCTCTGTGTGCATTTATCACTCCTATATTAGACAGTAGATCAGAAAAGGGTGAAGACACCTGAATTAACGAATGTTTATGGCAGTGTACACTGCATGTGGTGGTGAAGGAAGGATTAGTTACTTACCTGTAATCCTAGTTCTCATCCAGGGGTATACTGATCAAAGTCATAATCTATGAATAATCCCCGCCCATGTGCGGGATCCCGGAGCATATAGAAAATACATATAAATATATATGTATATATATATGTGAAACATATATTTGCAGCCTAAAAACCATTTTCTAACTGGCAAAAAAGCCGCAAATTACATAAATTAGCATACATACAGTAGTACTCTTCCAAACCCTAAGGAAGAAAGAGAGCAGAAAACATTTGTATACAACAATGCTTTATTGCCATAGGCAAACCTGTAATTGCAGGCATTTGCCAGTAGGCTGCAGTAGAGTATAAAGCAAACAGAGAAAACTGACACCTTGCCTTTAAGGCATTAGAGTAGGGGTACCGTGCCTTTAAGACCTGAAGGCAACACCATGCTCCCATGGTGCACCACAGGTGACAGTTGGGTCAGTTCTTTTTGGAGGTGCATAACACCTGAGGAGATCCACAATAAAACATCTCATAACTGTGTAACTCTGCTCGTCCGGGGAGGTGGGCGGGAGCTTATGACTTTGATGAGTATACCCTTGGATGAGAACTAGGATTACAGGTAAGTAACTAATCCTTCTCATCCAGGGGATACTCATCAATAGTCATAATCTATGAATAGATTAGCAAGCTCATACCCAAAGTCTCGCGGACGAGCAAGAAGTATTTAAAAAACTTCACAGAAAAGCTAAGACATATATTGCAAATACATCTTATGCAAATAAGTTCCTCAAAGAGGCCTGCCCTACTCTGGCATCGGCCTGAGTATCTAAATCCAGGCAATAATGGCGGGTAAAGGTATGGACAGACCGCCAAGTTGCCGCTTTACAAATTTCAGAAATAGGAACATTACGAAGGAGAGCTGTAGTGGAAGCTTTCCCTCTAGTAGAATGTGCATGTGGTTTACCCTGCAAGGTCTTGTTAGCTAGTTGATAAGCAAAAGCTATACAGGAGACAATCCAGCGAGAAATGGATCTTTTGGAAGCTGACAGACCAGTATTAGTACTGCCATAGTTAACAAAAAGCCGGTCAGACTTTCTAAGAGGCAGGGTTTTAGACAAGTAAAACTTCAGGACCCTCCGGAGATCAAGGGAGTGTAATGACCTCTCCGGGGGAGTGAAAGGATTAGGAAAAAAGGTAGGTAAGGTAATAGACTGGTTGATATGAAAGTCTGAAACCACCTTAGGCAGAAAACTTGGATGCGTTCTTAAAACCACCCTATTGGCATGAAAAACTGTGTAAGGTTCCTTGCAACACAAGGCCTGGATTTCACTGACCCTACGGGCAGAGGTAATCGCCACTAAAAAGGCAGCTTTCCAAGTCAAGTGCTGCAAAGAGGCCTTATGGATAGGCTCGAAAGGAGCACTCATCAGCTTAGTCAGTACAACATTAAGCTCCCAGGGAGGGGAGGGAGACCTCACCGGTGGGAAGACTTTTTTCAGACCTTCTAGGAAATCTTTAACTACAGGCATAAGGAAGAAAGATGTCTGATTAGGAGACTTCCTATATGCCGTGATGGCAGCTAAATGAACCCTGATGGAGGGGTATTTCAAGCCTGATCTCGCTAAATGCAATAGATATGGAAGAATCACCTGCTCTTGGCCATGGACCGGGTCAAGAGAATGTTCATGACACCATAAGAAGAACCTCTTCCACTTGAAAGCGTAGGACTTCCTAGTGGAGAGTCGCTTTGATTCTTTAAGAATAGTCATGCAGTCTGCTGGGAGGTCTAAATGTTCATACTGGATGACCTCAGGAGCCATGCCGTCAAGCAAAGGGAAGGAAGGTTGGGGTGCAACACCGTCCCCTGGTCTTTGGTCAGCAAGTCTGGACGGCATGGTAGGCGCCGGTGAGGAACCTCCGACATCTGAAGAAGATCGGGGTACCACCACTGGCGTGGCCACTCTGGTGCTATCAGGATCATTCTGGTGTTGGTCCTGTAGAACTTCTGGATCACCGCCGGGATCAGAGGCAGGGGAGGAAAGGCGTAGAGTAACGTCTGAGACCAGCTGATCAAAAGGCCATTCCCCAGTGATCCCTGTTGGGGGAACCTGGATGCGAAGACGGGGCATTTTGTATTGGCTGCGTCTGCGAACAGGTCTACGTCCGGTACGCCCCAACACCGAAAAACCTCTTGAGCCACTTCCTCGTTGAGCACCCAATCGTGCGCTTCTACGAAGATTCTGCTGAGGCAGTCTGCTTGGACGTTTTGAATTCCTGGTAGATGAACTGCCACGATGGATAGGCCTCTTGCTAGGAGCCAGTGCCAGATGGCTTGTGCTTCCAGAGACAAGACTCTTGACCTCGTGCCTCCCTGCTTGTTCAGATAGAACATAGTTGGTGTGTTGTCCGTCTGAACCTGGAGGTGATTGGTGCGCAGAGCAGGATAAAGAGACTTGAGAGCAAGATGAACTGCTCGAAGCTCCAGGAAGTTGATATGGTAGCCTTGCTCTACCTCGTACCAAAGGCCTTGAACTTGGAGTTGGTCCATGTGAGCACCCCAGCCTTGAAGGGAGGCATCTGTGACAATTGACTGAGATGGAGGAGGACGATGGAATGGCACTCCTCGGAGAAGATTGGATCATTTCAACCACCATCTGATCGAGTCCCTGGCTCCTTGAGGAAGCAAGACTCGGTCTTCCCACTGATCCGATCTCTGAGACCACTGATCTTCGAGGGCTTGTTGTAGAGGTCTCATGTGAAGGCGAGCATTGGGCACAATGTAAATGCATGATGCCATCGATCCCAGCAGAGAGGACACTTGTCTGGCTGTGGGGGCCTGATTTTCCAGAAGATTGCGACCCTTCAGAAGCATAGATGACAACCTCTCTTCCGAAGGACACACGCTTGCCTGAAGTGAGTCCAGAGAAGCACCCAGGTAGTGGATCCGCTGGGAAGGGTTGAGAACTGATTTCTTCAGATTGACGTGAAGACCCAGCGACTCCATCAGTTTGAGGCAGAACGACAGATTGTTCTGAAGCAGAGACGGGGTGGAGCTCTTCAACAACAAGTCGTCTAGATATGGATAGACGAAGATCTTTCTTTTGCGGAGAAAAGCAGCCACCACCGCCATGCATTTTGAGAATGTCCGAGGTGCAGATTTCAGGCCCAACGGTAGCACTCGATATTGGTAGTGACGACGTCCGATCTGAAATCTTAGAAACTTCCGATGCCTGATTGACACTGGTATGTGGAAGTAGGCGTCCTGCAAGTCGATGGCACACATACAGTCCCCCTGATGTAGATGTGGGAAGATCTGGTGCAGGGCAAGCATACAGAACTTTTCTTTTCGTATGAACTTGTTTAGCCTTCGAAGGTCTAGAATGGGCCTGTATTCCTTGACAGTTCCTCGTTTTTGAACCAGGAAATATCTGGAGTACACTCCTTGATTTTTGTGATTTGAGGGAATCTCCTCTATGGCCATTTTCTCTAGAAGGACAGAGACTTCGTCTCTTAGCAATTGAGTCTTGTAACGTGGAAGATGTTGCAATTGGGGGAACACCTGCGGAGGAGGAGATTTGAACCTCAGCAAGTAACCATGCTGCACAATACTCAGCACCCATTTGTCTTTTGTAATGGATTCCCACTCTGTCAGATGATGAGAAACACTCCCTCCCACCGGAGTGGTGAACAGACGTGGAGGAAGCAATGGCTCAGGGCTTAGGAGGTTGCTTTGAGGTGGGCTGCTGTCTGTTATTGCCACCTCTTCCTCTGCCAGGACGACGCTGCTGGAACTGCGTCTTCTGCTGAGACTGGGATTGCCACTGAGGGGTTTGAACCCTCTGTTGGAAGGCCTTCCTGTCTCCTTGACGAAAGCGTTTCTTGAACTCCTTGCGCTTTTCTAATCCCACAGCTTTGACGGTATCCATTTCAGCTTTCATTTTGGACATTTCGTCGTCCGTGTGTGGACCAAACAGAGATTTTCCATTGAAGGGCAAATTCAAAATCTTCTTCTGGGCATCTGGTTTGAGCCCTGTCAGGCGGAGCCAGGCCAAACGACGGGAACAAATACCACTTGAGTAGCCATGAGCTGCAAGGTCAGAGGCATCCACTGCGGCGCTAATAACTTGATTGGCTACCAGGCCTCCCTCCTGTAAAGTCTCCAGAAAATCTTGGCGATCTTCCTTGGGGAGTTTGTCTGTAAAGCGAGTCAGGGAGTCCCAAAGGGACCTGTCGTACCTTCCAAGCAAGGCAGAGGCACTAGCCACCTTCATAAAGGAAGAAGAGGTGTTGCATACCTTCCTTCCAAAAGAGTCCATAAGCTTGCTATCTTTTTCAGGTGGTACTGAAGAAGAAGTAGAGCCTGCATGGGACTTCATGGCAGCCGCCACAATGATGAATCCGCAGGAGGATCCGATCTGAGGAACAAGGGATCCTCTGCAGGGGCCTTGTACTTTTTGGCTATCCGAGATGTAACAGATCCCACCACTGCTGGTGTGAGGAAAGTAGCCATAGCTGGTTCTAAGAGACCGGGAACCAGAGGTAGTAGAGGCCTGGGCGCTGTACGATGATGGAGGGTATCAAAAATCACAGGGAACCACTGGAGTGTTCAGCGTGATATTCAGCTTCTTTCCTCCCCCGACCAGTACATCGGAGAAAGTCGCGAGGTCATCAATTGGAGAGACTCGGGAAGGGGGCGTAGAGGAATAGGTCGGAGAATAATCTCGGTAAGACGACCTAGTCGAGGACGACCTTGTGGAAGATCTTGTACGCCGCCTCCTATGGGACCTGTCACGATTCCTGCTGTGACTGTCCCTAGACCTAGAACGATGTCTTGATGGAGACCTTGGCCTTGGCCTGATTGGAGATTTTGGTCTGACAGCTGTCTTTGACTGCACTGGAGAACGTGATCTGACTCGAGAGCTCGGGTCTGGGTGACATCCTGGGACTCCGAGGAGATCTAGCTGGTCTGGCTGGAGTCTTTGCCTTAGAAGGGGAATATGTACGGGAGTAATCCGAGCCCGGACTACTCTGTCCAGATACAGCCCCTTGAGGATGTTGAGAAATCAAGCTGCCCGCTGATCTGGGCGTAGATTCTGGGGAAACCTGCACAATGTTCAAGCCAGGAGATGATGATTTTTTCTCCTGAAGTCTTAGAACCAGGTGACTCCACCTCCGCCGTCACTTTATCCCTCGACGGCGAAATCCTCGACGTCGAAGAAGTCTGAGTGACTAGCGGCGTCGAGCGGTGTCTTGATGCTCTCGCCGGTGATCGATCACGTCGTGTAAGGCTCGACTGAGAACCTCGACGTCGATCCGGAGACTTCGACGTCGATCTCCCTCGACGTCGATCAGATGTAGGTACATCATGACGTCGAGTCGACGACGATTCTCGACGTCGTCTAGGCGATGATCTTCCTCGACGTTGCGTCGACGGCGACCTTTCCTGGCGTCGACTCGGCGTCGACCTCCTTGACGTCGAAGGATGGGATCTGGCAGTCCCTCTCGACGGGGGCCCGCTAGCCAGCGGCGACCTAGATGCCGTCCTAGCTCTCGACGCCGAAACCTTC
The DNA here is from genome assembly GCF_964263255.1 of Lissotriton vulgaris. Taxonomy (NCBI): domain Eukaryota; kingdom Metazoa; phylum Chordata; class Amphibia; order Caudata; family Salamandridae; genus Lissotriton; species Lissotriton vulgaris. The sequence goes on along the minus strand of NC_141689.1, from coordinate 1,230,031,191 downwards.
CGGGGTGGCGGAGAGTGTCTCAACGTCGACGGAAGCCTCGACGGAGACTTAGATGTAGCAGCAGCCATGGACTTCGAGCCCGAAGCACAAGTTACTACTTGTGTAACGATATATCTGTAAGAGACATTAGTTAGTGATAGATTCCTTACCTTAGAATATCCCCAGGCGTCAAACTGGATCCGGAAACTTTTGCGTAGCAATACCCCTGCGCGCCGGTAGGCGTCGTCTGCGGCTCCGCGTCCGTTGTCGGCGTCGTGAGCGCCGGGATGACGTCGTCGGAGTACTTAGACGGCGCCCATGCGCGCTGACGTCAGTTCTGATACACAGCTTTTCCGCGCCAGATACGCAGAGCCATGATAGAACTAACACTGGGTCCATGAAACTAGGGCCCTGAAAGGGGATGACTTTAACCCTAGATATCGGTTCGCAGAACGGGGAGGATGGGTGGGTCGGTAAGGAATCTATCACTAACTAATGTCTCTTACAGATATATCGTTACACAAGTAGTAACTTGTGCATCTGAAAGAGACACGTTAGTGATAGATTCCTTACCTTAGAATAGATACCCCATCAATACCAACCCCGGTGGTGGGTCTGCGAACCAATATCACACCAGAAAGTCCTGGAGGACGGAACGGCCAAAAAAGCCATCCCTCCGGACTTGACTGTCCAGGCAGTAGTGTCTTGCAAACGTGTGCAGCGAGGCCCACGTAGCTGCCTGGCAAATGTCCTGTAAGGGGACTCCTCGGCCCAGGGCAGTTGTTGTCGCCGTGGTCCGAGTGGAGTGAGCCCGCAGCCCAGCCGGGGGCTCCTTCCTCGCCATGGAGTAACATGCTTGAATACAAAAGATGATCCACCTCAAGATGGTCCTCTTGTGTACAGCCTTTCCCTTCTTCGCACCCACGTAACCAAGAAAGAGTTGGTCATCCACCCGGAATTGGCGTGTGCGATCTAAGTAGTAGGAGAGCGCACGTTTTGGATCCAGACGGTGGAGCCTCTCTTCCTCTTTCGAGGGATGCGGAGGCGGAAAGAAGGTGGGCAAAGTGATGGACTGCCCGATGTGGAAGGCCGTGACAACCTTGGGCAGAAAGGAAGGTCGTGTACGTAACACCACCTTGTCAGGATGAACAGATAGGAAAGGTGGAGAAGAAGAAAGAGCCTGGAGCTCACTCACTCTCCTGGCAGAGGTGATGGCAACCAAGAAGGCAGTTTTCAATGTGAGAAGACGGAGAGGACAGTTATGAAGTGGCTCAAAGGGAGCACACATCAGGTAAGTGAGAACAAGATTCAAGTCCCACTGGGGCATCACGAAGGGAACAGGAGGGAACATGTGTGTGATGCCTTTCAGAAATCTACTTACAATGGGGGACTTGAATAAAGAAGGCTGATCAGGTAGCCTTAAGAAGGCGGATAGAGCAGAAAGGCACCCTTTAAGAGTGCCCAGAGCAGAGCCCTGCTGGGCAAGGGAAAGAAGGAAGAGCAGCACTTCCGAAAGGGGTGCAGAGAGAGGATCCACAGCCTTTGCTGTGCACCATGCCACAAATCTGTTCCACCGGCAGGCGTATACCGACTTCGTGGAGGGACGCCTGGCTGCCAGAATGATATCACAGACTTCAGGAGGCAAGTCAAATGGCCTCAACTGCCACCGATCAATCTCCAAGCTTGTAGGTGGAGACTGGACAGGTTCGGGTGCAGGACCGTCCCCTGCTGCTGCGACAGAAGGTCCTCCCGAAGAGGCAGACGAATCGGGGGATCGACTGACATGCTGAGTAGCTCGGGATACCAGTATCTTCATGCCCAGTCCGGAGCCACAAGGATAACCTGGGCCCGGTCGCGCCTGATCTTCTTCAGCACTCTGGGCAGAAGTGGTATAGGCGAAAAGGCGTACAACAGACCGCAGCTCCACCTGCGACGAAAAGCGTCTCCGAGCGAGTGCCGCCTTGGAAATTCCAACGCGCAGAACTGATGACATTGCGCGTTCTCTTCTGTGGCGAATAGATCTAACCAAGGCTCTCCCCACTGCTGAAAGAGACCTTGCGCCACGTCCGAGTTCAGACGCCATTCGTGATCCATCATGCACCGACGGCTGAGTTCGTCCGCCCTGGCATTCAGAGAGCCTGCCAGGTGTTGAACCACCAGGGTCACGCCCTGATGTTCCAGCCATTGCCATAGGCGCAGAGCCTCCTGGCAAAGGGTCCACGACCCCACCCCGCCCTGTTTGTTGCAGTACCACATGGCGGTGGTGTTGTCGGTGAACACTTGCACTACACGTCCCCAGACAGAGGGGAGGAATGCCTTCAGTGCTAGACGAATCGCCCGAAGCTCCAGCAGGTTGATATGGAGCAGGGACTCCGCCGGAGACCAGAGGCCTCTGATCTCCGCCTCTCCCATGTGGCCTCCCCAGCCCTGGAGGGACGCGTCCGTCACAACTACGTGCTCTGGGTGGGGCAGGGAGAGGGATCTGCCACTGACCCAGTCGCGGTCCGTGAGCCACCACTGCAGTTGTCTCGCAGTGCCCTCCGAGATCAAGACATGATCGGACAGGTTGCCCTGGTGCTGGGCCCACTGAAACTTCAGGTCCCACTGCAGAGCCCGCATCCGCCACCTGGAGTGACGCAACAGAAGGATGCAGGAGGCTATCAGTCCCAGAAGCCGCAGCGTAAACCTGACCGAGACTCGGGATAACGGCTGGAAGATGGGAACCAGAGCCTGAATATCCCAACCCCGCTGTTCGGGTGGGTAAACCCGAAACTGCGCCGAGTCGAAAACCGCTCCGATGAAGAGGAGCTTCTGAGAGGGACACAGGTGTGACTTCGGCACATTGATGGAGAACCCCAGCAGATGCAGGAGGTCGGCCGTAGTCTGGAGGTGGCTGACGACTGTCTGGGGCGAGCCCGCCTTCAACAACCAGTCGTCGAGGTAGGGGAAGACTGATACCCCCTGCCTGCGCAGATGAGCTACGACCACCGCCATCACCTTCGTGAACACCCGTGGGGCACTGGTAAGGCCGAAGGGGAGCACGGTAAACTGAAAGTGCTCTTGGCCTACCGTGAACCGCAGGTAACGCCGGTGGGCCGGCAGGACGGGGATGTGGAAATAGGCGTCCTGCAGGTCCAACGCTACCATCCAGTCTCCCGGGTCCAGGGCAGCCAGGACCTGAGCCAAAGTGAGCATCTTGAACTTCTCCGTCCGGAGGAAGCCGTTGACGTTCCGCAAGTCCAAGATAGGGCGTAGGCCCCCTTTGCCCTTCTTGGGCACCAGAAAGTAGTGGGAGTAACATCCACACCCTACTTCTGGCCCAGGAACGCGCTCGATGGCCCTCTTGGCCAAGAGGGCCGTGACTTCCTCTTGCAGAAGTTGCAAGTGATCCCCCGGCACACGGTGGTATTGCGGTGGCATGGATGGAGGGGATGCCTCGAAGGGGAGGGAGTAGCCCCTTCGGACAATCTGCAGCACCCATCTGTCCGAAGTGACTGTATGCCAGTGGGAGAGGTGATGGTGAACTCTGCCCCCCACAGGCGTCACATGGGCCTGAAAACTCGGACTAGGAAGGTTTTGAGGCAGGTGCTGCTGAGGGAGGTGTGGACTGGCCTCGCCGCGGTCCCCGACCGCCGCAACGGCAGTTTCCACGTCCGCCACCGCGCTGCTGGACATTTTGCGGTGTGTGGCTGACGGTACGTGGTGGGGCGCCCCTTCCGTGGCCACGAAAGGAGCGAAAGGCACCCGTTTGCTGGCGTGGGGCCATGAGGCCCAAGGACTTGGCCGTAGCCCTGGAGTCCTTGAAACGTTCCAGCGCATGGTCTGCCTTGTCGCCGAAGAGGCGACGGCCATCAAACGGCATGTCCAGGAGGGTGGCCTGGACATCGGCCGAGAAGTTGGCGGACCTCAACCAGGCGTGGCGTCGAACCGCCACCGTCGTTGCCATCGCCCTGCCCAGTGAGTCCGTTGTATCCAGCCTATACCGGATAGAAAAGCGTGCTGCATCTCGGCCGTCCGCAAGGGCTTGGCCGAGTGTAGCCTGGACCTCCTCCGGGCATCTTGGCAGCACCTCCGCAACCGTGTCCCACAGAGTGTGGGTGTAGCGGCCCAAGAGACAGGCGGTGTTCACAGACCGCAGCCCCAAGCTAACAGACGAGAAAACCTTCTTCCCGAACTGTTCATATCTCTTGGATTCCCTGTCGGGCGGGGCAGACGGGAATGCGGTCTGGGAGTGGGATGGGTGGACAAAAAGCATGGGTCGCCCGGGGCCGGGCGGTAGCGTCTGGCCACGTTCCTATCCACAGGAGGGCCTGTGGCGGGCTTGGACCAAGTGCCCAGAAGAACGTCACATAAGGCCTCATTGAACGGCAGCAGGGGCTCCGCGGAGCTTGACTGCGGTTTGAGGACCTCAGTTAGGAGATTAGTCCTCACGGCCGCGACAGGGAGCTGAAGGGTCTGGCGATGTGTCAATACCACTGGCCTGCCCAAGCTCATATGTCCAGTCCTGCTGTGACTGGCAATCTTGTGCCAGAGGGTCCTTGGACCCCTCCCAATGTTCCTCGTCACCTGTGTCCTGGAAACCAGGATTAGCAGACAGGGCCTCCTCGTGGAGATAAAAATCCCCAAAGGCCGACGGAATCGGCACCCAGCGGCGCCCTTCCGGCGCCTGAGTAGGACCGCAGGAAACATTCGGGGCGGCAACCACATTGGCCGCCGGGGGCGACACCTGAAGGGACGGCACCGGCGAGGTCGTAAGGTCGACCGGCGAGGTCCCATATCCGGAACCGGATCCAGCGAGGTCCTGCGGCGCCGAGACCGAAGTCGCCAGCGGCGTCGGAGCCGAAGCTCCCGACGGCGTCGGGCCGAAGCGCCCGACCCGGAAGGACATCCAGACGGAACCGATCGGCCCGAAGGCCCTCATGGCCATGAGGTACCTCTCGACCTCCTCCGGCGTCGCGCCGTGCCCAGGGACCCGACGGTGTGGGGCAGGCGGCGACGCTTGCGACTTCCGCGGATCCGCGTGGGCGGTGTAGCCCGAGCCCCCGGCCGCATCGTGCGAGTGTCGGGGCGGGTCGGAGGATCGATGACGTCGCTCCGACCTCTCATGCCTCTTACCTGAGGACTTGAAACCAGACGATCGGTGTCCACTTCCGGAGCTTCGATGACTCCGACCTCGCGACCTGTCCCTCGACCTCCCGTGGGACCGGGACCGGGACCTGGAGCGGCGCGGCCCGACTGCCTCAGCTCAAGACGCTTGCGGGACCGCTCCCGCCTAGCCTTCGACGTCAGGGCCCGGCAGTCGGAGCAGGTTCGATCGTCGTGGTCGAGGCCTAAGCACTTCAGGCACCGGCGATGGGGGTCCGTGACCGACATGAGTCGATCGCACTTCGAGCAAGGCTTCAACTCGGGCATCCCTGGCACCGATCAGTCGAGAATTCGACAACAAAGAGAGAGATCAAAAGGATCAAAAAGTTCAGTCAAAAATTGACTGGGGGTAGAGCTTCTTCCGGATCTGCGCTAGCTGACGCAGAAAAAAGAAGAACTAACGTCAGCGCGCATGGGCGCCGTCTAAGTACTCCGACGACGTCATCCTGGCGCTCACGACGCTGACGACGGACGCGGAGCCGCAGACGACGCCTACCGGCGCGCAGGGATATTGCTACGCAAAAGTTTCCGGATCCAGTCTGACGCCTGGGGATATTCTAAGGTAAGGAATCTATCACTAACGTGTCTCTTTCAGATGCATGGCGCCTCGACGCCGACTTACTTGACTGCGGCGGAGATCTTCAACGTCGTGAAGACGATCTGGGCCTTTTCGACGGCGTCCTCGACGTCGACGGAGATCTTCTACCTTCATTCCTCTTTCTGGAGGCCGGAGAGGTGGAATGACGCCGTTTTTGGCCATGCTTGCTTGTAGGAGACGATCTAGGGGCTGTAGAAACACCCACCTGGTGACTTTTGTCCATCTCCTGCATGGCATGAAGTTGAATCTTCTCCTTGTCGCGAAGAGTCCAACTTTTAAATTTTCTACAATGATGGCACTGATCAGGAATGTGTGAAGATGGAAGGCACACAATACACACAGAATGTGGGTCATTCAGAGCCATCTTTTTGTCACAAGAAGGACATTTCCTAAAAAGAGCAGGCATTCTGACCGGAAATTCTTGTGGGTTACCACAGAAAAATAAATCAGAAGCCTTATTTATTCAAAAAATTTCGAAATATTTGAGAAAACTCTCTCAAAAAACCAATTTCAGTTGAAAACTGAAGAGCTCAAGCTCCAGGATCCTCACAGAAGGAGCCGGAAAAAAGAACTGACCCAACTGTCACCTGTGGTGCACCATGGGAGCAAGGGGTTGCCTTCAGGTCTTAAAGGCACGGTACCTCTACTCTAATGCCTTAAAGGCAAGGTGTCAGTTTTCTCTGTTTGCTTTATACTCTACTGCAGCCTACTTGCAAATGCCTGCAATTACAGGTTTTCCTATGGCAATAAAGCATTGTTGTATACAAATGTTTTCTGCTCTCTTTCTTCCTTAGGGTTTAGAAGAGTACTACTGTATGTATGCTCATTTATGTAATTTGCGGCTTTTTTGCCAGTTAGAAAATGGTTTTTAGGCTGCAAATATATGTTTCACATATATATATATATATATATATATACATATATATTTATATGTATTTTCTATATGCTCCGGGATCCCGCACATGGGCGGGGATTATTCATAGATTATGACTATTGATGAGTATCCCCTGGATGAGAAGTATATGCTAGCTAGTCATACCTGATTTTGTTTGTGTTGCAGGTGTGTAGAACAGCAAACATTGGGGTGTAGGTTTCATGTAAGTTGTAAGTAGGTAAGGTGCGATATGTAAGTGCAGTGTTGGTGCAGGTTAGAGTTTTCTTGGTGGTGTCAAATGTCCCTAAAATGTATCAGAGTGGCGTGTTTACACTAATTTGCATTGCACCATGGTGTTCAGTACACTCATTTTATAGAGTCAGACCATTCTCCATGCTTCCTTTCTAGGGACACTCTTTACTATCAATATACTAATTATCCCTGTCAACTCTAAAATACCACTACACCAAACTACCGGGCCTGGAATGATTAAAAAAAACAATAACGTGCAAACACTAGGTAGCAAAGAAATTGACTGTTGTCTTGAGAGTACTAACAGTAGAGAGACTCGTAACTAAAACCCTTAAAAGGGAATAATAGAATATTGCACCCACAATAGCATTGGTGGCTCTTCCGCTAAGGCGGATGTGCATCACCCCACTGTTTGAATTGCAAGCTGAATACAAAAAATAAAATGCTAATAACATTTGTTATTATCATTTTGTTTTCTGTATTCAACTTGCAGCTGAAGCCAGAGGTTGGGGCTGGGCTCCGCGTGTCACAGGGGGAGGAGTCGTGGCAGCACCTAAAGTGCACATTATGGTTTGGCCGGTCATCTCAGGCCAGCCAAAGCATCATGTGCACACTGCATGTTCTCCAGGGAAGCTGTATTACAGCCTGCGTGGAGAACATGCACAGCCTGCCAGCCCCTGTCTGAGCGCCAAACCACGGCGATCCAACCAATCACAACGCTGCTGTAAGGCAGCCTTGTGACTGGTCAGGGGATTCTGGGAGGCTGTGTGCTTCCAGTGAAAAGAGGAGGTAGGAATAAGAGGCAGCAGCCGGCAGTCGGTGATATAAGGAAGTGCTTTTTAATTATTTTTATTATTTCCCACCACCTCCCTCTGTCCCCCCGCCCCACCACCACTATTCGGCAGCAGTCAGTACTGAATAATAGTATCAGTTATGGTAGTTAAAAAGTCCAGCACTTTGTATTATACTCCTACTTAAAGGTTTTTTAATGGAAATAAATGAGAAACCGGTGTGTAAATGAAAAAAACTGTTTAATAAAAAGCCATATTTTACAGTTCATTATTTTTCTGATTTTATTATCTGTGTAATAGTTTTAATTAACCATGCACTTTGCAAATCAAACTTACTTACTTAAAATTAGTTAAAAATGCTATTGTTTAAAATAATTTGTGTGGATACAGTGTCACGTTAAGTTTTTATATTTTTATTGAAAATGAAATACTACGACTGCATTTCACACAGTGTGAAACAAGTTATACTTTCTTGCTAAACGCACTACTGGACTGCACCTGATATTTTCTACAGGTCCTCCTGACAAAATCTAATGATGCAGTAGCAGCTGGTGTCAATGCAGTATTTTACATAGAGTTATTCTGCTCTGCCTTCAAAGAACGGGCCCATGCGCAAGATCAACATATGGCCATACATACTGGATTTTAATATGGTGCCTGTCGAGCACTACTGATTTACCTCCTATCACCACTTACTTTATTGAATCTGACATACTGTGCCACATTCATTGAAGGTCTGGTACTAGAATATCTTTGTCAGTATATTGCCTGGCATAAATATTCTGTACTAAACATTGTTGATAAAAGTTATCACCACCTTTAGGACAGGATATTGATGTCAAATGATATTCTATATGTGATATTCTGATATATAGTCCTATTAATTATTACATTCCCACCAACTGTAAAACTAAGTCAGTGCTCTCTTTTCAAGAGCTGTTATATTTTCTGCAGCTCCCACAATATTACCAATCATGTGGTACATCCTAAAAAATCCCTTCTATTGCCATTGGATAATTAATTTGACTTTTTCATATCAGGAATATCTTGCTATTTGTGTGCCCATTTGGGTCTCACATGCACTACTTCAGCTGGGTTCTCTACTCACATCCATTGTGGCATCAAGATAATCATCCTGTGTAAATTATTTCACAACCTCTGGGAGAGCCGTCTGTATAAGCCTGTTAACATTCCAATGGCACATCTGCTCGTATCCATATTGACTGCAGATCACGACGGAACTATTTGGGATACCAAAAGTCTCACCGGATGATCAGTAGTAACTCTGCTTTGCCACACCAATAAAGACGCAGTGCTTTGCTGCACCTGCCCTGAAGCTCCCACTTTTCCCAAGATTGAGTGAATAATTACCATCTGTCAGTGAGAACCTGTTGCTGACCGAGTACTTCAGGATGCTGTCCAGAGTTTCATCAGTCACCAACATGTTGCTCTGTGTCAAATCCCCTTGTGTGACGGTAGTGTACATACAACGTACAATAGCTAGTTCCTGCAGGGGTGTTAACTGGGAAAAAAACACATTTTATGCATTTGAACAACAGGGTTAATCAGGGACTTATTCACAAACTGTAACATACTATAACATGCTTTTCACAAAACCTATATTTGAAGACTTCTGCCTCCAACTCTCACATCTTTTCTACGAGGAGATAAATGCCCAGCATGTATACCTACCATTTTCTTCTACCTGTTGGAAGGATAGGGGTGATTGGCTGGAAACTGGGGAACATTTATTACAAAATCAGAGGGATTTAGGAAAAGGTAAGGAGGGGTAAAGGAAGGAATAAAAAGGTTTTTAGGGAGGGACAAACACCCACCCACAAAAAGGTAAGCTTGTTGCTATTCACAAACTGTACTTACTTTATTACTTAAACCATAAAGGTCATAAAACAGTTACAAATGTTTTTTAGCCCAGATGTGGAGTAAGTGCAGAATCACACATGGCAATATATATATATATATATATGTGTGTGTATATATATATATATATAGATATATATATATATATATATATAAGAGCACAAGTTCCCTCCCTCCAGATCTGCGTACGCGGTCAAAGCCTCCACGCCAACCACAGGAAGGAAAGACAGACCACCAATTCAGCAAGCATATTTTGTTTTATTTCAGTTCACAAGCCAATTTTCAGCGACGCGTTTCGAGCACGAGTGCCCTTGTTCACGCTGCAGTGAAAGAATAAAGCAATCACAAGCCATTTTTAAATGCAGTGCACCTGTGTGTGTTACCGCCCCCTGGTGGTAACTTCCCGTGTCATGTGAATGATAACAGTGAAAACAGACTATCGCTGCAAAGTCAGTATATCAAGGGCACGCTATGAAAGCTAATCACAGGTTAAATCCAGGATTGTGTAAAAGGGTTATTGAAATAAATAGAATAAATAACTGGTTAAATCCATGATACCTCTTAAATGGTCACTGTTTCTGAAAACATGTAATGGTAACTGTCAACTCGACTTATCACTACCATAATTACATAAACAACAAACTGTATACAAATTGGTATTGCTAATACAGTGATTAGGATCTGAAATGTTCAGAAACATGTGAACCATAGCTTTAGTGTGCAAAATTCAGCAATGTTATACTAGCAGCAAATAGACCTTAATAAAGTGCATATGTGAAAAAAGTGCAAAGAAAGTGATTGCGACGAAAAAATATATGTAAAATATGAAAGTGCAATGTAAGCCGCATTACCACCAGACTAGAGATGCCGTATGAGCATATATTTCAAAATTCAGAGCCCTGAATAAAAATGATCATAAACACATTTAGGCAATCAACGTCATAAATGGTAAAAGTTGGTATCAAAAGTGCAGTGATAAAAAAGTGTTAAAAAACGGGTATATGTATATACAAAAGTTTACAAAACTTCCTGTATTTACATACAGACTAGACAGATCACTTTGTCATCAATACATAGGTAATTTGCGCAGATGTGCAGAATGTAGAACCATAAAGTGCTTATAAAGTGCAGAGTCAAAAAACTATCATATTTACACAGAAATAGATATTTACAAAGTTGCAACACGACTAAGATGGAAAAAGATTTTAAGTTCAATGTACACACATAGGGAACCTAACTTGTGTAAATATATGGTCTTGCAGACGAAAACATTCAAGGATATAAAATGGGCACATTCGTCTTGATATCACAAATAGGGAACCTAACTTGAGATATTTATACTGATGCAACCGTAGCCGCTAGAAAGAGAAGGGGATATATAGTAATGCACAGGGAGCGATGATAATGCTATGTGCCTATATTGAGAGTGGACACTTATTCTAGGAAGTGGTGCATCTCTTCAATGTTATTAAGCCCATTAGGCCAGCGGCTGTCTAGCTCTAGAATGAATCTTGATTCCAGCTTTCTCAATAACAATTCTCTATTGCCACCTTTCCTTGACGGGGGTACAGAACCGATCACGAAATAAGAAAGGCAAGACAAATCTCTCTTGTGGGTGTGATCGAAATGCCTGGCGACCGGGTAAGCCGGGTCATTATGGAGTATGGCTCGTAGGTGCTGTAATATGCGCATATGTACCTGGAGTTTGGTACTACCCACGTACCGAAGTCCGCAGGCACATACCAAAACGTACACGGCATAATCGGTTTTGCAAGAGTAATTGCCCAATATAGGTTTGTCTGTAGAGCTAAATGGAGTCGTGTAGTGGGTGGTAGACATGCCGAATTTGCATGCCCGACAGCTGGAGCATTTAAAAAAACCCCTAGAGGGTCGTAGCCAAGCTGCTTTAGTTTTTAATTCAGGCGCAGCGGTATCTAAATAGCTACCCATAGTTTTTGCTCTCCTAAAGGTCACCTGAGGAGCAGAGGGTAACACCGAATTGAGGACCTGATCACTTAGAACTATCGGCCAATTCTTGTTAAGAATGGCCTTAATTTTCTTTTCCTCCCTACTGAAGGTAGTGATCATGCGAGGACCAGAATCTGGGGGCTCGCTGGTAGTGGGGTTCTCAATATCAGAATTGCTCACTGGGAATAGGCTTTCTCTAGTGCGAGATAAGGATTTTTTATAGGCTTTTTTCAGTACTGCATCAGAATACCCCCTAGCTTTGAGGCGGGAATTAAGGTCTTTTAAGCATTGCTCGTAATCAGAAGCAGAGCTGCATATTCTTTTAAGCCTTAACATTTCACCATAAGGGATGCCTGTGATGGTGTGTCTTGGGTGCATACTGGTAGCTTGTAATGTGGCATTACCAGCTGTCTTTTTTCTGTGTAAAGTAGTGTTGACTTTGTTATTTTTTATGTACACTTCTACATCAAGAAATTGAATTCTCTCTTTTTCTACATGTGCAGTAAAATTGAGGTTGAGGTCATTCTGGTTGATATCATCAATAAATTCAATTGCTTCAGCCTTGGTACCATGCCAGCCTATGAAAATATCGTCAATATAACGCAAAAAACTAATAACATGATTGTCCATCCAAGCCTTGTGGTGCGTCCTGAGGACCTGCTCCTCCCACCAGCCTACGTGTAAACATGCATAGCTGGGAGAGAAGCAGGCCCCCATTGCCACACCCCTAAGCTGCCGAAATATTTCCTTGCCAAAAGAAAAGAAATTGTGATGAAGACACCATTCCATCAAGTTGATGATGACCTTGTTGTGTTCGTAAAGTTTGATGGAGCGCTTAGATAGAAAATGTATATATATATATATATATGTATATATATATATATATGTTTGCTCCGATTTCTCCAAATAATACCCAGCCGGGTTAGAAGAAGTACAGCACTCTCGGGGTTCCAATTGTCAGCAAAAAGGTTCATTACCAAAACAAACGCGTTTCGGGAGAAGCTCCCTTCGTCAGTGTTACAAACGAGCGCTCTGCGCAGCGCCATTATGTACATCCGTTGTCGGTGGTAGTAACAAACATAGGACTGCTTCAAACATTCATGTGTAAGCACCATCTTTGAATATGCATGTTATTTTTGCAAAAAACCACCAAACCATAATCACGCCGTGAATCGGCAGAAATAAACTTAATACTCAAATTTCTGACATATACAGTGTCTCTTGTGTATGGGTCAACGGGATATATCTCATTCCTGAATTATGATGTCAAAAATTCTTTAAAACATCTCTTCCCGCATACTAAGCGTCAAATATAATGTCCATATATGATTACTATCTTGCCGTGTATCGGCAATTGCAGCCATTAGGCCGCCACAAGTCCAGGTTAACGAAATGCTCCCAAATGGACCCATGTTATCACATTTGCTCAACACTCTGTTTACACTGAATATGATTACCAAATAATGCCTTTTAAAAACAAATTTCACCTTCATACCAAATATATCAATCATTAGATAATCCCTTCAACAATTCATTGTTCAAAAAATAGTTCACTGTTACATTAGGATTATCACACGTATATCATCATTTTTCAGAATTCACATTTCAATAACTGACGTTCCAAATTCATCCTAAATGAGATGACATTTCTTCTCCCATATTCAGACCTCCCGGTGCCTTAGTCTCTAAGTCGATTATATATCGAGACTCTAATCTCCTGAGTGTCTGTAACTTGTTGCCACCACGTGGCCTTCCTGGAACACAATCCAAGCAGAAAAATCTCAGGAGATCCCTATTGCTATTGTGCTTTATTGCCAAATGTCGGGCGACAGGATATGAAAAGTCTTTGGTGGCTATGGCCCGCATATGCTCTAGCACTCTCAGTTTCACTGGGTTGATGTTACTGCCAATATATTTTAACTGGCATGGACACATCAAGCAGTAAACTGCATGGTCTGTATGGCAAGACATACATTTGTTTATTCTTTTTCCACCCTTACAGCCCCTCACATCAAATGTTAATGTTCGTTTGCTCAATGCGCAGGCTTTGCACCTTCCACAAGGGAAAAAGCCCTTTGCATCTTTCAATGTACCTTGGATCTTTCGTGTGGAGTTTAAATGACTTTGAACCACACAATCTCGTAAAGATCTCGCCTTTTTAAAGGTGATCAGGAGAACAGCCGGTATATCAGGCCCAACAATATGGTCAATTTTTAAGATATGCCAGTGTTTTGTCATGATGGATCTTAATCTAGAGGAGTTGGCTGAATAGGTGGTGATCATACGAAATTTCCCATCAGTATTTGGACGTGACTTCTTCTGAAAGAGACAACCTCGATCCAATTTCCTCACCCTGTTCAATGCATCATAGAGAAGATTCCGTTTATATCCTCTATCAGAGAATCTATCCAAACTCTCACTGGCTGCCTTCTCAAAGTCTTCTACTAGAGTACAGTTACGTCTTAGCCTAAGAAATTCCCCATACGGATACTGTTTATGAGTCTGCGGGGGTGACTGCTAGATGAGTGTAACACGCTATTGCCTGCCGTGGGCTTACGATATAAAAGGGTTATGATTTTACCATCTCTTACGCTCACTTGCAGGTCTAGATAATTAACCTTTTCTTGGCTCACTTCCCCCGTGAATCTTAGGTTGCAATCATTGTTATTTAACAGTCGTATGTACTCATTGGCCTCTGCCACAGACCCATCCCATACTAGGAACAGGTCATCAATGTACCTGCACCAAGTCACCACCTTGGTGTTCCATGTGGCATTCCCAGGGGCCCAGGCTCCCTGCTCCTCCCACCAGCCAACGAACAAGTACATATATATATATAGATGAAGGCTTCACAAGTCAAACACGTAGATGTTTTGTCTGCCACTTGCTATGTTTCATAAAATTTCATTTCTTTTCACGGAGTGCCGTCCCTGAGTGATTCTTTTGGAGCAGCCCTCTTTCCCCCTTTGCTATTTTCAGATCCCCCGATCGGGATGTATGATGGTGTTCCCATATAAAAATACACTCTTCTAAGATGTCCCTTTCACTGTTAACCCCTTCGATGCTCATGACAGAATGGTTCCGTCATGAGCATCGGTTGAGCTGTGCTCATGACGGAACCATTCCGTCATGACCACACCCATTAACATTTGGGGTCAGCACTGGTGATAAATCTGGGCAGGAGTCAAGGTGTTAAGCAAGGACTGAAAAAGGCTAACACCGAAACACGTCTACTTGCTAATTTAAGAACAAACTGTGATCCCTTGAGTGCTCCGTGTTGTCCCGTTGAACCTAAGTTGTAGTAAAGCATGTCAGCAGATTTCAAGCAATAACAGTGACTCAGGCCAATCTTAGGAGAATGGTTGTACATGTATATACGCTTGAAAATGGTGAAGTGCCAAAAGCAGTAAAGTTACTACAAAGTCTAAGAGTAAATGTACGTGTGTGTGTGTGTGTCCTTTTGCACTGGTAATCATTGACCTTTTTCTGGTGCTTCATTTTTCTCAACTATCCATACCCAGAGGATGAACAAGCCATGAATGCTTGCTCTCTCAGAAATCTCTCCTTCATATGACTCTCAACATAACCGGTCCCAGGATGCTTGTTTCGGGTGCAGGGAGGACCTGGCTTGGCAGTTCGGGCTGGACTGTTACTATGAGGCCCAGGGTCAAGACTAGTTTGCATATGGCTGGGACTGAACTGGGGTTGCAAAGTGAGCTAAATAACTATGATGAATTCAACCCAAATCTGTGACTAGGAGGTGAGCATCTGAGGGGTTTCAGCGCTCCATCCGTCATCTCCTTGTGTTTGCAGAAATATGATATAACACTACAATACCGCACAATAACTTATTTATACTGTACACTACAGCAACACACTGTATTACAACCCAATACAACCTAACCTATTACAGCTGTACTTCACACCACACAGTCCTTCACAGTACAGTAAAGCACAAAACGTCACACTACAACCCTACACAATATAACACAATGTTAGACAGCCACATATGTAGCTAAAGCTCACTGCCTCTCATTACCTTGAGTGTCATGTAAAGCAATGGAGACTCACAGATACCTTTTTTCGATGTTCCAGGATTTTACAACACGTTATAATGGTCTCATCTGGTTTCACAGAAGCAGACGTATCCAAAAAACCCATAAGGATTTCTATGTCCACGCACCGTACTGATTCCATATGTCGAACTGTAATGACAACCCCAAGAAACAGACACATGTATGAATAATGTCTAGGCAGTTGTTGCTCTTTAGTCATTTAGAAAAAAGTATCACAAGACATTTGTAACTCACAGCGCAATCTGCATGAATTTTTAAAGGTAGGACAGATATCTAAGATTCATTTGTGATTGCGCAAATTATGTTGTGTTTTATTTTTTTACGGCTTCATTACATATGGAATTTAAGTGTTGTGCATTCTATATATATATTTGCTTATGAACTACTGGTAAAACTAGCATTGGCATAGGCAATAGATCTCGACCCCTAACTTGGGCTGCCACCTTTCAAAGAGAAAAATACAGTAATATGTTGATGTTTTAAGAGTCTGCAGAGGCCCAAAGAACAAGTTACTTACCTTCGGTAATGCTTTTTCTGGTAGATAGTGTATCTGCCTGTGGATTCCTCACCTTGTGAATATCCCCCTTGCCTCCCCCTGACTCAGTTACAGTTCGGGACAACGACGGACAGAGCGGGGTCTCACATGTCCTGAGCCAGGTCCAGGAAGAGGTGAGGTCCATTCCCCGGACACCCTGGATACTACTAAGATACCAGGTGTCGAAGAGGATCTCAAGCAGTAGAAGGAACATTATATCCTTTACTGTAGTTGTCTCACGATTGTGTGTTTTTTTGTAATTATTTTTTCACACTTTAGTCACTTACAGGCAGTAGCTATATTGCAGAACAGAGGCCCTGAAGAAAGCCTTGGTCATATTCCATTATAGGCTGAAACATGTTGGCCATCTCGCTGTTATTTGTTTACACTGCGATCATCGTATTGCACTGTTCTTGTTTTTAAATAGGAAGGGGCTCACGCCCAATAAAATAGTTGTTGTGAAGTTCCCTATCCTTTTTTAATCACCACTTAGATATTATTTTTGCACTGCACTTTCCCATTATATCAACATCATGTGGTAAAACCGAGTGATTGCGGGTTATTACCCCTAGCCAACCAACAGGGTATGTAGGCTGTCTCAAGGATCAAGAGACACAACACCCGGGTAGGATTACCAAATGATAATATTGATCACTACATGACATTGATGGGAATCCTCATTTCGGTTGACTGACAATCACGGGTGTTGCACATTTTGGTGATATGTTCTGTTGGTATAATATAATT
Organism: Lissotriton vulgaris; assembly: GCF_964263255.1. NCBI lineage: Eukaryota > Metazoa > Chordata > Amphibia > Caudata > Salamandridae > Lissotriton > Lissotriton vulgaris. The sequence continues at coordinate 1,230,014,348 of NC_141689.1, read as the reverse complement.
TATCTTTTCCCGGTGTACTCTATGAGACATCAGGATAATTGAGAGAAATCCCTAATGGATTTCTAACCTAGACCCCTAAGTTGTCTTTGTTGTATTTATCAGTTCTCCTGGGGGATAATACTTAGGCAAGGTCTTTAAACATCCCTCTAGCCCTCATCCATCGTATTGTTATTAAAATCCCCCTTGCGCCAGCAACGTTCGGAAAATTCTTTGTAGCACGCCGGCATGGTCGACGTCATAGGAGCACGGCATTGCGCGCGACTCCGTCTGACGTCACCGACTCCTCATAAGGCCCACGTCGGCGTGATGACGTCAGTTCCGCCCTTTTTTCCATGCCTTCGAGGCACCCGGACGGACCAACAAATATATACAAATATACAATGTACACAGTACACGCAATCCAAAAACCCACTAAAAGTGCATAGCAAAAGCATAAAATACCAGAAATATAAGTTCATAAATACATATGTACATAAACCCAGGTATAGCAGAGTGGACAACGGGGAGGCGGGTGGGTCAGTGAGGAATCCACAGGCAGATACAGTATCTACCAGAAAAAGCGTTACCGAAGGTAAGTAACTTGTTCTTCTGATAGATAGATCTGCCTTGTGGATTCCTCACCTTGTGAATAGAGTCCCACAGCAGTCCCCACTCCCGGAGGAGGGTGTCCACTCTGCTACACCAGGAAATCTTGGAGGACAAAGCGCGCGAAGTGGCCGTCCCTCCTCACCTCAGCATCCAAGCAGTAGTGCTTCGCAAAAGTGTGGAGGGAGGCCCATGTTGCGGCCCTGCAAATGTCCTCAACAGGAACACCTCTAGACAATGCAGAAGTTGCAGACTTCACTCTAGTTGAATGAGCTCTAATACCCTCAGGAGGGTCCTTACCCGCCAGAGAGTAGCAAATCTTGATGCAGAGGATAATCCACCTGGAAAGTGTGCGCTTGTGCACCGCTCTGCCCTGTTTGTAGCCAGCAAAACCCACGAAGAGCTGATCATCAACACGATAGTCTTTAGTCCTATCAAGATAGAAACTAACCGCTCTCTTCGGGTCCAAGCGATGAAGCCTCTCCTCCTCCTTGGAAGGGTGTGGGGGAGGATAATAGGTAGGAAGGGTAATGGATTGTTCTAGATGGAAGGGAGTTATCACCTTAGGCAGAAAAGCAGCCCTGGTCCTGAGAACCATTCTTTCAGCATGAATGGACAAGAACGGGGGCTTGGAACTAAGAGCCTGAAGCTCACTTACCCTCCTTGTCGAGGTAATTGCAACCAAGAAGATCGTTTTAAAAGAAAGAAGCCTCATGGGACACTTGTGCAAGGGTTTAAACGGAGAACCCATCAGATAAGTTAACACAAGATTCAAGTCCCAATGAGGAACAATAAAGGGAGAAGGAGGGAACTTATTAGTAAGTCCCTTCAAAAATCTTAATACTACAGGAGACTTAAAAAGAGAGGGCGGATCGGGCAAACAAAGAAATGCTGATAAGGCCGAAAGATATCCTTTGACCGTAGCAACAGCAAACCCTTGCCGTGCCAGAGAAAGAGCAAACAACAAAATGTCATACAAATGAGCCTTCAAAGGGTCAACATCCCTCTCCCTGCACCAAGAGACAAACTTAGACCACCTATACGAATAGATGGACTTGGTGGAGTCGCGCCTGGCAGAAAGAATGACATCCACCACATCGTGAGGGAGAGAAACGGAATTCAAGTTGCCCCGTTCAATCTCCAGGCATGAAGGTGTAATTGTTGGAGGTAGGGGTGTAGAACCTGCCCCTCCATCTGAGAGAGGAGGTCTGCCCTGAGAGGGAGACGGAGCGGCGGGTGAGAGGAGAGGTGGAGAAGGTCCGAGTACCACACCCTTCTTGGCCAATCCGGGGCGACCAATATGACTTGGGCCCGGTCTTGGCGAATCTTCCTCAGAACCCGAGGAATCAAGGGTATGGGGGAAACGCGTAAAGGAGTTGATCTCCCCAACCCAACTGAAACGCGTCCCCCAATGCTCCTTGCATCGGATACTGGAGACTGCAGAATGACGGGCAGTGAGCATTCTCGCAAGTGGCAAACAGGTCCACCCGAGGAGCTCCCCACATCTGAAAGATGTCGTGAACAACCTCCGGGTGAAGCCTCCACTCGTGGTCGGCAGAGAACTGCCGACTGAGAACGTCTGCACGAACGTTCAGAACTCCGGCCAGATGATTTGCCATCAGACAAATCTGATGATCCTGAACCCAGGACCAGAGACGCAGAGCCTCTTTGCAGAGACACTGCGACCCTACGCCTCCCTGCTTGTTGATGTACCACATCGCGGTCGTGTTGTCCGTCAGGACTTGGATCGACTGACCGCGAAGGGAAGGGAGGAAGGCCTTGAGCGCCAGATGTATCGCCCGCAACTCTAGAAGGTTGATGAGAAGCAACCTTTCCTCTGGAGACCAAAGACCCTTGACCTCCAGATCCCCCAGATGGGCACCCACCCTAGAGTGGATGCATCCGTTATCACTGTGGCCACCGATGGTGGCAGCTGAAAAGGCTTTCCTTGTCACAGATTGCCTTCCACGCCCCACCAAGACAGATCCGCTGCAGTTTCTCTGGAGATCTTCACTGACTCCCTGAGATCTCCGTTGTGCTGATACCACTGCCTGCGGAGGCACCACTGGAGTGCCCTCATGTGCCAGCGTGCATGGTTGACCAACAGAATGCAAGAAGCCATCAGACCGAGCAGGCGAAGGACCTTCAGGACTGGAACAACCGCTCCATTTTATGACAAAGGAATAATTTCCTGAATGTCGCGAATCCTTTGAGGAGGAGGGAATGCACGACATACAGTAGTGTCCAGTACCGCACCTATGAACAGGTTGCGCGGGAGGGCACCAGGTGAGATATGGGCATGTTTATCGAAAAACCCAATCTGTACAACAGCTGCGATGTCTCTTGCAGGTGATGAAGCACCTTCTCGGGCGACTCCGCTTTGATCAGCCAGTCGTCCAGATAGGGGAACACAGGAATCCCGACCTCCTGAGATGCGCAGCCACCCCCACCATCAACTTGGTGAAAACTCGAGGCGCAGTAGTAAGTCCAAACGGAAGGATCGCAAACTGGTAGTGTTGCGATCCCACCGTAAAACGGAGATACTTCCTGTGCGACTACAGGATTGGGATGTGAAAATACGCATCCTGCAAGTCGATTGACACCATCCAGTCTTCTTCCAACAGCGCTTGAAGAACCTGCGCAAGCGTGAGCATTTTGAACTTCTCCTGTTTGAGGTAGAGATTCAAAATCCTGATGTCCAAGATTGGACGTAACCTGCCATCCTTCTTGGGGATCAGGAAATATCGGGAGTAGCACCCCTGACCCCACTCCTGCTCCGGGACCACCTCTATCGCACCTTTTCTGAACAGAGCAGGACTTCTTCCTGCAGGCGAAGCAGGTGGTCCTCCGAACAATAACCCTGGCAAGGAGGGTAATTGGGAGGGAACTCCTGGAAAGGAAGTGCATACCCATTTTCTACGAGATTGAGAACCCAAAGATCTGATGTAACCGATTCCCAATCCCGTAGAAAATGAGTAAGCCGACCCCCCACCGGAGCCACATGATCTAGAATGGCGGATCTAGGGCTGCTTTGCTGTTGAGGGAGGGGGTTGATTATTAGAGGAGGAGGAGGAGGAGGAGGCCTGGCGTCCACGAGCACGGCCCCTTTGTTTTCCTCTGTATGTCTTATACAGAGGGTTCTGTCGCTGCTGCTGCTGCTGCTGCTGCTGACCTTGGTTATAGGAATGAAAAGTGGATCTGCCAAATCCCCTAAACTTCCTAGTTGCAGAACCCCTTGCCTGAAGGCCCAAAGACCTCGCCGTCGCCCGGCTGTCCTTGAATCTCTCCAGGGCCACGTCCGCTTTCTTACCAAAGAGGCCTGTCCCATCAAATGGCAAGTCCAACAAGGTAGACTGTACATCAGTTGAAAAATCAGAAGATTTAAGCCATGCGGCCCTTCTGGTAGCAACAGTAGAGCCCATAATCCTGGCAACAGAGTCCACCGTGTCCATGCCACTCTGTATTACCATACGGGCTGCAGCCTGAGTATCGGAGACCACTTTATTAAAGTTCTTCCTATCATCCTCTGGAAGCTTAGATGAGAGTTGTTTCACAGAGTCCTTCAATGCATGAACATATCTCCCCAACAGGCAAGTAGCATTAGTAGATTTTAAAGCCATGCTACCCGAGGAGAAAATCTTTTTCGCAGACTGGTCCAATTTTTTAGAGTCCTTGTCTGCCGGCACCTGAGGGAATGAACCTGCAGACCTGTTGGAACAAGCGGCCTGCACCACCAGACTCTCCGGAGAAGGATGTGAAGAAAGAAATTCAGGGTCACCAGGAGCCACCCTGTAACGCTTTGCCACCGACCTGGAAACCGCAGGAGCAGTCAAAGGCCTCTTCCAAACCTCCTTTATAGGCTCAGTCAATGCGTCAGTGAAAGGAAGAGTAGGCTCTATTATAGAAGAAGGCGAATGTAAAACCTCCGTGAGGATGTTGGGCTTGTACTCAACAGTGGGCAAAGTCAAGCCGAGCAAATCCGCAGCCTTCCTAATCACGACGTGATAAGGTGCAACGTCCTTGGATGGTGTATCCGAAACGGATGGCAAACCCCATTCAGGAGAAAGTTCCAGGCCACTAGCGCTTTGTAGGTCCTCAAAACAATCCCCCTGATCTTGTAGCTCTCCTTCCTCAACCTCAGAATCCATATACTCCTTCTCCTCCAAGAGGCGCTGAGCCCTGCGCCTCGACCATTCCATGCGGACCGAAGTCGATGGATCCGGCAAAGACTCCGACGGAGCCGGAGACGACGTCGAACAAGGAGCTTGAGGACAGGAAGCACCACGATCTGAATCACCACGAGGTCAATACGGAGCCGGCGAAGCCGCATGCGAAGTCGACGACCTCGGCGGCGCCGTACCGAGCCAAGGAGCACAAGGCATCGGCATAAACGGCATAAAGGGGGCCGGGGCGTAAGCCTGAGGCACGCCTAAATTAAAAGACAATGGACCCATGAGACCAACCGGTGCGCCAGTGGGGTACATCACCCTTGCATAAACACCAAACATGGCATTTAGAAACTGCGAGGGATCCTGACCTGGACCAGGAAAGGGAGGGTACGAACCCAACGGCCGCTCCGAAGGAGGCTGATCCGGCAAAGGTGCACCCTGGCCCTCTTGACTTTCAGGCTCCACATCCGGAGTCGGAGCTCGAGGAACCTCTTCTTCATCATGCACTGAAGAATGGTGCGACTCCAGATCCGGTTCCTGCTCCTGAACAAGAGAACCTTCACGAGACTGCGCCGGAGAAGGAGACACAAAGTCTTTATGATGCTTACGAGACTTCTTCTTCGAATCCGAAGACTCCTTGCCAGAGTGATGTTTAGGTTTAAAGCATTTTATTGATACAAAGAAAACATAGGGAAAGGGAACAGGAGGTTAGGGTTACATACAGTGCAATAAAGGAAAGAAGCGCACCTCCGGGGTATTGGCGAGGAACAGTTCTTCAGTCCAAAGGAGAAGCAATGATAAATGGCAAAAGAAAGTGTAACCCGTGCATCCCCTGTGCGCATATCCAACACCCCAATCTGAGCAGTGAAAGCCATTAGCAACCCCACGAAACACAGCCCAATCCCCCTGCCCCCCCCTAGAAAAGGAAACAATTCCCAAACCCCCCGTCCAATGGCCCATCGCTAGCAATATTCGCCCCAAGAAATCGCACCCCCCACCCCCAGGGACCCAACCCCCACTCATCCTACTCCGCCGGGACTACCGGTGGCGTCAACCTAAGAAGCCTGAGGTACCTTGGGCAGGTGAGCTCCCTGAATTCGGTGGACAGCAGCGCAAGGAAGGGTTGCCACAGCTCCTCAAATTGATCTCTCTCCCCCGCCACTGTGAGCGACAGTTTCTCCATCCCTAACACATGCCATAGCCTATGCAACCAGCCCGTAATGGAGGGGACAGTGGCGGTGCGCCAGTGGATAAGGATGTTCTGGACCGCAGATCCCAGTGCAATTGCAATCTGCCTACCCCTGCGGGACTTCAGTGGATACATCAGATCATTGGGAAGGCCCAGAAAGACATACGCCAGGAAGCGTGGCAGCTCGATTTCAAAGTGCTTATCCACCTCATCCAAAACCTCCTTCCAATAGGTAGTCAGCACGGGGCAATCCCAGAGAATGTGTGAGAGGGTACCCACCTGCCCGCAGCCCCGCCAGCACCCCTTGTCGGTGTGTCTATGCATCTCATACAATCTCTCCGGGGTATAGTACCAGTATGTGGACACCTTGGTGAAGGTCTCCGTAAGGCCAGTATGGTACGCTGAGTGCCGTGCCCGGTATGCTATCTTATCCCATTCCTTGTGGCTAAGTGTCCTACCCAATTCCCTGTGCCATCGCTCCCTCCCTGGGTTGTAATAGTGAAACGGCGGGGGCTGCAGATACTTGTATAGATCGGAAATCAGTTTAGCATTGGAGGTCCGAGTCACCAGCCACCGCTCATACGGTGTAATTTGACGTGCAGCGGAGTCTCGCACCTGGGGCTGGAGGGCCCAATGCCGAACCTGCATATAGCGCAATCTATCCAGCTCCGTCAGGCCGAAGTCCTGCCGAAGTTGCTGAAAAGGAATCACGCCTTCCGGCCCGTAGAGCTGGAAGAGCACTCTGCAGCCCGCGGTCGTCCAATGGGAAAAAGCCCCCGGCTCCATCCCCGGGGAGAAATCCGGGTTGCCCACTATGGGCGTGAACGGCGAAGGGAAGGTGGTAAGGCCCCGAACCTCGCAGACCGCATCCCACACCCTCAGGGGGACCCGCGTGACAAAAGAAGCGTAGAGGTTAGGGGGACGGTGCGCGCGGCGCAAAAACGGAACATCCTGCAGGGTGCGGCCCGCCACCGCCTGATCTTGAAAAAGCCAGTGCTTGTCGGACTCCCACCTACTCCATTCCACTAAGTATCGTAGCTGCGCCGCTTGAAAGTATTTACGGAGGTCCGGGATACCAAGCCCCCCCGCCTCCGGGGCAAGCGTGGAGAGGACCCTCTTCATCCGCGGTTTGCGGCCTTGCCAGACAAAGCGGGAGATGTCGGCCTGAGTCTGTCGAATCCAGCCCACCGGGGGCTGGAGAGGCAGAGCACGAAAAAGATACAGTATCTGGGGCAGCACCGTCATCTTAACCGCCGCGATTCGTCCCAGCCAGGACAACAGGCCCTTACTCCAGCGGCCGAGCTCCTCCTTGATCTTCCTACCAAGGGAAGCGTAATTAGCCGCCACCATCTCCGATAACGTAGGTGCTAGGAGAATCCCTAAGTATGGCACTGTGGACGAGGACCATTGCATGGGGAAGAGGCGCTGAAGGTCCCTCCTAGTATCCGCAGACAAAGACACGTCCAGGGCCGCCGACTTGCTCATGTTCATTTTGAAGCCGGCCACTCGTGCAAAGGTGTCCAGCTCCTGCACGCAAGCGGGTAGTGATCTCCTAGGGTCGTCCAAGGTCCGCAGGACATCGTCCGCATAGAGGCTGACTGTGTGGACATACTGGCCCATTTTAACCCCGACAGCATCCGGGTTGTTGCGGATCCTCTGGGCAAACGGCTCCATATAGAGGGCAAACAGGAGCGGCGAGAGGGGGCAACCCTGCCTCGTGCCGCGTTCGATGGCGAAGCCGCGAGAGCTACATCCATTGACCCGCACTGACACCGAAGGATGTTTATAGCAGTTGAATACCATAGTGCGGAATTTATCACCGATTCCCAGTTTCCTGAGAACCAGTTCGAGATATGGCCAATGAACCCTATCGAAGGCCTTCTCCGCATCAACTGACAGCAGCATTCGCTCCCCCGGGATCCTCGAGGCCTTCTCTAGAACATGCACCGCCCGCTTGGTATTGTCGACCGTCTGCCTTCCGGGTACAAAGCCAGCCTGGTCCGCTTCCACCAGACCGGGGAGATGCCGGGCCAGCCTGGACGCTAGAATCCCCGTATACAGCTTGAGGTCAACATTTAGGAGCGAGATGGGTCTATACGAACCGCATAAGGCCCGGTCCTTCCCAGGTTTCGGAATCACCAAGACCGTCGCATTCAGGAGATCCGGTGGGATGGCTCCCGGGTCGGAGAAGGAATTATACAATCGAGCCAGCACAGGGGCCACAACCGGGCAAAAAGTCTTGTAAAACAGGGACGTGTATCCGTCCGGGCCCGGGGCCTTACCATGCTTCAGTCGAGCTATAGCGGAAATCACCTCCTCCACATGAATGTCCCGCGCCAGATACTCCGCTTGAGCGGGATCCAGCACCGGGAGGGTCACCGACTCCAAATAGTCTTCAGCGTCTCGAGGCGAGGAGGGCTCCCCAGCGTATAGCGACTCATAGAAGCTGCGGAAGGTTTCCGCCACCTCGGCGTCCCCGGAAACGGCCACCCCGTCCGCACCCATCAGTTCCTTCACTACACTACGCTGCTGCGCAACCCGGAGCCGATGTGCCAAAAGCTTGCCACATCTGTCCCCCCCTGTGTAATAGGTATGCCTCAAGCGCAAGGCAGCATATTCCGCTCTATCAAGGTCCAGCGCCGACAGGAGCTTCCTTGCAGCCTTCAGCTGCCTCCACACCCTTGGAGCCCCCGTACGGCGGTGGACCTGCTCAAGCTCCCGAACCTGAACAGTCAGTTCATCCCTCTTCCGCTGCCGTTCCTTATTTTCGGCCGAGGAGATGGAGATGAACTCCCCCCGGAGGACTGCCTTCAATGCTGCCCATTGTGTTGCTTGGGAAGTATCGGTGTTGCTATTGTGAGTCTGATAGTCCTGTATGACCTCCTCAATGCGTTTCACTACCGACTTTTTGTGTCAGAGTGTATCTCTGAGGCGCCACATCCCCCGAGAGGGGGAGGACGTCGGCCACACGAACTCGCCAGCAACCGGTGCATGGTCAGACAAAGTCAGGACCCCAATGTCCGCCGCCGTGGCGGCGGCACGCACTGGACCGCTAACAAGGAGGTAATCCAATCGAGAGTAAGTGCGGTGTGCATGCGAAAAATAAGAGTAGTCCCTATCCGTGGGATGCATGGAGCGCCAAAGGTCGTGTAGGTCCATGTCTGCAATCCGGCCCTTCACAGCCTGGGACAATTCTCCTGTCTGCGGGGAACGCTGCGCCGACCTATCCAGAACAGAGTCAAAAACAATATTAAGGTCCCCCCCTATGATGACATGCCGGTCGGGAGAGGCAGTGACGTCCACCAGCACAGAATCCAAGAAGCGCTCCTGGTGATCATTTGGGCTATAAACGGAGCCAACTGTGAGCGCTATGCCTCCCAAGCGCAGGCGATATGCAAGAAGCCTCCCCTTCTGCTCAGCATACTTATACAATACCTCCCCCTTAAAGGAGCCCGCTATAAGAATGGCCACCCCCGCGGTTTTGGTCGCTGCAGAGGAGAAAAACTGGGTGGGAAATTTCGCAGAGCGCAACCTGTGGCAGTCCCGGGACAGTAAGTGGGTCTCCTGCAAAAGGCAGATGTCAGCCTGCGTCCCCTCTAGCAAAGACAAAATCGCCCTGCGCTTCACAGGATTATTCAGTCCCTTAACATTAAGGGTCACCACCTTCATGGACGACATGCCTCCCAGTGAACAGGAACGCTATGTTGCGGGTGGGGAACCAGCGGGTGGGGCGCGCGGGGCCGCTGCGCGGGATAGGCCAAAGTAGGCCAAGCACGGGCATGGACAACATCGGACGGGACTTCCCCAACTTTGAAACAACCCCTAACCCCCCCCGAAACACACTCATGGCAACCAGCCAAATACCAACGTAAACACCCCATTGTCCCAGTCAAGCCCCAAAACGGGCAAGTCCGTAGAAAAATAGAAAAGTGGACGTTCAGCCACTCACCTCCGTCCGCTCCCTCCCGACCCCCCCCCCAGCCCCGAACCAGGCATCGAAGAAGCTAAGAACATCTCCCCCCGGAGTGAGTTTAGGCCGTTATTGCCACGCCGTTGGAGTCGGCCAAGTCCCTGGCTGCCGCCCTCAAAGCGTCGGCCATGTCAGCTCTGATAGTAGGGGAATCAGGACGTCCAGCGCTAGCCGTCGACTGTCTCCTTGCTGACCTTCGCCGGCTCCTTCTCTCCGAGCGCCTCCACGACGGAGTGGCTCCCTCCTCCTCTGTGGCCATAAGCCCTAGGACCCCACAGATGTCCTGCAAAGAGCGTAGTTGATGCAACACTCCATTCCATCGGAAGATCAGGCGAAAGGGATGTCCCCAGGAATACGGTGTCTCGTTTTCGCGCAAAAAGTCAGTGGCGATCCTGAAGGACCTGCGTTTCTGCAGAGCGATGGCGGACAAATCCTGATAGAGCGCGACAGGCCGCTCCCGGAAAGTCAGGGGCTGCTTCCTATGGGCCTCAGCCATGATGCGTTCCTTAAGCGGAAAGTCGGGCAGGAAAGCCAAGATATCTGGGGGGGGCGCCGATGCCCCCCGCTGTCGACCAACCCTGTGCGCCCTGTCAATGCGAATAGGGAAGTCTGCCGCTTCCCCCAGGATCTCTCGAAACAGGTCTTGCAGATAGCCCACCAAATCAGCCCCTTCGTCCGTGGACGGCACACCCCGTACTCGGATGTTGTTCCTCCGTGACCTGTTCTCCAGGTCCTCAGAGTGGGCCTGAAGTTCAACACACTGTTCCCGGAGTCGGAGAACGTCCTGCTGGAGGTGGACTATCTCGTCGTCCCGGCGCTGGGCCTCCGTCTCCACCGTCTCCACTCGCTCACCGAGGCCCTCCACTTCCCTGCGCACCTCACGGACCTCACTGGCCACCTCACGTTTTAGCGTTTGGAAGTCCTCTTTGAGGGAGCTAAACAGTTCTTCCATAAAAGACCTCGTGACCGGGGGTTCTCCCCCAGTCGCATCCGCCGAGGCCCGGGAGGACCCCGGCGACGGCTGCGTCCTGTCCTGCAGCTGCTGGGCCCTGCCAAGCATGTCCGGCAGGGTGCGGTCCCCCTTCCTCGATCCACCTCTTCCAGTCATTTCAGGCGCTGTAGTCGATGAGTGGGCACAGGCCCGGCCGCTTCAGGAATGTCCTGCAGCTAGGAAGCACTCGGCATGGGGAGCTCCCAGCCGATTCGGAGTGCTGCGTCACAGGCGACAAAATGGCGGGCAGCCCTGGCACTGCCAGCCGTTGGCGCCTAGTCGAGGCGGCTGTAGGGAGCAAAATCAGGGGCCACCCGTCAGTGCGCTTCACCCAGAGGTAGCCTTGCAGCGGCGAAGGGTACAGACACCCGCCAGCAAAGGACTCCGGAGGAGGCCGACGACACCGATCCCTCGGGGACAAAATGGCGGCCGGGTGGGACCCGGCAGAGCGACCAAGTTCGGCGACACCACCCGGGCACCTCAGGAACCAAGCAATCCGAGAAGTTCCACAGCCGTCACCATACTGTTATGGCGAAAGGCCGGTAGATCCAATCCCGGCCCTCATCCGAACGTCCCCCGGGCACGGGACCGGGTCCCTCGTAGTTCGGGGTGGCACCGCCTCAGGTCCGGGCGCCAGAGAACACGGCCAAGGTCCTCCGCGTAGTCGGTTCTCAATCTGTAGCTCCCTTTGAATCTCCGGCAAGTGCTGGGACGGACTCCCTCCAGATAGTTAGCTTTCAGCACCAGGCCCAGCCGGGACGCCTGGACAGCACACCAAAGCGCTCCGCTTCCCGGGCGCTCCGTCGGTCCTCGATCTTCAATCGATCTTTTGAGGTGCTTTCGCCGGGGCGATGGTGACCAAAGTGACCTCAATGTGCACGCCAGGTTCTCAGCCACTCTCCTCTCACACGCTGAGCATCAGCGGGGGGAGAAAAGCGTAAGAAAAGGGCTCGAGCCTAGTCGGGTCGGAGGAGCTGCAGGAGGAAGCGTCCGCTCACCCCGCCATCTTGGCCACGCCCCCCCCCCAGAGTGATGTTTAGAGCAATGCTTACTCCTCTTGTGCTTCTTCCTCGAGGAGCTCGAAGCATGACCCGAAGCCGACTTGGATCCAGACCTCGACCTCTCTCTGGATCTCGACCTCGCTCTGGACCTCGATCTCGAAGCCGACCTCGACCTCGACTTCGACCGCGACATCTGCCTCGACTTCGAGCGCCTGGAAACCGACCTTGAAGACCTTCCAGCTTCTCTTTCTTTCACCTTCGCAAGAAGAAGCTTCGCCTCCCGCTCTCGTAAGGCCTTGGGCTTCATCTTGAAGCAGGAATGCGGATCAGTGATCGACATCATTCGGGCACAAGAACCACACTGCTTGAACCCCGTCTTCCTCAACGACATCCTCGACGAAGAAGAAAATCTCAAAAGAGAAACAGTAACACAAAATAGCAACAAAATACTCAAAGTATCGCAGAAGATCCCAGAAACCGTTAGCGTCGACGACGCGGAAAAAAGGGAACTGACGTCATCACGCCGACGTGGGCCTTATGAGGAGTCGGTGACGTCAGACGGAGTCGTGCGCAATGCCGTGCTCCTATGACGTCGACCACGCCGGCGTGCTACAAAGAATTTTCCAAACGTTGCTGGCGCAAGGGGGATATTCACAAGGTGAGGAATCCACAAGGCAGATGTATCTATCAGAAATAGGACTTTAAACACAATTGTATGTATTAATTTGCAAAATGACTCTTCTGTCTTTGTTCACTTTAATCATTTGTCATGGATCATTAACTCACGCCTAGAACACATTTAAATGGGTTTTGTATTTATATTTCCCCTTTGAAGTATACACAGATAAGGCCTAACAATTCCTGCAATAGGTGATTTAGCTTTTTTTGTTCTGACTGAGACATTAAAATGACAGTGGTGCTGCTAGGAAAGAAGCTAGGTGGCAACCCTACCCATGAACCATATTGGTTTTGCCAACTGCTTTATAAATGACTTCTGTGGATGTACTCACATTCACAGTAGTCAGCTTTGAATAGATTTTCCTAAGCTTTAAGAAAATCCATTCAAAGATGATCCCTGCACATGAAAACACATCCATGTCAGCCATCTTAGAATGGATTTTCTTAAAGCTGATAAGAATTAATTGGGAAATGTCTTTTATGTATATTTGTGCACGTGGAAGTACAGGCAGCCATCTTGGAATGTTTAAAAAACACTTTATGATTACCGCCTCCCAATACAACAGTGAGCTGAGTTAAGAGCCCGAAATCTCTGGAGGGTCAAGGAAATGTAGAGGGGGCAGTTTTAACAAAGAGCGGGTGGTGGCAGAAGACCTGGCAGCAGGAGAAAAGAAGACAAAATAATACTTCATATGCACTGCAGTGCAAGATCTGATGCCTGTAGTGGAAGGATTCATGCCATACAATCAAAACTGAGTTAGTAGAAAAGGCTCAAATGAGCGACAAGCACAAGAATAGGGCGGAAAGCCATCAAAACATTAGCAGAGAAGTGAGAGAGACAAGAAAACCATCCAATCATGAGCAAAGAACTGACAAAAAACACAAAGACTACTATCTGTTTTGTATTGCTCAATAGGTCTTCAACAATAGACAACTAAAACTAAAGAGGCCTAAAAATAGCCCCAAAACAAGAGAGTCAGACATATTCCTTTTTCTAGGTTATTGGGACAGGTAGAACAACTGATTGAATTTTTTGAGTGATATACAAGTCAGTGGCTGACATATGGCATGTTATCATATAGATTCTTGGAGAATAGATCACAAAGATTTTTAGTTAATCAAAAACTATCATCACCATTCCCTATTACAATTGGTGTACCGCAAGGATCAACTCTTTCCCCAACTCTTTTTAACTTGTACATGGAACCGCTGGCTGAGAGTCTGCGACAGCCAACATCTTGTTTCATATATATGCTGACGACAGACAGATCTACATTAAAGTCTCGTCACTGAAGGAGATCAAGTCAATGAATGAAGTGCTAACGATGACCATTCAATGGCCAACAAGTAATCAACTTGAACAAAATGAGTAAAAAACTGAATTCTTATTAATTTCCCCCCGCAAAATCTCTTCTAAAATAAAGGAATGGACCACACTGATTCACCGCGCTTGAATTTGAATTTGAATTGAATTTAAAATATTTATTAAGCGCAGCATTCACCAGCGGTTTCTTGGCGCTATGGAGGGTAGGTTACCAATGGGGGAGAGTGACCACCGTACCAAGGACTGGTGGACCTAGGGAGTAGTGAGAGCAATGCACAAAGGAAAGGCCTGTTTAAAAAGAAAGGTTTTGAGGTCTTTCCGAAAAGGAAGATAATGTGTTGCCAGTCTTAGGTGGTCCGGTAAAGAGTTCCAAAAGGTGGGTGCCAACGTAGAAAAGTTCGCCCCACCCCACTTCTTGCGCTTAAATCGGGGGACCACCAACAAAGACTGGGAAGAAGAGCGAAGCTCTCGGGTGGGGGTATACTCCCTGATCATGGAAGAAATGAAGGCGGGAGCCGAGCCCCGCCGTGAGTGAAAGACCATGCAACCTAACTTAAACAAGGCCCTCTCTTTAACAGGCAACCAATGGAGTGCCTTAAGAATAGGAGTGCAGTGATGCGAACGAGAAAGGCCATGAATAAGTCGGGCTGCCTGGTTTTGAACCAACTGAAGTTTCCGTAGACTATACGCTGGAATGCCATTATACAGGGCATTTGCGTAGTCCAGCCGGGAGACGACAAGAGCGGACATAATCAACTTAAGTGCCAAAGGAGAAAAAAAACGAGAAACAGTGCGAATTGTGCGAAGAGTGAGAAAGCAAGAAGAAACAACATGACTAACTTGTGAGTGAAGAGTGAGTTGATTATTGAGTTTAACACCTAATGTCTTGACTGAAGCAGAAGGAGAAGGAGGGGGCCCAAAAGAAGAAGGCCAAAATAGAGAGTTCCAGGGACTGGAGCAACCACCCGTGAGGACCAACTCGGTCTTATCCGGGTTCAACTTTAGGTGGTTGTGGTTCATCCAGTCCCTGATGAAAACCATAACTGACTGGAAATTTGAAATAGAATGAGGAGAGGAAGAAAGATTAAAGATAAGCTGGAGGTCATCCGCATAGTTGAAAACGGTGACCTCCAGCTGCTGAAGAGCAAAAATCAAAGGACAGATATAGAGATTAAACAAGAGAGGGGAAAGAGAAGAACCCTGAGGGACACCACAAGTGACAGGTAATAAGGTAGCCAAAAAGTCTCCCAGCCGGACCGCCTGGGTGCGGTCCCTTAAAAAGGAGGAGAGCCAGACCAAGGCCGAGCCCCCAATTCCCGCCGCTCCGACACGGGACAGCAAGATGGAATGGTCCACCGTGTCGAAAGCGGCGGAGAGGTCGAGGAGCACCAGGGCCTGATGATGGTTTTGGTCTGCTCCCTCCCTGAGATTGTTAAGGACCGACACCACAACGGACTCAGTGGAGTGTCTAGGTCGGAATCCTGCTTGTCGGGGCGCTAAGCCGCCATTATCCTCAATAAAGGAGCTGAAAACCGTTGTTACATGCCCCTCCAGCACCTTGCCCAAATAGGGCAGCAGCGAAATTGGACGATAATTGGCTGGAGCGGATGGATCACCACCCCTTGTGTCAAAGAATTGTTAAGAAAAGTAAGAGGGGGCAAGGGACAGGCTGTATAGATATGTTTGAGGATGCAGGCTGGACAAACATCCGTCGGAGAACCCAATTTGCCTTTTGGGAGAATGGCCAGAAACGCATCCTCAGTGAGCGGTGGAATAGAAATGAGGGAAGACCGGGCAGTAGGGGGGGAAGGATCAACGAAGGCAGGAGAGGGAGGAGGAATATTTAATTTGATGTTGGTTATTTTATCCAAAAAATAAAAGTTAAGGGAATCACATAACTGTTGAGTGGGCAAGGGCTTAAGGGATGCCCTGTCTGAGTAGGCCAGGTCGTGGACTATGGAGAAGATCTCTCTGGGTTGATTTTCTGCCACCAATATTTTGGCGGAAAAGTAAGCAGTCTTTACCTCGAGTATAGCTCTCTTATACTCTCCCAGAAGGATGGTGTAGCTGACTTTCAGTGTAGGACAGTAGTCCCTTCTCCACAGTCTCTCCGCTCACCTAAGAGCAAGCTTCTTCTCCTTTAACTCCTCGTTGAACCAACGATTAGATTCGTTGGGACGTCTGGTTGATATCCGACGTAAGGGAGCTACCAAGTCGCATCCCTTGGCAAGCCAGGTATTAAGGGTAGCGGCTTGGGATGAGGAGGAGAGGCCTGTCAACTCAGGCGAGGAGTCCCGTAAGGAGGATGACAGGGACTGGAGGTCAACACGTCCCCAGTTACGAGCCCAGGTGTTTTTGGCTAATGGGACTTTCACCATTGACCTATAAAAGAGGGAAAAAGCAACTAAAAAGTGATCCGGCCACGGACAAGGGGAAACAGAGATGGGTGAGATAGAGCAATTGAGGGACCAAACCTGGTCCAACACATGGCCATGTTTATGTGTAGGAACCTGGACGTGAGAAACCAAGTTCAAGGCTAAAAGCAGTTCAGAGAACTGTTTGGAAGAGGTACATTCTTGGGCATCCGCCGGCCAGTAATTAAAATCCCCAAGTACAAGGACCGAGGCATAATTGACCATCAAGGTGGCCAAAAGATCCTGAATGGAGGGCAAAAATAAAGGTGAATGCTGGGGCGGGCGATATACCAATAAACAGGTAAGAGGGGGAGATAAAGTAGGGAAGGAAACTACAAGATGGTCTGTGGACGTAATCGGGGATGATGGGAGAAGTTGCATATTAAGGTCAGACCGGGCAATAATGGACACTCCACCCCCCACTTTGCCACCTGGACGATCTGAGCGTAGGGCGACATAGAATGGGGGAAGGGTAGCCAATAGAGAGGGCAAGGACGACTCGCTAAACCAAGTCTCGGTCAGGAATAGTATATCTGGCTTCTGTACCTCAAGCAGGACAAAGAGGTCCTGACAAAGCCTGACCGCCGACCTCGTATTAAGTAAGAGAATGGATAAAGGGCAAAGTGGCGAGGCGTTTAGGCCAGGAGGCTGCTGAATCGGGCAACTAATCGAAGGAGCCAGGTAGACAGGAACTGGCTCGTGGATAGAGGGGCATAACCCAATAGATGCAATGTCAGCAATAGTGGCATCCGCCAGGGGCCACTGGCCCTGTAATGCCGCGAGGTCATTGGCAGAATAAATGTGTCGGCGGGCATAAGGACGTGCCCCTAGCCCCGTCTGGCTTACCTGCACTAAGACCTTAGTGGACTCAGCCAAATCACTAGGATTCATGTTGGACAAGAAATAAATATGCAAAGCCACATCAACTTAATGGCTAAAAATGCCTGGTACCACCTGAGTTGTCTTAGAAAACTGAAACCATTCCTAGAAACGTCACACCTCAAAATGGCGTTTCAGGCGTTGGTCATCACGAGGATCGAATACGGTTGTTCAACTTTATCTGGCCTGCCCAAGACCTCTACAACACCCCTAAAAGCTTGTCTCAACTGAGCCACAAGAGTCATAACTGGATTTAGAAACTTTGATCACATCTCTCCACATTTAAAAGCTCTGAACTGGCTACCATACGAAGCCAGAGTACAACTCAAACTGGCCTGTATCACACATAAGGCGCTAGACTCAAAATCACTGGCATACCTTGCCCAGAAAGTGATGATATCTGGAGGAGGCAGGTACCACCAAACATTAGAAGAAACCATTGTATTCAAAATTCAAGAAGGAAGCTAGGATCTTCCTAATGGGGAAATTGCTACCATAACTCTTTACAAAGAATCAACTAATTCATCTGTCAATCGAATCACTTTCCGTTCGCTACAGATTTATAAATCAGAGGGTCTTTTGATGGTAAAAGATAATTTGTAATTTTACGTATTCGTTCATTCTCAGATATTATTGTAAGTCCTGAGAACTTTCACTGTCCACTGTTTTTATACTGTTTTATGTTATCTGTATGCATAAGTTTATGTTGCTTGCTATTGGTCAGATTCTAGACCACTATATCTCTGTTAATCGCTCTGACACACTAACGGGTCATGTTCGTGCTATATAAAACACAAAATAAATAAATAAATATAGATGCCATGGAGCCTTTAGTCTTGCATGTGGTGGCTGGCAATTGACCCTCTCTTCAATCAGTTTGGAAGGTTTTGCACAGTGCTCATTTTGTCTTGGTAAGTTAACATGAAGTGTAAAGGGTAAATTTAGGGTAGGGTTGCAAGATGAAAGTGGTCTGATAATTCATCCTAAAGAAAAGTTAAGTTACATTTTCAGAACTTAAGATAACCAGTGTAAGATGTATTAGATGCTGTTAATAAGAACAGTGAGATAAAGCAGGATTAGACAATGTGCAGGTAGGTGTGGCTCCCAGAGGATCATGTATACCCAGGTTGACAAAGGACCCTTATTTCATTAAGAAGGAAGCAACAAGTAGGCCAGTGGGGGACAGTAGGTCAAGTCTGAGAAGTGAACATTAGGCCACAGGACAAAATGTAGACGCGAAACATAACAGAGGACCAGCACCAAAATAATAAGGAAATGTGTAAAAGGTGAAACATAAGTGAGGGAAGGGGAGATAATGTTATAGCAAAATAATGGTGGAATGATTTGTTCACTTAAACATATATTTTGATAAAAAAACCTGTGAACACTCCAATGATCGACTTAAAAGCAACCCATCATAAATTTCATATATCAACCTTTCGAAACTTAAGACCTAAATATTGGGGTACAAAGCTAAATAATTGGTATTTTGCATTGCAACTGTAGGTTGTCTCATATTTAATTAAATGCATTACCTACTGCTAAATGTATCTGCTTTTTTAACACATTTCAGGCATTTGCATAGTGCACATTTTGCCTTTGGTTGGTCTTATGGGATTTTCCATAGTTTGGTGGCTTTCTACATGGTGCTGGTGGTAATAAAGCAGACCTGTGTCATTTAGCAAAATTAAGATATGTTATTGCTGTTGTGTGCTGGTCATGCTTTGGGTTAGCTGGATAGTTAAGGCTGTAAGTCTTCCCCAACTGTTCATGCATTTTCTGCATTGTTAAACATACATGTGGATGTGTTTGAATCCTATGTATGCCTTGTGTGTGTGTAGTATTTTTTTAACATTGGTGCTTTTGGGTACTGCAATAGCCTACTAAACAGTGTATCTGTGTTCAATGTATGTTAGGAGTATTAATGTTTTCTGTAGAATGTCTATTGTGAAAGCCATCTATACTGCATACCTGTACTACTTTGCATGTTGAATATGTTTGTAGTATTCTATTTAATGTGTTCTGGAACTTGGTTTGTTTCATAATCGGTGGTGCTGCTGTGAGTCACATGCTAGACAGCTAAATTACATATCTTGTATGAGTTGGGTTTGTGAAATATGTTCTGTCTTCTGTGTTGTATTGGAATTGTGTAAGGCGTTTCCTAAGTGCAGTTGTGACCTCCATGATGGCTGACCATAGATTCATCTTCTTGAGTGTGTGTTGTATTTATGAGATATGTTCTGTCTCGAGTATTTTATTTTATTTTGGAGCATTCTTTGGGAGAAATACAGATGGTAAATGATCAACTTTGGAAAATTCCCTTATCTTACTTCAGTTTAGAGCTGATTGGTTGAACTATACCTTCCACCTGAAGAAGCCTACGAAGAGAAATGCAATGAGAATTGCCCCTCCATGGTGTTGGCATCTGAAATCCCATAAATGTGATAATGTATTCCTTTACATTTTCAGTGGTGGCTTATGAACCAAACTAACCATTATTTATTTAGTTGTTTAATTGGTTGACAACTGCAACAAAACTTCCATGAATATGCAGATGTACTGAAAGTACCAATAAGGATATAATGCTAGAGCTGGTTGTTGGAACGGAAAAGTCCTCTGCATGGTAAAGGACCTGTACCCCTGCCCTGAGTGCCCAACTGTACTGTTGCCTAGATCCCTAATGCTGGTTGTTAACTGCAATCGCATATCATGCATTTGGTCCATGACATAGACCTGTCTCACACATTGCGTACTTGTTGGATCGGGATGGGTGCCCACAGCACTACACTCATAGTGCTGTTGTGTGGTTCCTATAAACCTATATAGGATCAACGCGTTTAGACAACATAGAATGTTGGATTGGTGTCCAGACTGATTCCTGACACCCCCACTGGATATGTTCCCCTGTATACCAGATAGCTCTCAGTGCCACTGTAAACTCCTCTTACCAAGGAGAGAATAGTTCTTGGCAACCATCAAACATGACAACTCTGTCCCATTGGGGATCATGGCAACAGTACAGTACTTTTCGCTCAGCCACTCGTGCTCACTTTGTCTCAGAGAGATAAACAGAATATATGGTGGGATCGTTTTCAATAAGCATTTAGTGAACCAGCGTCATTCTAGTCTAAAATATGTGTGCTGAAACAACCATTTGACAGAAACAGATATATATGAATATAAGCACCAGCATATTAAAGAATGGTAGATTTCTACCATAGTGCTAAAACAATGAATACAGGCAGGTATAAAAATACATCACAGTAATAATGCGTACTCCTACGATGCAACTGTATCTAGATGTACCCAAGTGTACCTAGCATGCATGTAGGCATAAAGCCAAGACTCCCACTTTGATCAAATCAATCCCATTACATGAATTGGGAGACTGTCTTGGTCTCGAGATGGACACCCCGTGAGGGATGTTAGACCGCTGCAAGCTGGAGTGTCTGCGTGCAGGAATCTCAGAGTCTTATGTCAGTGTGTCAGTATGGAAGTCCTTTTTCTCCTCTCCCTGCCTCAGCAAATATATGGTGTATATATACCCGAAGTGGTACCCTCAGGGGATCTACCTTGCTGTGTCATGTCAGACTTCGGATGACGGAAGGAATGACCCTTAAACATAGTTATTATGCAGGAGATGGTAGTCCTGCTGAGTTTCCAAGAATCTTCATGCATAATGGATGAGGCTAGGTTTCAGGGAAAACCCTTCATCCTGTTAGAAGTACCATAACTAGGTAAAAGGTCAGTCCCAAGAACTGTTATGTAGTGTAATGGCAGCGGAAATATAGGTGAGAGGTTAGGTTGCTACCTGGGTCTATATTGAGTGGTCTATGTGGAACATAAAAGTGCTGGAAGGCCACTGCCTTCACCAGACATTAAGCATCATGAGGGCTGTGGTGGCAGCATACTGTGTAGTGATTCTAAGAGTGAACAGGTCCTTTTTACCCTGTGTCACTGGAGTTAGGACTACAGGCTCACTCGCCAGGAGTTAGGACTACAGGCTCACTCACCATTTTAAAAGTTTCACTGCTGTGTGCCTAGCTCACCCTTCTCCTTTATGCCTAAAGTGCTGCACCGGGGTGGTGACTATGCACTGGTTGTATGTGTGCCTGGGAACAGTACAGTACAGGGATAGAGCAGTGCTGTACAGTACATGCATGGTGAGCGCAGTACTGGCTGTATGTATGCCTGTGAGGAATACAGGATAAGAGAGATTTAGTGCTGTTCAATTTGAGCACAGTGGAAGCATATGCTGGCTATATAGATACTTGCGAAAAGTACAATACATGAAAGGTTAAGTGTTGTGCAATGCATGCCTGATGAACATGTGTACTGGCAGTGTGTGTGTTTTCAAGTAGCGCATCATGACACAACACAGAAATGCTACAGTAATGAACAGTGCTTAGAGTGAATGAGTGTGCTGATTGCATGTGTGCCTGTGAGGGCACTATGCATGAAAGTAACAGTACTGTGTGGAGTGTGTACTGTGCCCATACACTGGGTGCAAATGTGTCTGCAATGGTACATTATATAGAAGACCCTGGGTTCCATTTTGGGAAGCTCTGACCTGCCTAGTGAAGACGTTAGGAGTAGAGGAATACTCTCAGAGAGTTTTGTGTATGGCTGCATTCCTGTGATCTGGGTGGGACCCACTGGAGAAGGGAGAGAGACCCCCAGTACACTTCAATGGGTGCTCTTTCATTCAGTAATAGATCACAAAGGCAAGGGCCAAAACACATTTCAGGAAGGCGATGGGGCTAATAAGGGAATGTACCAGAAAGACTAGAGCTGGAAGCCTGGGATTAACCTTTTGATGCACATGTTGCTGTGGTTGGCATCGAGGTGTGAACTCTAGTTACTCCTATGACCTCTGTTGTGTGACTATCAGCTTCAGAGGATTCACTCCTACTGTAATAGACAGCCTTTCAAGAGAAAGCAGGGAGAGAAAAGTGTTCACTTCTAAAAGAAGCACAACTCCAACTTAAAACTTAAAAGAATCAGACCCTACATTACATTTGGCATCTGGAAAATTACTATAAAAAAAGGGTGGTTGAGTCTTCTGCCAAGCTGCCAGTCTGGCTGCGTGAGGAGGAGAAGCTTTGCAAGACTTCTGCCGGTGACCTGGATTGGGGGCCAAGGCCTGCTAGTTTTCCTGCTGGGTAAGAGGAGGGCAACACCAAATGAAACCAAGGCCAGCTGCTCTGGAGCCTGGAGCATCATCACCTGCCTGCTTGCCAAGATCAGTGTGCCCTGTGAGGAAGAGGAGAGCGTTAAAGGGAGAGAGGTCCAGTAGGGAGCTCTGACAAAAACTCCCAGTGTGAGCATTGAGGAGACAGCTGTGCACTGGATGGGTCCTTGTCAGCCTGTACCACTTGGTTGCAATTACTCTGTATGCCAGGAGGGGCCACCATGTAAGTAATTGTTGACAACAAAGTGCCAAGAACTGTGCGGGCCTTAGCGGTGACATCATATGCCAGGAGGGATTGTCGTGGTATATGTTCCAGCGAAGTACAGACTGATGTCTTGCCAGCGGGTACTGCAGCAACCCAGTGTGCCAGGAGGGATTACCAGTACCCAGTACCCACCATCTTAAAAGATTGCTTAGCCCTGGATAGAGCCCTCTACATTCCTTGGTTAAGATACGTTAAAACACAGCTTATCTTGGCAGGCCGCCCGGAGCTCTTCTCTTCTCCAGAGGGGATAACTTATGATGATTTACAATCAGTCAAAAACACTTTGACAAACTTATACGCCATGGAGAGAGAAGAAGTAGAGCTAAAAAAACCTATGATTAGGAAACATTGCATGCTCTCTTCAGCTCCAGGAATGGAACCTTATCTCCTTTTTATTACAAATTCCTATCATCGTTTTCTCTTAACGAGATTTCGTTTTGATTTAATTCATTTCGTACTGGGTAACTTCAGAACTTGGTCTAGACCTGATGATGCCGAACCATGCGACTGTGACCACTTCTCAACACAGGACACAATGCACTTTATTATGTTCTGCGGACATTACACTGAGATCAGGAAAAGTTATCTACTCCCTATTTTACGTAACCAGGGCTTTATACAGGTTAAACCAGCCCTGTTGTTTCTGCAACTTCTCCCCAATGTTAAAGTAGCTTTCTCGGTTGCTAGTTTCTTAGTTGCAGGTGCACATTTAAACAAGCATCGCACAAGGCACAGGCACTTTATCTTTGAAAATTGATCTTTCTCTTTTTTCCATTTATTTAAATGAGTTGTGTTTTAACAAGCCCTTCTTCTTAACTGGTTTTTAGATATTTATGTATGTCGTATTGTAGATTAATTGTTTACATTGTTTACATAATAATGACTATACGTTTTAAATTTGCAAAAATGTTTTGTGCTTCAATGAAATCGTGATATGTAACATTGCTCGATCTTTTATGATTTTCAATAATCGAATAAAGATAATTGACTGACTGACAGTACCCAGTATTACAAATATTAGGGCTGTCTCCTGAGTATACTGAAGCTGCGATCTGCGGGTCGGAAAGAAGCACTAAGACTAGCCCTTCGACCTGACCCGTGGACTCCAAAGTAGAATGAGAGGACTTAACCCCGTCCCTGGTACCGGGTCGGGGCACAAGGATCAACCCTCTCCCCTTGTGTAGAAAAAGCTGAATTTACCATGCCAATGGAAGCCAGGAGCACCTCTGATTGCTGTTGAAGCCGGCTGTGCTCCTGAAAATAGAACTGCACCTGCTCGGTGCTGCCACGCATCCAGTGTACAGATCAACTCGACTGAGCAGGAGTGGAGCATTGGAAGCACCCAAAGTCAAGGCACCCTCTGTAGTGCTGAATGCTTCTTTGCTGCTGGAGCAGGTAAGTATTAATACAGGCCTTTCAGGTCCAGGGTCACTCGCTGATGAGGTGCTGTGGCACCATAGACACTTTTAACTGCTTCCAAAGAGTGGCCATCAGTGAATGGGGGAAACCTCAAACCACATTACAAGAAAGAGTGTGATACCGGGATTTGCCAGTTAAACACTAGAGCCCCAACCTCAAGGGGATTGTGTTATTGCTTACGAATGCTGAAATACTTTTTTGAAAAGAAAATCAAATACTTCACTGGTCATTGATTTATTGACATTACTGAGTGCACTTCGAGTCGTGTTAATCAACCTGAATCTACACTTCCCCCACGAGGGAGCCTTTAACTGCTTATCCGCAGCTATCACTGAGAGTCAAGTGCAGCAGGGGTACTAGGTTCAGTTGCTCAGACCCATAGTAGGTCGGGCACTGGGAGCTCAGGAGAAGAAGATCTCAACCACAACAGTTGGGTCCAATAGTCCCTTCATGCACGTGGCCCTCTTAAAGAGGTTTTGGAACTGTTACTCTTAATTTCTATAGTCAGACTCCTCAATTGTTATGTTATGCAAAAGCCCTCCAGCATACAAGACAACAGACCCCATGAGCTCTCTACCCTATTTAAAGGGCCTTGATTGGAGTTCATCATATTGGACACTATTGGTACCTGTTAATCACAAAGAGTCCATGGTCAAAAATTAAGGTTAGATTGAGGGAATGAGAATCACTAGATTCAATATGACTTTCGATTACAGAGTCCTATATGTCTGCACAACCTGAAGATAGTGGATCCCAGATGGTCCTCCTTTCATGCCCAAGTTGCTGGTGCTTGAAACAATAACATAACATAACATAACATGACATACCATAACAACATAACAAAACGTAACATAACATGACATAACACAACATAACAAAACATAACATGACATATCAAATGATAACATAACACAACAAAACACAACAATGCATATTTGTGATTGTTGCATTGATATATATAAATTTAGAAGGTTCTCCTAATTTGCCCCTGCAGCGAAGCATGATATTTTTTAATAGAGGCTTACAAGTGGAGTGCCTGTTCTCATGCATCCCATTGGAATGTATTGTCTCTTGGTCACTGTTTTGGGCAGGCACTTCTGAATCTACTTACTGCAACCATGAAACTGCTATAATTTCTGCAGTGTTGCTCATGGCCCAGTCTACAATTGGTAATTTTGCTTTGGAATTCTAGGGCCATGGACCTCCTACCTAAATACCAGGAGTGCTGTGCTAATTTTGCCACACTGAAGAAAAGTGTAATTTGAGAGTGTGGATTGCTGAGGTGAGCAGACTTCTCCATTTCAAAGCATACATTGTCCCTTTAGACTCTGTAGACTAGCTACTTCCAAAGGACCCCTGTTGTGTAAAGTAGCTCTGCGGCCATCACCAACATTTGGCAGCATGCATTCAAAGGCCAGACTACCTGTGATCATTTTCAGTGTCATCTTAAAGATTTTGTAGGCAAAACATAATATAAAGGCCCCTGTACAGTACAAATTAGAATTGTGTTACCCATTTCCTGGTAATTCAAGCCCACATGATGCCAAACAGTACTAAATTATATGTTAACAGGGTCACATAACTAGTTGAAACATGTCTTGACCAGGATGCCAAAAGTCCTTAAAATGACACAGGGTAAAATGAGTCAGTTGTAGCAGTATGCAAAGAGTGTAGATACAGAATTAGAATAGCCAGAGATCAAATAGAGAGAAAGTTCACTTTTCCATAGGGTCTTTTAGGAGGCAGTGGGGCATCTTGCCCATCCATCCTGTGGCCTCCACGCCAAACACCCACATGCCATTGTGCTCTAATAATTTATCAGTGCTGCCTTTGGTTGTCTTTTGAGCATTCTGCTGGGGTGGTGCCAGGATTAGAAATCCAGTAAGTACCTTCCTCCTCAATGACTGATGGCCCAATATGCCCAGAACTGAAATACTGAATGATTGATGCTGCCACCACATCCACCATACATTCTAATATTGAGTGACTGCTGCTTCCATACCCCCATGTACTTCAATACTGAGTGGTTGATTCCCCCTGCAGTACATGTACTATAATATTACACAATAGCTTCAAGGACAGCTTGTACTGTGCTGAAATTGTACTTGTTTCAGAACTACATTCATTTGTTTACATTAAGCATGGGCGAATTTTGCGAATTCGCGATCCGTGAATTTGCGGATTTGCGAATTCGCGATCCGCAAAATTCACGCGAATTTGCGTATTTTTGTTTTTTTGCGTGTTCGCGGGTTTTTTGCGTGTTCGCTGGTTTTTTTGCGTGTTCGCGGGGCTTTTTGCGTCTCCGCGAGCCGCTTGCATAGCGAAGTTACCCATGCAGTCGTTTATGGGAGAGGGAGATAGATAGATAGATAGATAGATAGATAGATAGATAGATAGATAGATAGATAGATAGATAGATAGATAGATAGATAGATAGATAGAGAAAGAGAGGGAAAGAGAGAGGGAGAGAGAGAACGAGAGAAAGAAAGAGAGGCCGGATCTCTGAAGGGCCAGATTCCTGAGTTGCCCCTACAGAACATACAGCTTTTTATTTTTAGCAAAATGCATATGAAAATTGTGCTGTAAAGGTCTCCTTTAGTTTAACCCCTCCTGACAACTCAAAATGGGTGTATTTGCCATCCTCTCCCTTCTTCCTATTTTTTATATCTGTAAGTGCTTCCTGATGAGGTTTAATTCCTTGGACAGGTGCCTCGTTGCCTACTTGTAACTATTCTCTGACCCTGCTTCAAGGGTCAGAGCAGGGTCAGAGAATAGTTGCAAGTAGGCAACGAGGCGCCAGGAAGCAATTAGCAGCAGGTGTCCAAGTTGAAGTTAATTTGTTTGTAACCCTTTTGTAAAAGGTTACAAAGAAATTAGGTTCCAATTTTGCACCTGCTGCTGTAACCCTTGCTTGGCTGAAAATTCGTCCCCGCTGATTCGCGGATTTTACCGCGATTTCGCGAGATTCGCGGATCGCGAAATCGCGGAAAATCCGCAAATTCGCCAGCGAAACGGATTTTACGACCACCCTTAGTTTACATGCAGCTATAAACAATCAAAGAAGGCACACAAAAGGAGAGCACCCAGAGTACATTTATGTCTAGTACAATGAGGTAATGAGGGGTTTCGTTTTTGACCACTTACCTCCCTCAGGCACTGCATATGGTCTACAGCAGCGGATTACTGACCTCAGGTGGGCTCACATTTGCACCTACAGGAGAAGCAGAAGCAAATCATGTGCTCATTCTCTCTAAAACCAAATTTGACCATTAAGTCATGTTGTTATACAGTGTCACGCCCTGTGCAGCCACCTTATTGTTGAAATGCAGTAGCTAACTACTCATGGGAACACCTACATATTCAACTGCCATGATCTCCATGTTACTGGGCTCACCAAATTCTATGAGCCTCCTCGGTGTGCTGCCCTATATCTCAGCGATGCCTTGAAGGGGAAGTAAATTGTTTAGCTCAGTGTAACTCTTTCACTTCACATTGAAGGCCTGTAGTGGGATGAGAACTAAACATGATGTTTATGCAACTTTCGTAAAAAGATCAATCTCCCACACTTTTTTGGAGACACTGAATCAATTGCGAACAAATCTGAGAAAATCCAAATTGACAAACTCTTTTCACCAAGGGGTAAACTTTAAAGTGAGCACTATAATTTACTCACTACTTATTCTCCCAATCCTTTAAACTCACGCTGTGAGTTGGGAAGGAACCATATGTCTAGCTCCAATAATTTCTCAGTTACCAAACAAAAACAAAGTTCAAAGGTTACTCCAAAAACTGTTACCGCTCCCTGTGTTTTTAGTGACACTACATTGTATACCTCTCATATTTTAAAAAATGTGCATGTCTCATGCTTTCCCTTGCTCACTTGCAGCTTCCTTTATCCCATTCTGCTGTATTTGCTGCTATTGTCTTGGTCTCTTAAGCTGTAAACTTTCACACTAATTAAGAGTACACTTTTGTATTTCAGAAACTCAAACCCTGGTAATGACAACTAAGCATGATACCCTATTTACACTTACAGGCATGAAATAAAAACTCACATTGTGGACATCTTGAATTGAGTAAAATTCCAAATTCAGCTGTTTTTGATGGTGCTCACCCAACTGGACGGTAGGCAAACAGCTAGGAATTAAAAAAAAAAAAGTTAGTGTGTGAAGTCTAGAACTTCAGTTGTCACACATTCCATGAGTTGTGAAAGCCTGAGATCAATAACATATCCTCCCAATTAGGAAACAGTATACAATAAATGGCCCATTTACAAAACAATGCTGGAGCGTGGTGTGACGGCAAACTTGGCAACAAAGCGCTCGGACATTTTTTAAATGTAGGGATCAGCCGTATTCACAAAAATACAGTGCACCCCTGCGTTTTCTCTAGCGTTGGCGCTAAAAAAGCTGCCTATCCCCAGCTCAGGCCCCCTTGTGCCATGTTGCAAGGGTGAAACAAGATTCCTGGGCACACGTTATTGGGTAAGTATGCTATTACGCAAAGTCTTTTTTACCACAATTACTCTCATAGATGGTCCATTCAAGATTAATAGGAATTTTTAAATTCATTTAATATTTAACATTGGCAGACACAACCAGCCAACACTTGTTTTGTCACAATGGAAGGTGTCCCGTGATTTCTTCAGTGCTGTTAACAGAACAGAACAAACTCCATGAAAACACCATCCTAGTAATACAATTACTGACTGTGAATCTCTGGCAGGCCACCAGGAAAGCGTCAGCGAGGACCCGCTATCCATACACACTTCAGTTCAACACAAGCGGGTAACTTCTGCAAACATATCCATTCTTGATCTCCCACCCCAATCAGCGCCCTTATTAGCTGTGCTTTTGGGGGTTCCTCCACTTACATCTGGAAGTAGGGGAACCTCATTAGATCTGATACATAAGACCACTCATTGGTGTAATAACAATGTGACAAATGGCTCGAATATTACTCCAGGCATCATAATGGCCAGAAGGGTTGATTGGATTGGCCATGGGACTAGGAAAAATATTGAGGGAGATTGTATAATTGTCAACTTCAAGCACTCTATGCAAACCAAAGCATTAGTAGATTGTCAACACAAAAATTGTATCAAATCTAAAATTAAAATAGTCCCATTGCAAACTTTTTATCCTCCCAAATATTCCTAAGTAAACTGTGACTGGCAGATGCCTGGATGGCAGAGGCCATGTAGGTTGATTACAACCCCCCAGGAAAGCATCTTGAATACTACATTACCACTAACAAATCAGTTTCCACCACTAGCTAACCCGCAGGGTCTTGATGCAAATTATTGACTGGCTATGGTAGCGGGGACAACACAGGTCAAGAATTTACAACCAAAAGCTTACATTGAACCAATAACAGTTGCCCCCACACCCCAAAGTTTGTTGGATAATCCTCCTAACTCTACCTCTATCCCAGTTATTTCCAATGATGCCTCTATGAAGGTATTGTCTTGGAATATAGCTGGACTTAGGGCAAAGAAGGGTGATGTTTCTAGGGGTACACTTCCTTGCCAAACACCATATTATTGCTCTACAAGAGACCTGGGAACCCAATGATTGTTTTTATCTTGACGGCTTCATCTCGTTTTGCCAACACGCAATCCCGTATAATATGGGTAGAGCCAAGGGAGGCCTCCTTTTAATGTTCAGTCTCAAGCTGATTGATTCCCCATCACCCCGCTTCTTAGTGGTGAATTTTTATAATTTATTTTCCAGGACTAAGGTGACCGAACACCTCTGGCCTTAGAAGACCTAGTAAAAATGTATGAGGAAGGCAGCCATGTTTATCATGACATGCTAATTGTGGGGGATTTTAACACTCGAAAATGTTGCTTTAACTGTCCCTAAATGTTGGAGGAGGAAGACGATTTACAGGGGTCAAACCTATACATTTTAATATTGGTTCCTTCTGTTTTTATAAATTGTAATATTCATCCCTTCTTTTTGGCTCTCGTCGTCGGAGTCGATTTGGGACTCTTTTACCTGTTTTTTCTTATATTGCTTCATGGTTCCAAGGAGGGCTTGTGACTAATGAGACAGATGTTTTAATGAAACTGGGATACGAAACCCTATTGTCAAAGCCACTTTCGAAACACCAATATTTTAGGTATGTGATAGGAGAGTAGTTCATATATGGAGGGATGAGACGAGTCCCTTGCATCATCTTCAGACCAGTGCTGGAAAGACTTAAGCTTAAAAATGTAATTGGTTTTTATGGTTTCATTTTCTTTATTGGTATTGTCAGCATAGAGAACAAAATACAAGTTTGAGGGTATATAGTCAAATTCATATATAATCTTCGCACACCTGTCATTTTTATTAATATTATGACCTCCAATGTATTAGGCTTTGCTGTTTTGATGAGTGCAAGATGGTGTGCACATTAGGCGCCTTGACGCCTGATGGGCTAAGTTGCGCTATATAAGTTTATTTTCATTCATTCATTCATTCACCTGTGCCTTGGAGCTCCAAGTATGTATGGACCCAGCACTACAGGATAGAGTTACCTTAGGTGCCTTTGATATCATTATTAAACAGGCCGGCTCTAATTTAGTGACTAAAACTAAAGCGAAATCCCCAAGACTAAAAAGGTGGTTTGATGGTACTTGCTCAGCCAACCTTAAGGAGTTAATGAAGCCTGTTAATCAAAAACCGAGGGACCCAACACTAACCAGGAGCTGCAGGAAGGCATATACATTAGCAGTCTATGAGAGGAAAAAACAACTAAGAGAGCATGCCTGGGAGGAGCTTGGTCAAGCTAGCATCCTGTCTGATAGCTCTAGATTTTGGTCTATAGTCAACAGTCCCTTTTTTCAGATGTATCAAACTCCACCAAGGATTGCATAATACCTGCAGAGAAATGGGTCCAGCACTTTGGCAATATTTATAGTAACACCAATCCAGCAGAAACTGTGGAACACACAGTTCCCGGACTAGTTATCTACCCTCTCCATCTCAGAACAGATGAGGTCTATAAAGCCATTAGTTCAACATCGGGGGAAAGGCCCCTGGCCCTGATTGGATACCAGCTGACCTGTATAAGGCAGACCCCAAAGTCTGGGCCAAGATTTTAACAAATGTTTTTAATGCCGGCTGTGCTTACGGCTCCCCCCCTGTCTTGGGCAAAGGCAGTCATTGCCCCCATTTTTAAAGAGGGCCCCATGCCAACCCGGCATGTTATAGGCGAATTTAGCTTTTAGATTTGCATCTAAAATTATGGGTAAGGTAGTTCTGGATCGCCTCACCGCCTGGCTTGATCACACTATTGTTATTTCCGATCTCCAATATGGATTCAGGCAGGGGAAAGGGACACTAGATCAATGCCTGAATCTCCATTTGGTGATCGTGAAGTACAACGTTGCCAAGGGAGCTGTAATTCATCTGGCCTTCATGGATCTAACCTCAGCTTTTGATCTTGTCAATAGGTCTAAGCTGTGGTTGATCCTTCGTGATATAGGGCTAGATGCAGAACTGATCTCCTTCCTGCATAACGCACATGCTAACACCACGGACGCAGTACGGTTTAATGAAGACCACAGCCCGACGCATTCTTGGCCAGTAGGAAGCGGGGTCCGGCAGGGATGCATTTTTACTCCCCTGCTATTTACTCTGTACATTAATAAATTGGGAGACACTTTAATATCATGCTGCAAGGACATACCTAGGGCCGGCACCAAAATGATCCCCGCATTGCTGTATGCAGACAATGAGGTCTTATTGTCGAGAACTACAAGGGGCTTGCAACAACTTCTAAATTGTTATATAGATTTTATGAATTTACTAGATTTAATCACGAACTTTAAGAAATCCCATGCAATGTCCATAGGTCCTCGAAAGGTGGCCAAGGCCACATGTTATTGTAATGAGACAAACTAACTAAGGTACTCACGTTCCCATACTTAGGGGTACCCTTTGATGACCAAGGTACATGGTGTGCGCAATGAATACTTAAAAAGAACGTCCTAGCTATAGCGACTGGAGCTACTCTAGACTTTGCAAAAAGACTAGGGTCAAAATCCCTCCCTGCACTTTTGAAAGTCTATAACGCAAAATGTATTCCCATGGCTACGTATGGATGTGATATTTGGGGCTACAAGGACGTGAAGGGCATACAAGTGGTGGAGAATGATTTTTTGCGCAAACTCCTCGGGTCCCTGTAGCTACTCCTGTTTACTGTTTGCATGAAGAATTGGGGATGGGGTATATTTCGGACCAGATCACAGTTGCCCCACTGTTACGATGGCTCAGACTTTGGGCGCAACCTTCCCCAAATTTAAACCAACTCATAATTTCGGATTGCACTGCGCTAGAGAGAGCACTACACATCCCTTAGCTGAAATACATAAAGGAAGAGACAAAATGTCTTAGCTGTCCAGAATTGTTTTTGCCAAGAGGCCCCTGGGCAAAACCGCGTTCATAGATTTTAAACTGCAGTTTTTTGGATAGGCGGAAATGCCCCAGGGAGGAGACTGAATTAGTTACACCTTCAGTGAGGAGGTACGTTACATTGAGCCTAGGCCCGCAACTACAACCATATTTATCAAATGTCAACAAACCGTACCATTGTTTTGTTTTGACAAGATTTCGCTTAAATATGGTTCCCTGGCTGCTGGCGTTCCCGAGGGATATTTAAAACCTGAATCCATAAAACCTTGCCCTTGTGATAACTTCTCGGAACAAGATACATTGCACCTAATGTTCTTCTGTGCTTACTATGATTCTTTGTGCAGGCAGCACATTCTTCCTTCACTTAGAGATTGTCAGTTTGCCCAATTGAGGCCAGCGCTACTCTATATACACATGCTAGCCTCACCTATGGTTTGCTTTGGGGTCGCAAACTTTTTAGTCGGGCCATTAGATATAGGACCAGACTATCGCTGTAATAGCAATCCTGTGTTACTTGCTGGTTCAAATATGTCTTCTTTTTTAAACAATACCATGCATTTTTAAATGTTATATTAACTACGGACTTGGTTTACTATTCTAGCACAGTGCACTTTATATGATATCGTTTTTTAAAGGTTTTTAATATGAATAACTGTGACTGTAATGCGGGATGACTCTGTTGTAATGTATTTTGGTGGAATGTGTATTTTTATAATATTGTACGCTTTTATGACTCTTGGCTGTCGAATAAAGTATTTTTGACTGACTGATTGAAAGGGGGGTCACCTGGGTTTTTGGCCCTGGGCTCAGCGGCCATCTAGGGAAACCTACCAAACCCACACATTTCTGAAAACTAGACACCAGGGGGAGTCTAATGAGGTGTGACTTGTGTTGGTCCCCCAACGTTTCCCTACCCAAAATCCCCTGCAAATCTCAAATTTAGCTAAAAAAAAAACAAATTTTCCACATATTTTTGTGTGGAATCACCATGCCGGCACAAATGTCCTACCCCACAGCGTTCTCCTTAGTGTCCCGAGTAAAATGATACCTCACTATGTGGGGTGTCCAATGCAAAATTGGCTAAAAACTATTATCTGTGCTATTCCCTTATTCCCTATGTTTTGGGCTCTTCCCAGTCACAGGCCCTTGCCCCACTCCCACACGTGAGGCATAAATTTACTTGGGAGACTGAGGGGAATGCTGTGGGGAAGGAATTTTTTGCTGGAACGGTGATTCCACCCAAGAATATGTGGAAAATGTGTTTTTTGCATGGCTTTCTGGGTAGGAAAACATTGGAAGATCCACGCAACCCATACCTCGCTGGACTCACCCGGTTGTCTAGTTTTCATAAATGTGTGGATTTACTAGCTTCCAAAAATGGCCCTCTAGCCCGGAGCCAAAAACCCAGGCGACCCCCTTGCAAAACCAGGTTGGTTTGTGATAGGTCATTTGCTCAATATGTTTTGGGCCCTTGCCTGTCGCGGGTACTTGACCCACCCATGCGAGTGAGGTATCATTTTTATCGGGAGACCTGGGGGAACGCTGGGGGGATTCTGGGTAGGGAAATGTTGGGGGACCCACGCAAGCCATACCTTGCTGTACTCTCCCGGGTGTCTAGTTTTAAAAAATGTGTAGGTTTGGTAGGTTTCCCTAGATGGCCGCCGAGCCCGTGGCCAAAATCCCATGGGACCCCCCTTGCAAAACCAGGTTGCTTTGTGATAGGTAATTTTGATGTAGCCTCAATAGATTTTTGGCCCTTGCCTGTCTCCGGTACTTGACCAATCCACACAAGTGTGGTACCATTTTTCTTGGAAGACTTTGGGGAATGCGGGGTGGGTTGAATTTTGTGAATCAGTGCAGATTCCAGGACTTTCCACGACAGTAATGTGAGGAAAATGTGTTTTTTTTTTTTTTACAAATTTGCAGTTTGCAAGGGATTTTGTGTAACAGAACCTGGTGAGAGCCAAAAATCCAGGTGACCCCCATTGCAAAACCAGGT
Organism: Lissotriton vulgaris; assembly: GCF_964263255.1. Classification (NCBI taxonomy): domain Eukaryota; kingdom Metazoa; phylum Chordata; class Amphibia; order Caudata; family Salamandridae; genus Lissotriton; species Lissotriton vulgaris. The sequence goes on along the minus strand of NC_141689.1, from coordinate 1,229,979,872 downwards.
TGTTTTGTGATAGGTCATTTTGAGTTTGCAAGGGATTTTGGGTAACAGAACCTGGAGAGAGCCAGACAAGTCACCCCATCATGGATTTCCCTGGGTGTCTAGTTTAAAAAAATATATAGGTATGCTAGGTTTCCCTAGGTGCCGGCAGAGCTAGGGTTCAAAATCTACAGCCAGGCACTTTGCAAAATAGTGTCAACTTTCACTGTAAAATGTGGTGTGTCCACGATGCGTTTTAGGCCGTTTCCTGTCACGGGCACTAGGCCTACCCACACAAGTGAGGTACCATTTTTCTTGGAGGACTTTGGGAAATGCGAGGTGAGTAGAATTTTGTGTATCGACACAGATTCCAGAACTTTCCACCACCGAAATATCAGGGAAATGGTTTTTTCTTTTTTTTTTTTTTTACAAATTTTGAGGTTTGCAAGGGATTTGGGGTAACAGAACCTGTTGAGTGCCAGTCTAATCACACCATCCTGGATTCCCCTGGGTGTCTACTTTTCAAAAATGTATAGGTTTGCTAGATTTCCCTGGGTGCCGGCAGAGCTAGGGTTCAAAATCTACAGCTAGGCACTTTGCCAAAAAAGGGTCGTTTTCATTGTGAAAATGTGGCGTATCCACGTTGTGTTTTAGCCCATTTTCTGTTGCCGGCACTATGCCTACCCAGGTTTTTTCGTTTTAAAGTCTTTATTTCGATAATAAAATCATAAAAGACATTTTTTTAAAACGTGAAGTTTTGGACATACAGATTATTATAAAGAGTTGGTATTACCGCAAACACAATTATAGTTTCAATTACTGTATACAAATTCGAATTTCATAAAATTCATACATATAGAATATAACATTTTTTTTTAATTACAATTAAACAGCCTGACAATACAAAGACAAACCTGACCTAAAAATTAAAAAAGATTAAAAAGGTTGGAATTAAAAATGTTGGAATTAAAAAAGAGACAGGATCTTAATCATTTCTGCTTACTTCTCATTCTGATCACCCATGCCCACCCCAAGAATTTGGCTACGCTCACAACAATCACATCAGAGGTGTTAGTTCTAAGTGCCCAAATAGCCTCAGCACACCCTTTGTATTTAAGTCGCTGGCAAAGGGGTTTTATCCATTTACTTCGAGGGGCTTGATAAATCGAACAGGCAAATAGAAGATGACCCACACTCTCCTTGTGTCCCGGGCACCAAGGGCAATATTCACTCACTCCATTAGACCAGTTTTTAGTGAACGAATTCAAGGACAAGGATCCCACACGAAACTGGTGGTAACGTTTCTTGTCAAGTGGCCTAGTGATAATGTCCCAATAGTTCTCTAGGAAGGGATCCAACTTGTGAGTCAGGAACCTTCCTGTTAAACTAGCGGAGCCAGAAGCAGTGACCAAAGCTTGACGAACAGAGGCCCAATAAAGTGCCTTGTACTCCTGTTTTGATAGAAAAATATTAGATCCCGGGGAAACCCACAACTGTTCAAGGCCCATTTCAACCAGGATCGATTTTACTGCACGCAGCCATGGAATACCACCAGACCCCCAAATTGATCTTAATTCTGCAAGCTCATTAGCAAAAAGGCTAAGGTCAGGAGAGGTCCAAAAACGTCTCCAAAAAGCCACCAGTCTGTACCTTGCCATTTCGTTTATTGGGTTACAACCCATATCCAGACAAAGTGGTTTAGATGGAGAGGATTGGGGTAGACCTACAAGTTTCCGCATGAACTTGCACTGCGTTTTCACCAGGGTAGAGAGGTCCATATGTCCCCAGAGAGCTGCCCCATACAAAATTGCAGCGTTAACCTTGGTGGTATAGATCCGAAGTGCAGGTTTTAACTCGTTTAGTAAGGGACCTTTTTTGCTCTTGTAGGAGACAACCCGTGAGACGCGCAAATTTTAAATGTAATGTGTCCACCTGCGCTTTCCAACGGAGACGATAGTCCAATGTTACTCCCAAATAGGTCATAACCTCGACTTGTTCCAAACTCTCTCCATTCATAGTCACTGCACTCCTTAGGGGATGACTCTTAGTGAGCACCATAAAATTCGTTTTGCTCACATTAATCTTAAGATCATTGATGCGACAGAACTCCTCAAAGCGGTCCAGTGCTGACTGTAAACCGCTACTGGTCTTAGAGAGGAGTAATGTGTCATCAGCGAAGATGAGCATAGGAAACCTGGTCCCCCCCAGAGTGGGTGCATCAGTGGGGATACTAGCAAAAAACGTAACCACTTGATCGATGAACAATAGAAAGAGCGTGGGTGCCAGTACGCACCCCTGACGGACGCCCCCATGTTACGGGGAAGCAGTACATCACCTGTCCTTGGCCTCCCCACCTAACCCTTGCAAAATTGCCCTCGTGTAATCTGACAATCAGATCTAATAATTCTATTGGCAATCCCAGGTCTCTAAAAACGGACCAAAGTTTAGCCCTTGGCACCAAGTCGAAGGCCGACTTCAGATCGATAAACGCGGCATAGATAGTTCCACCGCCCAGCAGCACCACCTTCCAGTAGATCAGACAAATTCTGAAAACCTGATCGATGGTACTTGTACCAGATCTGAAGCCGGTCTGCATTGGGGACAAAATACCCTCTAGCTCCATCCAGCCCTGAACTCTTGCAAGGACCATCCTTGCTATGACCTTTTGGAAGGAGTCTATAAGGCTAATTGGACGTTAATTCCCTGGGTTCGAGCGATCACCTTTTTTAAAAATTGTGAGAATCTCAGCCCCCTTCCATGACACGGGGATCCTGGCCCCCTTAGCAATAGTATTTGCGATCCTGGTTATGTAGGGAACCCAAAGTTGGGGATTGTTTTTATATAGATCAGCTGGGATTAGATCCATCCCCGGTACTTTCCCCCGCTGGGTCAGGCCAAGTGCAATCTCGGTCTCATGTTCTGTAAAAGTCAGCTCTTCTGTATGGACAAACATAGTTTGTAACCTGGGTAAGCCTGTAGTGGATTCTAAATTCAAATCCTTGAATTGACCGGAGTAGAACTCCACCCAGGCTTCTGTGGATACATGGTTAGTAGGTGTTTGGGAGTCGGGGTTTCGGCCCCACTTTACAATTTCCCAGAACTTAATCTGGTTATTGAAAGTGCAGGCGTCCAGAAGGTCTGACCAATAATTATCTTCCCACTCTCTTTTTGCTTCCCACTGGATTTTTTTTATACTGTGCCCTGGTTTCCTTTATGTCACTCAAAATCCTGGACCTAACTGCTTTCACTAATCTGCTGTGGGCCTCCCTACATTGCTTGTTATACCATTTCTAATGGGAGGCATGCACCTTTGGGGTGCCTTTGGTTGGCGGCAGCGTTAAAAGGACCTTGAGCTGGGCGAAGCATTGTTCATGAAGTTCACAAATATTATCAATATCACCCCTAGTGGTGACAAGGGTCGAAATTTCGTTAGCAGTCTTGGAAACCACATTCATAATGCTATCCAGAATAGTCTCATCCCCCACAATCCTTGTCCATTTAAGCCTTCTTCTATCGTTGGTCAGGATAGTGTCCCCTGTCGAGTCAACAACTGGTGGAATCCTTCCACATGCACCCGGAAGTCTCAGGCTAAGTGACAGAGGATTATGATCGCTTTCAGGGCGGGGTACTACCTCCATTTCTATCAGAAGTGGCCAATATTCCATCTTCAACAAGATATAATCTATACAGCTTTTCCTTACCCCATTATCAAAGGTGGAATTGCCTCCCTGATCAGAGGCAGTACGGCCATTTGTAGCTCTTAGCCCCAATTCAGGCACAAGCCCATCCAATGTAGAGCTGCCTCAGTCCCTTTTGTGATTTTATCAATGGACAGTTCTGGGATCTTCCAAACCACATCCTCTGCTAACCCCCAATTATCCCCTACAGCATAAAGGGGCTCAAAGGTACAGTTGAGATCCCCAGCTAGAACAAGTATCTTGTCTCTCCCTATCCTTTCAAGATATGTGTCCACAAAGTCTACAATGCTAGGGCAGCGGCCACCCGGTTGGCCTCGTGCATAGATATTAATGACTATGAGATCCTGGTAGCCGTCCTTGCTTAATTTAATACCCAAGAGGTCTGGGTGATCCGCAAGTATTTCAGTTGGATGGTATCCTATTGCCTGCTTAACCTATGTCACTAGCCCTCCTGATGCCCGGCCCTTGCTGCCCCTTATAGCTGGTTTGTAAAAATTTAAAAACCCGGCCCTATGAATTGGATCCGGTGCCCAGGTTTCTTGAAATAATAAAACATCATATGTATCAATGTATTCTAACCAATCCTCAGAATCCATCCGCCCCTTAATCCCTGCCACATTCCAAGAGGCTAGTTTGAGTGTTTCCTGTATTGTTGTTATGCTACGTGGGCCACTCCGGTCCACTGCCATGGGTGCAGCTAAGCTCACTTGATGACTCTCCACCCTAGTCGCATCTCGAGCCATTACCACCTTGCTAGTGTCCCCCTGCTCGAACCCCACCCCACCAGAACCTTTTAGCACACCCCCTGTGGATATTTCAGAACTCTCCCCTGAATCCAGCACCTCCATTCTCTCTTTCCCAACAACCCCCTGAGGCATCTCCAAACCAGCTCCGTCTGCCTCGCTCACCCGATTCCTCATAACCTTTTCATTCCCTGCAACCGGGTAGAGTCAATCAATGGCCTCCAGGCCAGAGAGGGGCTCAAAGCGGTTAAACAATAATGGGTACTGCGGGAGGTAGGGTGTTCTATCAACTTGGTGCCTCCTGACTGGCAATCTTGAGGGTAGATGTCTCGAGGGAAACTCACAGAATCGTCTTGGATAAAATTAGCCAAGACCTAAGGTCTGCACATCCCCCAATCTTGCAAACCTTGCTTCCCTACGTAAGAAATCTACCACCCAGGGATCTTTAAAAGATATAATATTACAATCCCCCTCTAAGTCCTTACTGCCGTGACCCACCCATTCAACTCTCCTCACAAACAGAATTTCAGTCGAGGATGATGGGGGAAGGGGGCGATTTTTGTTTAACCAGAATACCACTTTGTTACGAAGGTCCCCATAAGATCCGTTTGCACCCTCCCTAAGTTGTGCTACACCAGTTAAAACTATCGTGTGCCGGGTTTTTTCAGGGGTAGGTCTGTGCGAGGGTGAGCCCACTTGTTAGGTTTCCCTAAGGGGGTGGTAGAGTTCATGCTCCCTTTAGCTGCCTGCCCTGGGGTAGACTGAGACGATGTACTAGGAGCACCCTTTGCACGGTCTTGCGGCCGTAACGCCGGTGTTCGTTGGGGATTAGATTTGGAGGTGGCCTTCTTTGGCACCTGCAACAAAGAGCCTACAACCGGAGTACAATCCTTAACCCTAGAGGATCCCCCTGCCACTGAATCTTTATTTGTTTTAGGGTCAGGATAATTTAATGCTAAACCAGTGATCACGGAGGTTACTGTTTTACCAGTTAATGCAATTTTCTGGCCCTTTGTGTTGATCGTAGAGGAACAAGGATTCCCCACGACATTTTTGGGGCTAGTAAACTTATGTAGTAAACCAGTATTAGTATTTACAATGGACTCAAGTACATCCAATTTAGAGGTCATCAGCCTTGTTCTCTCAAGTACAGGAAGTAAAAGAGTTTTAATCATGGCCTCCATTTTTACCAATAAGCTTTCATCGCTACTAAAACAGGTTGGGCATGGGTCAGAGGAACCAAAGGGGATATGGGAGGGGCGTAATGGATCTATTGGTACCAGGGCAGGACAAAGGGTAGGAAGGGCCTCGGGATTTGGGGCACTAGTGTTGGCCAGATCAATAGTCTTTGGTATCTTGTAAGCTCCCCCCCCCTGGTGGCCCAAGCGCCTTTTCCTTTTGCGAGGTGCAATTCTCAACGGGTCCTCGTCACCTGGTAAGTCCGACTCAGAATTGCTGGCCAAGAGCACACTTTCATTTTCATTTTCATTTCCCCTGCTATCTTGGGTATCATCCAGATACAAATCACTATGCCTACCCACACAAGTGAGGTATCATTTTTCTCAGAAGCCTTTGGGGAACGCGGGGTGGGTAGAATTTTGTGAATCGATGCAGATTCCAGAACTTTCCACCACAGAAATATGAGGAAAATGTGTTTTTTTAACAAATTTTTAGGTATGCAAGGGATTCTGGGTTACAGAACCTCGTTAGAGCCACACAAGTCACCCCATTCAGGATTCCCCTCTGTGTCTGTTTTTCAAAAATATATAGGTTTGAGGTGCCGGCTGCGCTAGGCCCAAAATCCACAGGTAGGCACATTCTGAAAACAAATCAGTGCCTCCTGGGCTTTCTGCCGCCTTGGGGAGGGGGAAATCAGGGGCTATTACCCCGATATGCCACTGAGGGGGGCAGAAAGTCAGTGGCTATTCTTTTGGGGGGTTGGGGGTCTTGGGAAGCCCATTCTGTTCAGCCCTTACCGCTGCGTATGAAAAAGCCATAATATTCATTTGTGCATAGTGGGCTTTATACCCCCGGGGGGCAGATCAGGGGCTACTGCCCCATCTGCCTCCTGGGAAGAATAGAAAGACTGTGGCATCTTTTTGGGATGGATGGGGGCATTGGCATGTCCATTCTTGGCAGACACACCCTGAACTTTGGAGGAAATAAATCCCTGGTTCCTAGTGAGCTTTTTGCCCCCAGTGGGGTGCAGATAAGGTGCTATTGCCCCATCTGCCTCCCAGGAGGGTGCAGAAAGACTGTAGTACTTTTTATTTGGGTGGGGGCATTGAGATGCCCATTCTGGGCAGCCCCCACCCCATCATATATGTACAAAAATAAATCCCTAGTGCTTAGTGGGCTTTCTGCCCCCCGGGGGGGGGGGCAAATCAGGGGCCATTGCCCCATCTGCCTCCTGGGAGGGGGTAGAAAGTCTTTTGTTTTCTTTGGGTGGTAGGGTGGGGGCATTTGCATGCCCATTCTGGGCCGCCTCCACACCGGACATGGAAAAAAAAGAATCCCTGGCATCTAAAGTGCTTTCTGTCCCCTGGGGTGACAGAATGGGGCTACTGCCCCATCTTCATCCTTGGGGGGGGCAGAAAGATTAGCATTTTGTGGGAGGGAAGGTTGGGGGCACATCTTGGGCAACCCCCACCCCTATATTCATTGGGATAGATTGGGAGCTACTGTCCCGATATGCCCACTAGGGGGGGGCATAAAGACTATACCTTTGTGGCGGGGGTGGGCAGCCCCCATCCCAATTATAATTTTTACCAGGGATTAAAAAAAAAATCCCTGGTATCTTGTGGGCTTTCTGCCCCGCCGGGGTGCTGAAAGACTGTACCTTTGCAGCGTGAGGGGATGGGGGCATTGGCATGCCCATATTGGGCAGCCCCTACCCTAAATTATATATTTTTTTAAATCCCTGGTATCCACAATTTCTTTTCCCCCCTCAGGGGTGATTTTGTGGCCGGGGTGGGGGTGGGGGCATATGCATGACCATATTGGGCAGCCCCACCCCTACTTAAAATTAAAATGTAAACAAAAAACCCTGGTATCTACTGGGCTTTCTGCCCCCCCCCCCTTTGGGGCAGATTTGGGGCTACTGCCCCACCTGCCCTCCGGGGGGGCTGAAAGACTACATTTGCCCAAATTCATATGGGGGAGCAAAGGCCCTTGCCCAAGGGCCTGCTCCCTCCTCCCTGGTGCCTAGTAGGTGGATCCCTGCTTGTGGATTGCCCTCCTGGATCAATACCCAAGCAGAGATCCACTAGGGAGGTGCCAAAAGAGGCAAGAGAGGTGCAGAAAGAAGCAAGTGAAGTACAGAAAGAGGCAACAGAGGTGGAGAAAGAAGGAAGAGAAGTATAGAAAGAGGCAAGGGAAGTGCAGAAAGAAGGAAGAGCAGTGCAGAACGAACAGAGGGAGGTGCTAAAAGAGGCAAGAGGAGTGCAGAAAGAGGTAGGAGAGATACATAAAAAGGCAAGAGAGGTACAGAAAGAGGCAGGAGGGTTGCAGAAAGAGGCAAGATAATTGGTGAAAGAAGCAACAGAGGTGTAGAAAGAAGCAAGAGAAGTGCAGAAAGAGGCAAGAGAATTGATGGAAGAAGCAACAGAGGTGTAGAAAGAAGCAAGAGAAGTGCAGAAAGAGGCAAGTGAGGTACAGAAAGAAGCAACTGCAGTGCAAAAAGAACCAACAGAGGTGCAAAAAGAGGCAGGACAAAGGGAAGAGAGGTGCACAAAGGAGCAGGAGAGATACAGAAAGAGGCAGGAGGGGTGCAAAAAGAAGGAAGAGAAGTACAGAAAGAAGCAACGGAGGTTCTGAAAGAGGCGTGAAAGGTGCAGAAAGAGCAAGAGATATGCAAAAAGAGGCAAGTGAGGTACAGATGGAGGCAAGAGAACTGTAAAAAGAGACAGGAGAGTTGCAGAAATGGGTAAAGGGGCACAGAAAGAGGGAACAGGTGTGCAGACAGATGCAAGAGAGGTACAAAAAGAGGGAAGAGGGGTACAGAAAGAAGCAAGAGGGGTGCAGAAATTGGCAAGAGGAGTGTAGAAAGAGAAGAGGGGTGCAGAAAGAGGCACAAGGGGTGAAGAAAGAAGCAAGATAACTGCAGAAAGGAACAACAGATGCAGAAAGAAGGAAGAGGGGTGGAGAAAGAGACAAGATAAGTACAGAAAGAAGCAACAGACATGCAGAAAGGGAAAGAGGGGAGCAGAAAGAAGAAAGAGAGGTGCAGAAAGAAACAAAAGGAGTGCAGAAAGAAGGAAGAGGGGTGCAGAAAGAGGCAAGAAAGGTGCAGAAAGGGACAAGAGGGGTACACAAAAAAGCAAGTGAGGTGCACAAAGAAGCAACAGAGGTGCAGAAAGAGGCAAAAGAGTTGCATAAAGTAGAAGAGATATGCAGAAAGAGGCAAGAGAAGTGCAGAAAATGAAAGAGGTGCAGAAAGAAGCAACATAAATTCAGAAAGAGGGAAGAGAGATGCAGAAAGAAGCAAGAGTGGCTTGCACACCATTAGTACGAATTTAACACCCACATTTAGCAATGAGTAACAGGTGACCATTCTAGGTTTACAAAGGACCTTCCAGCACACTGTAACATTTGTCTCTGCATTTTTGGTAACGTTTGATCCGTTTGAGCTAGAAACAAGGCTTTTTTGTTCGAATCTGAAGATTAGGCAGCAGATGATGAATTATGTGGCTAATGTGGAAAATGTATAATTGTGCCAAAGTTGGTGCAGCCAAATAGTCGCATAATTCCAGTGGCCCTGCTCATACCTCTGACTAGGTCCAGAAGTGCTCCTCAGTGATACCTTCTTTTTTTTGTCTCGGGGATGAGGTCCCCTTTAGTCCTGAGGTCCTCAGGACACAAGAATCCCTCATTATCCCACCAGCAGTGTGCCAAGAGGCTAGTTTACAGAGAGATGTAAAAAGGGGCATGGCTTCATACCACCTCTCAACAATCCCGCTGTGTGGGGCTTACTGGAGGTACCTGGTGGACTAGTTGGCATTGACGGACCCTCAGGATCATGGGTACTTAATCCCCTCACTTAGAATGCACCAGGAGGTGTGTTTGCACAGTGGTGAAGGGAGGGGGCGGGGCCTTCCGTTAGACACTGGCTTTTTTTATTATGCTTTTTCTGAAGGGGGCTGTGTGGCCCCCCTTCCCTTTATTCTTGGGCCCTGGGGACCCCATCCACCAGAGCCTGAGCATTTTTTCCCTTTTTAAAACAAAAAACAGGAAGGGAGCCACCGGGCCCCCCTCCCATGGCTGATTTCGGCCCCGGGGACCCCATCCCCCGTGGCATTGCCACATATTTATTTTTGTTTAAAAGATTATTTGTAAGGAGGGGTGCCGCATGGCCCCCGCTCATGAGGCAAGTTTTGGCCCCGGGGACTCCATCCGTGGGGCCCGCCCTTATTTATTATAATTTTTTTTAAATACAAAAGAGAGGGGGGCTGCATTGCCCCCCTTCCATGGGCCACTTTTAACCCCAGGGACCCCATCCCCTGGGGCATGGCTTCTTTGATGGGGACCGTATGGGGAGTTACAATGCCCCCACGGTCTCTGCCCGCTCTCAGCCTAATGCGGGAGCTGGCATTGCTTTTGGACAAGGGGAGCAGCTGACATGCAGCTTCCCTTGTCCAAAAGGATTCTTGGAAGCGTGAGCAGGTTTCCTGCTCATGCTTCCAAGAAGCAAAGCAGTGTTTGCTATGGCAGGGCGGGAGCCGTGCTCCCGCCCTCCCATAGCAAACAGAAATGTCCTGGGGTGGGAACCACGGGACATTGCAGGAGCCGGCCCTGGGGGGTGTTGGTCCCCAGGGCCATCGAGGGCTCCAGGAGGGGGGCCATGTGGCCACCCCCTCCCATCATTTGCACAGTCCCGGGAAGGTGGTGGTCCCCAGGGCCCACAACAGACCCCCATATGTAAATGAAGTATGCCATGGGGAGGTGGTCGTCCCTGGGGCCATGTGGAGGTGCTCGAAACCACCCACACCTTTTTTTAAAAATCAAAGCCCCGGGGAGGTGGCGGTTCCTGGGGCTGCAGTGGCTTCATGAGCCCTACATTTAATTAATAAAGCCCCAGGAAGGTGGCAGCCCCCGGGGTGCATGGGGGGAGGCATAATTTGCTCTATGCCTTTTAACTATAATAAAACCCCGGGAGATGGCGGTCCCTGGGGCTGCGGGGGGCTGCGTGCCCCGCATATAATTGGCATGGCCTGGGGAGGTGGCAGTCCCAGGGCCGCAACAGACCCCTATATGTAAATGAAGTTTTCCCCTTGGAGGTGGTGGTCACTGGGGCCGTGTCGGAGTGCTCGAAACCCCCCCACATTTTTTTAAAAATCAGAGCCATGGGGAGGTGGTGGTTCCCAGGGCTGCAAGGGCTTTGTGCGCCCCACATTTAATTAATAAAGCCCCCGGGAGGTGGCAGCCCCTGGGGCTGCATGGGGGGAGGCATAGTCCCCCCCTATGCCTTTTCACTATAATAAAGCCCCGGGAGGTGGCATTCTCCGGGGCTGCGGAGCTCCGTGGGCCATCACACTATATTTTGTGATTGCCCCCAGGACCTGGCCCACGCGGGGGCTTAATTAAACAAAGCATAGGAGACCTTTCTTTGTTTTTTTACATTTTCGTCCTGATTCGTGAAAATTTCTCTAAGCGCTGTTTGTTCAGAAATAGTTGATTTGCTGAGGTGCTAAGGCAGAATTTACCCATGATAGTCAGAGTAGATGATCTCTGTTCTTGCAGCACAGTCAGCAGGGTTGAGGGCACAGTGGGAGGAAGCACTGATTTCTCAGATGATAACAGGTCACAGAAAGAGGTGGTGGAGTACTCATCAATCGTAATTGTAGTTCACAAGTTTGCTGTGGGCTGATCTGTCAGAGGACTAGGGACCCGATGTTCAGAGTATTAACATCAATGGCTGTATAACTTCATGAAATTTTATTTGAAAATTCAGTTTGTCTTTTTTTTTATTTATCTGTATTCATCCTGCATTATGAGTCATGCTATTTTTTCAAGTATGATGTCCTTTGTTCAACCATAAGAATATAAATGCCAAAATTCACATACATTTGGGGGGATATTTTTCCACTTCTATTCTAGTTAAATTTCAAGGAATGGGAAGTAATAAGTCAAAGGACATACCTGACTCACATGTAGTTCAGACTCACAATATCCGTGCTGAGGAAAATCTTTGTTTCTCTCAAGCTAACATAGCTTTAACCTTCTCTCTCCACGTATCCAAGGAAAGAAACCACTGCAGCTGAAATCCGGAAGCCTCAGCCTCAGCCTCACTGTTCTAGGATCGAGTAATGGAGCCGTTGTGACATCATTAGCAATCCCAGGCTTGTTATGTTTCTATCTCTGCAGCCTGGCAATGCTTAATGATGTCACTGACACAGATACATAGTGTTTGTGGGATTTTCAGTTATGTAGCAGAAAGTTTTTACCCCAAAGAAGGGATTGTTCACGTTTGTGAATTGAAATGGAAAGTGCATAATATCTATGAACGTTTTTGCCTTGCTCACCAGACCCAAACATTTTACTGTTGACCTGAAACTGAAATCTCTAGGCTGTTCTGTGACTTGCTCACCAGCCATCAATATTTTATGTTTGACTATCACAGAGAGTGATTAGCATGAATACCAGATTCTAAACTCCTGTTATTGCTATGACATGGGAAACCTAAGTGTTGGACTTGGCTTTTTGTCCCTAAAATGTTTTGCTTTTCCTCGTATCCTTTTATCATGTGTGAGAAAATGCCTGCTGCACAATGGCGTGCGCAGATTTATTTGTACTATTTTGTGAATAAATGTCACTTTTAAAATGGACACCATTTCTGTCTGCTTGTGTTGCCTGCCTGAGGTGGGTTGGCGGTCTAGTGTTTGAAGTGACAAGGTGCTCTACACTTCCCCCACAGTGACAATGAGGCTGGAACTGCCAGGGAGCGTCTAGAAGCTTCCAGCCCTTTCTGGTAGGTGGGAGGAGGGGTGTATATGTAGAGCAGTAGAGATGCCATGCGCTCAGACTGAAGGTGGACTGGATTGAGAGGGGACACTCTGCCAGGAGGTACCGCCGCAAGGGCCTGTGCGCTGGCCCCTGAGCCCATCTGTACCCCTCTGCTGTCCATAGGGCCAGTGATAGCCTTTGCTGGAGTGAGGACTGCTATGTCAGGTGGAGTGCCACTTTATGGGAGATGACTGCTTCTAGGAGCTGCTGTCCTGTACTGATGAGTGCCCACTGTCTGCTGATCTTGCCCAGCCTGGCCTGCCTGCTCTGCTGGCCTAGCGCCTCGTGAACACTATACTTTGACTGCCTGTATTCCTGGGAGTGTGGGAACTACTTTCTTGTGTGGGGCTCTGGATCCTCGCCAGCTCCATAGTGCTTGGGAGGCACTATTTTCTTGGTTGCCAGAGGAGGAGTGACGCATGCAGCGCTATGCTGTCAAAGCACTATCTTCTGGTTGCCAGCACTCCAAGGAGGTGAGGAGCGTGAGGGCTACTCAATCGGCTGGGACCCTGGGACTGTGATCCATCTATGCCTCGTGAGCGCTGCCTTCAGCCCCTGCCCAGGAGAAGAAGGTACGTGGGTCCTGCAGCACTGTGCTGTCAAAGCGCTATATTTCAATTCCCCTGCGTGAGTGCTGCATTGTGGTACTGACAGAGCCCCTAATTCGCATCGACTGTGCTCTTCTTGCTGCCAAGGCGCTACAACTGTGCCTAGGAGAAGAGGAGCGGACGTCTGCAGCGCCGGGATTCTAAAGCGCTACAAGGGTATCCCGGCGTGTGGAATTCCCTCCTGCCTGCTTGGTTGACAGTGGGCAGCTGCAAGGTATTGGGGGGCATTGTACTCCTCAGGAGAAGAAAGAGAGGAGTGAGAGACACTCCTGCCCTGCCCAAGTGCTTTGCGCACGTTGCTTTTGCTGTTTTTGCAGCCAGCCCTGACTTTGCAGGACATAGAGCATTTGAGCCCCGGAGAGAGGCCAGTTTGCCTGGGGCCAGTTTCAGAGTGTTGTGCCCCCGATTGGGGTGAACTGTGTCTATGCTGGCGAGGCCTATTGCCCCATATGAATCCTTGCATAATATTGTTACATAATGCATTTGTACCTAGGATGATACCTAATGCTTTTCCCTCCGGTTTGCAGTGCTGATTTTGGGCCATTGGTAATTTGAGAGCCCCCGAGTAGGGGTTCCCCAGGCACAGTAGCACCAGAAGTGAATCTGCAATTTTGAGGCAGATATTCCAGGTGTATTTAAATAAAGTGTAATGTTAATGTTGCTTATGCCTAATGCTAGTGGTTATATCGCTAATGGTTTCTTTCCCCCCTAATGCTTACAGGATGTTTGGGGGTTACTAGGGATGCACCATTATGCTAATGTTCTGTCCTAATGTGCGCAATGATGAAATCCCTCATGTGTATGCCCATTCTAATATGATTAGGCCCCATGTACCGCAGGAGGTGCCTTATGCATCTGCTAATGCCTAAGGTGATGTTGCCTGGCGTTTTTACCCTAATGAGAATGCTTCATGCCTAGTATGTTTGTGCCCACAGGTTGATGCCTAATGCTTTTCCCGCCTAATAGGTTATTCATTTTGTTGTGTGCCTAATGCATTAATGCTGGCAATGCTTTTACCCATATGCTACCTTGTGGAGGTCCTGCGTAAAGTGCCTAATCTAAGGTGATTTAATGCTCCCATGGTTTAGGCCCCAGCTGAGTAAGGTTTGCCAAAAGATATGCAGAATATGCTCGCCCGTTTATGCCTAATGTATTCATGCTTTCAGGTCCACTGTTTCGGTATGCCTAAAGTGTTGATTCAAGCTTCATGCCTGACCACTGTGTGTTTTATGCCTAGTGTTAATGGTTTCTTTTCCCCTAAGGCTGCAATGCTGGTGTTCTGCATACTATGCCTAATATGAGGTTCCCATTCCAGGCTACGGCAATGAGGATTTATGCCTGAAGTTATGCATAATGCGTTTTCATGATTAATGCCTTTATGCTACTGTTTTTCCCTAATGCCTACGTGGCTGGTTTCATGTTTAGGCCTACCTTGACAAATGCCTAAAGTGATTTTTGCCAAGTGCATGTCTACTCACCAGTAGGTACGGCCGATGAGATGTTATTGCTTATGGACTTTCAGTTATCCTTCGGCTTGTGATGGTTCTGGCAGCGGCCCGATTGGCGCTGCCGTGTATATAGTCCCCCTGTGGATGATTCTCCGGTGCCGGCTGGCACAGTTTATCTGGACCTGTGATTCCCTTCTGATGTGTTTATTTTACAATACACATACAGATTTCAGTGGGAGGCCTGGGATATGTTTTTGCATCTCTTCTTCAGTGGGGGGGGGGGGGCACAAAAAGTGCTGCAGCCCACCTGTAGTTTATAATATCCAAGCCCTGGGTACATTTAGTACCATAAACCTGGGTCCTACTTGTAAAGTAAATGTAACTAATCAGGCGTAGGCCAATTATACCCTGTTTTGATGGGAGAGCAAAATCACTTTACCACTGATTGGAAGAAGCAAAGTGCACAGAGTCCTAAAAGCTAACAAAAACGGGTTAAGAAAATGAAGGAAAAAATCTGAGGTGACCTTGCATACAGGGCCAAGTTGAACACCACCTCATTCTGTTCCTGGCCATAACATCTAGAACGAATATTACCGTCTCTCTGAATATTAATATTTTGGCAGGTTGTAAGGCTGACCAACAGATATGAAACCATCACCATTGACATTGATTAGCTGCAAAAATACCTCAAAAGCATCTATTCTTTTTTCTCTTTGATAGGTATACAAGCTCAGCCCTAATATAAACATTTGTTAGATATCTTTAGATGGTAAATAGTTTTTGAACAGAACACAAGTAATCCTTCTTCCATTTCACCACAGCCTGTAGGTTTTCCTCTTGTTCTGTACCACTACCCAGGTTCATAACATGTGTGTGCAACTTGGGAGCCACACAGCGCAAGACTCACATGAACAGACAGAACGAGGAGCAGAGTTTATTAACAACAATTCCAGCCCAACTGAGCAGCAAAAAAACTAAACTTATTAGAAAACCTAAATGTGTGCAATAGCAAAGCAAAAATAGAGCTGCCTATAGAATTTTGTGGACAATAAATCACAAAAAATATGTTTTAATAAAAAAAAAATAACAACTCTAAACCACTAAGGGAATGTTTGACGATAAAAGAATTTCCCAAATTAGGTAAGGCATACCATTTACAGCCTTCACCCCCTAACACTTAAAACACTTCACGCTCAATTAACACACATTTAGATGTTTTGAAAATACAAAAGAAAACATCATCAATCACAAAAGAAAATTAAACATGGAAACATAAATCATAATCCTTTTACGAAGTGGGACATCATCTAAACTGGCACATGGTGCACAAATATCTTTGGGTATACTTAATTGAAAGCTGATAAAGAAGAAGATTGGAGAGACGTACATATTTGTCATAGAAACTATTATAGATAACAATAAAACTATGTACTAAAGGGGGTTGTGTGTGAGCGTTTGTACCTTGATATTCACATTGTTTACTGCGAAATAGGTCCAGTTATTTTGCAACACTTCTAATTGAATTACCATTAAAGTCATGTGAGTCACATTGAGATGAATTGAGTGCAATGCTACTTGTGAATAATAAACCTGCATATTTTTCTTACAGATTGGCAATAAATTCACGAAACACTCATTAACGTACTTCATATCTAAAACATTTCCATCTGTATTATTAAAGAAATGTAAAAGCAGGGTTTCTTTAATCCTGTAACCCACATCCTGAATCCTCTCCCTGATACCTTAAAAAAGATCCCCTAAATACTTAAGCCATACTTCTGTCCCTATACCTTATTCTTCAATTTTTTAACTCTTCCCTCAACCCATTAACTCTACACCCAGAATTGTCAATACCTATATCGTACATCAAACAATATCAAACTGTATCATCTGTAATTGTCATCACTCTAAATCCTAACACTTTAACTTTAATTTTCTGAAAATACAAGGCCTTCAGAGGTAGAACAGTGTCTAAATTCTATTTTAGTTAAATATGAACATAATGATTTAGAGTCAAAATGTAACAGAAGTCCCATCCATCATATTCCAAGTGTATTGTAGTCTTAGGCACATGTAATATGGCGGAAGAAGTATCTTTCCCATTTTGACTGAGTATATCATCCACATACTCTTAATAGGACCATCAGTCAAGCAATCTAATACACAAAGGGACTTACCAGTAGTAGTAATATTCAAGCACACTAATAAATGTCAGTGTTGAAAGAAATTGCAGTTCTCACAAGCTAACACAGCTCCAACTTCCTCTTTCCAAGTCTCCAAGGAAAGTGACCACTGCGCCTGAGATCTAGAACTCACATCCTCAGTGTCCTAGGCAACAGCAATGGAGCCATTATGACACTGTCAGCAATCATCTGCTTGGCTTGTTATGTTTCTATTTCTGCTAACTGGCAATGTCTGATGATGTCACAGACACAGAATCTGCATGGGGTGGAAGACTAAGTTGAGAATCCTGGTGTGTGGAAAATTCCAACAAACGAAGGAAGCGGAATTATCCTTAAATAAAATGCAGAAGAGGTCATGGTTCCTTAATAAGGGACTGCCGAGAAGCTTGTCAATGCAGGTGAAGATTTGTTCCAGTTACACAGTGTCACAGAAACCATATCTGGACATTCTCTATGTCATGGGAACCAAGCTATACCTGTCTGATTAGCCTTAACTAGGGCAAAACCAGTCTTCGGTTGCTTGTTTTTTGGTTCAGGGACAACCTTGCCTGTTCCCATTGGAACAGAGTCAAAACTGATTTGCATATGGCGGAGTCTAAACTGAGCAAGCATGCTATGGAAAATAATTATGGATTGGGATGCGGACCGAGTAATTACCAGTGGATGAGATTAATTCAAGCATTTCATCCATCACTTTTCTATACACTCTAAAGAAAAAGCAG
Source organism: Lissotriton vulgaris (assembly GCF_964263255.1). Lineage (NCBI taxonomy): Eukaryota > Metazoa > Chordata > Amphibia > Caudata > Salamandridae > Lissotriton > Lissotriton vulgaris. The sequence continues at coordinate 1,229,962,493 of NC_141689.1, read as the reverse complement.
ACATTGTTTTTTTACGATTTACATCATGGGAAGGTTTTCCTAATTTCAAGATATATTTTTGGACAATTCTTGAGGGTAACTTGCATTAGTTTCCAATGTTTTTCAACACCTAAAAACCAGTGGCTATCAATTTGTACACTTTTTGTGTGTTGTTGTCATTTTGGTCCACTCTTTTTTGGTGCTTACAGGGACTGTTTCTTTTATCATGAATTACTTTCAATATGGACATTGCATGAGATATATTACAAAGTGGTTGTAGACACTCTGTATTTATAGCTAGGATCCCCAGAGTTAGGAACTTCATAGATATTGGAGCATTAATAAATGTATGTCTTTTTAATGACTCTCCACGAACCTTTGCAGGCCTATTGCTTTTCCTACATTATCAGATGATGCACAGTTTCATGTTGATTGGTCAAGGGTGTGCAAATAAATCAGAGGGTCTGAAAGCATGTTTCTTGCTGAAACATTCCTTTTCAATACACTTTTTACTTGTGGGTAGGTAAGTAGGGAATACATTTCAAAAGTTATAAGGCAATTAAACTTAGTGACATATGAGGCTGTGAAACACAGCTACATTTCACAGTAATTTTGCGTTACTTGCCAATGACAAGGGGTATATGATCGCATGATGGCTGACTTTATCAATGTAAGAGGCAGACATGTTGTTTTACCCACACTTTGGCTGAGTTCTGGGTAATCTGCTACCAGTTTAATAAAGTGGTACTAGGTAGGGCAAATTATCTATAAGTTTCTGGATATTTAAAAAATAAATCACATAGCGCTAAGGTACCATCTTGGAAGTACAGTGGAACTTGAAAGAAATTACAAACAAATACATATGTAAAAACTTGAAAAATGCACTGTACTACACTATATTTTACAAACAGTGTTCTGAACTGTTTATGACATTAAAACATTTTTTTTACTTTAAAAAATAATAATAATTCAGCATTGCAATACTACTTATAATGTGCTGCACTACTGAATATTATCTAAAAAACTGTGTAAAAAAATCCTGTTTGTTCTTTAATTTGACTTTTTTTTTCCGGTAAGTACCATGGTACTTTGTATGTATTACTTTGTCACTCCGTAAACTTTTTTTTGTATAGAAAAAAAGTAAACATTTTCCTACTATAGGAAGGTGGGTTTCAATACTCTTCCTTGCCTGAAAGAAAGACTAGGAAGACTCTCCCAGGTTTGGGTGAGTCTCCTGGCCTTTGGGCTGGTGGAGGTTTGTGTAAGAAGCTGGGTTTCTATTGCAGTAACCCTCTCACTTGTTGCCAGATTTCTGATGCACTTTGATTTGATGTGCCCTGGGTCACTGCCAATCAGGTTCCAAGGGCCTGTGTTCTTTCCCAAAACGGTACCTTTGTACCCCCAATTGACACCTCTCTGGCCAAATGTAAGTTCCTTGTTAAAGGTACCATGGGTACTAAGGCCACTATGACCAGGAAAGACTTCGAAGGGCTGCAGCACATTTTGTGCCATCCTTAGAGGTCCCTTACCTTAACACACACGCACTACCATTGCAGGCTGCATGTTTTGGTGCAGAGGAAAGTGAATAGTCGACATGGCACACATTTCTGTGTTCCATGCCTGCAACCCACTGCCTATGGTATATATCAGACACCCCTCTAGCTGGGTGCACTATAAAACTGGTGAGGGTATACTGTACCCCTACAGTGTCTAAGTCCATTCTTTGACATTGTAAGTGCAGGGTTGACCCCACCAGTACTCTACGACATCACCTGCAGACCCTGTACGGAGACCCCCCAACCGCGAGAGCCGCAGTAAGGTAAAATCAGACCTCAAAAGGCAAACCTACATCCACCTAGCCCTGTACCCTGGAGAAGAGAACCTGAGGTGCACCTATGTCTCATAGTCCTCCTACTTACCTGCTCAACTGTTGGTTCATCCCGGACGACTTCCTACACCGATATTGCAGCCAAAATCCAAAATCGTCAACTCCAATTGAAAACAACAGAGCACCAGACCCCAAAACAGCACCCTGCACACTGCCGCCCCTGTGCGGCTGTGGTTGCACTTTGTGTGCTAACTCGTATCCCCCTTTGCACTGAGCTTAAGTCCAGGAGCTTTGCTCCCACAACCTTTTGACCTTCTTGTGAGCAGCCACCAAACGGAGGCCCCCTATCACCCATTGGTTAACATTCAGCTTCATCACTCTGTACCCAGCCGCCCTAGTGCTTTTCAAGGTACTTTGAGAGCACATCCTTGACCTTTGGGGAACCCTGGCTCTAACCCCAAAAAACCAACTCTCAACCCTAAGTACTTACCTTGAAACTGTTAACATTGTTTACTCCCATAGGAAGGTATTGACTGCTTTCTTGTGAAATTTGTTCTGTGTATCGAGTTGGTTTGTATGAAACCATAAGAAACTTTATATGTACAAAAACTGATTTACTTTCCATTTTCTCTAGGAAATATCCCAGTGTGGTATCTAGGCATATCACACTGAGCAGAAAAAGTAACTTGAAAAGTAATCTGAAAAGTAATAAGCAAAGTAATCTAAAAAGTAACTGAAAAGTAAGTCCAATTGTTTTATGAATAAGTGACTTACCTGTAACCCATCCAATTGCATTCAACTGTATTCAAACTGTATTTGCTTGTATTATCGCACGTACCTGTAACAGACCTGGCTTGGTTTTAGAAAATAAAATACAAGTAAATAATATTGTTATTCAAACAAAGTGGTCTGAGTTCAGTCTTTCAGTGTGTGGCATCATTTCTTGCCTGAATAGGTAAAATAAATGCATACAACTACCCTCTGATAAAGCTTTTATACCCACTCACACTACCACATATAGAGAGTAAAGTATTATCCACTTTAGCCTCTGCCTACCTTTGGGGATCCACTGGACACGGTGCACACTAATGCTTACTTTGGTATAGTAAATACAGACCCAGCTTCCTTCATTGGTGGATCAGGGATGGGGTCCACATCTTTGCATTTGTTGAACTGACTTGGTCAGCAGCTGATCACACGACAGAACTCCTAAATAGTCTTTAGAATTTTGAATTTTTGGAATAGACACATTTTTTCAAGTGACTAAAAGCCTTGTTAGGGCCTTAGTTAAGTCCATTTAGAATTTTAGAAAAAAAAAACTCACCATAGTTATGGGTTAGAGGGTTTTGATTTTTTTCAGAACGTCTCTTAAGAAGAACCCAACTGTTAGTAAAAACATACCAATTGGCATGGAGAATATGGTTGAGGAGCTCAACCTCACCCCTTACCTCCATTTAGAATTTAAAGAGTTGAGGTCTCTGTCCAAACCTAAAAACATTGTTATGGGGTCCCATCCCTCCAAACAAAAGCTCAAAGAGCTGTTGGCAGGTTCTGCAATGGACCACTCCTCTGAGCAAGATGAGGCCCTCTCAAATGGGGAAGAAGGAGGAGTGGGTGAGGATAACTTCCAACCACCTCACTTCTTAGAGAGAACAGGGTCCCTGTGCCCCTTACTCCAGGAACACAACTCACAGCACCTAGATACCACACAGGTGGGTCAGGTGCTTTTGAGTCCCTTGAGGACAGCCTCAATGAAGAGACCAACTTTTAGGTCAGTAGCTGATTGGAAACCTAAAATGCCCCCAAAATACAGTATTTTGATTTGCAGCGCTGTAAACATCCGGTGTCAGGTATTTCCTGCTCAATGGTAATCACGTTATCGACCACAGAAGTTAGAAGGGCGGATTCGCCACTCCCGGAAACTTCTCAGCAGGGGGCACTCAACCCGCCGAGTTATCTCGCTGTATTCCAGCATGGAGGCAGCAGGAGCCAGGTGCAGGCTCTCACCTGACATTAGGCTCCACCGCTGAGTTGCAGGGCGGAGGGCGCGAGCTCAGTGTGAAGGTATAGGGGTTCCACTGAGAAGTGCCGGTACTATCCCATTGAAAGGTGAAGCACTCTTGCCGTGAAATCTCTCTCCTACCAACTGCAAATATAGCAGCCTGCATAACAAGCGCCTGCACTGTCCTAATAATAGAACAGCAGCCATGAAGTGAAACCTCGGTAATGCCCAGCTGAATGTACAGTTGCCCTGATAAGAAGGACTGGTGCTGTGCAATAAAAGTACCACAGACTCACGCGTAGCGTTGGTACTATCCCACTAAACGTTTGGCAGCCCAGTAGAGGGTAGGTACCCTTGTAAGTATAGCACTTTTGCTGAGAAGTGTGAACCCTTTCCACTAATAGTGTAACAGGCCTCGTGATAAGTGCTGATGCCATAAGCTGCTTTGCCCCGAGTGCTGGTGAAAGAAGTGCTAGTGCTCAGACCCGGACAGTATCGACCCCTGTGAAGCACAGTATACGCCATACACCTCATCCACCTACTATGTTGTTGCTTTACGCGTCCTTATATATCACCTCGTGGTTAGCATGTCTCCATCATTCCAAGGAGCTTAGTCGGTAACAGGCTTCCCCCCCTGCCTGCCCTACTACAGTATTGGCAACAGCTGATTTGCAGCGCTGTAAACATCCGGTGTCAGTTATATCCTGCTCAATGATAATCATGTTATCGACCACAGAAGGTGGAAGGGCGGATTCGCCGCTCCCGGAAACTTCTCAGCAGCGGGCACTCAACCCGCCGAGTAATCTCGCTCGATTCCAGCATGGCGGCAACAGGAGCCAGGAGCAGGCTCTCGCTGACACTAAACTCCACCGCTGAGCTGCAGGGCGGAGCGCGCGAGCTTAGTGTGAAGGTATAGGGGTTCCACTGAGAAGTGCCGGTACTATCCCATTGAAAGGTGAAGCACTCTTGCCGTGAAATCTCTCTCCTACCAACTGCAGATATAGCAGCCTGCATAACAAGCGCCTGCACTGTCCTAATAATAGAACAGCAGCCATGAAGTGAAACCTCGGTAATGCCCAGCTGAATGTACAGTTTCCCTGATAAGAAGTACTGGTGATGTGCAATATAAGTACCGCAGACTCACGAGTAGCGTTGGTACAGTCCCACTAAACGTCTGGCAGCCCAGTAGAGGGTAGGTGCCCTTGTAAGCATTGCACTTTTGCTGAGAAGTGCGAACCCTTTCCACTAATAGGGTAACATGCCTTGTGATAAGTGCTGATGCCATAAGCTGCTTTGCCCCGAGTGTTGGTGCAAGAAGTGTTAGTGCTCAGACCCGGACAGTATCGACGCTTGTAAAGCACAGGATGTGCCAGACACCGCATCCACTTACTATGTTGTTGCTTTACGTGGCCTTATATATCACCTCATGGTGAACATGTATCCATCATTCCAACGAGCCTAGTCGGTAACAGGCTTCCACCCCTGCCTGCCCTACCACAGTATTGGCAACAGCTGATTTGCAGCGCTGTAAACATCCAGTGTCAGTTATGTCCTGCTCAATGATAATCACGTTATCGACCACAGAAGGTAGAAGGGCGGATTTGGCGCTCCCGGAAACTTCTCAGCAGCGGGCACTCAATCCGCCGAGTTATCTCGCTGGATTCCAGCATGGCGGCAACAGGAGCCAGGAGCAGGCTTTCGCTGACACTAAACTCCACCGCTGATCTGCAGGGCGGAGAGAGCGAGCTCAGTGTGAAGGTATAGGGGTTCCACTGAGAAGTGCCGGTACTATCCCATTGAAAGGTGAAGCACTCTTGCCGTGAAATCTCTCTCCTAACAACTGCAGATATAGCAGCCTGCATAACAAGCACCTGCACTGTCCTAATAATAGAACAGCAGCCATGAAGTGAAACCTCGGTAATGTCCAGCTGAATGTACAGTTGTCCTGATAAGAAGTACTGGTGATGTGCAATATAAGTACCGCAGACTCACTAGTAGCGTTGGTACAGTCCCATTAAACGTCTGGCAGCCCAGTAGAGAGTAGGTGCCCTTGTAAGCATTGCACTTTTGCTGAGAAGTGCGAACCCTTTCCACTAATAGTGTATCAGGCCTCGTGATAAGTGCTGATGCCATAAGCTGCTTTGCCCCAAGTGCTGGTGAAAGAAGTGTTAGTGCTCAGACCCAGACAGTATCGACCCCTGTGAAGCACAGGATGCGTCAGACACCTCATCCACTTACTATGTTGTTGCCTTACGCTGCCTTATATATCACCTTGTGGTAAAAATCATTTCAATGAGCCTAGTCGGAAAGATGCTTCCACCCCTGCCTGCCCTACCACAGTATTGGCCATCGCTGATTTGCAGTGCTGTAAACATCCGGTGTCAGTTATATCCTGCTCAATGGTAATCACGTTATCGAACACAGAAGGGCAGATTTGCCGCTCTCGGAAACTTCTCAGCAGCAGGCACTCAAGCCGCCGAGTTATCTTGCTGGATTCCAGCATGGCGGCAGCAGGAGTCAGGTGCAGGCTCTCGCTGACATTAAACTCCTCCGCTGAGCTAGAGGGCGGAGCGCGTGAGCTCAGTGTGAAGTTATAGGAGTTCCACTGAGAAGTGCCGGTACTATCCCATTGAAAGGTGAAGCACTCTTGCCGTGAAATTTCTCTCCAACCATCTGCAGATATAGTAGCCTGCATAACAAGCGCCTGCACTGTCCTAATAATAGAACAGAGGCCATGAAGTGAAACCTCAGTAATGCCCAGCTGAATGTACAGTTGCCCTGATAAGAAGTACTGGTGCTGTGCAATAAAAGTACCGCAGACTCTTGAGTAGCGTTGGTACTGTCCCACTAAATGTCTGGCAGCCCAGTACAGGGGAGGTGTCCTTGTAAGTATTGCTCTTTTGCTGAGAAGTGCGAAACCTTTCCACTAATAGTGTAACAGGCCTCGTGATAAGTGCTGATGCAATAAGCTGCTTTGCCCTGAGTGCTGGTGAAAGAAGTGTTAGTGCTCAGACCCAGACAGTGTCGACCCCTGTAAAGCACAGGATGCGTCAGACACCTCATCCACTTACTATGTTGTTGCTTTACGCGGCCTTATATATCACCTTGTGGTGAGCATGTCTCCATCATTCCAATGAACCTTGTCTGTAACAGGCTTCCACCCCTGCCTGCCCTACCACAGTTTTGGCCACCGCTGATTTGCAGCGCTGTAAACATCCGGTGTCAGTTATATCCTGCTCATTGGTAATCACGTTATTGACCACAGAAGGTAGAAGGGCAGATATGCCGCTCCCGGAAACTTCTCAGCAGCAGGCACTCAACCAGCCGAGTTATCTCGCTGGATTCCAGCTTGGCGGCATCAGGAGCCAGGTGCAGGCTCTCGCTGACATTAAACTCCACCACTAAGCTGCATGGCGGAGCACGTGAGCTCAGTGTGAAGTTTTAGGGGTTCCACTGAGAAGTGCCGGTACTATCCCATTGAAAGGTGAAGCACTCTTGCGGTGAAATCACTCTCCTACCAACTGCAGACATAGCAGCCTGCATAACAAGCGCCTGCACTGTCCTAATAATAGAGCAGCAGCCATGAAGTGAAACCTCGGTAATGCCCAGCTGAATGTACTGTTGACCTGATAAGAAGTACTGGTGATGTGCAATAAAAGTACCACCGACTCACTAGTAGCGTTGGTACTGTCCCACTAAACGTCTGGCAGCCCAGTAGAGGGTAGGTGCCCTTGTAAGTATTGCACTTTTGCTGAGAAGTTGAGGAAATATAAATTTTATGGTCAAGACATGTTCCCTAACGTGTACCCCACCGTCTCCATGTACGAGCTTAAAGTGCATGTAACTTCCCACCTGTGCCAACTATGAAGACGCAAATACATTTGCGTCCAACGTTAACATGTCCTCTTTCAGATCCACCCTGAACGGGTTGAATATTCCGTTCCTAAGTATGCCTTGCCAACGTCTTTTTGTGGTGTACTTTACACGTTTTTCAGCTCTGGCGAAGTAGGCCCTGAATTCTGCCATCGAGCCTTTTTCTGCCTTCTGACTCTGAATGCTTCAGCCTGGGCCTGCCTCTGTACCCGTGACCTCTGCCTTACTCCCTGAGCGGCTAACGGCGCTTAGCTCAGCCTGTTGCCTGCCAAGACTGTATTCAACCTTCGAATTATCTGCTCCGCTCCTCAAAAATACATTCCTGCCTACTAGTTCAAGTAAACATCCTTCCAGCTGCAGAGCAAAGGGCCCGGCCTCACTGTCTCCGTGCAAGTAATTCATAGCTCCTGTTACCATGGTAGGCCCATGCCCCCTCGCATCTCATGCAGACACGTAGACGCTTATACCCGCACTCACAGTCAGTATAGAATAGCCTCTGCCCAAGAGACCTTTCCTTCTAGATAATATGGTCCCAAACATCAGATATCAGATATGATATAGGAACGAGTTGATCTGACATGCCAGACTTCTGTCTCTTTCCTCTAGTGTAAATGTCAAGTCCCCTGCACCCTCCAGCTTCACGTCAATCACACGTCATGCAGCTGCGCGCGCATCCCGATCTCAGATTTCTGCTGACATTGCAAGATTCTGCTATGTACCCACCCACTTGTGATACTTTCATGTGACGTTTCTAGCACACACTTCTGTGTTCACGCCTAGTTCACGCCTTCTGATTACGTATTGCTTACACGTGTGTGCTCTTGTCTTGTTTCTCTCAGCTGTTACGCCTACTGTATTGGTTTCCATTATATGATTTGAGTATAAAAGTTATGTATTGTCAATAAAGCATTGCTCTATCCCTTCCTGAACCCCAGTGGTGTCAGGAACCCGATATCCGGTTCAAGAACCATTCCTTTTTAAGGAATAAAACCCCTAAGAACTCTAACACCACGGACTCTGCGTCTTTCTTTCCGATTGAGTTATTTTATTTTTTAGTACTTACCTGCAAAGAAATTAGGACGGTAATTAAATATTTACCACATTATTTTGGCGCCCGAATAGGGACCCCTCCCCCACCCCACGCGCCGGTTGGTGCGTTGCAGCCTTTGCCCCCTGCCATAAGTCAAGACGGACAATTACGCGTACCCGCAGGATTTCCTGTATCTCCCTCAGGCCTACGGAGGTGACGGAGACTGCGATCAGCACCCAGACGAGGCGGTGAGGAGTGCGGAGGATCCCGACCAGAGCCTAGCCGAAAGAAGCAAGGTCCGAGGTGTCAAGAGGCCCACCAGTTCTGAAGTATTCACGTATCGAGTCGAGTCGAGTCGAGTCCGGTCCAGTCCAGTCGAGTTTTCCGAGGCCTTCTGTTCCGTGCTTCCCGGTGAGTACCATTGCTGGGGACGCATCTAGACGGGTGCATTATTATGTATCCGGTAAAGACGGGTTTGGGTACACAAACACGGTCTGCGCTGTTTTAGACAGTGTATCTGTACTGTTTAGCAGTACATCAGACATTCAAGTTCTTGCACTGTTCTCAACAGTGTATCTGTACTGTTTAGCAGTACATCTAGTATCAAGGGTAGTCCTATGTGTTCAAAATGTTTCATGTGATTAATGTCGTGGTATGATTGACTGTTTGATGTACATTACTGTGTTTTTGTGTAACTAGCTGTGTTCTGTCAGAGTAAGTAACAAGTATCGAGTATCCAGTACTAAGTAACAAGATGCCGTTTTTCAATAAATTAAGACAGATAGGAACTAGGAAAGGGATACTAGAGGAAGAAATTCCTATCCCCCCTAGGGACACTCCTGGTAATTTTATGTACCATAAGCATGGCTTAGACGCCATACTGTACCTAGATTTATGGGCCGATTATACCAAGCACCTAGAGGAGAGACACAGGTGGCCCGTTACAGGAACATGGGATGCCGAGTGCATCTTGAGAGTAGAGGAAGCGCTATGGAAAAAGAAAGCCAGACAATCCCAGAAAGATGCCATAGAACTGTGGCGTAAAGAGTCACATAAACGTGCCGAAAAAGCACTCCGAAAAGAAGATAAACATAGGGAGGAGTCGGATGAAGTCCGAGAAAACGAATTAGTTAATGAAGGGATCCGAGTAAAAGCAGAACAAGTAGACCGCATGCGAAACACTCTTGTAAATGGCATGTACTTTGTGGCCGAGGGTTTGCCTAAAGCCACTTCAGAAATACCGAAAGATCTGCTGCCACCATTGGTTCCAACTAAAGTAAGTCACAAGACCACCAAAGACATATTCCTTGCTTCCTATCTAGACGATGTAGCTCCCGCTTACACCAATCCACGTGCCAACGTACCGCCTACTGACGGTGACGGAGGTGGCAACCCGCTCCAAGACAATGTCCAGCCATTACCGCAACAAAGTTCACCGATTCGACAGCCTGCTCCACCTGCTCCTCCACCTCCACCACTTCCCACATCTAAGATTAATACACTAAATCCGATTGCGCCTGATCCTAATAAGAGACAAGTTCAAGTACACATACAGACTCCACAGACACACAATTTTCAAGCCTCCGTCTCAGGAGGTGCGACAGGAGGTCTCCAGACCCCGCCACCAACACACAGATTAAACCTTAGGGACATAATGAAGCAACGTACACCCCAAACACCACGTTTCGACATGCTTAAAGATCCCCTTCCAATTTGCAGATACGATCCAGTACCCGGTAAAGATGATAGAATGTTGTTAGCATCACTACGTTTACGAAAAGTCACAGATTACCTAGTGTTATTTCCAGGAATGACCGAACACCTAGATAGAATATATCATTTTATCCAGACTGGAGAAAATCCTGAAAGTATTAAAGAGGCTCTGGCTCACCAGTAAGTTAACACTCAAGGCTGTATATTACGTTTCTTCATAAATTGCTTAATAAGAGAACGAGACAGGCCTGGAGTAGACCAGGAAGAGATGGAAGCACTAAACAGGTGGGGTCAAAATATAGCCGAGGGAAACCATGATAAACTGAATTGTATAGCAAGCATGTACAAGAAAATCAGAAAAGCAGTAATAGAAATACACGAAAAAGAACGAGAAAAGGAAAAAGAAAGTGACAGGAATAACTCCTCCGAGGAGGACGAACCTGAAGAACATGACACGGCTAAAGAAATGATAGCGTATGTGGGTAAGGGAAATTACCTTAAGAAAGGCATTCGTCCAGAAAGCAAGAGAGTTTTTCTTTCTGGCATATCAAAACCGAGTTCTCCTGAATATCTGTTTCAGGGTACCGATAAAATTCTTCAAGAACGAATGGGGTACCATGTACTCAATTCTATGGATGAACAAGAACTAGCCCGGTCAGCAGTACTATGGGCTGACAACCCTAGCACATACAATGATGATACAGTAGCACAGACATTTCTGAACCTTTCCCCAGACGAGCAGAAATTAGCTGGAGTGTACATGATTCAGCATCTCATCACGTTATACAGACAACAACATTCTGATCCAGGTCCCTTACCTGATACATTAGAAGCATTACTTATGAACAGATGGAGAGGCCTAAGTACCAATTTAATTCAAATAATTCTAGAACAACGGCACAGATATAACGCTTTCTTAGGCCCACAATATGTTTCAGCTCCGCCCCCAGAAAGAAAAATGTTTCATTTTGACAGGCAGAATCCTTTACGAGAAGTACACCCAGTTATGAATGCCAATAATACCTTGGAACGTGTGTTTGTGTACACACCTTTAACAAAGTTGGAATTGTTAGAAATGAAGAAACTAGTACCCTAGGGGAGAGGGACAAGAGTGATCAAAAGTGATTGAAGCACTCAGAGTTTTGAAAAATACCCCTCACACACCAAAAGGCCCCTTGGTGTCATGCTTCATCATCGGGGTCTTCGCACCCCTCTACCGGGATGCGGCGTGCTGCGACCTACGACTACGCGGGAGCACTTGCAGTGTTGACTATGTGTGGTGTCCAGTGTGTGGGGTATATAAAGAGTGAGTGGGGGGTGTGTAGTGAGAAAAAATTATTAAAAAGTACCTGGCACTAGAGTGTGAAAGAAAAATTTATTCTGGACTCTGGCTGGTACTGTTAAAAGAAGTGCAGATTGAGGTCTAAGTTGTATAATGAACAAGACCTCTGGTGTGCGTTGTTGTCGACATGTTTCGGAGACAAGCTCCTTCCTCAGGACGGGGGCACAACCTCCCCTCCCTACTCACGTCTTGTTAAAAAATGTGTATTTACAGAAAAGTGAAATATTAAATTTAATATTAGGCTAAGTGTGCCTACAGCGGTCTGCTACAAGCACAATGACCTGTAGAAAGACAAAAAATTTTTTTTTACAACTAATGGTTACCCATGTAGCGGGTAGTTCAAACAGGTGCAGTCACCAGGAACCATACCATATGCTTATTTTATAAGCTTTGTAAAAACGGACTCACAACACATACAACATTTAACACATATAGTACTAGGGTGTACTGTAAGAGGTAATCCTACTTGTTAAGCTTTCTTGTAGGCTTCATGAGCATAGTCAGGACGCCGGGGTGTTGCTTCAATGGCTATCTGTGGTGGATAATAATGTAGCTGTAATCGTTCAGTCTGTCACACTTACGTTTGTGGACGATTATCTCAGGTCGTATGTTCTGTATCATACTCACAAGCACAGGACTCCTTGGTCACCGTCTTACCCCGCACGCTGCTCCGCTGATGTGGAGTTAGGATGTGGTTCTGAGTATTTATACCTTTTCATCCTGATTGGTGCATGTAAGGGTGTGTTAATTAGGGGTGTTACCTGCCACTGATTGTATGACCATGTATGGAGCATCCACTTCCTGACCATACAGGGCTCATGTGTATGTTTCGGCCTGCGCCGGCCTGAGGTTAGTGTCTGCATCAGAGATCCAGTATAGACGGCGCATGTGCAGTTGAGTTACTGCATGTGTACATGCCTGAAGGTAGTGAGTGTTTCACGCGCATGCGTGGTGTCCATGATTCACTCCTTGTTTTTAATCAGAACTGTTGGTCCTTTATGATGATAATTGACTCCAGGGTACATCATCATTAAGTCCGTTCAGGTGGGTCCCCAATCTGAACACCCAACGTTGTTCCTTCTGGAAGAGGCCGGTCTCTGAGGGTAGTTGTTCTATGACCGTCCATTTCAAATCATTGACACAGTGTTGTTGGGTCAGAAAATGAGTTGCCATTTTGGTAGTGCTCTTTTTGCACCTCACATTGCTTTTATGTTCATTTATACGTGTTTTTATGGCTCTCGTGGTCATTCCCACATATTCCAGGTTGCATGGGCATTTGATCATGTAAATGACGTTTTTCGAGTTGCAATTTGAGAATCTCCTTTGTTCCCATGTTGTGCCATTCCGAAAAATAAGTCTCGTACTTTTTTCAGTCAGGTGGCAGCTGCTGCAATTGCCGCAAGGGAAATGGCCTTGGATGCCAATCGTAGGTTGAAGGGCTGTTGTAGTTGGTTTTGGTCTTGTGTGTACCAATATGTCTCTAAGGTTACGTCCCCTGCGATGTGCGAACATGGGTTTCTCAAAGGTCAATTCGCCACAAGTTAGTATTCGCCAATGTTTGTTTACAATCTTAGATACATCATTTGACAAGGTGTTAAATGTTGTCACACAGATTGGCCGTTTATTCTCTGTAGGTTCTTCTGTTCTCTCCTCGAGTAAGGCCTCTCTGTTATTGTTTTTTGCCCTTTTCATCGCTTTGTTGATGATTTTTTCGGGGTATTCTCGTTGTTTGAGTTTCTTTTTCAGATCGTCTGCTTGTTGTCTGAATTCGGAAATATCTGTGCAGTTGCGCCTAAGGCGTAAAAACTGTCCATATGGCAGAATTTCTCGGAGATGTCTCGGGTGAAAGCTGTCGAATCTCAACAGGCAATTCCGGGAAGTAGGTTTGAAGTGAGTGGTGGTCTTCAGCACTCCTGACTCCGCATAAATGTTCAAATCCAGGAAGACCAATGTCTCGTTGGAAACTGTGCTTGTGAATTTTAGAAAAGTGTTTTGGTTATTTAGCCATTCCAGAAAGCTCGCTGCTGACTGTGGATCACCTTCCCAGATGACTAGGATGTCATCTATGTACCTCCTCCAGCATTTTATGTTGGCCCTGTATGGATTTTGATCATGGAGGATCTTGTTGGTCTCGAGGTGGTGCACATAGAGACCGGCTAGGCTCGGAGCAAAGGTGCTTCCCATGCTAGTCCCATGGCATTGTTGGTACAGCGTTGTTTTGTATTGGAAAAAGTTTCTTTGTAAGGCCAGTGAAATGCATTCCATAACCAACCCTCGTGGTGTTTGGTATCTCCAAGGTGTCGAGAAAAGGACTTCCTCTATGATAATCAATGTTTCGTCATGAGGAAGGCTGGTATATAGGCTTTCCACATCGAGGGACATCAGAAGTTGTGTTTGTGGATCAAAGGTTGTCTCTTGTAACAGTTGTAGGACCGCCTTTGTGTCCTTCAGGTAAGTATTTGTGGCTTGTACTAGAGGGCGTAAAAAGGCATCCGCGAATTTTGATAGTGGTTCTAGTATAGAGCCAATACCCGATACTATCGGTCTGCCTGGGGGTATCGGGTATTGGCTCTATACTAGAACCACTCATGACGAAACATTGATTATCATAGAGGAAGTCCTTTTCTCGACACCTTGGAGATACCAAACACCACGAGGGTTGGTTATGGAATGCATTTCACTGGCCTTACAAAGAAACTTTTTCCAATACAAAACAACGCTGTACCAACAATGCCATGGGACTAGCATGGGAAGCACCTTTGCTCCGAGCCTAGCCGGTCTCTATGTGCACCACCTCGAGACCAACAAGATCCTCCATGATCAAAATCCATACAGGGCCAACATAAAATGCTGGAGGAGGTACATAGATGACATCCTAGTCATCTGGGAAGGTGATCCACAGTCAGCAGCGAGCTTTCTGGAATGGCTAAATAACCAAAACACTTTTCTAAAATTCACAAGCACAGTTTCCAACGAGACATTGGTCTTCCTGGATTTGAACATTTATGCGGAGTCAGGAGTGCTGAAGACCACCACTCACTTCAAACCTACTTCCCGGAATTGCCTGTTGAGATTCGACAGCTTTCACCCGAGACATCTCCGAGAAAATCTGCCATATGGACAGTTTTTACGCCTTAGGCGCAACTGCACAGATATTTCCGAATTCAGACAACAAGCAGACGATCTGAAAAAGAAACTCAAACAACGAGAATACCCCGAAAAAATCATCAACAAAGCGATGAAAAGGGCAAAAAACAATAACAGAGAGGCCTTACTCGAGGAGAGAACAGAAGAACCTACAGAGAATAAACGGCCAATCTGTGTGACAACATTTAACACCTTGTCAAATGATGTATCTAAGATTGTAAACAAACATTGGCGAATACTAACTTGTGGCGAATTGACCTTTGAGAAACCCATGTTCGCACATCGCAGGGGACGTAACCTTAGAGACATATTGGTACACACAAGACCAAAACCAACTACAACAGCCCTTCAACCTACGATTGGCATCCAAGGCCATTTCCCTTGCGGCAATTGCAGCAGCTGCCACCTGACTGAAAAAAGTACGAGACTTATTTTTCGGAATGGCACAACATGGGAACAAAGGAGATTCTCAAATTGCAACTCGAAAAACGTCATTTACATGATCAAATGCCCATGCAACCTGGAATATGTGGGAATGACCACGAGAGCCATAAAAACACGTATAAATGAACATAAAAGCAATGTGAGGTGCAAAAAGAGCACTACCAAAATGGCAACTCATTTTCTGACCCAACAACACTGTGTCAATGATTTGAAATGGACGGTCATAGAACAACTACCCTCAGAGACCGGCCTCTTCCAGAAGGAACAACGTTGGGTGTTCAGATTGGGGACCCACCTGAACGGACTTAATGATGATGTACCCTGGAGTCAATTATCATCATAAAGGACCAACAGTTCTGATTAAAAACAAGGAGTGAATCATGGACACCACGCATGCGCGTGAAACACTCACTACCTTCAGGCATGTACACATGCAGTAACTCAACTGCACATGCGCCGTCTATACTGGATCTCTGATGCAGACACTAACCTCAGGCCGGCGCAGGCCGAAACATACACATGAGCCCTGTATGGTCAGGAAGCGGATGCTCCATACATGGTCATACAATCAGTGGCAGGTAACACCCCTAATTAACACACCCTTACATGCACCAATCAGGATGAAAAGGTATAAATACTCAGAACCACATCCTAACTCCACATCAGCGGAGCAGCGTGCGGGGTAAGACGGTGACCAAGGAGTCCTGTGCTTGTGAGTATGATACAGAACATACGACCTGAGATAATCGTCCACAAACGTAAGTGTGACAGACTGAACGATTACAGCTACATTATTATCCACCACAGATAGCCATTGAAGCAACACCCCGGCGTCCTGACTATGCTCATGAAGCCTACAAGAAAGCTTAACAAGTAGGATTACCTCTTACAGTACACCCTAGTACTATATGTGTTAAATGTTGTATGTGTTGTGAGTCCGTTTTTACAAAGCTTATAAAATAAGCATATGGTATGGTTCCTGGTGACTGCACCTGTTTGAACTACCCGCTACATGGGTAACCATTAGTTGTAAAAAAAAATTTTTTGTCTTTCTACAGGTCATTGTGCTTGTAGCAGACCGCTGTAGGCACACTTAGCCTAATATTAAATTTAATATTTCACTTTTCTGTAAATACACATTTTTTAACAAGACGTGAGTAGGGAGGGGAGGTTGTGCCCCCGTCCTGAGGAAGGAGCTTGTCTCCGAAACATGTCGACAACAACGCACACCAGAGGTCTTGTTCATTATACAACTTAGACCTCAATCTGCACTTCTTTTAACAGTACCAGCCAGAGTCCAGAATAAATTTTTCTTTCACACTCTAGTGCCAGGTACTTTTTAATAATTTTTTCTCACTACACACCCCCCACTCACTCTTTATATACCCCACACACTGGACACCACACATAGTCAACACTGCAAGTGCTCCCGCGTAGTCGTAGGTCGCAGCACGCCGCATCCCGGTAGAGGGGTGCGAAGACCCCGATGATGAAGCATGACACCAAGGGGCCTTTTGGTGTGTGAGGGGTATTTTTCAAAACTCTGAGTGCTTCAATCACTTTTGATCACTCTTGTCCCTCTCCCCTGTTGGATTCACTTTGTTTATGTAACTATTCCTGTGGAGCATGAATCCAACGACCAGCTCTACCTCCCTCATTTGATTTTTATAGAAACTAGTACCCTGTCATGATAAAGACCCTGCAGGTTTTCACCGAGAACTTAAGGACATGTTACTCATGGGAGATTACATGTATACGGATATTATGAAATTGTTAAAAGTACTGCTGCCCACCGGCATTTACGAGAAACTCAAGGAAAAAGAATGGGAGGTGGGAGATAAAAAGATTATTTGGACTGAAATAGAAGACGAGGAAAAAGGTCGTACTCCAGGGCTAGGCCTTGGGGACAAAGCTAAAGCATTACCAGGTCTAATAGTACAGGTTTTGCCAAGATTATTGACAACCAAAAAGGAAGACTGGGACGCAATCTCAGCCTGTAAACAGAAACACGATGAAGATACTAGTGACTTCTATTCGAGATTCGAGAAATGTTTCATTATTAATAGTGGCCTGAAACCAGGTAGCGAGTCATACCCACATCTTTTTGTAACAAAATTAGTTGAGAATTCCCTGACACAAGTTAAGAACCGTGTATATAAAGTTGAAAGTACATGGCAAGCAAATACGCCATCCCAGATGTTACAAATGTTACAATATCATCAGAACAGAATTAGAGAAGAACAGGATCACGAACAGAGACGTATGAAAGACACGAAAATGAAAATGTTAGTGGCCCAGTCGGTTCCAGCCGACGGTCAGAGAAAGGGTGCGACCCAGACAAGTAATTCAGCAGCTCCCGTTAAAGGGACATGCAACTATTGCAAACAGCCAGGTCACTACGTACATGAATGTCCAGTCCTGAAACACAATATATCAACAGGTAAAACTAAAGAAAGACAGCGTCAGCCTAGACAAGACCAGGTCCAGCAACAGACTTCACAGAATATACAGCCTATGCATGCTCCACCACATACAGTACAGACCGCAGCGGTATCACAGCCACAGCCACAGCCCATTGCCGCGACTCAGCAAGTGTCACAGCAGATGTACCAGTATGCCCAATCTGATTATCCCGATTATCAGCGATACACATGAAACAGCCTAGAGAGGGAGGTTGGCTTGCCTCTTATTGAGATTCCTGTAGATCAAGAGGGTCCTTATGTACACAGTCAAGTATTGGGAAAAGACAGAAAGTTTTTAATTGACACAGGGGCAAGCCGCACAACGATCAGCCATGATGAAGTCCCAGGGGCACCCCTCTCAGGCTCACAGAATGTTTCCCTTGGTTTTTCAGGACAGCCTATTGTAAATGAAGTATCGAAACCCGTTCCCCTAGCAGTAGGTCCATTATCACGCATTACAGACTTGTTACTTACGAAATCATGTCCAGAAAACTTGCTAGGTATCAAAACATTGAAGGCTCTAGGAGCAGTGATATGTTGTTCTCCGGAAGGAGTTAGACTCTTTCTACGTGACTTTAAGGGTCACTATGTATTACGAGAGTTTGATGTCAGATTGAAAAATGTACCGAAACACCTATGGGCACAAGGCCCAACCGATGTAGGTTGCATGCACATCACACCATACCGTGTTACACTCAAACCAGGAGTTGTTTTACCACGAATCAGACAATACAAGTTACCACCCGATGCTGTAGTGGCTTTACTGGAAATCATTGAAGAGCTCATTGCCCAAGGAGTGGTCGTAGAAACCGACTCCAATATCTGTAATTCCCCTATCATTCCGATTCTTAAACGTACTGATCCCAATGCACCGCCAGTATATCGGCTGGTGATTGATTTACGAGAACTGAATAAATGCATTGTTCCACAGTATCCTGTGGTTCCCGACATCTCATCCTTATTGACTGCTATTGATTCAGAAGCGACGTTATTTACTGTAATTGACCTCAAGAACGCCTTCTTCAGTGTACCCATTGATCCAGAGAGCCAATATCTCTTCGGATTCAGTTTAAATAGCCGAAGTTTCAAATTTTCACGCGCACCTCAAGGATTCACAGAAAGCCCCAGCATCTATAGCCAAGCACTGAAAAGACAACTTGACTGTATCCAAATGCCAGTTAACACTGCCTTACTACAGTACGTCGATGATCTGCTGATCACCGCACGAAGTGAACCCGAATGTGAACAAGCATCACTAACAGTTTTACATTTTCTGGCCGACAAGGGACACAAGGTGTCTCCTTCGAAGCTACAATTCTGTGTTCAGCAAGTTGTGTACCTGGGTCACTTGCTGTCCAAAGTGGGGAGACAGCTCACTCCTGATCGCATCCAGTTAATTGTAAACTTGCCACAACCCCAGACACAAAAGGAAGTGCGGGCCTTTATAGGCCTCACCTCGTACTGCAGACAATGGATTCCTCAGTATGCATTTCTAGCTAAACCACTCATTCAGTTGACAACACAGGAGGCAGCGACTTCGACTGCCCTCCCTTGGACTCAGGAACATACACAGGCTTTTGAGGAATTAAAGAAAGCTTTATGTCAAGCACCAGTTTTAGCGACACCATGTTACAGCAAACCTTTTACACTTTTTGTTACAGAACGTGATGGTACAGCGTTGTCTGTCCTCACACAAGATCAAGCAGGTTCACATAAGCCTTGTGCTTATTTTTCAAGTACATTGGATTCAGTGGCCCAGGCTTTGCCTGCGTGCTTAAAATCAGTTGCAGCGACAGCTCTAGCAATCAGACAAAGCGACTCAATAGTATTAGGACATCCATTGACAGTACAAGTTCCACATTCTGTAGAGGTCCTTCTAAACCGAACACAGACTCAACACCTGACTATAGCACGACTGACAGGTTATGAATTAACGTTATTCCAGCCACACATAGAAATCAGACGCTGTAACATTCTAAATCCTGCAACATTGTTACCTTCGATTATGACAGATTCAGCTCCGCATGATTGTATAGAGATCATTAATGCAGTAACAAAGCCCCGACGAGACTTAACAGATGTTCCACTGACAAATCCAGACCTGACACTTTACGTGGACGGTTCATGTATGAGAACAAACACAGGAGAATTAGTAGCCGCGTATGCAGTGACCACTGAAACTGAAGTCAAAGAAACACATCGTATTGATACACTGTCCGCTCAAGCAGCAGAGCTTATCGCTCTGACCCGAGCCTGTATACTAGCCAAGAACAGAAATGTTAACATATACACCGATTCACGTTATGCTTTCGGAGTCGTACACGACTTCGGAGTGTTATGGCAAGAACGAGGTTTCTTGACCTCTCACGGTTCCAAGATTCAACACGGTCCCCTCATTCAAGCACTGTTAGAAGCAATACATCTGCCCTCAGGCATATCTATCATGAAGTGTAAAGCACATACTAAAGTTACAGACTCTATTTCCCAGGGTAACGACCTGGCAGACCAAACAGCAAAACATACAGCATTGACTCACACCCAGACAACTGATGTAACAAAGATCATAGTGCCGACACATTGTATGACAGTTAGGGATCCCACACTAGATGTAATCGATATTCAGACACATGCTACTCCAGATGAAATCAAGAAATGGACTGAACTAGGAGGGATCCAGACAGACCAGGGATGGATGACGAAGGGAAAATCTACATGGTTTCTCCCCGACTCTATGGTTCAAGTCATAATAAATACAGCACATAGTCCAGCACACCTAGGAGAAAAAGCTATGTTAGACAGTTTACAGAATCTCTGGTACAACAAACATTTACGAGCAGCAGCAAAACAGAAAGTGCGTACTTGCATGATCTGTTGTCAGTTCAATCCAGGTAAAAGCGTCCCTGTAGAGCAAGGTGGATTTCATCCTCCCGATCACCCTTTTGAAGTCCTCCAGATGGATTATATCCAGATGGACCGTTGTCGAGGATTCAAGTACGTCCTCGTAGTTGTTTGTGCACTTTCCCGTTGGACCGAAGCATATCCAGTCCCAGATTACACTGCCCCGACCACTGCCAAGCAGCTGGTTCGAGAATTCTTCCCACGGTACGGCTTGCCTCGTATCGTGTACTCAGATAACGGACAGCCATTCTCATCCGAGCTCATGAAGCAGGTTTCACTTCTGCTAGGATACCAGTGGAAATTCCATTGCGTCCGACATCCCGAGGCAGCTGGCCTTGTAGAAAGGCACAATCAGACACTGAAAACACGTCTTGCGAAAATATGTAAAGAGAAAGGGGTCGACTGGATAGTCGCCCTGCCAGTTGCACTATTCTACATGAGAATGGTCCCACATTCGAGATCCGGACTATCCCCGTATGAGGTGGTCTTTGGCCGACCACCAAATATGTGGGGGACGCCCATGCCTAAGAAAATAACCGATGTTGACTGTAATATGCTGACAGATTACCTTGCCTCCTTGATGTCTGCACTCCAATCATGTCGTTCACAGGTTGCCGCAGCCTTTCCAGACAACACTGATGTGAAGCCACACGATGTCCGTCCTGGAGATACGGTCCTGATACGAAATTTCGATAGGAGGAGTCCGCAGGAGCCGAAGCTCGTCCTTCTGACCACGAGGACTGCAATCAAGGTTGAGGGCCGAAAGGGGTGGATTCATACGAGTCATATTAAAAAGTGTAATGAACTGTTGCCAGAGACTGACTCTTCCACCCCCTCAAAGGACTGCCCCGATTCCAGTGACTTTAAAGTTCCCAAGAGAGAGAAAACTCCGCAAGAGGAGTATAAATCAAAGTTGCGGTCTAGCAAGTCAGACAGTTTAATTGTTTAAGTCCTCCCCTAGGTGAATCGGTTAAATTAGTTTCTGACATGTATCCCCTAGACCGAGATAGAGAGAGAGAGAGACAACTCAAGAAACGTGCATATTGTAAATCGCTTCGTAGTCACTGTATAGTGACATTATTGGTTATGTTTTTTCTAAGCCTTCTGATTATTGCTGCCAGTATATTGTTGCATATATATTACCCTATCTTCAAGCGTGCCCAATCTGCTTACAATGTCACTGCCGAACATTCTTTTAGTGAATTACCCCCACACGAGTTATCTTACAGACTTGCGCTGCGCAACAACACATTCATTAGTATGTTACATCACTCCCATCAGACTAATAATGCTACAAACTGTTGGATATGTGGCCGACTCCCTCCCTATCAGAAATACAAGGGAGTTCTGCCTCTCTTTCCATACCCGTTCACTCACAATGGCTCATGTGGAGCATGGTTTAGATTAATTAATTCTTTAGATTCTGATATTGCTGTTTTCGAAGGAAATTGGGTTTGGGGAAACCTGAACTTAGTTCTGCTTAAAGCCTGTTACCCTGACAAGAAGGGACTTTCCACTAGGACAGGAACTGATCTAGAAAATGAAGTATATGGATTAGGTAATTATACAATTAACCTCATGATTCTTACTGTTGAATCCGAAGCTGCACCAGTTCTCCCTGCTATGTCAGTATTACCAGTCACGGGTGACTTATGTGTCAGAAAGAAGGGTTCAGTACACTTAGGTCATAGTAAATGTACTACTGTGGTCGAATTCAGTGATCAAGGCAAGTCTACATTTAGAGCTACTCGTCATTCCTACTTTGTTTGTGGCCATACCGCATACATACGCTTACCTCCAGATTGGGATGGTACCTGTTACATTGCATTCCTTCTGCCACCTGTTTTCCTAGCCCCTCCTGATTATCACAGAAATACAAATCTAGTAACCAATAGACTCCGAAGAGATCTCCCGATTGTCGACTATACTGAAACGGCATGGGAGCAATATACAGACTTCAATAAAGGTTTCTTCCCATACTTAGGTACTGTCTTTAATAGTAAACTGATACGAAAATTAACTAGAACCCTCGAAGCAGTAGTGAATGAAACTACTTCCGCTCTAGGCAACTTAACAGAGGAGCAATCTGCCATGCGGGTTGTTGTTCTTCAAAATCGTCTTGTTATTGACGTCATCCTAGCAGATAGGGGCGGAGCCTGTAAGGTCATCGGGTCGAGTTGCTGTGTTTTCATTCCAGAAAACGCGCCAACAGTATATAAAGCTATCACACGTCTTCATAAAATTGCAAGTTTGATACATCAGAATCCAGGCACCTGGACTTGGTCCGGTTGGTTCTGGACAACGTTGACCGCTTGGGGATGGAAGATCCTATCCTTCCTAGGCATTGCCCTTCTCATAGTATTCAGTTGCTGCCTGTGCCTACAATGTGGGCCAGCGATTTGTGGTCTGTGCGCCACATCATGTATTCCGCATTCAAGCTTCCACTCAAAACGCGAAAAGAAGAAAGAAGAGCAAATGATGTTACGTGAACAAACTGATCGATTCCTGAGGATCGATATATCATGAAGGGTCCGTAGGGAACAAGGAGGGAATGAGGAAATATAAATTTTATGGTCAAGACATGTTCCCTAACGTGTACCCCACCGTCTCCATGTACGAGCTTATAGTGCATGTAACTTCCCACCTGTGCCAACTATGAAGACGCAAATACATTTGCGTCCAACGTTAACATGTCCTCTTTCAGATCCACCCTGAACGGGTTGAATATTCCGTTCCTAAGTATGCCTTGCCAACGTCTTTTTGTGGTGTACTTTACACGTTTTTCAGCTCTGGCGAAGTAGGCCCTGAATTCTGCCATCGAGCCTTTTTCTGCCTTCTGACTCTGAATGCTTCAGCCTGGGCCTGCCTCTGTACCCGTGACCTCTGCCTTACTCCCTGCGCGGCTAACGGCGCTTAGCTCAGCCTGTTGCCTGCCAAGACTGTATTCAACCTTCGAATTATCTGCTCCGCTCCTCAAAAATACATTCCTGCCTACTAGTTCAAGTAAACATCCTTCCAGCTGCAGAGCAAAGGGCCCGGCCTCACTGTCTCCGTGCAAGTAATTCATAGCTCCTGTTACCATGGTAGGCCCATGCCCCCTCGCATCTCATGCAGACACGTAGACGCTTATACACGCACTCACAGTCAGTATAGAATAGCCTCTGCCCAAGAGACCTTTCCTTCTAGATAATATGGTTCCCAAACATCAGATATCAGATATGATATAGGAACGAGTTGATCTGACATGCCAGACTTCTGTCTCTTTCCTCTAGTGTAAATGTCAAGTCCCCTGCACCCTCCAGCTTCACGTCAATCACACGTCATGCAGCTGCGCGCGCATCCCGATCTCAGATTTCTGCTGACATTGCAAGATTCTGCTATGTACCCACCCACTTGTGATACTTTCATGTGACGTTTCTAGCACACACTTCTGTGTTCACGCCTAGTTCACGCCTTCTGATTACGTATTGCTAACACATGTGTGCTCTTATCTTGTTTCTCTCAGCTGTTACGCCTACTGTATTGGTTTCCATTATATGATTTGAGTATAAAAGTTATGTATTGTCAATAAAGCATTGCTCTATCCCTTCCTGAACCCCAGTGGTGTCAGGAACCCGATATCCGGTTCAAGAACCATTCTTTTTTAAGGAATAAAACCCCTAAGAACTCTAACACCACGGACTCTGCGTCTTTCTTTCCGATTGAGTTATTTTATTTTTTAGTACTTACCTGCAAAGAAATTAGGACGGTAATTAAATATTTACCACAAAGTGTTAACCCTTTTCACTAATAGTGTAACAGGCCTCGTGATAAGTGCTGATGCCATAACCTGCTTTGCCCCGAGTGCTGGTGAACGAAGTGTTAGTGCTCAGACCCGGTCAGTATCGACCCCTGTAAATAAAGCACAGGATGCGCCAGACACCGCATCCACTTACTATGTTATTGCTTTACGGGGCCTTATATATCACCTGTGGTGAACATGTCTCCATCATTCCAATGAGCCTAGTCGGTAACAGGCTTCCACCCCTGCCTGCCCTACCACAGTATTGGCTGCTGCTGATTTGCAGCGCTGTAAACATCCGGTGTCAGGTATTTCCTGCTCAATGGTAATCAGGTTATCGACCACAAAATGTAGAAGGGCGGATTCGCTGCTCTCTGAACTTCTCAGCAGCAGGCACTCAACCCCCCGAGTTATCTCGCTGGATTCCAGCATGGCGGCAGCAGGAGCCAGGTGTAGGCTCTCGCTGACATTAAACTCCACCGCTGAGCTACAGGGCGGAGCGCACGAGCTCAGTGTGAAGGTATAGGGGTTCCACTGAGAAGTTCCGGTACTATCCCATTGAAAAGTGAAGCACTCTTGCCGTGAAATTTTTCTCCTACCAACTGCAGATATAGCAGCCTGCAAAACAAGCGCCTGCACTGTCCTAATAATAGAACAGCAGCCATGAAGTGAAACCTCGGTAATGCCCAGCTGAATGTACAGTTGCTCTGATAAGAAGTACTGGTTCTGTGCAATAAAAGTACTGCAGACTCACGAGTAGCGTTGGTTCTGTCCCACTAAACCTCTGGCAGCCCAGTAGAGGGTAGGTGCCCTTGTAAGCAATGCACTTTTGCTGAGAAGTGCGAACCCTTTCCACTAATAGTGTAACAGGAGGCCTCGTGATAAGTACTGATGCCATAAGCTGCTTTGCCCCGAGTGCTGGTGAAAGAAGTCTTAGTGTTCAGACCCCGACAGAATCGACCTCTGTAAAGCACAGGATGCTCAGACACCTCATCCACTTACTATGTTGTTGCTTTCCGCGGCCTTATATATCACCTCGTGGTGAGCATGTCTCTATCATTCCAATGAGCCTAGTCGGTAACTGAAGTGCCGTAAGCAGCTTAGCACTAGGTCAGAACACTCTCCAGAATCAGTGGTGGCGTCTGTCTCCATCTCCTGATAATTGCTGCAACATAGGGTGGACTGGTTATTTGAGTGATGGGGTTGTGTTTGGGTCTGAGGAAGATTCACCCAGTGAATATTCAATGGAACACAACCAGAGAGCGGTTTGTAGTCTCCTCATTGTTGGTGCTGCTGCTGCTTGTCTTCATCAGACAGGGGCAGGTGCACCACATTTAGAAGGGAAGGTCTTGGGCAACATCAGCTGGGCTGAGGCAGAGCCACTGTGATCCCGCTTGGTGGGTTTGTAGGAAAGACAACATTCAGTGTGTTCTTGCCTTTCACTGGCACTCACAGCCTTTTGTTTGCCTGAGAAACAATAAAGATAGAAAGGTGATGTCACCCACGAAGATTTGTCATTGGATACTATCCATGATCCACCTCACCACAATTACTTGGGGGGGGAATAGACGAACATAAAAGAGTAAAAATAATAATGTTACCCACCACTTACTCTATAAAGGTTAATGACCTAATATTCATTGAAGAACTTTGTTATACCTTTCTCAGAGGAGTAGCCTAGATTAGTTCTTTAAGTCCCAGCTCACAGAGATTATTGCTTTGATAGCTGTGTATTATTTGCTTACACTCTCAAATTTATGAGCTGTATACATTAGTATGTTAGAAGTGAATTACTTTTTTTTGTGTGAAAACAATGGCTAGACCTGGATTTATTGCTGACACTGGATGTCTCATTGACTTTACCATACCCCATTTAGTAGGCACCTGGGCACCTGGCTTCCCTCTTTATTGTTGACTCTAGTTCCTGCTTGTTCCAGACGGATCTAGTGACACCGCAGGGGTTTTTCCAATTTAGCATTCTTCCTACAAACAGGCGCCTTGCCCACCCCATGACCCACTTAATGCGGCAAAGGTATACCAAAGGCAAGCCTGTCTGTGCCCGTCTGCTCATGGACCGCACCCAGTGCCATGTCCCCTGGCTCTCCTGACCCCAAAGATATACCATTGCCAAGCTCTATACCCTCAAACCCGGCTGCCGCAACAAACACTGCCACTGCGTGAGCCACGCTCCACAGTAGGACCTTTCACCTGCACCCACTGCCACCTCAGCTGCCACTGCACACATACTAGCCCCACAACCAGCCCCACCATGATTGCACCACAGACACCACCTGACCAAAAGCACAAACTCGCATGCACCTTTCTCAACACACGCTCACTATGAAAACATTCCCCTGAATTCTAGGACCTCATCACCATCCTCACACCCAACATCGTCTTCCTCACTGAGACCTAGCTCAACCCCACATCAACCTCAGGCATTGCCACAGCGATACAGACGCATATAAAATCACTCACCAGGACCGCACCAACAAACCATACAGTGTACCAACACCACCGACAACACCACCACCCCCATGGAACATCTCGACTTCAAGCTCCACACGGAAGACATGACAACCATTGGAGGCACCCTCGCATTCCCCAGGGAGATGCTCCAGCTTGTGCAACTTCATGAAAGACTTCATTGCACCCCCAGTGTTAGATTCCAAGGACTAGATGTTCCAGAGTGACCTAAATTTCCACATCCACGACCCCACCAACAAAAACACTGCACATCTCCTGGACAGTATGAGCAGCCAAATCATGTACGACCCTACAAACACCTCAGGGCACACGCTGGACCCAATTTTCATCACCAGCAGCCATGTTAAATACAGCCATGTCACAGAATTCACATGGACCTATCACTCCATCATCCACTTCAGCATCTCCAACCCCTGCACCACCACCTCCAAAATGGTCAACACCCCCTACCGGTGGTGGAACAAAATCTCAGCGATCAGCTGCTTGAATGCCCAAAACATCTCCACCCTATTAGCGCCACCAACCTCGAACAGTAAGTGACAAATTTCAACGCCTGGATCACCAATTGCGCAGACAGCATTGTCTCCATCAAGAGCAATGTCCAGAGAAAATCCTCCAAAAAGGCAAGCTGGTACACCCAAGAGTTCAGAACAGAGAAACGAGACAGCAAAGAGTTGTAGAGGAGCTGGTGCAAGGACATCTCAGACAGAGCACCCTTCAAGACCTCCCTCAAACTCTACCCTATGCCTGCTGAGGGTAATAAAGAAGACAGTCCTTGCCGCATGCATCGAAACCAGTGCCAGAAACACAAAGGACATTTTTTAAATCATTAAGGAACTCCCAACCCTCACACCCTCACAGGAGCTGTGCGACAACCTCACCCACTTCTTCATCGACAAGATTGCAACCATATACAGAAACCTCGAACCCCAACCCACACCTACAGACGTCCTCAACAGATACACCACCACCATAACTGACATGAATCACGCACTGACCACTTGTAACATCCTTTCTATGCAGGACATAAATTCCACCATGAAATTCATCCCACAGACCTATGCCCACACATCTTCAACCTTGAAAACCAAAGGATAGGCCAGGAACTCACCACCCTACTCACTACCTCTATCGCCTCTGCAACATTTCCTGATACCTTGAAAAATGCTGCGTCAACTCATGACAAACCTGGAGCAGAATCAGCTACTCAATGCCTCCCAATCCGGCTTTCATAGCAATCACAGCACTGCTCTTATCGCAACCACCGGTGACATACAAATCCTCCTCAACTGAGGAGAAACAGCAGCTTTAAACCTCCTTGACCTCTCGGCAGCCTATACCTCACGCACTGATCGAAAGACTCCACTATATCGGCATCCAAGGGGACTCACTCAGATGGATCACCTCCTTCATCACAGGAAGTACCCAGAGGATCGACCTCCCACCTTCACCTCTGAACGCAGGAGGTCACCTGCGGTGTCCCCTAGGGCTTATCCCTCAACCCCACACTCTTCAACACATATATGACCCCAGTGGCCAACATTATCAGATCCCACATTCTCAACATAATTTCCTATGCAAAGGACACCCAACTCACCCTCTCACTCACCAACAACCCCACCACCACCAGACCCAATTTCCACAGATGCATGACAAATGTCACAGACTGGATGAAAAACAACTGCTTGCAGCTGAATACAGACAAAATGGAAGTACTGATTTTGGCAATCGCAGCAACACATGGAATGTTTCCTGGTGGCCATCAGACCTAGTATCCACACTCACTCGCTCTAACCATGCCAGAAACCTCCGAATATTAATTGACAAGAAGCTCTCCATGAAATCACAGATCAACGCCATCTCCTCTGCCTGCTTTCCTCACTCTGCTCATGCTATGTAAGATCCTCAAGTTGCTCCCCTTACACAAGAGGCGCACCGTTACACAATCCGTATTCACCAGCTGAATGGACTACAGCAAAGCCCTCTATGTCGGGTTGAACAAACTTAGGTTGAGGATGCTATTAATGCCATCTGAAACATAAGCTCTCGAACACACAGCAATTAAACACAGTCTTAGCACTTAATGAATAAGACATGAGATCAAAATAAGTTTTGCGATGAGGTTATTTATATCAGAATTACTTCATTCATTGATATATATTACCAAAGTAGAGTGTCAAGATCAATAGTAAACATAAAGTGCATATTAGTGACAGATGTGCATGGTGCTCAGGTGGTGAACATTATTTACAGTGTAAGTATTTTCATATATACAAGTGTTAACAGTAGGCCAGATGTTGATTTCTATCCAAAGATTCCTATCTTTCCTAGTATAGAATCCTGGTGGTGCTGGACCTAGAAAAAGCGTTGACGTTTCAACCCTGTAGTGCCCCAATGGGTGGTCACAGTGAGTCTTCCGCAAGACAGGTGAGGGGGGGAGGGCGAACGAGAATTGTTTGAAGAAAGTCCTATTGAAGGCCGGGTGTCTCAGCCTGGAACAATGGGGCGCAATGGCCAGTTATCTCAAGTACTGGACAATTCAGCGTGAGGGAAGGATGGTCCGAACTCCCATCAAAGTACTGCTAGCAGTGGTCCGAATCAAAGGCCAAAGAGATGGCACTAAGGCTGGAACCTGAAAGTTGAAAGGTACATGGTCAGATAGGTCAAGTAGGCAATTGTCCATCCTTACAGTGCAGCAAGCAATTGAGGCATCATGAGCTCATAAAATATATTTTGCCTTGTTTTCAACATTGGCTTGCAAAGAATGTGAATACATTTAACCAAGGTGAAGGGGGAGTCAGCACTGAAGAGATTATGCCTCTTCAAATATGACAAGAGGTAAGTTAGTTCATAAAAATGTGCTGCCCTCAAATATTTTACTCCAGCAGCTGCCTCTTGTCCTCTTCAGTGTCACATCCTGTACTACACAGGAGCTACTCCACAGAATTCAAGACTCTTTGAAGTCCCTAAACAGGCAATAGGTGTTTTGTAATCAGAGGGATTATTTTTAACAATTTGATACAGGCCTGATAAATGCCAGTCTTAGACTCAAGGGGGCAGATATCAATGCTTGCTCATGGGCCCCCCTTGCATCTGAACCAGATTTTCTGAATTATTATGCTCTTCTTTTGAAATCACAAAGCATCCTTAGTGGGATTACAGCCAAGCTCTTGGTGGCTGTATTCTCAGATGATGCATCTATGAATTCCTAAAAACAAAGGGACTGATTCACAAAGTAAAGTTAGATGAAAGTCTAACTTTATGACTTTTGGTATTCACAAAGGGTCTTTACTTTAACTACTCGTAAGTGCTCTTTGTGAATACAGAAAGTCATAAAGTTAGACTTTCATCTAACTTTACCTTTGTGAATCGAGTCCACTGTCTTTCTCTTCTAAAATGTTTTGCACCCAATCTTTCCCAACATAGAGGTATTTTTTTTATGACAACTGCTTTGGACAACCCTACTCCAGAATCGCTCCTTCTCCAGCACCAATGGGATGTGATCCCTCAGTCTCTCCATGTCCATTGTTGGTTACATATTTCTCTAGACTCTTGAATACCTATGTATTTCGTACCTTTTCAACACACCCAACTGTAATGTAATTTAAAACATTAATCAAAAGCCTTCTGTCAGAAGTGCTTCTGGAATTATGAGACTATGAAGGGCCAATTGTACTCTGGAAAGTCTAGTACAAGAATATTGTGGCGCACTAATGCCATGGACAAAATATCGAGTGTCAAAATATTAAATGGTAAATGCAAAGATGGGCAGATATATTTACCATTCTTAACTCCACATAAATGAAGATATATGCATATATATTTTTGGTAGACATATGTGGAATTAGGTGCAGAAAATCTGTTCATATTTACCTTTTGATATTTAGGCTCGCTTTTTTGTCAATTATATTAGTGTCCAACAATATCAATATTCAGGAGGCACATTTGGAAGGCCAAATTATGGGACACAGTGAAAATTATGCAGCATAATTTATTACATTCTGTGAGAATACTTTTCTGCTATTTCATCACATATTAATGCTGTTCTCCCAAAAAGCGTTGCCTCTCCTATACCAGTATAGCACGTGGGTGAGGTAATCTGGTGAGTAGTTAATGTTTGCCATGGAGCAGCACCATATGTTATTTTCGATTATTCTAAACTAGCAATACATTTATTTGTGGAAATCTGCAATCGATGTAGCATAGGGTGGATTATTTGGTAAGTACAGCAAACCCAGAATTGTATGGAAGAAGCGCCTGGCTACCCTCAGGGTGACAAGCAGCACGGTACAAATCCACCTTACATTTACATTATATTCCAGTAACCCCATTGATTAGTGATGGTTTGTTGTGTGATCCTTTCAATCTGATAGTTCTCACACTCTCACTCACATTGACGGAAAACAAAAGCATCAAAATCTTACCTCACTCTACTTAGAAAGTATGTAGTCGCACAACTTGAGAGTGTTTTTCATAATTTCGATCATCTCCTCGATCTGGTAGGTAGAGTGAATGGAAACGAGAAGGCTATTTAGATGTGACAACATGCATAACAGATTACTTATTTTTCTCAAAAATGGTAAACTGTGGGCATTGCCAGTAACTGGTTGATCCCAGGGAATAGGAGATTGTTTTCTCTGTTGCTCAATGCCAATGCCAGCTGAATCCTTTGCCTGGTTTAGAAGTAGGGTAGAAAAAGCTAAATTTGCTTCTAAGGTGAAAGGGAATTTTTGATTCTATAGTTCCTTGCTCGTCCACAAATATGATTGACCCCTCTGTACTTTGTCCTCTTCTCTCACAAATGAGGTTAGTCTTGTAGTCAGAAGGGTGATTGTTTTAATTAATTCCTATTTCCAGCTAGAGATACCTTCCACCTCTGTCCATGTACATTGTGCACTAAAACCAGCGTTTAAGTTACGGAATCGGTTCTAGCTCTCTAAGGGTACCACTGGACAAGAGACGGAGTGAGTTACTACACCATTCACTCCTTGGTAATATTGTAATTAATTCCTTTTGTTTCTGAGAATGGAGGGCAGTTTCCATGGGCAGTTATTCCTGTGATATCTTGTGGATTTACTTTGATTCGTGTAGATGGAATGGAAGCGACAGAGTTTGAGAGAGAGGGCACATGAACTACAAGACTCACATATTTCTCAGCTGCAATGGTGGGCATGTCGAAGGCATCTCTGTGTTCCGGTGGTGTTACTTCTTAGAGCAGAATAGTTGGATCCTGAAAATATAATTAAAATATCAGCATTACCAAGACTGTTGTCAACACATCTAGACTCTCATGAGCCTCACAGAGACAGAAGTCACGAAAGGCTGCACACCTCAAGAAAGTAGAAAACTAAGAAAAACATTTGTACAAGAAATAGCATACTATGTTCACATCCTATTTGGGCATTTCACGGCCTTAGCACCTTGTGTTCATCACCTTTAAAAGCAGAACTATTACTTTTGTGAGTAATGGATCAAAGATGCAAAAACCGTGAATAATGGTAAGCTGACAGTGTACAAGTTTGCTGCTACCAGAAGTGGTCACTCTGCTCCTGACCCAATAAATTGTGTATGTCACTTTCTAAACAATATAGTATCTACCTTATCTGATATGAATACCATCCTGGCTCCCAAAGTTCTCGCCTACCATTGACAGATCACTCACATCCACTACATTGTAAAGAGCATCAATAAAGAAATTACTGGGAGGAGTTGCCAAGCAGTGCATGATGGAGGCTGCATTTTACGCGAGCTCCGTGCCAGTTCCAAGAATTTTGCTGAATCCGGCCTTAGGCTACTTTTTTTCAGCCGTAAGCACCGGTGCGGTGGCCCATATACTAAACCTCTTTGTCCCACTGGAGTCCATCCAGGGAGCCCGGGATGAGAGACAATTTTGGCGATCGACAGCCTGGGTGTTCGTATGACCTGCCTGGACACGTGCCTGCTGTTGACAAACATCACCTGAAGCTGTGGTCTCACTGTGAACCCCATGTGTGCATCGACTCCTGAGGTGCGCTAGGGAGAGAAGACAGCCAAGTGGCCAGGGTGTGGCAAGAAGCCGCTTTCACTTCCAAGCGGTGGCCGGAAACAGCGAAACGGGTCCCTTAGAGTGGAGGACACAGACTGGGCACCACACGTGGCCAGGGCTGCAACTGCAGACTGGGCGAGATGACTAAGGGGCGACCTTTTCTCTGATGCAAACATCCACGTTGCAGCCCCTACGCTTATACCCTTTGTCCTACCCAAGCCCATACAGGGAGGAGAAAAAAGCATTAGGCAAACAACGACATGCCGGAAGACTGGCCTGCAGCCAACGTACCCAACCAGGAGCTACAAAAATCCACTGCGGTGATACATCTTTACATTCTCATTGACTCTTGGGGCACAGAGGAAACAGCCACATGGGAGAGGAGTGGTAGGGACCGCTTTTCACTTTTAGGTAGCCACATCGGATTGTGACAGTTGAGCCGAATTGGTGGGCCAGAGTAGAGGAGATTGGATGGGCAGCATGAGCAACCAGGACTAAGATTACAGCCCAGGTCGGCCGGGACCCACACAAGATGTCTTGCCCCAAAGGGAGGAGACTGGGCACACGGCTACAACCTCAGGAGGTGATCCCTCTCTGGGAGCCCAGAAGTCCTGGGAGACTGCTATGGCCAATGGGGGGCAGTGACGTTCACAAAAGCCCAGCCTTACTCCACCCCTGATCACCGTGGTGTCTCAGGAGGACATCTGGATAGAGGAGGGGAGAGAGGTGGGCCCCAGCACTGGGCCATTAAGACATGGCCTCAAAGAGGCAAGCGAGGGCAGATGTCACCTGCATTCTGTGTAGGGAGGACCCTTCTGTCCCCTCCCAGCTAGTAGACCTGCCAGATGGCGTGGGGGACCAGCACCCGGAGAAATTCCTCACAGAGTCCCGGATTGTGAGCTATCC
The DNA here is from genome assembly GCF_964263255.1 of Lissotriton vulgaris. NCBI lineage: Eukaryota > Metazoa > Chordata > Amphibia > Caudata > Salamandridae > Lissotriton > Lissotriton vulgaris. The sequence continues at coordinate 1,229,928,576 of NC_141689.1, read as the reverse complement.
CCCTACATCGTTCTGGAAAGGGCACACAGAGCGCTGGACCCATGCCCTCCGCCGGTCGCAAAGCTAGAGCCATTATCATTAGGGTACTGAACTTTGTAGGCAGAGTCTCTATACCGTGACAGGCACTCCAACATCCAGAAGTCCTTTGCACCGACTCAGAGTTTCACGGCTTCACCCCTCCGGGCTTAATCACCCGGGTCCTCCTCACACTGCGGCAGGAGTCTGGGCTCCAATCATCTCCCCTGCGCAGGCCTCCGCCGCACGGCCATGCCCCTGCTGCCCACAGCCGTCTTTAAAGTTAAATCCCAGGGGTCTTCATTAATTGGGCCCCCAGCAAGTGTCCAGGCCTCACTTCTCCGCAACCCGCATCCGCGGACCGTGCAGCGTCGTCCACCGCCCCTGCAGGAAGGATCACAGACCAGGCGGGCCTACCACGGCCTTCCAGAAGCCCCGGGGTCACACAGCTCACGTCCCCGGGTACAGCCCCTGGCAACAGCGGGCAAGATTTCACGTCTCTTCACCTCCAGGTCGGCGCTCCCCTAGGATCCCTCTCAAAGCAGCAAGGATTTTGGGCTGCAATCGGCCCTTCAGCACAGGTCCCTGCAGCAGGCAGTCGGACCCAGAGCAGATGCCAGGAGGCCGCCTAGCAGGTAGTCGGGGTCCGCACTGCCATTTTGCGTGGAGGGGAACCGCCGCAGCTCTAGGGCTGAAAAGTTATTTTCCCGGTCCGCAGGCACGTAATACCACACCCGGCTAGGATCCTAGGGACCAGGGGGGTTCTGACCCCGGATTCAGCACAATGGGCACAATTCTGCCAGGGTTACGACATGGGCAGGAGCTACACTATTCTGCAACTATCCCTCCATGCTGCCACGCCCTGCCCCCCGTTGTGTCATGGTTTGTCTTGCAGAATCCAGGGTCCCACAGCAATGGGGACTCAGAAATTATTTTTCGCTTGAGGGGTGGGGCTTCTAAATGGCAGCTACCCTCTGTCATGTGTGAGAATATGAACATTGACACTCTGCAGTCTTGCAGGAAAAGATGCCTGGAGTCTGCCTTGAAGAAAGCAGCTAGCTGACTGCTGAAGAAGGGTGCTAGAGGTGCTCCTACATGAAGAAGATCATACCTATAAGGAGGAAATATTGAGGAATTGAGAGGAAGAACTGAAAGATGCAAGTGGCTAAACAGAGAAGTATGTGCATTTCAAGCTGTGTGGAGTGGAAAGGCCTTGAAACCCTAGTGGCACTGCTGTGTGTCCAGGAAATTATCTCCTGTAGCTGAGGCATGAACAGGGATACCACAAACGCATTTTGTGGTATTCTCGCCATGAAGACATGGAGCTTGCGATTACTGGAATTTGAGAAAATCATAATCACATTTTATACCCTTATCTGAAAAACTGAAGTGCCGTAAGCAGCTTAGCACTAGGTCAGACCACTCTCCAGAATCAGTGGTGACGTCTGTCTCAATCTCCTGATAATTGCTGCAACATAGGGTGGACTGGTTATTTGGGTGATGGGGTTGTGTTTGGGTCTGAGGAAGATTCACCCAGTGAATACTCAATGGAACACAACCAGAGAGCGGTTTGTAGTCTCCTCATTGTTGGTGCTGCTGCTGCTTGTCTTCATCAGACAGGGGCAGGTGCACCACATATAGAAGGGAAGGTCTTGGGCAAAATCAGCTGGGCTGAGGCAGAGCCACTGTGATCCCGCTTGGTGGGTTTTTAGAAAAGACAACATTCAGTGTGGTCTTGCCTTTCACTGGCACTCACAGCATTTTGTTTGCCTGAGAAACAATAAAGAAAGAAAGGTGATGTCACCCATGAAGAATTGTCATTGGGTACCATCCATGATCCACCTCACCACAATTACTTGGGGGGGAATAGACGGACTTAAAGGAGTAAAAATAATAATGTTACCCACCACTTACTCTATAAGGGCTAATGTCCTAATATTCATTGAAGAACTATGTTATACCTTTCCCAAAGGAGTAGCCTAGATTAGTTCTTTAAGTCTCAGCTCAAAGTGATCATTGCTTTGATAGCTGTGTATCATTTGCTTACACTCTTTAATTTATGAGATGTATACATTTGTATGTTAGAAGTGAATTACTTTCTTTTTTGTGAAAACAATGGCTAGCCCTGGTTTTATTGCTGACACTGGATGTCTCATTGACTTTACCATACCCCATTTAGTAGGCACCTGGCACCTGGCTTGATTCTTGCTTGTTGGCTCTAGTTCCTGCTTGTTCCAGACTGATCTAGTGACACAGCAGGGGTTTTCCCTATTTAGCATTCTTCCTACGAACTGACGCCTCACCCACCCCATGACCCACTTAATGCGGCAAAGGTACACCAAAGGCAAGCCTGTCTGTGCCTGTCTGATCATGGACCGCACCCAGGGCCATGTCCCCTGGCTCTCCTGACCCCAAAGATATACCATTGCTGAACTCTATACCCTCAAACCCGGCTGCCGCAACAAACACTGCCACTGCGCGAGCCACGCTCCACAGTAGGACCTTAAACCTGCACCAACTGCCACCTCAGCTGCCACTGCACACATACCAGCCCCACAACCAGCCCCACCATGATTACACCACAGACACCACGTGACCAAAAACACAAACTTGCATGCACCTTTCTCAACACACGCTCACTATGCAAACATTCCACTGAATTCTAGGACCTCATCACCATCCTTACACCCAACATCGTCTTCCTCACTGAGACCTAGCTCAACCCCACATCAACCCCAGGCATTGCCACAGCGATACAGACGCATATAAAATCACTCACCAGGACTGCACCAACAAACCATACAGTGTACCAACACCACCGACAACACCACCACCCCCATGGAACATCTCAACTTCAAGCTCCACACGGAAGACAAGACAACCATTGGAGGCACCCTCGCATTCCCCAGGGCCATGCTCCAGCTTGTGCAACTTCATGACCGACTCCATTGCACCCCCAGTGTTAGATTCCAAGGACTAGATGTTCCAGAGTGACCTAAATTTCCACATCCACGACCCCACCGACAAAAACACTGCACACCTCCTGGACAGTATGAGCAGCCCTGGATATACCCAAATCATGTACGACCCTACAAACACCTCAGGACGCACGCTGGACCCAATTTTCATCACTAGCAACCATGTTAAATACAGCCATGTCACAGAATTCACATGGACCTATCACTCCATCATCCACTTCAGCATCTCCAACCCCTGCACCACCACCCCCAAGATGGTCAACACCCCCTACCGGTGGTGGAACAAAATCTCTGAGACCAGCTGGGGGAATGCCCACAACATCTCCACCCTATTAGCGCCACCAACCTCGAACAGTGAGTGACAAATTTCAACGCCTGGATCACCAATTGCGCAGACAGCATTGTCTCCATCAAGAGTAATGTCCAGAGAAAATCCTCCAAAAAGGCCAGCTGGTACACCCAAGAGTTCAGAACAGCAAAACGAGACAGCAAAGAGTAGTAGAGGAGCTGGTGCAAGGACATCTCAGACAGGGCACCCTTCAAGACCTCCCTCAACCTCTACCCTATGGCTGCTGAGGGCAATAAAGAAGACAGTCCTTGCCGCATGCATCGAAACCAGTGCCAGAAACACCAAGGACACTTTTTTAAATCATTAAGGAACTCCCCAACCCTCACACCCTCACAGGAGCTGTGCGACAACCTCACCCACTTCTTCATCTACAAGATTGCAACCATATACAGAAACCTCGAACCCCAATCCACACCTACGGACGTCCTCAACAGATACGCCACCACCATAACTGACATGAACCCCCCACTGACCACTTGTAACATCCTTTCTACGCAGGACACAAATTCCACCATGAAATTCATCCCACAGACCCATGCCCACATATCTTCAACCTTGAAAACCAAAGGATAGGCCAGGAACTCACCACCCTACTCACTACCTCTATCACCTCTGCAACATTTCCTGATACCTTGAAAAATGCTGAGTCAACTCATGACAAACCTGGAGCAGAATCAGCTACTCAATGCTTCCCAATCCGGCTTCCATAGCAATCACAGCACTGCTCTTATCGCAGCCACCGGTGACATACAAATCCTCCTCAACTGAGGAGAAACAGCAGCTTTGAACCTCCTTGACCTCTCGGCAGCCTATACCCCACACACTGATCGAAAGACTCCACTATATCGGCATCCAAGGGGACTCACTCAGATGGATCACCTCCTTCATCACAGGAAGTACCCAGAGGATCGACCTCGCACCTTCACCTCTGAACGCAGGAGGTCACCTGCGGTGTCCCCTAGGGCTTATCCTTCAACCCCACACTCTTCAGCACATATATGACCCCAGTGGCCAACATTATCAGATCCCACGTTCTCAACATAATTTCCTATGCAGAGGACATCCAACTCATCCTCTCACTCACCAACAACCCCATTACCACCAGAACCAATTTCCACAGATGCACGACAAATTTCACCGACTGGATGAAAAACAACTGCTTGCAGGTGAATACAGACAAAATAAAAGTACTGATTTTGGCAATCGCAGCAACACATGGAATGATTCCTGGTGGCCATCAGACCTAGTACCCACACTCACTCGCTCTAACCATGCCAGAAACCTCAGAATATTAATTGACAACAAGCTCACCATTAAATCACAGATCAACGCCATCTCCTCTGCCTGCTTTCCTCACTCTGCTCATGCCATGTAAGATCCTAAAGTTGCTCCCCTTACACAAGAGGCGCACCGTGACACAATCCGTACTCACCAGCTGACTGGACTACAGCAAAGCCCTCTATGTCAGGTAGAACAAACTTAGGTTGAGGATGCTATTAATGCAATCTGAAACATGAGCTCTCTAACACACAGCAATTAAACACAGTCTTAGCACTTATGCCCAGATGCATCAAAGAAAATTGCATTCGCAAACGGTGCGATTCGCAAAAATCGGCCGTTTGCGAATGCAATTCATGTTTTTGGAATGCATCAATTTTTGACTGTTTTTCGCATATTTAGGAATCGCAATATCATTTGCGATTCCTTTAAAAAATCGCTAAAATTGCGAATCTTTGTGAAATTGCGAAAAAATGCAATGCATCAAAAATCGCAATTTGCGATTTTTAAAAAAAACGCAATTAGGAATTCTTAAAATTAGAAGAACTTGAACCTGGTGCTAATTTGAGTAACTGGTTCAACTGGATCTGTCAATCACCTGTGCAGCATATAAGGACCTCATAGACCTTGACCCAGCCTTTCAAGATGGCTGCACTTTACTTTTTGGCACGCAGGCAGAGGCTGAGAGCAGCTGCAGGTTGGAGGAGAAGGCTCATACAGGAGAGAATCTTCAGAGTGCGCATAACCTTATTGGGGCAGACTGAGGCAGAGATATTTAAGAAATATAGGCTGAATGGCACTTTAATATTAGATTTAATCCATGAATTGGACCCAATTCTGGAGAGGCAAACACGCAGGACACAAGCCATACCTACCCATGTGCAGGTATTGTGTTCATTGCACCTCCTTGCATCTGGGTCATTTCAGGGGGTAGTGGCCATTGCTGGTGGTGTGTCCCAGAGTTCCCTCTCCAGATTTTTTTATGCCTTTTTGAATGCCGTGTTACAAAGAATAAGGTTTCATATTCAATTCCCTAGCACACAACAGGATTTAATGAAGACCAAAATGGATTTCTACAACATGGCTCAATTTCCTCATGTAATTGGCTGTGTAGATGGCACACATGTCCCCATCTGCCCTCCCTCAGAAAATGAATATATTTATCGCAACAGGAAATGCTTCCATTCACTTAATATTCAAGCTGTCTGTAATTCTAAAACCATAATTACAGACCTAGTTGCTAGTTACCCAGGAAGTGCCCATGACTCCTTTATTTTTAGACATAGTGCCATTCATGCTAGACTGCTTGCTGGTGAATTTGGAGATGGATACCTGCTAGGTAAATGTTTCATTCCACTCAACAAACTTATAATTGAACTGCACACATGTTTGCTTACATTACATTTACATTGCTTTACATTGCAGGAGATAGTGCCTATGCAGTGAGGTCTTACATCTTAACTCCATACCTAAACCCAAGTACAAGGAAAGAGCAGCACTACAACCAGGCGCACATATCAACCAGGAATGTCATAGAGCGGACCTTTGGAGTGATGAAATCACACTTCAGAATACTTAATAAAACTGGAGGAGCATTGCAGTACCAACCAGACATTTGCTGTAAAATTGTAGCAGCATGTGCAATGCTACATAATCTAGCAACTGAGAGAGGCATAGAACTTGATGAGGACAATGTTTTACCTCCAAATATAAATCAGCCTCCACAACCACAACCAAGAGCACATGGACCAGAGGCAGCAGAGGGGTCAGGGAGAAGGGCAGACATCACACAGCATTACTTCTAAATGAGGTAAGAACAAATCTGAAAAAGTACTTTGGTTGCAAGCAATGTGAAATTTAATTGTAAATGAAAATGATAAGCTATAGTTTTTGCACTTAAACTGTATTCAAAACTTAATTGTGGCCTTTGAAATCAGGCATGTACAAATGAAAAGCAGTGAATGTTAAACAAATTAGACCTCATGAATACCACTCGAGAGGCATTGCAATGTCATTTCTTATGGCCACGCACTCCTAATGCCTTCCCTGGACTTTTTCCAGTGTGCATGTTAACATTAGTGGCATCATTCTGCTTCCTATTACTTCGCCGTGCGCCACTCAAGCAATGCTCAGATGTGCCACTCACAGCACTGCCGGTACACCTCTCCCCCATTGGTATTTGCTTTTCTGGGGTTGCCTTGGACTGTGAATTTGCTGATGGCTCAAAGGTAGCCCCCACACCTTTTTGAATATGTTTAAACGTTTTCATCAGGAGCACCTGGGTTGAAAGTGTCCGCTTGCAGAGGGCACGTGTACAATTTGTAAGGGAAGTCATCTCCCTGTTATGGGCCTGCATGTTGGTCAGGAGTTGAACCTGCCTTTTACCACTGATCTTTTGATGTTTCTTCATCATTGTGCACATGGTCTCCAAAGTGTTTGCAATACGGTCAAGCTTCATTGCAGAGGTTTCATGGCCTGTTTTCATCACATTGATCATTTTATTCATACTGCTTGCCAATGTACCCATTTGTTTGCTGATATGTCCCATTTTTCCTTTAATAATCCTAATGTCTTTGCCTTGCAGACGCTGTACCTTTAATATTTTGTCCTCAACAAGATTGCCAGTGAAGGGACCCTCTCCAACCTGACCACTTTCACGCACAGTACTTCGACGCATTGTAAACTGCTGAAGTCTCCTTCGCCTACTCATCCTTGAATTAGTGACTGTAGGAGTGCTTTGAGGCTGGCTTTCTGTAATATTGACATTCTGCTCAGTTTCTGAATCTGTCTGGAGCAGTTGTCGCACTCTCTGTCTTTCACATGGTTGTGAATTGGCTGATGAAGTACTGGGAGCATTTTCCATTTGTTTTTCAGGTACATCTTGGTTGTGGAAATCCCTTAAATCCTGCTCAATTAGGTCTTGCAGTTGCTCTATGATTTAAAAAAATGCAAACATATTGTTAATTTTAGTTTGCACTTCCCTTACAATATGTAATAAAGTTTACAAATGTTGTCACTGAAATGAATCTGGTCTCATTCTTAATATTTGTTGGTAACAATGTTTTGGGATCATGAAAATGTTACCTTTGTGTACAAAACAAAATCTTATTAACTACAACTCCCATAATGCACTGCTTTCAGTTCAATAACATTACTAGGAGGTTGGTGGTGACACAGTCACATCATTTCTTATCCAACTTAATTACAATGTTGAACACACATCAGCAGTTTAAAATTAATGGTCTCCATTCAGACTTTGAAAACAACATACAATTCACTTACCTTCAGTAGGAGTTGGAATCTCTGATGTATCAATGTTTGTTACTCCAACTACAGCCTCAGTCAAAAGTGTGGCTTCCACCATTTCTTCCAGGGGAGTGTTGGGTCTATCCCTGGGTGTTCTGCCTCCAGTAAGCTTAGCAGATTTCATTCTCTTTGCAAGCTTCTCTTTTGCACGGCTGCGCAGGTCATACCATCTTTTTTGGAGATTATTAATATCGCGATGTGCCACTCCTACTGCATTGACTTTTGATTGTATGGCAATCCATAGGTTCCTTTTAACAGCCTCAGGGACCTTAAGAGACAGCTTACCAAAAAGCTGCTCCTGTCTTGCAGTCACCTCCTCAATGAGTATTTCCAATTCTTGATCAGAAAACTTAATTTTCCTTTTTCTGGCTGGCCCCTCTTCAACTGGATTCTCATTTTCCATTTTCAAATACAAAAGTGAGGCACAGACTGCAGCAGCAACCTCCAGGGAAAGCTCACACAGCAAACTGCCAAACCACACCTTCAAACTAGGGAGCAGCTGCGCCTGATTGCTGTACTGGCTTTCAGGCAGTTGAGTCAATGAGATGCATCATGTGTGTAAATTCGCAATTTGCGATATCGCAAATTGCGAATTTGCAAATTTAATGCGATTCGGTAAAAAATGTGATTTTTACCGAATCGCAATAAATTTGCGAAAAAAATGATGCATTGCCATTTGCGATTCCTTATTTGCGATTCCTTATTTTTCGCAAATAAGGAATCGCAAATTTAAACGTTGATGCATCTACCCATTAATGAATAAGACATGAGATCAAAATAAGTTTTGCGATGAGGTTATTTATATCAGAATTACTTCATTCATTGATATATATATTACCAAAGTAGAGTGTCAAGATCAATAGTAAACATAAAGTGCATATTAGTGACAGATGTGCACGGTGCTCAGGTGGTGAACATTATATACAGTGTAAGTATTTTCATATATACAAGTGTTAACAATAGGCCAGATGTTGATCCAAAGATTCCTATCTTTCCTAGTATAGAATCCTGGTGGTGCTGGACCTAGAAAAAGCGTTGACGTTTCGACCCAGTAGTGCCCCAATGGGTGGTCACAGTGAGTCTTCCTCAAGACAGGTGAGGGGGGGAGGGCGAACGAGGATTGTTTGAAGACAGTCCTATTGAAGGCCAGGTGTCGCAGCCTGGAACAATGGGGCACAATGGCCAGTTATCTCAAGTACTGGATAATTCAGCGTGTGGGACGGATGGTCCGAACTCCCATCAAACTACTGCTAGCAGTGGTCCGAATTATTGGCCAAAGAGATGGCACTTAGGCTGGAACCTGAAAGTTGAAAGGTACATTGTCAGATAGGTCAAGTAGGCAATTGTCCATCCTTACAGTGCAGCAAGCAATTGAGGCATCGTGAGATCATAAAATATATTTTGCCTTGTTTCCAACGTTGGCTTGCAAAGAATTTGAATACATTTAACCAAGGTGAAGAGGGAGTCAGCACTGAAGAGATTGTGCCTCTTCAAATATGACAAGAGGTAAGTTAGTTCATAAAAATGTGCTGCTTCAAATATTGTACTCCAGCAGCTGCCTCTTGTCCTCTTCAGTGTCACATCCTCTACTACACAGGAGCTACTCCACAGAATTCAAGACTCTGTGAAGTCCTTAAACAGGCAGTAGGTGTTTTGTAATCAGATGGATAATTGTTATCAATTTGATCCCGACCTGATAAATGTCAGTCTTAGACTCAAGGGGGCAGATACCAATGCTTGCTCATGGGCTCCCCTTGCATCTGAACCAGATTTTCAGAATTATTATGCTCTTCTTTTGAAATCACAAAGCATCCTTAGTGGGATTACAGCCAAGCTCTTGGTGGCTGTATTCTCAGATGATGCATCTATGAATTCCTAAAAACAAAGGGACTGATTCACAAAGTAAAGTTAAAGTCTCCCAAAGTTCTCGCCTACCATTGACAGATCACTCACCTCCATTACATTGTAAAGAGCATCAAGAAAGAAATTACTGGGAGGAGTTGCCAAGCAGTGCATGATGGAGGCTGCATTTTAAAGCTCAGGAGAGGCCTGGATCTGAGCGGCGGAGATGAAACAACTGCCCATATCAACAAAGGAGCCAATGACATCTCGGGAGACTGAAGGGGGTCAACCATCCCACTCTAGGCTGAAATGCAGCAGTCTGATAGGAGGCCAAATCTGGTTATAACAGGAGGCTAAACATTGGGCATCCTCCTCATAGAGCTCTGGTGATTACCGGGGAGGGGACCCTACTAGTGGATGATGAGACATTATTCAGCGATATAGAGGAAGGGTTTGGTCTCTTTCCTTTCTTTCCTCCATGTAGAGCTACAAGTGTTTTCTCATTTGCTGAGGGAGAAGAGACACATTGCCTCTGGAGAGAGGGGCTGGCCCCAGGCAAAGCACTCCCCACTGCACAAGATCATTGTGGTTACTTTATTTTGATTTAGTAGTACATTGTATTTTATGTTGTTTCTATTGGGTTTGCTTGTTTTAGAGGCGACAAATGCTTCCACTTTAGAGGTGTTGAGTAGAGGGTTGTTGGGGAACAGTTGGGCACTTTAGGGTTGATTTTGGTCACAATACTATGTCTCATGCAAGACAGATTGCGGACCCCAGTCAAATGGGCGCAATGACCTGCCATGACCTCTGACAACAACACCATCCACTACAAGCAATTGTCTTGGAATTTCAGTGGGTTGCTGGATAAAATAAAATACACAACAATCCTTCGAGAGGCCCACAATCTGGTCCTAGTGGTTCCATTGTTGCAAGAGACACATTTTCTTGGGAACAGGGGTGCCTTTTTGGAACACTATGTATTTAATCATGCAGGGTTCACTAGGGGTTCCAGAGGAGTTACTTTTCCCCTGATGGTCGTGGACACTATCTGATATGCCATTGATAGATATGTGGTGGTTACGGGCTTCCTGTTTGGTATTCCATTGGCAGTAGTGTCTGTGTATATTCCACCGACCATGCAGGTGACTATGATGGAAAATCTGATGACAGTTATCACCTCAGGCCCGGATGAGGAGCTTATTGTAGGGGGATTTCAATGATGTCATGTACCTACAACTTGATGTGAATGAAAAGAGGGGCTAAACCATTGCACCATGGGCAGAGTCCCTGCCGCTTTGCAATCCGTGGAGAGCAAAGAACAAGTCGGCATGTGAGTTCACATATTATTCCCGCTCCCATAGGTCACATTCAAGACTAGACTACTTCTTCATTCCAGCTGCTGGACTCTGATAGTCGTCAGGAACTACAGTGCACACAGTTGTACTGTTGGGCCAAGCACGGATTTAATTAATGATTGGGCTGGGGAGGTGTAGGTCTAACATGCACTGGATTCACAAAACAAGACCTAGACCACAAAGGCATCCAAGAATAAATCACTTGATGGTGTACCATCACATGCAAAGCTTTTGCAAATAACTCCTCTCTTTTAATTGATGAGGTAGGAGGTACATCCATGTTATGCCATGTTTACAAACATATGCCCAATCTCTTGAAAACGTGAAAACAGTTGTGAGACAACAAATAACACACACCTATGTGCCAAATTCAGGTAGATAGAAAAAAGTGTGTGCGAGCCAGATGGCGCCTCACGGGCGAACCACCAACGGGAACCTGGCAGGTACTCACCAGGATTGCCCTGATCTCATCATTGGCACCATCAAGCTCAAAAGAAAGACAGGTGTCCAAAAAACAAACAAAACAGTGTTTGTGAGGGAATGCAGTGTGTAGGAACCACAAACAACACAATCCGTGTCAAACAACAAACATATAAAAACCACAAACAACACGGAACTTAGCTTTATTCTGTCACTTTCGTGTTGGTTGCGGGCAGTTAAAAAAGTGAGAATGGCTAATACCTATCTAGCCACACTCCACTTGCCGACATGTTTCATTGCCAATTGAAATTTAGGCAATTTCTTCAGGGCGTCACAAATTTTTAAGCCACTGCATTGGACATGCGTTGTCTTCACAACTGAAATAAACATATGAAAAAATAAACACACACACATGGTTGTCATCCTTCCATATAAAAAAGCCAAAGGAGAGAGGCTTTAAAGTATGAGTGATCCCAAACCACATATAATATCCCATTATTTACCCTCAGTCGACCACCATGGCGCATACCAGTCGAGAGGTCCAAACCTTGATACGTTTCTGGATGTACCTCCTACCTCATCAATTAAAAGAGAGGAGTTATTTGCAAAAGCTTTGCATGTGATGGTACACCATCAAGTGATTTATTCTTGGATGCCTATGTGGTCTAGTTCTTGTTTTGTGAATACATAATTGAGTGGAAGGCGACCTATGACCACTGTTCCCTCTAAGCTCCTTGTTGTTAACTCTAACATGCACTGGAGCCTTTAGGTTGGGTGGCTGAAGGATGTTAGGTTTTAAGAACATATGAAGAAAAAGATAGAACTCTATTTAAGAGCAAACTCCACAATAGAAGTCTCCCTAATCACATTGTGGGAGGCAATGAAAGCAGTTCTTTGGGGGTTAATAATAGCATACCCTGTTGGAGGAGAAAGAAAAGTACAGCACTGGAAAGGCAGATTGGGGAATTATAATATCGCCTTAACCAAATGGGAGATCATGAAACACTTTGTAGTCTAGAAGCTACTAAGGAGGCCCTTAAACATAAACTGATGACTCATGTCGGAGCACCAGTGTCTGATTTTTAAAAACCAAGAGTACGATTTTGAAGCAAGACAGGAAAATTGCTAAACAGGCTTGCAACCAACTCTGGAAGACAGGTTTGTCCCATAGACATGGGGCCCGACAGTGAGGTGACCCATTACAAATCACACATTACTATGAAGTACTTTACCAATCGAATCCGCCAGGCAGGTTGGAGCAACAAAACCCCTTAGCTGCAACCCTCGTCATGCGGAGGCTCTCCAGCAGTGGAAGGGTGAATTTGGATGCTCACCAGTCAAAGGAGGAGTTATTTGCAGCCTTGTAGGAGATGCAAGTTGAGAAGGTGTCTGGTTCAAATGGATTCCATATGCAATTCTTGGAAAGGTTTGCATCAACACTACTCTCTCACTTCCTCACGATGGCTGAAGCTGCAGAGACAGCTTTGCTACTTCCCTATGATATCTGGAGTGCCTCAGTGGTAGCCCTCCCCAATCCATATAGGCCACCTACAGACTGCATGTCTTACAGACTGATCGCCCGAATAAATATTTAAGTCAAAATAGTTGCAAAGGCCTAAGCAACCAGGCTACTGAAACAGGTGAGACCCCTAGTGCATTGTGATCAAAATGGCTTATGCCAGTCAGAGGCACAAGGCAGTGTATTAGGAGGCTAAATATGTACTTGGACAATATACATTCTGTATCTGACCACACAGCCATGATGCACCATGACTTTGAGAAGGTCTTTGCCCCATTTGAATGGTCTTTACTCCACTATATATTGGAAAATATTAATTTTGGTCCTAGATTCCTTTAGTATGTGAGGCTGGTATACATGATGCTATGGGCTAGGGTTAGAGTGAACAGGGTTTACTCACAGCAGTTCCAGATAGGCAGAGGCCTGCTGTCTCCTCTACTGCTCACTCTTGCAACTGAACCACAGGCCAAATAGATTGGCGGGATTTGCAGGTGTAGAGCTTGAGGTATTTCAGAAAATTAGAGGGCCGCATCTCTTTGTATGCTGACAATGTCCTCCTTTATATCCATTGCCTAAACCAATCCATCCTAAAGCTAATTTATATTCTAAAACTCTGCAAAGAAGTGTCAGGCCTGAGGGTGAACTGGGGGGAATCAGTCACAACCCCTATGGTGGGTTCTCCTCTAGATTTACTTCCAGACTCCCCGGCGATCTGGAGCATTTGAATACTTGGGGTTAGACCTGTCAGTCTTATGGTGATCTTACCCCAATCATTTTGGCTGCACATTTTGCTGAATCTTTTGTCGGCCTTAAGACTTTGAGCACTTTACCACTGCTAATCAGTGCTAAAGGGCAAGTGCTTCTTCCCTAAGCATTTGTGCAATTGGTGTATACTTAATTGGCCTATTTAATGTATTTGTAAGTCGCTTGTAAGGTGGTATACCATAAACCCAGCCTTTGCAAATTTACTGCCGCTTGTGTGCTGCAGCCATGATTGTCTCACCAACAGAAGAAGCCTGTCAACCCCATCTCGGCCTGCCACTGCAATGCCTTTGTGGACAGTTTACTGCCACTACGACTTACTTTCCAAGCCTGAAACTACTATTTTATTACATATAAGTCACCCCTAAGGTAGGCCTTAGGTAGGCCCTAGGGCAGGGTGGTATGTAAGCAAAAGGTAGGACATTTACTTTATAGTTTGCACGTCCTGGTAATGAAAAACAGCATAATTCATTTTTCACTACTACGAGGACCACTTCCCTCATAGATTAGCTTCAGGAATTCCTTAATACACTTTTTAAGCTATAATTCCTGATCAGAGAGTAGTAGCTGTTTCCTGTTTCATATGTTTGGAATGGTAGTGATAACCCATACTTACTGGTGACATTGAATTTAACATTACTATTTTAGAAATGCCACTTTTAGAAAGTAGACTTTCTCTGCACTTACTGCTTTGTGCGCCTGGCAGCCCGTCTCCAATGCATATCTGAGGTGGCCGACAGCTATGCTTTGTGCATTTCCTCTAGACAGCCACAACACAGGAAGGATAGGTGTGTTTGAGTACCCATCTACATACATCTGCATTCTGATGGCCTTGCCTGGGCTGGATGGAATGGAGAGGTTAACACTTGACTTGAATAGGTAGTATCCTGTCCCCACACAAAGGACTGATTACCCCCCACAGATAGCCTGGCAGATAGGTCTGGCCTGTAAGGGGAACATGTGCATTTCCGATAGCGGCCTTGAAGTCACCCCACACCACAACAAATGCACTTTTGAGAATAAGTACTGGGTTTCTGACCCCCCTCCCAAAAAATAGACACTTGTGGATCCTGAACTCGAATCTCTGTTACAAGAACTGCTGTGCTGCTTAAATAGGTAATCTTTGGACTGCAGGCTTGGAAGGTTTGCTTTTATCTTGTGTTACCTTGCTGTCTGATGCTCTTTGCTGAAGGAGAGCTGGACTCTACCTTCCCTCCAAGTGATCTCCAAGGGCTTGTTGGCTTCCCTCCTCTTGCTTGAGGCTCAGGGATATCAAAGTTTATACCCCTACTCCTGCACCTGAACTCACTGGATGTGGCCAGATACTTGCAGCACGGAATTTGCTGCATCTCCTGTCTGTGTATAGCAGTACGAGTGCATCGATGCGGTTTCACAAGTAAAATGAGCAGATGAAAAGCACAAAGATTATAGCAGCGGACTCTACGATGCCGCACCTAAAACCCTGTTCCAAAAAAAGTCTGTAAAGTTTTATGCCGCCAACCCCGACGTCAGCTGCTAATCGGCGTCGCTGTGCTTTCCAGATCAAAAAGTACTTTGTTTGGTTTTCTATGGGGGCGCACCAGGAAAAAAGTCCAGAAAGATAGTCGCTGTGTATGTAGAAAAGTTATTTTATTTATTATTGTTCATTTTTTAAAAGTAATCACCGTGCACTTTACAAACAAATCAGCCAACGCGTTTCACTTCCTACCAGGGAGTTTCTTCAGGGCGACTAACATTTTCACCGGAAGCGCACGTATGGATCCTCCAGATTTATAGACTGAGTTTGTGGTTCTTGTTCCTGACGGTTGAGTTTTCTACTTGTCCTTGGAATTGAATATAGGTGGATTCGTTTTCATTTTTGGAGTTTTAAAAGTCTTCAAACAGACCTGATGGTAGGGACAATATGGAATCCCCTATTAGTGACGTCTCAAGTTCCGGTGCTTAGAATTTCTGGTAAGGGAAGTCGGGTCGCTTCCTCCTCCCACAGTCGTTTGTAGGTTCCAAAGTCGTGAACCTGGAGAAGTCGCATGTATTACCATTTGAACTCTTAAATATCCCCTACTCGCAGCACCATTACTTTATGATATTATAAACCAAGCCAACCAATTCAGACCCAATCTTATCATTGATGAGATGTGCTGACTACCGGTTTGGAATTATCACCGGTTCTCTGAATACCTCACACAAACAAGACTTCTTACAGACTTAGTTTGCTGTCTTGCAAATATCTACGGTCGAATTGTGCACCCAGCGGGGTTGGAATTATCACCGACTTTGGGACTTTAATACGTTCACGCAACTTTCAACAGCCCGGAAGAGGCATGGGATTACTTTTCCCTGACGAAACACGTGTTGGCTGCTTGCGTTTCTCAAAAGAATAAAGAATATCCAGTATCACTGAAGAATTCTGCACAAATTGCATGCGTCGAATGTTGTATTTACTTGCTTTAATTTGTATGAGTGCACAGGATAACTTTGTACTGTTTTGCTGTAGGGTCTTCCCTACACACATTGAGGGGTTACAAGGTTCTCCGTTCCTGTTTAGCACCATACTCACTCGTTCATTCAAACACACTATACGTATATTTGCTGAGCGCCATCACTTCCTATACACTAAAACCCTTAACGCAGTTGTTTACCCTGTATTCCTAGTCAGTCCACCTGCTTGTGGTTAATGACTGGATCTTTGGGGATCGGGGGGACCCAGCTACGAGATTTGAGCGGACTCCCATAATCGGGCAGGACCCATGGTTTTGGCTGTATGGGAAGTCCCCCATGCCAACTATCCCGGTTATATTCAGTCATTCATGTGATTAGCTGAAAAGAGGCACTGCAGTTGGTTGGATAGTGGAGGGTTCCCACTAGGAATAAGCCACTGTGGAGGAGTGCATCGGAAACGGTAGGGATCCAGGGCACTGAGATAAGTTGTGGATCCCTAAATTGAGAGATGTCTGGCAGACACACCATATGATTTTCTATGACCCAATCAAAGCTGAATACGATTTACACATATCCCAGTTCTTTCTTTTCTAGCAGCGCTGACATGCAGCAGTTAGGCTTCTAGACCCACACCGACTAGAATCAGCAAATGAATACAAATACTTGTGTGTTCTACTAGATAACAAAGGCTCCTTCAACCCTCATATGGAAACACTTAAACAAAAAGGTAATACATTATCCTTCACCAAGAAAACTTTTTAAAAAGTGATTGCCGGGCCCTCTCAGAGCCCTCTATTAGAGGTTATCCAAGCCAAACTCCTTCCAACAATAACATACGGGAGCGAGGCAATGAGAGGAAGAGACACCACTACTGTGGAATAATAATCACCAGGTCATTTAGAACAATCTTCAGCCTCCCAAAATACACCTCCCCTGCCCAAATAAGGATAGAGTTTGGGTTACAGAAGCATATACTGGCCAGAAGGGGTGCATTTATAAAATGCTGGCACAAGATCACAGGGGGAGAGCAAGATACACTGAACTGGCAACTTTGGGTTGAACTATCACTAAGAAAGAACTTACCGGTGGGGACGTATCTTAGAAACTCCCTAAGTCAACTTGGTCTGGAGAACCTATGGGCAACATCAGCGTCCCACACTAGCATCAAGAAAGTGGTTAACAAGACCATCAAAGCACTGTCATTGGAAGAAGATAAGCCTGCACTTGTGAAGAGAGTACATGCCTGGTACGTACTAAACAACTATGTAGCAGCCAAACTACCAAAATATTTAAGTTAATGATTCAATATCCATATGAAAGAGAAACTTTTACAATACAGAAGAGACTGAAGTTAGAACCATTCTAGCCTGGCACATCGCACAACTCTAATAAGCATTACAATACAACCAACACACAACAAAGGACTGCTTAGCAGAAAGAGCATCATAGGAGGCACTTGGTCCCACAAATCTCATAAGTCTAGTCTGCATAGCGGCACTTCGCACAAGACTTATTTATATGCAAATCTATGCAAGATTCCCTTTCAGGCAAAACAACATCGGCGCCAGAAAGGAAAAATGGAGCACAGAGCAGCGTTCTTTCTATTTTAACCCAAAGAATCACTAAATGGACATTATTGGACAAATAAGGCTCTTTTAACTTTCATTTTTACCTTGCTATTTAACACAATCAATCCTATTTAATCACGTATGCGCTGTGTATGCAACGGTTTTAATTAATGATGCATAATCGAAATTACTAATTGGCAGTCAGACACAAGGCACACATATCAGCTCTCACAGAGTACAGCCCATAAGAAATCTGACTCATGATGTCAGCTGTTGGTAGGAAGGACAGATCTTGCTTATACAGAACTCTGGTGATAAACGTTCCAGACCTGCTAAACAAATTGCAGGAAAGAAAGGAATCAGACCTGCGGCCCTTGGGTGATAACAAATGGATTGAGGCAAACAATGGCAACTGGAGAATTGGAAATATTGCCTCGCTTTAGATTAGACCAGTTTAAATACTTTCATAGAATGTATTACACCCCTGACATGCTGTGGAGGAAGGGGAGCGACAGCTGCCCTGAATGTCTCAGTTGTGGAAAGGCCAGAGGTTCTATTATGCATGTGGTATAGGAATGACAGGTGATTGAGGTGTATTGGAACCTGCTTTTCTCCAACCAAGAAATGGTATGACGATTTCTGATAGAACGCAACCCCATATTAGGAATCATGGAAGTATTCCACAGATTGGATGGGTAAAGGGACAAAAAATGATGGATTTGAAAGGTTGTGTTTTGGCTAAACGTCACATAGTGGGCCATTGGAGATCCATGGGGCCCCCAAATCTCAAAACGGCTAAGAGGGATGGGTTACTGCTCTTTAGTTAAGGAAGCAGTGTATAAGTCTAGAGGATGCTCACAAAAGTATGATAGAGTCTGGGGACAGTGGAAAGAGCAGCAAAAAATACCCATAGGAAGTTCTCAGGGGAAAGCACACAGTTGTCTGGAGCACAGATCCATCCATAGTTTACTGGACTTAGACTGGTTGCAGTTGAATTAAGTGGGGTCTACTTCATGGTATTCTAGAACTCAATGGGTGTTGTGCAAGGGGAGCATGAGGTGGATGACGATGCAGTGTTACAGTATTGTGATCTTAAACTCAATCAAAAGATTATTTTTAAAGAAAGAACTTACTATCTAGCTACAGGACAAATCAACAAGAATTGCCCCTTGTGCAATAGCTGCACTCGGATCAGGGTGAAATGCATCAATGATACACCACTAATCTGTTCACTTCACAGTCAAAGCCGACCCTGCAGTTGTGCAAGTTGGATTTTCCCACAACTTTTCATGTTATTGACTCAAGTCCTACAAACTAGCATGGAATTTTCAGGCTGGCAGAAATCCCTCAATATGGTGGGCTGTAAGTCTGCCAGGTCAGTGGAGTACAAGACTCCACTGCCCTGTCCAAATGGAGTACATTATTTGATAGGCTGGCCCATCCATAAACACTCCCATATTTCTGATGTTCAGATCATAGAAATATCCATGCATACATACATGCAATACCAGTGCAGAGTGTTAGGTTACCTAGAAAGAGCTGGGACTGCTGTTGTGACTCAAATATTCTTTGAGAATAATATTACATGTTTCTGGATTGACAGCTATTGGTTACGGTAGGCACCACCTTTTTTGGTGCTGGTGCATTTTTCTAAACTATTCATCTAGTATGAACATTTAATTGCCATGCTTTTGTTAGCCACTGAGCATCTTCATCACCCGTGATACCCCTCAGTCAATAAGCAGAGACCTGTGTAGTTATTGGCTTGGATAATTTAATAAACATTTGCAATACAATAGGTCTTCGTTTTGCAAGAGTTAGAGCTATTTACATTGTGAATGACAAAGTCTTTAACCTGTGTGTCTTGGTTTTCAGTGTAGTCGATGTATGTGGTGTTGAGATGAATTCTGCGCATTATATTGGAATTGTTAGTTGTGGAATTGTGTGGGATGGAATTGTATGGTGTATTTCTGCGGTGGAATTATGTGGCATGGTGAATAGAAAGGGTGAGAGCTGCACAGAATAGATAAAAAGGAGGATACACAGGAATGGGGAACATCCTTTTCAACGCAACTTTAACGACGCATGCCTTTACATCGCAAGTTTTACAACGCATGTCATTACAATGCATTGCGCTGGGGGGCGCTCTAGGATAGGGAATAGATTTAATTTACTATCCAACACCTTCCCTACTATCCACGGGGACTGGAGTTGGAATAGTAAATTAAACTATTCACTATCCAGCACCCCTCAACACTATGCATTGTAACAGCATGCGTTGTAAAACTTGCGATGTAAAGGCATGCGTAGTAAAAGCATGCGTTGTAATGTCATACAACCCACAGGAACAGGTAGTTTGTGCACGGAGTGATGATTGCATTAGAGATAGAGGAGCAGAAAGAGTGTGTGAGAAAGAAGGGGAGAGCAAGCAACAGATGCAGAAATAGGGAGCACATGTGTACGCAGAATACGCCTGAAGAAGAGGAGGAGAGCGTGGGTTTGAGGGACGGACATTTTTTAAAAGGCCAGGAAAGAAACTGTGCTTGAAGACTTGAATTGAACCATATTAGAGAGGTGAGATCAGAGTGTGGCAGAGCGAGAGAGAAGGGTGAGAGAAAGTAAGAGACAGAGAGAGATAGAGGTACGAGTAGAAGGGCCCATATGGGGGGTGGCGAGATTTGGACCAGTGCAGAGCATGAGGGGGTACAGGAAGGTAGCCTGTGTGGGCAGGCAGTATAGAGAGGAGACAGGGAGTATGAGGGAGAGATGAGAGGGGCGGTGGAATTGCGAGATGAGAGGGGGTACTGTGAGGGAGAGATGAGGAGGCAGTAAGTGTGTAGGGGAGAGATGACAGGATTGGTGATAGTGCAAGTGGGAGTTGTGGTAGATTGGAATTCTTTGTTGTGGAATTGTGTGGCTTGGTGTGAAGTTGTGTAGTGGAAATATGTGGCATGGTGTGCTTTGGAATGATGTGGATAAAATTGAAAAGTGACGATAGTGGCAGCAAATGGGAAGCTTATGGGCAGGCGGAAGCCCATATACTAGATGAACAAGTTACTTACGTTCGGTAATGCTTTTTCTGGTAGATACAGTATCTGCCTGTGGATTCCTCACCTTGTGAATATCCTCCTTGCGCCAGCAACGTTCGGAAAATTCTTCGTAGCACGCCGGCGTGGACGACGTCATAGGAGCACGGCACTGCGCGCGACTCTGTCTGACGTCACCGACTCCTCATAAGGCCCACGTCGGAGTGATGACGTCAGTTCCGCCCTTTTTTCCGTGCCTTCGAGGCACCCGGACGGACCTACAAATAAACAAGTATATATGCAATGTACACAGTACACACAATTCAAAATCCGCACAAAAAGTGCATGGCAAAAGTATTAAATACTAGAAATATAAATACATAAATACATAAACCCAGGTATAGCAGAGTGGACAACGGGGAGGCGGGTGGACATGTGAGGAATCCACAGGCAGATACTGTATCTACCAGAAAAAGCGTTACCGAAGGTAAGTAACTTGTTCTTCTGATAGATACATCTGCCTTGTGGATTCCTCACCTTGTGAATAGAGTCCCACAGCAGTCCCCACTCCCGGAGAAGGGTGTCCACTCCGCTATACCAGGAAATCTTGGAGGACAGAGCGCGCAAAGTGGCCGTCCCTCCTCACCTCAGCATCCAAGCAGTAGTGCTTCGCAAAGGTGTGGAGGGAGGCCCAAGTCGCGGCTCTGCAAATGTCCTCAACAGGAACACCTCTAGACAAAGCAGATGTTGCAGACTTTGCTCTAGTTGAATGAGCTCTAATACCCTCAGGAGGGTCCTTACCCGCCAGAGAGTAGCAAATCTTGATGCACAGGATAATCCACCTTGAAAGTGTGCGCTTGTGCACCGCTCTGCCCTTCTTGCAGCCAGCAAAACCCACGAAGAGCTGATCGTCAACATGATAGTCTTTAGTCCTATCAAGATAGAAACTAACTGCTCTCTTTGGGTCCAAGCGATGAAGCCTCTCCTCCTCCTTGGAAGGGTGTGGGGGAGGATAAAAGGTAGGAAGGGTAATGGACTGTCCTAGATGGAAGGGAGTTACCACCTTAGGCAGAAAAGCAGCCCTGGTCCTGAGAACCATTCTTTCAGCGTGAATGGCCAAGAACGGGGGCTTGGAACTAAGAGCTTGAAGCTCACTCACCCTCCTTGCCGAGGTGATTGCAACCAAAAAGACCGTTTTAAAAGAAAGAAGCCTCATGGGACACTTGTGCAAGGATTCAAACGGTGAACCCATCAAATAGGTCAACACAAGATTCAAGTCCCATTGAGGAACAACAAAAGGAGAAGGCGGGAACTTATTAGTGAGACCCTTCAAAAATCTTAAAACCACTAGAGACTTAAAAAGAGAGGGCTGATCCGGCAAACAAAGAAATGCCGACAAGGCTGAAAGATACCCCTTGACCGTGGCAACAGCAAAACCTTGCCGTGCCAGAGAAAGAGCAAACTGCAAAATGTCAGACAAATGAGCCTTCAAAGGGTCAACATCCCTCTCCCTACACCAAGAGACAAACTTAGACCACCTATATGAATAGATGGACTTGGTGGAGTCACGCCTGGCAGAAAGAATGACATCCACCACATCGTGAGGGAGGGAAAAGGAATTCAAGTTGCCCCGTTCAATCTCCAGGCATGAAGGTGTAATGTCTGGAGGTGGGGGTGTAGAACTTGCCCCTCCATCAGAGAGAGGAGGTCTGCCCTGAGAGGAAGACGGAGCGGCGGGTGAGAGGAGAGGTGGAGAAGGTCCGAATACCACACCCTTCTTGGCCAATCCGGGGCGACCAATATGACTTGGGCCCGGTCTTGACGAATCTTCCTCAGAACACGAGGAATCAAGGGTATGGGGGGAAACGCGTAAAGGAGCTGATCTCCCCAACTCAACTGAAACGCGTCCCCCAAAGCTCCTTGCATCGGATACTGGAGACTGCAGAATGACAGGCAGTGAGCATTCTCGCAAGTGGCAAACAAGTCCACCCAAGGAGTCCCCCACTTCTGAAAGATGTCGTGAACAACCTCCGGGTGAAGCCTCCACTCGTGGTCGGCAGAGAACTGCCGACTGAGAATGTCTGCACGTATGTTCAGAACTCCGGCCAGATGATTTGCAATCAGACAAATCCGGTGGTCCTGAACCCAGGACCAGAGACGCAGAGCCTCTCTGCAGAGACACCGCGTCCCTACTCCTCCCTGCTTGTTTATGTACCACATCGCGGTTGTGTTGTCCGTCAGGACTTGAACCGACTGACCGCAAAGGGAAGGAAGGAAGGCCTTGAGCGCCAGACGTATCGCCCGCAACTCTAGAAGGTTGATGTGAAGCAACCTTTCCTCCGGAGACCAAATACCTTTGATCTCCAGATCCCCCAGATGAGCACCCCACCCGAGAGTGGACGCATTCGTTATCACTGTGGCAACCGAAGGCGGAAGGAGGAAAGGCTTTCCCTGAGACTGATTGCCCTCCACACTCCACCATGACAGATCCGCTGCAGTATCTCTGGAGATCCTCACTGACTCCCCGAGATCTCCGTTGTGTTGATACCACTGCCTGCGGAGACACCACTGGAGCGCCCTCATGTGCCAGCGTGCATGGTTGACCAACAGAATGCAAGAAGCCATCAGACCGAGCAGACGAAGGACCTTCAGGACTGGAACAACCGCTCCATTGTAGAATGAAGGAATCATTTCCTGTATGTCGCGAATCCTTTGAGGTGGAGGGAATGCACGACATACAGTAGTGACTAGTACCGCACCTATGAACAGGTTGCGCTGGGAGGGCACCAGCTGAGATTTGGGCACGTTTATCGAAAAACCCAATCTGTACAACAGCGGCGATGTCTCTTGCAGGTGATGGAGCACCTTCTCGGGCGACTCTGCCTTGATCAGCCAGTCGTCCAGATAGGGGAACACAGGAATCCCCTACCTTCTAAGATGTGCAGCCACCACTGCCATCACCTTGGTGAAAACTCGAGACGCAGTAGTAAGACCAAACGGGAGGACCGCAAACTGGTAGTGCTGCGAACCCACCGTAAAACGGAGATACTTTCTGTGCAACTTCAGGATAGGGATGTGAAAATACGCATCCTGCAAGTCAATCGACACCATCCAGTCTTATTCCAACAGCGCTTGAAGAACCTGCGCAAGTGTGAGCATTTTGAACTTCTCCTGCTTGAGGTAGAGATTCAAAATCCTGAGGTCCAGGATTGGTCGCAACCTGCCATCCTTCTTGGGGATCAGGAAATACCGGGAGTAGCACCCCTGACCCCTCTCCTGCTCCGGAACCACCTCTATCGCACCCTTTCTGAACAGTGCCAGGACTTCTTCCTGCAGGAGAAGCAGGTGGTCCTCCGAACAATAACCTTGGCAAGGAGGGTAATTGGGAGGGAGCTCCTGGAAAGGAAGTGCATACCCATTTTCTACGAGATTGAGAACCCAAAGATCTGACGTAACCGATTCCCAATTCCGTAGAAAGTGAGTAAGCCGACCCCCTACCGGACCCGCATGTTCCAGAATGGCGGATCTAGGGCTGCTTTGCTGTTGAGGGAGGGGGTTGATTATTAGAGGAAGTGGAGGAGGAGGAGGACTGGCGTCCACGAGCACGGCCCCTTTGTTTATCTCTGTATGTCTTATACAAAAGGTTCTGCCGCTTCTGCTGCTGCTGTTGGCCTTGGTTAAAGGAACGAAAAGTGGATCTGCAAAATCCCCTAAACTTCCTAGTAGTAGAACCCCTTGCCTGAAGGCCCAAAGACCTCGCCGGTACCCGGCTGTCTTTGAACCTCTCCAGGGCCACATCCGCTTTCTTACCAAAGAGGCCTGTCCCGTCAAATGGCAATTCCATTAAGGTAGACTGTACGTCTGCCGAAAAATCTGAAGATTTAAGCCATGCGGTCCTTCTGGTAGCAACAGTAGAGCCCATAATCCTGGCAACAGAGTCCGCCGTGTCCATGCCACTCTGAATTACCATACGGGCTGCAGCCTGAGTATCGGAGACCACTTCATTAAAGTTCTTCCTATCATCCTCTGGAAGCTTAGATGACAATTGTTTCACAGAGTCCATCAATGCATGAACATATCTCCCCAACAGGCAAGTAGCACTAGTAGATTTTAGAGCCATGCTACTAGAGGAGAAAATCTTTTTCGCAGACTGGTCCAATTTTTTAGAGTCCTTGTCTGCCGGCACCTGAGGAAAAGAACCTGCAGACCTGTTGGAACAAGCGGCCTGCACCACCAGACTCTCCGGAGAAGGATGCGAAGAGAGAAATTCAGGGTCACCAAGCGCCACCCTGTAACGTCTAGCCACTGACCTGGAAACCGCAGGTGCAGTCAAAGGCCTCTTCCAGACCTCTTTTATTGGCTCAGTTAAAGCATCAGTGAAAAGAAGAGTAGGCTCTGATATAGAAGAAGGCGAATGCAAAACTTCCGTGAGGATGTTGGGCTTGTACTCAACAGAAGGTAAAGTCAGACCAAGCAAATCTGCAGCTTTCCTAATCACGACATGATAGGGTGCCACGTCCTTAGATGGTGCATCCGAAACCGATGGCAAACCCCACTCAGGTGAAAGTTCCAGGCCACTACCGTCATGGAGGTCCTCAAAACAATCCCCTTGTTCCAGAAGCTCTCCTTCCTCAACCTCAGAATCCACGTATCCCTTTTCCTCCAAGAGGCGCTGTGCCCTGCGCCTTGACCAATCCACGCGAACCGAAGTCGACGGATCCGGTAAAGACTCCGACGGAGCCGGAACGGGCGTCGAATGAGGAGCCGGGACAGCAGAAGGACAGGATTCACGAAGCGGTGTGGCACCATGACCGGAATAACAAGGTCGCTCCGGAGACGGCGAAGCCGCATACGGAGTCGACGAACTCGGCGGTGCCGTACCGAGCCAAGGCGTCGGCATGAATGGCATAAATGGAGCCGGAGCGTAAGCCTGAGGTACGCCCAAATTAAAAGACAATGGACCCACGGGACCAACCGGTGCACCAGTGGGGTACATTGCCCTCACATAAACACCAAACATGGCATTAAGGAATTGCGAGGGGTCCTGCCCAGGGCCAGGAAAGGGAGGGTACGAACCCAACGGCCGCTCCGAAGGTGGCTGCTCCGACAAAGGCTCACCCAGGCCCTCTTGACTTTCAGGTTCCTCCACCGGAGTCGGAGCCCGAGGAACCTCCTCTTCTTCATGCTCCGAAGAATGGTGTGACTCCAGATCAGGTTCCTGCTCCTGAACCGGGGAACCTCCACGAGATTGCGCAGGAGATGGGGACACAAAGTCTTTATGATGCTTACGAGACTTCTTCTTCGAATCCGAAGACCCCTTGCCAGAGTGATGTCTTGAGTGATGCTTACTCCTCTTGTGCTTCTTCCTCGAGGAGCTCGAAGCATTACCCGAAGCCGACTTGGATCCGGACCTCGACCTCTCTCTGGATCTTGACCTCGCTCTGGACCTCGACCTCGAAGCCGACCTCGACTTCGATCGCGACTTTTGCTTCGACCTCGAACGCCTGGACGTCGACCTCGAAGTCCTTCCAGCTTCTCTCTGTTTTACCTTTGCAAGCAGAAGCTTCGCCTCCCGCTCTCGTAAAGCCTTGGGGTTCATCTTGAAGCAGGACCGACAGTTCTTTACATCATGGTCCGATCCAAGACACCAAAGACAAGCGTCATGCGGATCGCTGATCGACATCATTCGAGCACACGAACCACACTGCTTGAACCCCGTCTTCCTCGACGACATCTTCGACGAAGAAGAATCACTCAACAGAGAAACAGTTACACAAAAAGGCAACAAGATACTCAAAGTATAGCAGAAGATCCCAGAAACCGTTAGCGTAGACGACGTGGAAAAAAGGGAACTGACGTCATCACGCCGACGTGGGCCTTATGAGGAGTCGGTGACGTCAGACGGAGTCGCGCGCAGTGCCGTGCTCCTATGACGTCGTCCACGCCGGCGTGCTACGAAGAATTTTCCGAACGTTGCTGGCGCAAGGGGGATATTCACAAGGTGAGGTATCCACAAGGCAGATGTATCTATCAGAAGCAGTATGTCTCAATTTGAGACAGCCAGAGACTTAAACACACATAGAAAATGCAATAGGCCTTGCCTTTCATTAAATTAAAGCCATTTGCTTTGCTATACAACACCAATAGCAAAGCAAATGGCTTTAACTTAATGAAAGGCGAGATCTATTGCATTTTCAATGCTTGTTTTGCCTATCTGCTCCTCTCAAAAGTCCAGTGTGTCTGTGACACGAGCTGTCATCTACAGGGGGGTGGGATTTGTTGTGTTTAGGTTTTTGTCACTCGTTGGGCTCATCTTGTTCATTGAAACACGCCCCTTTTCAGCACACCCACCCCAGTATTCTCTTTTCCTTCATCTGTGCCTTGTTCCTGAAATTCCTTTACGGAAGTGGATTTACTCATGTGTGCTGGCTGGGTTCGGAGTAAAGTGTGACTTATTGTTTACATATTTAGATACTCTTTGGAGAGGTCTAATCAAACAGACTCTTTAAAAGCATTTTCATCCAGAAAACGTCATAAGATGGAGGCACTGTTGGCTTTGGAAGGAAAAATGGCAATCTCAAGTCTAGAGGTCTTCAAACTGGGGAGCCTTAATTGTTTCTGTGGGGGGGGGGGGGGGGCAAGAAAGGCATCATGTGATCACAGTGTTTGTTTTAAGTTAAAAAAATGAGTGCCAGTAAGCCGCTATGTAATGGGCCATCACTAAAATATTTTGTCATTTACATACTAGCTGGGAATTGGTGTCTAATAGGAAGGGACTCCAAATACTCCTCAGACCTCCCCCACATTTTTCTGATAATCCCACTGTGGCTACTTTTACACTTTAGTAAGACCTGGTTACCAGAATATTATGTTTGGCAATCATGTATTTGATTGCATTTTTAAAAGGGATAATAGAAATTAAGTGCAATGTTTAAAAATGCTTAGACATTTCCAAGCATTGCCAAATTAACAGATAGATTGTGTGTGGCGGGTGATGATTTATTATTTTTTTATTAGATGGGACGGGGGATGCAGCATAAAAAAGTTTGAAGACCACTGCTCTAGAGATAGCGAGAGGTCATTGAGCAGGTCCACATATTGGACAGGTAAATAGAGCATGGCAGCAACATTGGGTTATTTTTTATTTCACCAGATAAGTAATACCATGGAATACATTGTTTATTGGGCATGATAAATAGCACCTATTACAAGTTTCCTAGAAGTAACATTCAGATCTTGGTGCAAATCTGCATGGTAAGGGACCTACCATAGTTTTTTTCCCCTCTTAAATTCTGACAGCTTTGACCTGCCAATATTTATTTAAAGAATAGAGATATATTTACTGTACCCGTAAATACGGGATGCTGTAGCTACCAGCTGACATGCAATTCTTACCCCTTTGCAAACTGGTGTTCACGTGGATGTCAGAAAATACCAAAACACAAGTATTCGGGGACCAAGGTGTTGAGTGGCCATGCATGGGAAACCCTTCTGGAGATCTGCAACTCCAAGACAGTAAAAATAAACCCTTTCATTCTGGCAGGAGAAAGTGTTCATCACCACTTTGTTTCACTGAGTATTTCAATGCAATAAAATCAAGATGCTCCTTGTGAGCTTTCCGCAGTCATCTTGGATGAGTCGCTCACCATCATAATACAAAGCAAGGAAGCATCAATATATGTGGCTCCTAATCACTTGGGTTCTGTGTCGTGAAGATTATGGACATTTAGTTGGTGTCCATACTCTTAAATACCCAAATCTGTTAGATGAAGTGCGATGAAAAAATATACAATTATATTTTGACAGATCCTTTGGCCTTTTGCAGCAAATGTATTCTAGCTTCACTTTTAAATCCGTTTAAAAGTACAAATGTTGCAAATACAAAACTAATAAGGATGTTCACCTATTAATTTTAAGGTATTACAAAATGAAGGATATTTGATTTTTTCATTCATTCCCCTAATGTAAAAATGCACAATGTGGCTTTTTCAAAACTGTCATAAGTAAATTCTCTCGAAAAAAAGGAAAGCAGCATCAATATGAATAAAAACATTTTCCGTTATCAGACAGAAGAACATGGAACAAATCCAGATATATATTCTCTAGAGCACAGCCCAAACAGTCCTCGGGAAAGCATGGGCCACGATGCAAAGGGGGGATTTTTTTGCTGCGACACATGCCAGAGATGCTGTTCACCTGCATGGGGCTGGTAAGCATCGCAGGCAGCTGCAAACCATAGTTTCCAGCCTATCTTGGGGAGGCATTGCCTGTCCCAGCAATGTTGTGAATCGCTGCCAGCGCGTTGCTTTGTTAGAGGGAACTGTTCTCTATATACTTCCCAAAAATCTCTTTTACTTTAACAGCCTTTATTTATTTGTGTCTCCATTGACAGCCTAGAAAGCATTCATTTTCACTAAACGCACTCTCAAAATGCTTTGAAGGCAGTACGAAAAAGTTGTGTCTGCGCCCACTATATACAGTGACTGTCGGTAAGGTTACACATCCCAAAAGGACCATGTCAGACTTTCAGCTTAAAGAGGTGGGTGCACGAGTAGTATGGCTTTGGTTGAATAATAATACTAAAATGGCACAGTGGGTAATTGTGATCCTTCTTTAGTAGTTTTAACCCACTCAACTGCACTGAGTTTTCACTGCATTCTCTTCCCTCGCGCAATACCCAATGAATGACCAGGAGGATGCAAACGTAAATGTCCCATTTTCAACTGTGCATAACAAATGATGTGCAAAATGTTCTGTCAAAGAAGAACAAGCTCTCAGCTTAGGCAAAGGCAGACGCTTGTTTATAATTGCATCACGCTTTCACTTTAAGTGAAAGCGCGATGCAAAAATAAAAACTCGGCTGCCTTTGCCAAAGTCGAGTGATAACAAAAAGTACGTAGCGGTTAATTAGTAGCCACTGTCTCCCGCCGCCAGTAAAAGATGCAATCCCGGTGGGCGAGTCCAAAAGGAGAGAGGGTGGTAACCAGGAGGGACTAAAACCCCTCCTGGACAATCAGAACACCCGGTTTTGCATAATTGGTGACGCAAAATGACGTGCACCAATGTAAAACATGGGCAGAGCAGAAAGTGAGCTTCTGAATTGTATTGATTCTAAGAAACCCTCATATGACGAGGGCAGCACATGCGCTGCTTTCGTCAGGCTGAGACCTAATAACATGACTTCAGCTAGCTGTGTAGTTTACCATCAGGGAGATACCTGAATAGCACTGCAATGCTTTGCCTGTGCCAGCGCACATGTGTTCTCTTCCGCGTTCTCAGAATGAGGCAGAGAGCAAGATAGAGTGACCAAGCAGATATTGTGGTTTATGAATCGGTGATAGCAGTATGCCCGACAAAGAAAATGGCTGTGTGTGCTTTGGCCACAATATAGGGGCAGTTGACAAAATTGTAGATGCAGAAATTATGAGTGCTAATAAATATGCAACATGTCATCCTGCCCTAGGGAGAATGCCCACAAAAGCAGCACATGTGTACAAATGTAATCCTAGGAAAATCACCTGTACACGCAATTACAGTATAATCCTATTTAAGAAATGAAACATATGAAACAGGTTTCTTCAGATCAGAAAGCGATTGTAAAACGACTTCCACTGTAGCCAAAATATGTATAGTGTGGTACCGTACAGTTTACCACTCATTTCCATACACATGCCAACCTTTTCACCCACATTTACTTTCTAAGAAAAGTAGCCGATGTTCACATTTTATTGAACAGGCGCACATGGAGTGAGAGGCTCCTTCGGTGTGAGCCACGCTATGCACTGAAAAGCCCTACCTGCAGATAGCCCAGGTGGGCGGTGGCAAGGGACAATTAATCGCCCGCACTTTCAGTTACACTGCAGTGTGGGGGGAGGAAGGCCACAGAAGTTAGAATCAGAGAACAATTAACAAGATTATCCACCAAATCATTGAAACAAAGCCCCAGCAATTTGCAACAACCCCAGCTGCAAGTGTGCATTATGCAAATATCCAACACGATATCACTATGCTTCACCCAGCTGTGAATAATGCTGAATTACCACGTGCATAAACTTTTACCACAGTTGCCAGTTCATCACGCTCAGAAAGAAAAAAAAATGGAATGCA
This sequence comes from Lissotriton vulgaris, assembly GCF_964263255.1. Classification (NCBI taxonomy): domain Eukaryota; kingdom Metazoa; phylum Chordata; class Amphibia; order Caudata; family Salamandridae; genus Lissotriton; species Lissotriton vulgaris. The sequence continues at coordinate 1,229,897,612 of NC_141689.1, read as the reverse complement.
GCAAGTTACTGATTGGAGCGTGCTTTGTGAAATAAACCCTGGCCTGCAATAAAGGGTCTATGTGGGATGAAAAAACTGGTGGGTCTCTCAAAGGAGCGAGGCAGATATAAATAAGCAAGTGGGTTAAATACACGTAGGCTAAAAATATGTGCTTTTGCATTGTGTTTCACCCCTCTGATATTTTGGTCCTTCTGTCACTGCATCCAGATATATAATTCAGCAAGTAACATTACATATACAAGAAGCCAGGGCTGTCGGCTTTGTCAATGGTATGTATTTCTGTTGGCTATATCTGAAGGTAAACATGCTCGGTGCTTTTCAAATAATTTGATTCCTTTTAAGTATTTTCTCTCTCAAATCGTGGATTTTCAAAGGTTAGTTTAAATAGGCCATCTTCTGTGTTTTCCTGTGTTTAAAGAAGGATATTCAGGTAAAGCCCTTTCCTTTCTCTCATAAAAAATTTTCAGCAACATTGACGTTCAACAAAATACATGTTCCAATACCTCGATTATTATTATTTTGAATTAGTAAGGCGCACAGCTATCCCAAGAGGTTTACCGGCGCGATTACACACTCAGAGCATTTCTTACTGCAAAACATTTGCCACGTAAAAACATATGGTTTACATGTAAAGTGATTTAGTGCCCTCGGACAAAGTACGCTCTATATAAATGGACAGATTAAAAAAATGAGAACAGCATAACCTGGCCTTGGAGTGCCCTGTCTGGGGAATATGTCCTTTTGTGCAACAACAGCAAGTAAGTATCATAGTTGCCTTGACTGTAAAAGTATACAACCGTATGAAAGGTAGAAACCTCCTCTAGTAGAGGACAATAAAGTTAATGTCATTTGTGGTGAACACTGTAATGATGTACTCTGCATTATATTAGAAAGTGTCTTTCTGTTCTGCACAGTGTGCTGCACTGGAAAAAGAGCTACGCTTCTCAGCAGCAATGAACATTTGTTCTTCAAGCAGTGGGATCAGAGCAGACATTCCAGGGAAAACAGGAGTCAGTCAAATCTGAGGTTTCTGCCCAGAGGGTGTGGGCAAATAAAGAGCCTGATAGGGAGCCATCGCGGAACTTGCTTTTTTAGAACAGCTATGGCACCTGCAAGACCCAGCCCACTTAAATCCCTGGGCCTTAGTGATATTTATTTGTGCCTGGGTTATTCATTTATTAAAAATAGTATTGTCAAGACATGTGGCAACACTATGAAACGACAAAAATACAGCTACAAGACCTGTAAATAAAAACATAATTTATTTTTATTACGGTGTTCATGCTGTTAAACTTGAACATGTGCACAAAGTCAAAGGAGGAGAACAGAAAGAAAGTACACAAGTAAACTGAGTTTTTCTACTGGGTGGGGACAAAACCTGCAGAGAAGAATGCAGCCCTCTGCAGCTTATACCCCAAGTTTTCCTGTCTTGCTTTCAGCCTCTCTTAGACCCATCTATGATCTCATTGCCAGGTCTTATAGGCATGCTTGCTTCGAATGAGATCTGACTGAGCGCTCCAATTTGATTTTAATAACTTGGAAGCAGTATTTTAGCCAACATAGCATTGGGCGCTATCAGAAGTATGCTCCAAGCCCCTATAATGCAATCACACTGCCTACGCTGCCATTTGTCAGGGTGGGTTGTTCACGTTAACCTCAAAAAGGCCCCTCCACCTTGCCAAAAGAGAGGAAAGGTAATCCTGTAACACAACACACCAGGGTCAGTACCATTTGCCTCCTGGCCAGGGACAGTCACTATTTCAGCAGCAGTTTTGAGCACAGTAAGCTGTGTGCTATGGAATATATCCTCATCCCTGTCCCTTTCCTTAATGTAGTTGTATTTTATATTCTGTGGATGCAGAATCCAGCCTTTACCCGTGCATGACGTTTGATCCTGAGCACCGCCACCCTTGAGTCCAGGGCCTGGTCTTAGACCCGGTCTTGTATTGAACACCGCCATTCCTAAATATGAGTTGTCTTGGAAAGCAGCCTTTCCGTCTGTGCTCTATCACTTCTGAAGTCATGAGTAATCCAAAGGAGGAAGTGAAAGTTAAATTACTTGTCATTCATGGTGAATTTAGGAGGTTGTTGCATTTGGTATCATAAGTGCCTTAAAAAAAAAATTCTAAACAAATTTCAATATTTTATCAATAAATGTTATATACACATCAGGCGCGGGAGGCTGCACTAACCATCTATTTGATACATTTTTGTTTTCGGTACTGTAGACCGCATAAGTCTTAAGACATATTTTTGCTTTTTTTTCTTGTAAACTTTTATCTACTTGTAAAATACACTTTTGCAAATGTAAACCGCTGCTGCTGAGGAAAGTTCAAAATATGACACAGAAAGAGATGCATGGGTCTTACCAGCTCAGTAGCTAAGAGGGAACCCTTCAACTCTTCAAGTACTTGACGGCATTCGAATTCATGAACTCTGGCACATATTTGAAAGCCGATTACTATATCCTGCAAAGAGTGAAAGACAACTCACAGCCTAAGGGTGACATTAACCAAACACAGATATTTAGGACAAGAGATTCCATATTAGAAAGAAAAACTAAAGATGGGGTTCTTGATTGGACCTTCAGTATTTACAACTGGCATTGGCGAATGATTCTCCACTAGTAAAGCAAATATATTCAGTGCCCAGCAAAGCATGATTTAAGGATACTCATACAACTATGCTGGGGTGTTCGTACCATGGAACTGAAGAAGCATCTTTGGATAATAAGATGAGGGTTTAGTCATTATCTGTGCTCCGTCACTAGGTTCTCTCTCTGGTGTTTCACATAAAGGCACTGCAAGGAAATTTCAGTTCATGAGCCTTCTCTATGATGAAGGAGTGAGATGTATTTAGCAGGAGGGCTTATCCTTTCTTCCTCAAGTCTACTGTACAGGGATTAGACCAGATTCTGTTTTGCCCTTCAATCTTTGAGAACCCCTCCCTGACAACAGGTAGAAACCGACAGCTCTGTTGTATTTTTAGTAGGACTCTCTGAGAGAATCATTTCAAAGCATTTACATAGCTTTAGACCTTCCTCCGCCTTATCTGCTACATTGATTAAACGTGATTAATCTTATTCAATCACTTGGATCTATCAGGATAGATCACCTAAAGAGGCGCCTAACTATCCCTGATGGAATGCAGCAGTGGTCACCTGAACAAAGGAACTATTAGTCTAGTTTCTGCTAACTTAGTCCTAATCTACTCTGTGGAAGATTTTCAGTCTGACATGATTTGGCTATCCATGGAGTAGATATCACACTTTTGGATGAGAGGAAGTGCTGAGTGAGGAAGGGTTCACTGGTCATCATTAATTTACTGTCAAGCTCCTTTAATGAAGTTACAAACCTGAACAATGTACACCCAGATGCTCCTCAGTCCCATATGACTTCCTTCTCAACATGTGTCTGTTCTGTTCGTACAGGGTGACATTTTATCTCAGGGGAATGGATCTATGATTTTTGTAAGAAATACACTTGATACTTACTGAATGTTTAGGAGTTAAGATGAACCGGGCAGATAAGAACATGCTTCGAAGGAAGTGTAAGATCAGCGCAGTATCATCAGAGGCGGCGAGGCACTTACCGATGCCCCGGAAAATAAAACCCTAATATGAGAGTGAATTAAACACAGTCTGAGTTCAGAATAGGCAGCAACTCCTGCCCACTCTATGAGAGTCTTACTTATAGAGGAGCATTCATCTTTGATTAAACTCTACACATGTCGTCTCTCACGTAAATAGCTTTTAATGAGTTGAGAGAAATGTTTATTATGTAATGTTATGTTATATCTTATGGACATTGTATAGATTTTACATTGCCATGAATATGACTCAAAAGAATGATAAGGGGGGGAGTGGGAGCCAATAAAGATCCTGTACCTAGGCTCATAAAGTGATAATTCACAAAGCAGTGGAGGTAATTTTCCTTCCAGAAAGTGAAGAAGAAAAAAGTGCGGGCAAAGAAGCAGAAATCCTAATAATTATTTCTTGGTACCCTCACACATCCATGAGAATGAAATGTATCATCATTGGACTTGCTCCTCGTAGGGCTCCACAAAGGGTCGCTTTAGCTAAGATCTTTTATGTTTTTTGCCGTCTGATGAGAAGCGTCAGTGTGAGGGCGTTTTGAATGTATGGGGTGGAGTGAATGTGTATATTGAAATAAAGGGACACTAAAACTGTCTAAGACACACCAAACTTGACTTTAATGTGATGGTTCTCCTGGCAGGATTAAAAAAACATAATTTGGTAGGGGCTACTACAGGGACATGATGTATCCTGTGAGTGTGGTCAGGTTGACATGTTTCACGACTGGTAGCCCAAAATAGATCGCCGCTACTTCTTAAGGACCTAAAAGAAAAGGAGGATAAACCTACCCCACACTTAAGACGTAATATGCCGTGTAGGTATTCTCCTGAAAGAAAATATCTTGTTCAAAAAGTTTAAAATTGATCATCCAACCTTGAAAATTATTAAGAAAATAGAGAAAACACACAGTAAACTAATGTTTTGAATGTATGGTCCAATGCGTCACCAGACCAGGATCCCTTTTCCAGCACAGTGTATCATTATGTCTGCTAAGGTAGATATGCTCATGCTATTGTTGGCGCTGATCAGTTACCACAACGTGAAAGAAGTGAAGCACAAGCTGAAACATCAAATTTAACAGAACAGGCAAGTGGACATTGGACTAACAGACAACATAAAACCAATCTGTGTTGGTGTTACACAGTCTATCATAAGTGATTAGTTGTCCTCAGGTGTGAATGACGTGTCTTATCCTTTGTATCAATCTATAATTCCCCATAGGTCAAAAGCAGAGGGTAGAGCTTAGCTGCTAACTGTGGAAAGAGCAATGATGCTCAGCATTAAGAAACAATAAATCAAGGGGATCCAAATCACCTTAGGGTGAAAAGAAAAGGAAAAGCTGAAAGTTTTCTAGAGAAGCAACCATACTCATATGGTTTCTGCACAGAGTGCAAGAGACCTACCTTCTTCCGGTCACCTGGATAGAGACTCAGCAGGGGAGAAGACCCGCCTTTTAAAGTGCGGGTAATTGGAGTGATTGATTTCAGGTGGGGTGCGTGCAGCTGCAGGAAGGAGGGATGACAAAATGGCCAATGAGGACAGGAGAGGAGGGGCGATATGGATCCAATAGGAGCAAGCCCCTCACATGCTGGTATAACATAGGTATCATCCCTCAGTGGTGGCCATCTCGGAATGTGTAGTGGTCAAATGCAGGCCAGCCCAAAGTCAACAATGGCTTTTGAAAGGCGGCATCTTAGCAGTAAACTGATACTGTTGAATGTTTTCTTAATGGATAGTGACAGTTGTAGAAAACTATGGTGCACCTAATCGTTCTCAGATATATAGTGACAGAGAGAACGCCGGGTGCAGATAACCACTAGCCGTCCCTCATGGTGGAATCTAGGTATATTGACATCTACTTACATGTTGGAAATATGGGCCTCCTCATTAAAAAGTAACATTGGGCGGCCAAGTGGCTATTCCCAATATATTAGGATGCTTGGATAGCGTTATTGGGCCATTGGCTAATGAGGAGAAGAGAAGGGGCATGCTCAAGCCAATAGGAGCGAACCCTCGCATGATGGTGTAGTGAAAGTATCATCCCTCAATGGCAGCTATCTTGGATTATGTGGCAGCCAAATGCCCAAAGCCATAAATGGTATTAGTACAGCAGTGTCTAAAACAGTAGACTAAGACAGTTTAATCCCTTAAGTGCTCTTGTCGGCCAACGGCCGTTGCGAGCACTACCTCCGTAGTACTGCGCACGTCCGTTGGCTGATGCGGCCCCGCCCACTAATTAAAACCGCCGCACTGCGGCGGAATTCAAACCGCGGTTAAGCAGTTAATGTTTTCATGGAGGGTACCGCCTCATTGGTATCAACAGAAACATTTGAGTTAATGAAGAAGAGGCCCATGCCTTTTCACAAAATGCTTATCATAAGCACGGCTTAGTGTGGTGTGTGAGACTCCATAGCAGGGCGTCCCATATGTGACATGGTGTTAGTGATGATATGTTAGATCAGATCCCATGTATGAAGCGAATATTAATAGTTCCATTGTAAGGGAGTATCTGATGTCGCAGGGGACTGACTGGGGAATTACACCTCGCACCAAAGGATTTCATCATTCGCACCTTTGCTGTTGGTGTAGAGGGAGGAAAATCCACCATTGCTCCTTTCTGAAAAGGTTAACAGAGCTAGTTGCTTATAGAATCGTCCACCGGAGGTCATCTGGAGAGTGGTTTGAGTCGCAAAAGTGATTGCACACTTTTGTAGTGCTGTGCCTGCAGCAGATACTGCCAGGATGCTCTAATATTCTGGCTTTGATAGCCCTCATGGTCATTCCCACGTAATGAAGGCCACACTCGCAGGTGACCAGGTCAACATAGTTTTTTTTGTATTGCAGTTAGTATGACCTTCCAGGTGAATTGGGGGCTCAACTTGACCTCTTTGGAATGTTTAGTGAGTGGGCATACCCTGCATGACCCATAGGGATAGTGTCTTGTGACAGGTGATAAGGCCCACAAGGTTTTCTGCATGTGGGACTGTTGAACATGGGGTCTCATGTATACCAGGAGGTCCTTCAGGTTGATGTGGGTACACTTAAAAGTGAATTGTGGCTGTGGAATCTAAAGGGACCCAGTGCATAAAATACCCCAATGTTACATAATGGTACAATTTATCTGATTGGAGCTGGAGGTGAAGGTGGTCACACAAGTAAAGACATCTTCAGTGGGTCTTGTGTTGGTCTCCAAAAGAGCTTCCCTGTGATTGTTCTGTGCTCGTTTCTCAGCTAATTTGATAACACTGGATTTTAAATACACCACACATATTCGGAGCAGACAGTAGCACACCGACAAGCAACTACTGAGATGACTGGAATTCTTTCACGGCCCTAAAGAAGCAATAAGCCAAGATAGCCATGCAAGCGGCCATCATAACAGAGTACCTAAGAGCCAATATAGCACCTAACGGGCTCTTAGTGACCGCAGCACCACGCCTGTTTCTTGATGATATGGTGTTCAGACGAGACTTGTCACAAATTGCATGGAATACACACATTACTGGCTCATTCTTATCATCGGAAAAACCAAAGGAAATGAGGCACAGGGTCAGACTGATTTGCATATGGCCGTGTCTGAACTGGGGTGGCAGAGTGGGCTAAAGAACGGTGATGGATTAAACCCAGATCAGTTGACTGGGGTGAGTGCTTGTATTGTCAACGCTCCGTCCATCATTTCCTTTGGTTTTTCTTTGTTCGCCATACGTTGGCAGGGTATGCTCAGGGGTGAGTCCCTTGCTCACTTTGCCACTGGATTCAAGCAAGCCGGGCTGAAGATGGCTGGAATGCCAGAAACCGGTCCTCGGAAGCTTGTTTCCGGTCCTGGGAAGGCATGGCTTGGCAGTTCGGGCTGGACTGTTCCCATGAGGCACAGGGTCAGACTGATTTGCATATAACCATGTCTGAACTGGGGTGGCAGAGTGGGCTAAAGAACGGTGATGGATTAAACCCAGATCTTTTGACTGGGTGTGAGTGTTTGATTGGTTCAGATGCTCCGTCCATTACCACCCCTTTTTGTACCGCTTTTGGCCGCCATAAGTGTGGCAGGGTATGCTCAGACGTGAGTCCCTTGCTCACTTTCCCACTGGATTCAAGCAAGCTGGGCTGAAGATGGCTGGAATGCCAGAAACCGGTCCTCGGAAGCTTGTTTCCGGTCCAGGGAAGGCATGGCTTGGCAGTTCGGGCTGGACTGTTCCCATGAGACATAGGGTTAGGCTGATTTGCATATGGCCATGTCTGAACTGGGGTGGCAGAGTGGGCTAAAGAACGTTGATGGATTAAACCCAGATCTTTTGACTGGGTGTGAGTGTTTGATTGGTTCAGATGCTCTGTCCATTACCACCCCCTTTTGTACCGCTTTTGGCCGCCATAAGTGTGACAGGGTATGCTCAGACGTGTGTCCCTTGCTCACTTTGCCACTGAATTCAAGCAAGCCGGGCTGAAGATGGCTGGAATGCCAGAAACCGATCCTCGGAAGCTTGTTTCCGGTCCAGGGAAGGCATGGCTTGGCAGTTCGGGCTGGACTGTTCCCATGAGGCACAGGGTCAGACTGATTTGCATATAGCCATGTCTGAACTGGGGTGGCAGAGTGGGCTAAAGAACGGTGATGGATTACACCCAGATCTTTTGACTGGGTGTGAGTGTTTGATTGGTTTAGATGTTCCGTCCATTACCACCCCCTTTTGTACCGCTTTTGGCCGCCATAAGTGTGGCAGGGTATGCTCAGACGTGAGTCCCTTGCTCACTTTGCCACTGGATTCAAGCAAGCCGGGCTGAAGATGGCTGGAATGCCAGAAACCGGTCCTCGGAAGCTTGTTTCCGGTCCAGGGAAGGCATGGCTTGGCAGTTCGGGCTGGACTGTTCCCATGAGGCACAGGGTCAGACTGATTTGCATATAGCCATGTCTGAACTGGGGTGGCAGAGTGGGCTAAAGAACGGTGATGGATTAAACCCAGATCTTTTGACTGGGTGTGAGTGTTTGATTGGTTCAGATGCTCCGTCCATTACCACCCCCTTTTGTACCACTTCCGCTACACCAGCACGCGAGGGGCTTGCTCCTATTTGCTCCAGCGTACCAGTGTACCCCTTCTCTTCATTAGCCTTTTGCCCAATAGCGCTCTCCAGGCACTCAAATCCATTGGAAATAGACCACTTGGCCACCCATGTTATTTATTACATGAGGAGGACCATATTTCCAAAATGAACAGAGACGCCAATATGCCTAGATTCCACCATGAGGGATGGCTAGCAGTTATGTGCACCTTACTTTCTCTCTGTCACTATATATACTAGAGCACTTAGCTGCACCATGCTTTTCTCTTACCGTCACTCTCCATTAAGGAAACATTCAACTGTACTATTTTACTTCTTCGACTCGGCATTTAAGAAACCATGGTTGTCTTTGGGCTGGCCAGCATTTGACCACTATACACTCTGAGACGTGAGGGATGATGCTTCTGTTGCACCAGCATACGAGGGGGCTAGCTCCTATTGGCTCAAGCTCGCCCCTCCTCTCCTCATTGGCCATTTGGTCATCCCTCCTTCCCGGGGCTGTACACACCACACCTGAGAACAATCACTCCAATTACACATTCCACGTATATCCACTTCCCAGTTCTGTTATCTTGTATGCACTAGTCTGTTTTTTTTCACATCTTTCAGGTTGTGGAGACTGATCAGCGCCAACAATAGCATGTACATGTCTACCTTTGGAGACACTATGATACAGTAAGCTGGAAAAGCGATACTGGTGGCATATTTGACCATGCATACAAAACATTTGTTTACTGTGTGTTTTCTTTATTCTCATCATTTATTGTCTAGGCTGGAAAATCAATTTTAAATATTTTTTTTAGGGAATACCTACATTGCATATCACGTCTTAGGTGTAGGGAAGGGTTTTCCCCATTTATTTGGGTCCTGAAGAAGTGTTGTGGATCTTTTTTAGGCTGTTTGGGGTCAAAGATGTCAACCTGGCCACACTCACAGATTTAGGCTACTTGGGTACATCGCACCACTGTAGGAGCCCCTATCAAATTATGTTTTTTTAATCCTTCCAAGGGAACCATTACATTAAAGTCAAGTTTGGTATCTCTGAGACAGTTTTAGTCCCCCTTCACTTCACTGTACACATTCACTCCACACTCACATTCAAAACGCCCTCACTCAGGCACTTTGTGGGTCCCATTGGGTATTGCAGCGCTGAGCCTATGAAGAACACGTGCACTATGATGCATGACATCCTCATGGATGTGTGAGGTCACCAGGAAATACGCCTTAGGATTCCCCCTTCCTTGTCTGCCTTTCTTTCTTCTTTGCTTTTTGATAGGAACAATACCTAAACTGCTTTTTGCATGAATATGACCTCAGATCCACTGAATGGAGAGTGGCTCTAACATGAAGAGTACCTTTTAGCTGAATAAGATCCGTTGGGGCAATGAGTATAACCCTGACATGTGATGGCTCCTAACGAGTCCGGTGGAGAGGAATTACCTTATGGAGTTCATCTCCATCTGATTCTTAGTAGGTTGGCTTTTACAGGGAGTGGGAGAATCATACCTTATTTTTCTGACTGGTCAATTCCAGTCCTGTGTACCCATAGTATGAAAATGAACTTTACCAATCACAGTGCAATTGGAATACACAGCTCTATCCTTCTCTGCCTTTGTGTTAAATTGACTTACCCAGTGGTTCAATGCTGACCCTTGAAAGCACTAACCTCCTCATTCTCATTATGGACGAAACTGGCAATCTGAAAGCTGAACTCCTCCATTAATGAGACGTGCCATTCTCTTTATGGGACTTGCCTCAGGATGGACCCCAGGAACTGCAAAGAAAACAGAGAGAAACTTTAGCACAGTAATATATACTTAAATGCAGTATCTACGGGTAACGTCTGGGTGCATTGACTTTGAGAAGATAAGAGTGAACAAACTACGACTAACAACCACCTCAGTAATGACAAAATATTATGATGGCAGAAAAACCAGAGAACACATATAGCAACGCTTAACTGCCCGAACTGCCGAGCCTTGCCCTCCACCGGGACTCAATGGGTTGAGCGAAAATTGCTTTCTTCTTAACGCCCGCTCACTCATCAAAAACAATATTGTTTTTAAGGAGCTCGGTTTAGATAGGAAACCCTCTTGGGTTTTTATCACTGAAACCTGGGCTAAAGACTCTTCAGGCCCTGATCTTGTGGAAGCTGTCCCTGAGGGCTACTGCTTAACACGACAGGACAGAATAGGCCGTGTTGGTGGTGGCCTGGCTATCCTGTATCAAGACAGGTTTCATTGTCACACTATACCTCTCTCCGACCCTAAGGATGTGTTTCAAGTACTATATTTTTCCCTGTCCGACTCTTCCAATCCCGCGTTCAATGGGATTCTGCTCTACCGTCCCCCCGGCCCGAGAGCAGATTTTGGGCTGAAATTGTTGCAGGTCTTGGAACCCTATTTCGGCCGACAAAATCTCACTATTCTAGGTGACTTCAATTTTCACCTAGAGTTGCTGGAGGCCCATGACACTATTTCCTTACAGGAAGTTATGTCAGCCTGTGGACTCACCCAATTGGTGAATGGTCCCACCCACCGAGCGGGGCACACGCTCGATGGAATTTTTTCTAACGATCAGAGGCTGACAGTTACCAACCCCTTCCACCTCTCATGGTCGGACCATTTGGCCGTTCCCTTTAATATGACCCATCCGATCCAGGACTCTATCAGAAGGGCCCCGAGTACAATGGAAGTACGAAGGAACTTCAAACACATCAGGGAAGACTCTTTCCATCCGTGGATATCTAGTCTGTCCACTACTCAGGAGACGGACGCTTCTTCAGCGGTCCTACAATATGAAAAGACCATCTCGGAGGCCCTGGATGAACTGGCTCCAGCTAGGTCTTGCTATTCAGCCAGGAAAAGACCTTCAGCTCCCTGGTTCTCAGAACAACTAAGGCTCCGTAGACAAGAAGTAAGGAGACAGGAGCGCCTATGGCACTCTAGCTGGGACCCTAAGGATAGAGAAGCTCATAAGATCCTGCTAAAAAGATACAAACTGGAAGTGATTAAGACCAAGCAAGAATATTTCACGGCCCTCACATCCTCACTTTCGTCTCCTAGAGAGCTCTTCAGGATTGTTGACTCTCTTACTTCTCTCCAGACCCCAGACCCTGTGGTTGCCTCTCAGGAATTTTGCAACAAGATAGCCTCCTTCTTTCAGTCCAAAATTGCGGACATCTACATTGCCTTGGAGTCTCAAAGATCCTCTACTGGTGTGCCTTCGGTGCCCGCTGTCTTAGAGCCTAATGGTGCAGAACCATCTCGACTTGTGGGTCTGGAATCCTTTCCCCCTCTCTCTTGCCAGGATATTGAGATCCTGCTCAATAAAACTAAATCTGGCTCTCCGCTAGATGTCTGTCCGCTAAAGATCCTTAAGCAGTGCAAAGAATCCCTCCTTCCCCCTTTGGTTGACATCATGAACAGGGTGATGAAGGAGGGCATTTTTCCCCAGCAGTGGAAAAATGTTGTGGTAAAACCTCTGCTCAAGAAGTCCTCTCTTGACCCTGGGGTATTAAAAAACTTTCGCCCCATCTCACTGCTCCCGGCTCCCGCGAAGATGTTAAAAGTCCATCTAAATAAACATCTTGCTGCATTCGTGGAGAGCTCGGGCTGTTTGGATCTTTCCCAGCATGGATTCAGGAGGGAACATAGTACCGAGTCTGCCCTCACTATAGTGCTCGATAACATCCGCACACGGGTTGATAGGGGACAGACCTCCCTCCTGATCCTTTTAGACCTCACGGCTGCCTTCGATACCCTATCCCCCTCGGTATTAACATCTTGACTGAGGGAGATTGGGGTCCGGGGGCGGCCCTGGGACTCCTTTCCTCTTTTCTCGATCATAGAGAGCAAAGGGTGATGCTGGGTCCGTTTCTATCTCCATCCCTGTCTGTGCAATGTGGGGTCCCTCAAGGGTCAGCGCTTAGTCCTACCCTTTTTAACATTTATGTGACCCCCCTTGCCAGACTCATTAGATCTTTCGGGATGGAGGTAGTCTCCTATGCGGATGACACCCAGATCCTCGTCTCTCTCTCCCAGTCAGTTACGTCGACTGCCGCCAACTTTAGATCTTGCATGGAGGTAGTCGGCCAATGGATGATTCGCAATTCATTGAAACTGAATGGGGAGAAGACCGAGGTGATGGTGTTTGGAGGAAAGGAAGAGATCTGGTCTGCTCAGTGGTGACCGGACTCACTGGGTGCCTGCCCCGATCCTACCTCCTCAGCTAAAAATCTGGGGGTTATGATAGATCCCACCCTTAGTATGTGCCAACAGGTCAACGGGACTGTATCGACCTGTTGGGGGATCATCCATATACTAAGAAAAATCAGGCACTATCTGTCCCTTCAGGCAAGAAAGCAACTGGCCGTCGCACTTCTGGGCTCTCGTCTGGACTATTGCAATGCGCTGTATGCTGGACTGAATAAAAGTCAGCTACAGCGCTTGCAGGTGGTCCAGAGCGCAGCAGCGAGATTTGTTCCCGACTTACCTCGACGTGCCTCTGCCACCGATGCCCGGAAGCAGCTCTATTGGCTTCCCATCGTGGACCGTATCCTCTTTAAGTCCATGTGTATGGTGTATAAAGCCTTAGCTAAAACCAGCCCTACTGGCATTGGATCTATCCTGGCTCACTACAATCCTGGCAGGAACCTCCGTTCTTCACATAAACTTCTTCTCTCCGTGCCTCGTGTCCGGAAGACCAGATGGGGGGGTAAGGCCTTTTCCAATCTGGCCCCAAAATGGTGGACTGCTCTCCCTCTTGAAGTAAGGTCCCGCCCCACTCTCCAAGCTTTTAGATCTGCCTTAAAGACCCACCTCTTTGTATGCGCATACCTGTAGTGGTGCTCTGCAAACTTTTGATTTTTTGATAGGCGCCTTGACACCTTCGGGTTTAGTTTGCGCGATACAAATTGCATAATAAATAAATAAATAAATAGCAACGCTTAACTAGTGTGGTGTGAAATCAGTAGTCAGAAGAATCAAGGAGACATTTACATTGTCCATGATTTAAAAGAAACACAAGCAACAAAAACCTGCTGCCAACAAATTACTGTGAAAAGAGCAACAGTGCAGTAATCCATGCTGATGGGGTCTGTGAAACAATATCACATACTTAGGAGCAGAATGCAAACATATAGACTCTTCGATCACCAGCGTGGGGGCCAAATGTAAATTTAGTGTTAACAAGGGTGAAGACTGAACACAAGGAAAAGAAAATTGCATCTCAGGAGTGTGAGAAGTTGGTCTGGCATATGCTGTCCACTAGTTATAGTGGGCACCTTGCACCAGTCCACACAACCTTTATTGGTGGTAGGTTAAGTCAACCTTTATTGAAAGCTATCCTAGTGGTAGCTATGGAGAGCAGCCTTTAGGCTAAGTCTTGAATGAGTGTAAAGCAGCTTGTTTTACCAGATCATAACCCCTTGAATGTCTAAATGAAAGAAGAACCACACATATAAAATATATGTATTTATTACTAAACACTCTCTAGTAATCTCTTTATGAGATTACAGAGCCATGTACACAACATAAACACGATAGAACTTAAGTAAATAGCACAATATACAATGGGCCCCACGGGGAGACCAAACCATATATTAAGAAAGTGGTATAAGAACCACAACTTGACTAGTCACAAGGCCTAGAGACTGTAGATTCACCAGGACCCCAAGGAACCACCCAAGGTAGTGACACAGGGGACTCATGGGGGATGTGTGCAGTGTGAGAACACAGCCGCAAGCTCCGTAAGCTTCTATGAGGAAAGTACCTATGCCCTGGGTACATAGTATACCATAAACTAGGGACTTATAAGTGTACCCCAGCATCCAATCTGGAGTGTACCTAAAGTACATGGAACCAATTTATAAGAGAAGGCAGATAGGCTGGGGACCTGAATAGCAGGTTCCCAGCCAAAATAAGTCAAAAACCATCAAAACACCAGGAAAAAAGTGGGCCAACCATGTAGTCAGATTCCACCTTCCTACATATCCCGCCCCAAATGAAAGGAGATAAGGCTAACCTTGCCCAGTTGGTCCTTTATTGACTAAGTGGCCATATAAGGAATTACCTGCACTAGCATGGTTACCCCCTGTCTTATGGTCCACTAAGCAATCCCTTACTCTAAGGATATGGGAGGGTCTCCGCCATGGGGAATTACTACCTAAGGTGTGTTTTGGTAAAGTGAAAGGCTGGTGAGGTGTCTGAGTAGGGAAGTGAGGCCCTAATAAAGTTGGTCTCAGCTTCCTCAGATCACTGGTCACCATGGATGCCTTTCTTTCTATGACTTAGTTGCACTTTGCTCTAAGGGTCAACCTGTGGCTGCCTACAGCTGGGGGCTGGATCCCTTTGGGTGGAACACTGGAGGGACATGGCAGGTTTGGAACCTTTTGGTTCCAGGTTTGCCCTTGCCCAACATAGTCCATCTGGGGGTGGTCCATATTCACTGTCAAAAGGGATCCCTCAGGGGGTTGAGGAATTTTTAACTGGCTAGGGCTACTGAACCGGGTGCCCCTAATCTGCTGATGGGGGTTTCCTCTGGTCAGTGGGTCATGTATGGTTCACTGACCTCTCTGACCTCTGCAGCCCTGGGCTGATGGAAGGAGGGTAGAGAGGGACAGGCTAAACGGTCCAGACCGGGTACCACCTTGGAAATGTCCTCTGCCTTCAGGGGTGCTGCAAGGCCTGACACCTCTGTGGCAGTTTCTTCACAAAGGGTAGGCTCAGTTCCCTGAGGAAGCTGGCCCTTACCTATAGTCTGAGGGGGAGGAAGACTGTTCCTCAACCCCTTTGCTCTATGGGGGAGTAGAGTGGGCCATTATTTCAGGCTCCATCTCTCTAAAATGTCACTGGGGTTGGGCTGTGGCCCTCACAGCCCCACTCACTCTTTCAGGGAGGCCCACCATTCTAAGACGGACCTACAGGCAAGTTTGGGAACACTGACACTCTCTATGGGCCAGTGACCCCTCCCCAACTGAGATTGACTATGGCCATGGGGTGATTTGTTCTGATACCATCAATGTTTGTCACCTGGTACTTAAACTCAGGTAAAAGCTGGTGAGGGGGGACTAGTTTCCCTGTCATCATGGTGACACTAGCCCCTGTGTCCCTGAATGCCACAGCTTTCTGACCATTGATTAAGTGCTCCTGTCTATACTTGCCCAAAGTATTGGGAGTAATAGTAAAAGTGGTAAATCCCATGCCACCATCACAAACTGAGGAGGCTTGTGAGGGGGGCCTTTCTAAACCAGGGTCCACCTCAGTTCCCCGTGAGAATGCACCTAACTTTTTGGGTGCATTACTACCACCTGGCGGATTACTACTAATAGTACCAGGAGGAATGGTAGTATTGCTTGGAGGAACATTTTCTTTATCGCTAACCTTAGGGCAAATGGGTAATTTTTCCAGTGGCCGGGTTTCTTGCACACATGGCAATAGGGTTCCTTTTCAGGGGAGGAAGGAGTTTGGGACCCACTCCCAGACGTGGATTTTTGAGACACTTTAGGGGACTTGTCTTTTGTTTTATCCCCACCTTTCTCTTGGGACTTGATAGAATCTTTCTTCTGTCCATCACCCTGATTCTTAGGCCTTCTCCTGGTTCAGACCCATTTGTGTGCCTTCTTTCCCAATTCTTGGGGAGAGGTCAGATCAGACTCCACCAGGTACTGGTGTAAAAGCTGGTTTTGACAATTATTAAGAATCTGCTCCCTCATAATCAAATTGTACAATACTAAATAGTCATGCACCTTGCTGTCATGTATCCAACCTTCCAGAGCCTTGGTAGCACAATCTACAAAGTCCACCCAGTCTTGAATCTGTGCCTTTTGGGTGTCTCTGAACGTAATCCTTTATTGCTCAGTGGGTAAGCCAAACCCATCAATCAGAGCACTCTTCAAGACAGTATAATCATCAGCGTCATCTTCTCTTACAGTCAGGAGCTTGTCTCTGCCTTTGTCTGCAAAATAGAGCCACAAGATTGCTGCTCACTGCTCCTGAGGGACCCTTTGTACTTTACAGGCCCTCTCAAGTGCAGTTATCCATTTGTGGATGTCCTCCCCGCTCTGGTAGGGAGGGACAATCTTGTTCAGGTTCCTATGGTCATGAGTATGTTCTCTACCTCTAGGGACACTGATGCTGCCACCATGGGGCACTTGCCCCAACTTTCTAGAAGCTCTCTGGAGCTCTGGGGATTCCCTGTCTAAAGCTAACTGTTCTCTCCTGATTCTGAGTTTCTCTTCCTCAAATGCTAGCAGTCTGCAATTTCTATCATGGGAGGACTCTCTCCTATAGGAAGCTGAGGTCCTATGAGAGAAAGAGGTCCCTACAGATGTACCAGAGTGATTAGAATCCTGAGAAGGAGATTTAGACCTCCTAGGTACACTGCTAACTCTTCCTGCACGGGCGAAGAGAGGCCCCAGGGGGTTCTCTCCTTCCTCCACTGGGAGAGTTGGATTGTCCAGGTTAGAATCATCCTGATCCTCCTGGCCAGCTTCAGAATCTAGGTCTTGGACATTTTCACTTCCCTGCCATTCCCCTTCTGCTGTCCCACCCACTTTGCCTGCTTCATCAGACCCTGGGGTCTTTCTGAGGTCATCTAAAAGCAAGGCCTCTACGAGGCGTTGAGTGTTTGGGTGTCTCCCTGTCTTCAATTTCCTAGACATGGCCATGGTCCTCAATTCTGGAAATGGGACATGGTCATACTTGGTTAATCTGGAGCTACTGTGGTGTGGTGTGGTGTGGTGTCTGCACCTACCTACTCTAGTAGGACTACTAAACTCACTCTAGTGTGGGAGAAAGGGTGTACTAAACCCTTGGCACCCAACTCTAAGTTCAGTAGAACTTACTTTATTCTATTCTTGATTTATAGAATAGTTTTCAGTTAGTCACTCAATGAGATTATTTCGTAAAGCAATAGCAAGCTTGAATCCAACCGCTCCACACCAATGTGAGAAGTTGGTCTGGCATATGCTGTCCACTAGTTATAGCGGGCACCTTGCACCAGTCCAAACAGCCCTGTTTGATAATAGGTTGAGACAACCTTTATTGAAAGCTATCCTAGTGGTAGCTATGGAAAGCCACCTTCAGGCTAAGTCTTGAAGGAGTGTTAAGCAGCTTGGTTTACCAGAATGTCTAAATGAAAGGAGAACCACACAAGGTATATATATATATATATATATATATATCAATTCAGCAAAGGGTGTCCCCTCACTGAAGGAAAATGTTTCCGGCACTACAAGGACCAACAGGCACTGCATGGTGCACACCCACTGGGGCGGGTCCTCTAGGTATTTCAAGTGCCGCGATGGTGACGCAAGTGTTTAACCTTACAGCCCATGATTAAGTGCAGGAGTGCACGAAACGCGTCGGGCTGGGCCTTAGACTCTGTGAAGGTTGCCGGTTTCCCAACTGTTGCTATCTGCAAGTAAAGCGCTTATATTCTACCCTCAAGTGTGTGGCTTCTTCGAGGGGACACCCTTTGCTGAATTGATATTTTACGGCCAGTCCTGCCGTGAATGAAGCCCTGCCGTGGTGAAGCGGATCACTGCTGACATCAAGTTGGAGTCAAGCATCATGTGAACAAGAGGTGCGCTGCAAGAGTTCTATGGAGCAGCTTGGGAGGACTCGGGACTTTTTCACAATCCACTGGGAATTTATGTGGTTTTAAAAGACACTGTTTGTTACCCCTCACTGTAGGAAAATGTTTCCGGCACTACAAGGACCAACATGCACTGCATGGTGCACACCCACTGGGGCGGGTCCTCAAGGTATTTCAAGTGCCGCAATGGTGACGCAAGTGTTTAACCTTACAGCCCATGATTAAGTGCAGGAGTGCACGAAACGCGTCGGGCTGGGCCTGAGACTCTGTGAAGGTTGCTGGTTTCCCAGCTGTTGCTTTCTGCAAATAAAGCGCTTATATTCTACCCTCAAGTGTGTGGCTTCTTCGAGGGGACACCCTTTGCTGAATTGATATATAGGTGGAACCTGTTGAAAAAGTGGACATTTGAGAGCATTCAAGACTGAAAGGCATTTGAAAAAGTTTGAATACGAAACGCGTCATGCCCTGAAAGCCCATTAAAGCGTGCTGGACCTGTTACCTGTGTGTGGCTTGTTCTTCTTCGTTTGGAGGGAACCTGGTTCCTGTTGTTTAGTGCGCGGCCACGGCGCACTTGAGCCCCCAACCCACAAGCTGTTCAGCGTTATGTGGCAGTTGCTTGGTGTGCCTCACGGACTGGGGAAACGCTGAACCACCACGTTTCACAGCTGCAGCCCACCTTTTGGAGGGACCGTGACTACATGGGGGAGCGTCTTGCACTGTTAAGAGACTCCGGGGTTACGGCTGTGTCATGTTGGGGGGGGTGAAGGTCCAGGACAGCCGCTTGCCCACCTGTAAGATCCAGGCGCTAGAGGAGAAGAGGCAGTCACCGCCCACTGGGGCAGTACCAACGCTGACTGACCTCCTAACTGGAGACTCGGGACCACGAGTTTTGAGACACTCCCTAGCACCTGCTAAGGACCTCAGCCAATCGCAGAGGAGGAACCTGTTGAAAAAGTGGACATTTGAGAGCATTCAAGACTGAAAGGCATTTGAAAAAGTTTGAATACGAAACGCGTCATGCCCTGAAAGCCCATTAAAGCGTGCTGGACCTGTTACCTGTGTGTGGCTTGTTCTTCTTCGTTTGGAGGGAACCTGGTTCCTGATATATATATTTATTACTAAACACTCTAGTAATCTCTTTATGAGATTACAGAGCCAGGTACACAACAAAAACACAATATAACTTAAGTAAATAGTACAACATACAATGGGCCCCACGGGGAGACCAAACCATATATTAAGAAAGTGGTATAAGAACCACAACTTGACTAGACACAAAGCCTAGAGCCTGTAGAATTGCCGGGACTCCAAGGAACCACCCAAGGTAGTGACACAGGGGACCCACGGGGACGTGTGCAGTGTGAGAACACAGCCACGAGCTCCGTTAGCTTCTAAAAGGGAAAATCACGGTTGGAATTTTAAAGTTTAAGGACACTTAGGAGAGGACTTTGAGCAAACCCCCTTTAGACTTAAGGGGTTCAAGGGCCAACACTCATGAGAGCACCGGAGTACTCGAGTTACCTCATCCAGGGAAGCTGGGTGCATAGGTGTCAAATGGTGTCGAGAATTGTCGTCATTTTCAATGGCGACCTGCTGCAAAGTACTGCTGCCGAGAAGAAGGAAAGTGTCTGGTGTGATCCAAGCCTGGATTGAAGATGTGAAGAACATGAAAGTAGAGGGGACAGAGTCTGGGTCACTTGCCAGTGACCAGGGGCACAATAGACGACTGTCCACCGATGTCAGGTGATTCAGGTGCGAAGAGGTGAAGCTTGACTCTGCAGCCAAGAGGACCAGGAGGCATTGACGATGACCAGGAGCTGGATTCAAGCTGTTCCACGAAGGATGTTGAGTGCTGCGGCATTGGTGCTTGGATTGAACACAACAATCCTTAGCAACAGCAACCCACGCAGAAGGAGAAAAGATGCTTCAGTGTGGACCAGCAAGGTCCAAGGGACTCACCAAGTGATGAAGAGTCAGGGTACGTCTGGAGCAACCAGGGAAGCCCAAGGAAAGTTAAAGTTGCCTTCTCTGGGACCCACAAGTCAACGGACCAGGGATCGCAAAGGTACCTTGTGAGAAAACGCAAAGGGTCAGCTCACGGAATACTCGTTAAGTGTAGGCCAACAATCTTCGGTGGAAATGCTACTCGGGGTCTGGGCTACAAGTAACCCAAAGCACAGCCTCAAGGATCACCAAAAAGCATATGCACTTGCAAATGTGCACGGTGTCCAGGGGTTCCGGTTCCATGGTCCCCACGAGGGCTACAGGTCTCAGACTTGCTGGGAGCTCGGGTTAGCTTCTGGGAAGTCTGGGAACCCACCTCCTGTGTTACAAATTCCTCGGAGTCCAGCAGGAGCTTTGGAGATGCAAACCGGTCAGATGCGTCTTTGGTGCCTGCCACGCAGGGTGGTAACTCCTTTACTCCAAAGGAGATTCTTCAGTCATCTACTGTCGTGTAGGTCGTCGAAATTCCAGGATTCAGTATCAGAGTTTTGTCCAGGTAAATCCAAAGTCCTGTAGTCAGGGGTTCCTACTTTATACCCAAGGAAGGTGTGGGACAAACTCTGGGGACCCACCTATGGGAGGGTTTAGAAAGAAGGGTGGCTACACCCATTTCCTTTGTCCAGTTCCGTGCCAAAGGAAGGGCTGGTAGACCCTGCAACCGGTTTGAACCGGGCTCTGTACAGGGACACCAAGTGTGCCCCCAGTTGCCCCAAGTGCAGACTTCAAAGCACTCTTGGAGTGCACCCACCCAGCCCTAATATACTAAAGCCTGTCTGGGAGGTGGGTACACCTCCCTGTGACAGGCACCCTATTGTCCAGGTCTCCCCTGCCGGAGTTTCGTCCAGCAGCAGGAGGCCATACTCATGTCTGTGGCTGCAGCATCCATTTTGTGATGCCAGGGTTAAGAATGCTGGTACCGTTTAGCCCTGGTACCCCACACTAGTGGTTCTACCATGGAGGGATTATACCTCCCACACCAGTTACTGGTGTGGAGGTATCATTCCAAGGTTTTTGACACCAAACATGACATGATTCTGTGCAACGGTTTTAAAGTTAGCATTTACCACGATATTATACTGCACTTAAGAGTATATAGTCTAGGCCGCATCACTAACAACCCTGGAAGATAGATTCCTAAGGCTGCAGAGGGGCTCTGCTTATGCCTGGGCATCCTCTCACAAACGCCTGGCATCCTGCCTTTAGGATTGATAAGGCCTGACATAGGGGTGACTGATAGGGTCATATGTGTAGGATAAGGTCGATATAGGAAACCTATATCTGAGTAAGGGGTGCATACACCACCTTACACATGCTGCTGTAGCAGACCTGTTATGTCATTTTGGAAGGCTTCCCAGGGGTGGCATAATACATGATGCAGCCCCTGGGAGGCCTCTGGGGTACCTATGCCCTGGGTACATAGTATATCATATACTAGGGTCTTATAAGGGTACCCCAGAGAATCCAATCTGGAGTGTATCTAAAGTACATGGAATCAATTTATAAGAGAAAGCAGACAGGCTGGGGACCTGAAAAACAGGTTCCCAGCCAAATTAAGTCAAAAACCATCAAAACACCAGGAAATAAGTGGTGGCAACCATGTAGTCAGATTCCAACTTCCCTCAAGGAGCACAATAATAGCACAGTGGAGTGTGATGACCTGGTCAAAAGTACAATTAATGTGACTGTCTAGGAATTTAAAAGGAACCAAGTAGTAATGGGATAAGCAAGGGATGAATATAGAAAGCTATAATATGGCCATCAAAATGTTGAACTGGAACAGTGAAAGAGTGATAATGAGAAATTTCCTAGTTATCACAAAGGAAAGTTTCAATTCTATTAAGGACGCGGAGGCGAGGATTTTGCTAGTCCTTTCTCCATTTTATTGGACAGCAAGTTAGAAGTAAGAAAAAAACAATAAACCATGGACTACCCAAACCAACATGGCAGCGGTAGTCATGGTAACATATCAACCAATCAGAGTCCATCAATCAGCATATAGGGAATCCCAGCCGTTAGTCCTTCCTCTTTCTTGGGTGCTGCCACAGGAAAGAAGTCATCCATCCACTAGTCCGCTTTCTGATCGGAGCCTAGAGAAGAGAAACAATAATAATATCTTGCCCAGAACAATGTAGAACAAGTCAAGAACATTGCAATGGAGTAAATAAAACGAAATGCAGAGGGAAGATAAACATCACTGCACAGTAAATCAATGAGAACATTAAGACATAGGAAAAAAGGTACTTCCCTTAGACGAAGTAAAATCATCAGAATCCAGTTTTGGGAGGGAAGGCTCGATAAAGCCTGGGTGGGAAAATCCTCGCCTCCGCGTCCTTAATAGAATTGAAACTTTCCTTTGTGATAACTAGGAAATTTCTCATTCTATGTCAGGAAGCGGAGGCGAGGATTTTGCTTGTTCAAAGCTTACTCCCACCAACGATGCAGCCTCATGGATTGGTTTAAAGTAGAACTTTTTAAAAGTTGAATCCGAGGACCAATCCGCTGCATTCATGATATCCTCCAAGCGTCCCCCAACCTGTACAGCCTTGGAAGCCGTTGCACCTCTAGTGGAATGTGCCCCAAAATCAGTGATGGTAATTCCAGCTTCGGACATAATCCACCTGACCCATCTGGCAATGGTGGGAGAGGAAACTGCCTTGAAAGGTTTTTTAACTGCAATAAGCAGTTGTCTCTCGCCCGGAGGGCGGAACTCAAGAGTAACATCCTCATAAGTTTTTAGGCAACGAACAACACAGAGCTTTGGTGAATCTGGGAAAGCTGGGTAAGTTACTGACCTGGTATTACATTTAGTTCTTCTTGAAACTGTAAACGTAACCCCTTCCGGGGTAAAAACCCTGGCCGAGATATCCAGAGCACGAACATCCGAAGCACGCTTACAAGAAATCAGACAGAGAAGAATCGCCAATTTGGCCGAAAGTTCCTTGCGTGAAAGGTACTGATTATCCTGCCAGGACTTAAGAAAATTCAAAACCACATTAACATCCCATTATCCAGAATAACGGGGTTCTGGGGGGTGCAAAAGGCGAATACCCTTGAGGAGTTTACAAACCCAAGGATGTTCACCCACCGGAGAGCCATCAATAAGGGCATGACCAGCAGAAATTGCCGACCTGAAAGAGTTAATGGTGCTGTATGCCAATTTCTTTTTGAAAAGATCAGCGAGGAAGTTAATCACATCAGTGACAGAGGAGCCCATGGGATCCAGGTGTTTTGCCACACACCAACGAACCCATCTGTTCCATGCTGATCTATAACGTTTAGTGGTGTTAGGTTAGGGGCTCAGGCTCCTCTAATGAGGAGCTCAGCGTCTTTCGAAAGTGAGTCACAAGACCAACGTCCCCTGAAATCCTCCAGGCCATGAGATGTAGATGGCCCTGGAGAACCAGAGGATGCGGGTGACCCAAAGGATCCGTCAGAATGTGATCGAACGACGGTAACCGAAGAGGTTTGTCCCAGGACAGCTCTAGAAGAGAAGGAAACCAGCATTGAGCTTTCCAGATTGGTGTGATCAGAATCAGAGAAGCTCTCTGTCTGCGGACCTGAGCTGCCACCCTCTGAATGAAAAGGAAAGGAGGAAACGCATAAGCTGGAAACTGGAACCAGTCCTGTAGGAAGGCATCCACTGCTTCCGCACCCGGATCCGGTTTCCAGCTGTAGAAGCGGGGAAGATGGGCGTTCCACCTGGACGCAAATAAGTCCATCACTGGAAGACCCCAAAGGTCCGAAATTCTCTGGAATACCGAATGATCCAGCCTCCAATCGCTGGCATCCCGAAAATTCCTGGACTGCCAATCCGCCACCATGTTCAGATCGCCTGGGAGATACTCCGCCGTGACTGAAATCTGACGAAGAAGGCAATAATTCCAGAAGTCCTTCGCAAGATCCGCTAGGACCTTGGAATGAGTGCCGCCCAAACGATTGAAGTACCTGACCGCAGTCGTGTTGTCCATCCGAAGAAGAACACAACACGAGACCTTGGTCGTGGTGAAAGAGCGGATTGCGACCATGAAGACGGCATGTAAAAAACTTGAAAGAGCTTGGCGCCAGAACTTCTGTGCAGAAACTAAAATGCAGTATAAAGCAGCACAAAGAGAATACTACAAATCAGTAAGTCTGGCCAAGGCAGAGCACTATCACACCCGCATCATGAAAGCAGGCAACTCCTCTAGGGAACTGTTTCAGATATACAAAGAAATATCTTTAGTGGATGTGACTTCTTCCGCCCAAAATGATTCTGTGGAATCTTGTAATAAAATTGCACAGTACTTTTCAGGCAAAATTAATAAAATCTATACTAGCTTCTCCAATCATTTAGAGTCGGCCACTGACTTTACTGAAAATGACAGTTGTATAAATACACCTGAGTGCCTAAAATCTTTTGAAGTTCCCCCTTACGAAGCCCTGTCTAAATTGTGCAATAAAATCAAATCGGGATCTCCTCGAGACCCGGCGCCTCCTAAAATTTTAGCTGAAGCTTTCCCTGCATTAGAACCTCACTTCAGACACTTACTCCAGATCTCCTTTTTCACTGCTTGTTTGCCGGCGGATTGGAAACAGGCAGTAGTGTTACCGATCAAAAAAAAGCCGAACATCAGCCAAGACATAATGGATAACCTCCGGCCAATATCCTTGCTACCTTATGTGGCCAAGCTAGCCGAGAAAATTGCTAACAGTCAACTCATGGAACACCTTGAGGCCCATAATGTCTTCCATAAATCCCAGTCGGGGTTCAGATCTAATTTCTCCACGGAGACAGCTCTCCTGAGGGCCACTGAAACCTTACGAGAGGGAGCAGACGAGGGCAAGACCATGGCCCTCATCATGCTCGATCTCAGTGCCGCGTTTGACACTGTAGCACACTCCATCTTGCTACAGTGTCTAAACAAAGCCGGAGTCACCAATAAGGCACTGGGATGGCTGAAAGCCTTTCTGATCAATAGGAGCTTTCAAGTCCAAAGAGGGACTTCCCTCTCAGACAGGGTGTCGCTTGAACAGGGGGTACCTCAGGGCTCGGCCCTGAGTCCCACCCTGTTTAATCTATACATGGCCCCCCTGGCAGAGGTGGTGCAATCGTTCGGCGTGGAGCTTGTCTCTTACGCCGACGATACGCAACTTCTTATATCTCTGACTCAAGCCCCTTCCATGGAAGCTGATAACTTTAATGCCTGTATGAGTAAGCTGGCCACTTGGATGACAGAGCATTGTTTAAAACTGAACGGAACAAAAACGGAGGTCCTTATCATTGGAGGCAATGAGGCCAAATGGACAGCAGAATGGTGGCCCAGTTGCTTGGGTCCTTTGCCCCCTCCTAACCGAGAGGCGAAGAATCTAGGCGTCTGGGTTGACAACAAGCTGTCTTTTGATAGCCACATAAAGAAAACTGTAGGCAAATGCTTTGGAGTGATGAAAACGCTCAATCGCACCCTTGACCTGCTGCCTTTCAACTCCAGACGTACCATGACGCAGGCATTAATAACTTCCCGGATTGATTACGGGAATGTACTGCTCCTGGGTACATCGGAGAAAAACATCAAGAAATTACAGGTTCTACAAAACTCTGCAGCACGCCTGGTGTTAAGGCTTCCCCGTAGAGCCCCTTCACGACCCTCTCTGGCAGCTCTCCATTGGTTACCTATTAGCAAGAGGATTGTTTTTAAAGCTCTGCTATGGTGCCATAGGATAATCCATCACAGAGCACCGGCCTATATGTCGGATCTGGCATCCTTGTATGAACCCAACAGATCCCTCAGATCCAAAGGAATAGGTCTGCTCAGAACTGCCCGCCCCAAAAAAGCCAGAATGGGAGGCAGATCATTCCGCACTTTAGCGGCTAGGCACTGGAACCTCCTGCCCCTGGATACTAGGCTAGAGATTAATGAGGCCTCTTTTAGAAAGAAGTTGAAAACTTGCCTCTTTACTTTGTGATTGGGTCCCTCTCTCTCCTTTTAATATGCTCTCTCCACAGCGCGGGGACACGCCGGGAGGCGTCACCAGGCGCTTTACAAACTCCTTTAAACTAAAACTAAACTAAACCTGCGAGGAGCTCCAAGCTATTGATGTGGAGGTGAAGTTCCTCCTCCGTCCACCTGCAGCCCACCGAGAGGGAGCCGCACCGGGCACCCCAACCCTGGCGACTGGCATCTGACTCGATCACAAGATCCGGACGGGAACCGAAAATCGCCTTCCCGTTCCATGCCTTCATGTGATCTAACCACCAAAGAAGTTCCGACCGGGCTTCCAGATTTAAGGAAATCAGTTCCGAGTAAGTGAGACCCTTGCGAAGGTGAAACGCTTTCAGTCTCTGAAGAGCCCTGTAATGAAGAGGGCCTGGAAAAATGGCCTGGATCGATGAAGACAGTAAGCCCACAATCCTGGCCAATTGACGGAGGGAAATTCGATCCCGCCGGAGAACTTTGCGAATCTCCTTCTTGATCTTGGAGATCTTTTGGGAAGGAAGATGAAGCGTCGCATCCGTAGTTATGATCAGAAAGCCAAGGAAAGTCATTTCTTGACGAGGAATTAGATCCGACTTCTGGGCATTGATGATGAAGCCCAGAGACTGAAGAAGGGTTACTGTAACCTGAAGATGGTGACGAAGGAGATCCTTGGACTGATTCATTAAAAGAATGTCGCCCAGGTAAATTATTAGACGAATCCCCAGGGTACGGAGATGTTCTACCACCGGGCGCAGGAGTTTGGTAAAGCACCAAGGTGCTGAGGAAAGACCAAAGGGGAGCGAACGAAATTCGTAAATCTGATCCTTCCACAGAAACTGGAGGAACCGACAATGAGGAGGATAGATTGGAACCGAAAGATAAGCATCCTTCAGATCCAAGCGAACCAACCAATCGTTTTGCAACAGAAGGTCTCTCAAAAGATGGATGCCCTCCATCTTGAAATGTCTGTAAATCAGCCATTCGTTGAAGGAGCGGAGGTTGATTACCGGTCTGAACCCCTTGCCCTTCTTTTCCACTAGGAAGATGTTGCTGAGGAAACCGTTTGGGTGGAGTACAGAGGGGATGATGGCGCCTTTTTGTAACATCGCCCGAACCTCCAAGTCTATAATCTCTTGTTCTGTGACTGATAAAACTAGAGGGCGAGGACAAGAGAGTTGAATGGGGGAACCGTAAAATTCGATGTGAAACCCCTGAACGGTCTCCAGAAACCCAAGAATCTGAAGTTATCGACGACCAGGCCTGGGGAAACAACGCTAACCTTCCCCCCATTCGAACCAGAGAAATGATGCCAAATCTTGCCATTAAATCCTCTGGAGTTGGACTGGTTTCCACCACGTCCCCTGCCTTGGCCTCTGCCTCCTCTGGAAGGGTAAAAGGTACCCT
Source organism: Lissotriton vulgaris (assembly GCF_964263255.1). Lineage (NCBI taxonomy): Eukaryota > Metazoa > Chordata > Amphibia > Caudata > Salamandridae > Lissotriton > Lissotriton vulgaris. Next base: position 1,229,870,006 of record NC_141689.1, on the reverse strand, counting down.
GACGCCCATCATTCCAGCCGTTGTTTCTTCTGGATTGGCCTCTGTTGGGGCCTTGCTGGAATTGACGGCCGGAAGAGCGACCCCTGCCTCTGCCGGCCCCGCCAAAAACCTTTTTGGGAAAAAACTTCTTCATAGAATCCTGAGCTTTGTCCAGGGCAGAAAAAGTAGCAACGAACTTCCCTAACTCCTTCACAAAGGGGTCCCCAAACAAAGCACCCTGCGCAATCGGGCCCGCCTCTGAAGACGACAACTCTCCTAGTTTTGGATCAATTTTAAGTAACAAGGATCGTCGACGCTCCGCCGAAAGCGCACAATTGGCATTGCCAAGAAGGCACATAGCCCTTTGCGACCAACCGGCAACGTCATCAACCGATAGAGGCAAGCCTGACTCTTTAGAACGTTGGGCTAATTCAATTATTTTCGTCAGAGGACCCACGACATCCAAAAGCTTATCTTGACAGGCTTTCCAAGACCTATCTATACCCTTCTTAGGGTCCTTGATATACTTGGCAAAGAAGGTACACAACTTTGGATCAATCTCAGGGGTGCATGCCACCCTAAAGGGGAGAGAAGGGCGTGGGCACTCAGAACGCAGGCGTAAGCGTACATCCTGAGGTAAAGGCTGTCGAAGCTTAGCAGCGACATAATCAGCTGTAGACTGCTCAGGAAACCACTCTGATGACCTGGGTCTAAAAATAGTAGATGGGTCAAACATATTAGGAGGCACAAGATCACCCTCCGAAAGACTAGGAGCACTAGGTTTTGGGCGCCAAGACCTGCTCACGTCTGAAAAACCCTCTGAGGAAGCGTCCTCATCCTCATCTACATAACCGTCCTCTTCATCGTCTCCCTCATTGGGAAACCCTTCTTCCGGGTCAAGGTCCTGGGTGGCAAAACCACTAGTCTCTCCGGGTGAGTCGTCCCCCCGGTAGGGTGTGCTTCTAAGCGTGCGCGCACTCTTACGAAAGACCTCAGATAATTTACTGAAGCCCTCCAGGTGCCCCGCGTCACGCTTCCTGGCCGTCCGTGATAGAAAACAAGGAACACCACTGGGCCCTGCCCCACTGTCCCCAAAAACACCTGAATCAGTCTTGAAAACATGGGCCGAGTTTATTAACGCTGTCCTGCAGAGGTGCCAGAGCTTGAGCTATCGCAGAAGAGAGAAGTCTGTCCACCTCTGCAGGAGGGCGCGAAGGGGTCAGTTGTGGCTGATCATTAGGAGCCACCACCTCAACAGTAGAAGGACTGGACTGCATTTTAGCAGAAAAACTGGTACCCATAAACAAACACCCCAACTATATTTAAGGGGAAACCCTTCACACAGGTACCACACAGGCTAACACTAATACAAAGCCTGAAATACAAATATTCTGACTGAAAATAAATTGTAATTTATTAAAAACCAGTCAGAAAAATAATTCTTGCCGTCAAAACACGGCGTTAGTGTGAGGGAAGAGGCCAAAAACAATCGAAGCGCAAAGCCTCAGCGCGTTTCCACTCAAGCGCGAAGAGCGCTGAGGAAAACAGCCGGTAGGCGTCAGAAGCCGACACCAGGACCGCGCACGCGCGAAGGAGAAACGCACGGGCTGAAAGCCTACTGCGTTAAATACACAATAACACAGCCTACAACAAAGGCGAAGTCAAAGGCAAGTCAAAATACATCAAAACAAAGCTGTCTACACTCAAAATCAAAACTGCCACGACAAAGATCAAGCTGAAGTAAAACGTGACTTATCTTGCCGAGGCAGCAATGGAGAAAGAGGAAGGACTAACGGCTGGGATTCCCTATATGCTGATTGATGGACTCTGATTGGTTGATATGTTACCATGACTACTGCTGCCATGTTGGTTTGGATAGTCCATGGTTTATTGTTTTTTTCTTACTTCTAACTTGCTGTCCAATAAAATGGAGAAAGGACTAGCAAAATCCTCGCCTCCGCTTCCTGACATAGAGTTCAGATGAAGATAGGGAGCACTGATTATGTGCCAAGCCGACTGCATAATATGAGCATACTGATAATTTGAAAAGCAGTGAGCAGAGCAGGAAGAGAAATATTGTGACAATCTGTCGTAATTGGCCCGTCCGCATTAGCGATTAGCTGAACCTACACGTTGTCCTCCTTAACTTGGCTATATACGATAACGCCATTTTGAATGTTGCGGCGGCCATCTTAGATCACGAGCGGCCTCGTGGCCGACGTGCCCTTTAGTCCGTTGTTCGTTCCACTGACCACTCTTGTCTGCCCAGCAACAGGCTATTTTTAGTACTGGTCAAGCCACACATGCGCAGCTCCCACTGACCCGTAGACCTTCAGGAATGTGTACCAAACTGACCAGCGGAGTTGTGCCCCCTCCAATGAGCTGGCAGTATTCCAAAACATGACCATATATGTCTCGAAAATGTGTCTTAACTTGTGCCGCCTATCTTTTATTACCCCAAAACTGTATATAAACGGGGTCACACCGATGTTCGGGGTGATACCTCTTGCATTGCCGAAGGGTGCTGTTTGAGTGTACCACCACCCCATGGGGTCTTAATAAACTTGTTCTTTGCCTTTTACAGTTTCCGTGCCAACAGTTCTTGAGTGTGAGTGGGTTATCTCCGGCGCGTGTAGGCCTTGGGAACCCCGGAATACTTCAATTGGCGACGCAGGTGGGACTCATCGGCGACTCGGATGCCCGAAGGAGAGGTCGTGACGAAGGCTTGGAAACCCGCCATGGGCGCGCGCTGCCACGAGTGACCCGAGTCTTGGCTGCCACGGTGTTTTTTCCTTTCCTTCCGATCTGACCTTCCAGGTGGCGCCGGTCTCCGACTGAGTCTTCGATGTGTCTGCATCACTGAGAAAGTGCCGTTTGGCTGATTTGGCTTACAAGACCTTGGCAGTTGGAATCTGGACATTTGGGAATTTGGTAAGCTTTGTGATCGGTAAGGTAGTCTTCGGACGCTTACTGAGGTCCTATGATTTGTGTTCGGTAAGGTAGTCTTCGGACGCTTACTGAAAATCTGTGCTTTGTGATCGGTAAGGTAGTCCTCGGACGCTTGCCGAAGTCCTACGATCTTTGATTTGAGTTAGCTAACATTGTGAATTTGTGATCTTTGAACTTATATGTGTAGTGCACTTCACATAGGCAGGCATGTAGAGATGTTTCTCTAACTTTGTTTTTTCCTTTGAGCGGCACAATCGTGTGAAGAACTGTAAGTGCCATTTTGTCCGGTGTCACGCTTTCGTGATACTTTTTGAACATGCCTGTTTTCAGCACACTCCGAGGAATGTGTTGTCTTGGAGAAGGTACCTCAATTAGGTTAGCGGAATCACAGCCGGCTCCCCCAGAGGGAACACCAAATAGGGACATGTACATAAAATTTGGCCTTCCCCCTATTATGTACAGTAAATTATGGCATAAATACACTAAGGCCGATCCTGAATTGCAATGGCCTCTACACGGGTCGTATGATTTGAGTAAAATACAATTTGTAGAGCAATGTATGTTTCAACGCAGGTCTAGACAAAACATGTTTGATTGCGTGCGAATGTGGGAGAAAGCGGCGCGTGAGCGAATGAAGCGTGAGGTTGCCTTGGCGGACAAAGAGCAGCGCAAGGCTGCTCGGGATAAGGCTTTACAGCTTGAGGAAAAGGAGGCTCAGGAGAAGAAAGAAAGGGAGGAACGGGAACGTAATTTGCAAACGACTGGTCAGTTTCCTATTCGCCGACCACTTTATCCTGTCCTTAATAATGAAATTGATGATTTTTCTTTGTTAGATCGGTCACCGCCTCCGTACGTTACGCCGACGGCTCCAGCTGTGGAATCCGATGATGATGGACAGGATAAGTCGGGCAAGAAGAGTGTATCCGCTCTCAGGTTTACTGCGGAGAGGTCCGCCCATCTACGTAGTTGGGCTCGGAAAGTGAATAAGCGTAGTGTTACTCAGGAGCAATTGATATCAGAAAAGACAGGGTGGACGGATCTTGAATTGATGTATTTTCTGTCTACTTTGGCTGATGAGGTTATAGGCGCATATCGTGATCTTTCTGATACGTTAGAACCTAAAGCGTTGACAGTGTACCGTGAAAATTTGACTAAAGGTGATTTTGATCTTTCAGATGTCGATGACCTGTTTGCGCAATTGATCAAGCTGCGGGATGAGACAACCCGATTACGGGAGGAGCGGAAAAGGAGGCAAAAGGAGTCCGAATTGGAGAATAATGGGCAGGCCAGAGAGTGTTCTCTCCGTGGTTCAGATAAGAGTTCTGCGTTGCATGTTATGCCTATGCGTGAAGCTGCGCCTTTGTATGTTCCGCCGAGGGGGGAAGGTACGGATGAGGATAAATTATCAAAGGATGCGAAAGGGTACTTTGTGTATAATTGGGTTTACACTCCATGGAATAGAGCAGATGTCATGGCATTGAAAAATTCTTTACCTGATCTTCGGAAGAATCCAGCGGCATTTTATGAGGGGGTGGAGGGGGCTATATCGTCTTGTGTGATGACTCTCGTAGACATAGATTTGTTTTTTGGGTTGATATTACCACCTGATATGTGGCGGCAGATTCGTAAAAATAATGATGAAACGATATTGGGGGGGACATGGAAAGAAATAAATGCTGCAGATTTAGATAGGGAACCAGCATGTAAGCCCTGTCAGCTAATCCTAGATCTCCCGGCAGCTATCTTACATAAATTAAAAACGCTTGTTCCCTCCAAAAAGATTGATTGGACCATGTTAACGTCGTGCAAGCAGAAACCCGATGAAACGGTTTCAGATTTCTTTACACGCTTCGAGGAGGCCTTTCATGATTACAGTGGTCAACCTTTAACAGACGATACGGGTCGGCATTTGTTTGTAGATAAGTATGTAGCTAATCTCCTACCAGAGATTGCAAAGCGATTGAAGTCGAGTGAAAGTTCCTGGGCCACGGCGACCCCTGCGTCCTTGCTAACTATGGCTCAGTACTATGAGCGGCAGGAAGTGGAGGCTAAAGAAAGTGCAGAGAAAAAGACGAAGGAATTGAAAACGAAGGTGATGTTGGCGCAGGTTCGGGGAACACAGGGTAGAGGGAATGATAGAGGTAGACGAGGTGGAGGAAACGCATCGTATGGTTGTACGGACATTGCGGAGGATCAGTGTGCTTATTGTAAGGAGTTTGGGCATTGGGCCGAAGATTGTCCGGTACTTCGCGAACAGCGTAGTCAGCGTGGTCGAGGAAGTGGAAGGTCAAGAGGAGGTTATACTGGAGCGAGAGGTGGCGGAGGTGATCGTGGAAAGGTTGAGGAGAAGGGCCGTGGCCAGGGCGAACGAAACACGTTTGATAGACGGAATCAATATCAGATTTCGGAAGGAGAGAAGGTGGAACACCAGGATTATGTGCATGCATAGGATTGCGTAGGATGGGGTAAGGAATCAGTTGAAGTGCCGGTAGATCAGCAAGGTCCATATGTAACAGCGGGTATTTTGGGTTCTACTGATCAATTTCTAGTCGACACAGGAGCTACTCGTAGCGCTCTGTCGAAAAACTTGGTTCCGAGGGCTCCCCTGTCTGGCGAAATGATTACGTGTGTAGGGTTTGATGGCACACCCTCCCCCAGCCCATTGTCCAAGCCCCTTGCACTATGCATTGACAAATACTTTAGCTTTGGCCAATTTTTGTTATCACCTCATACCCCAGACAATATCCTGGGCATTGATTTGCTTAAATATTTTCGAGCAACAATACGCTGCGCTCCAGAGGGAGTGCGGGTTATTCTGAACGACAATTACCCTGACCCTGATGATTGCCCTGACCCTGACAGATTTTATGCCATTTTAGACATCCCTGCTTTGGCTTCCCTGCCGCACACGTTGTGGGCGACCTCAGACACGGATGTGGGAGAGATGCGCATTCCACCAATACGCATTACTGTTAAGGAGGGGGCCCCTCTACCACGAGTGCCACAGTATAAGATTTCGAAAGAAGGTGAAATTGCACTGACACATATTGTTCAGGACTTGCTTTCTGCAGGGGTGGTGGAGGAGGTCCCTTATAATGTTTGTAACAGCCCTATTCTACCGATTCTTAAGAGAGACTCAGATGGCAAGATCTACCGATTTATTATTGATTTGCGTGAGATAAATAAAATTGTCATTCCCCAATACCCGGTGGTGTCTGATATCACGACTTTGCTTACTTTGGTTCCACCGACGGCCACCACCTTTAGTGTTATTGACTTAAAGAATGCGTTCTTTTCCATCCCTGTGCACCCAGAGAGCAGATATCTGTTTGGTTTTACGCTCAATAATAAATCGTATAGATTTTGTCGTGTTCCCCAAGGATATACTGAAAGCCCTAGCATCTACAGCCAGGCTTTGAAACGACAACTAGATTCCTTTAAATTGCAGTCCGGCGTTGCGCTCATCCAGTACGTGGATGACCTTCTGCTTGCCGCCGACTCCTATGCACAATGTGAACAGAGTACGCTTGCATTGCTTTCCTTTTTGGCACAAAACAATCACAAGGTTTCCAAGAAAAAGCTTCAATACTGTAGACCCCAGGTGACCTACCTCGGTCATCTGTTGTCTAAGGAGGGGCGGGCATTAACATCTGATCGGATTCAAGCAATTTTAGACACACCAGTCCCCCGCACGCAGAGAGATGTCCGTGCCTTCATAGGGTTGACGTCCTTTTGTAGGCAATGGATCATGGGTTTTTCACATATCATAAAACCTTTGCTAGCATTACTGTCTAAAGCTACACCGATGCCTCTTGAGTGGACAGATGAATGTCAGAAAGCTTTTGAACAGTTGAGGCAGGCCCTTTGTTCCGCACCCGTGTTAGGAACACCAGACTACACGAAACTTTTCACATTGTACGTGCACGAGAATGATGGGTGCGCGTTGTCAGTGTTAGTGCAGTTACACGGGGATAAGCAGAGACCATGTGCATACTTCTCTGCCATTTTGGATCCTGTAGCACGAGGGTTGCCTGGGTGTTTTCGAGCGGTAGCGGCAACAGCAGTAGCCATACGACAGAGTGAGGGCATAGTGTTATCACACAAATTGTTGGTGTTAGTCCCTCACGCAGTAGATGCCCTGTTAAACCAAACAAAGACCCAATACCTCACGAGTGCACGACTTACAGGATACGAGCTGACACTCTTAGCGCCACACATAACATTGAAAAGATGCGCTACTTTGAACCCTGCCACCTTATTGCCCTATCCGGCCGAGGAGGGTCAGGAAGAAAAACATCACGACTGCGTTTTCCTGACTGAGGAACAGACAAAGGGTCGTGTTGACTTACAGGATGTGCCACTTCCTGATGTGGATGGGGAACTGTGGGTTGATGGATCGTGTTTAAGGCTGCCAGATGGTACGACTTCCGCAGCATATGCGATCACGACTCTTAAGACGGTGGTAGAAACAGCTAGAATACCACAAAAATCGGCTCAGGCAGCAGAGCTGATAGCTTTAACAAGAGCCTGCGAATTGAGTGCCGGATTATGTGTGAACATATACACGGACAGCCGGTATGCCTTTGGAGTGGCCCATGACTTCGGGCTTCTTTGGAGGGAACGCGGGTTTCTGACATCACACGGGGAGCACATTATGCATGGAGAGCTAGTGCCTGATCTCCTAAATGCGTTGCTTAGCCCTAAAAAAGTAGCGATAGTGAAGTGCAGTGCCCATAAGAAGATTACGGATAAAGTGGGTCAAGGAAATGCCTTTGCAGACAGCATAGCAAGGCAAACGGCTATGTCCCGAACTAGCTCCCCCATGTACGTGGTACAATCACAGGCTGAGCGATGGAGTGATGCTAGAGCAGAGATACGGGATATTCAAAAATCAGCCACAGAATCTGAACTTGCGGCTTGGGCAGCAGATGGGGTACTAGATGACGAGGGTTGTTGGAGAAGCAAAGACATGGAGAAGTGGAAATTGCCTGCGGCTTACTTACAGGCGATGGTCCAGATGACACATGGACTGGCCCATGTTGGAGCTCTTGCAATCACTCGGCTTTTAACACGAGTTTGGGAACATCCCGAGATTGCGAATACTGCAAAGAGAGTAGTGCAGACCTGCCTGGTATGCTTGCAACACAATCCTGGAAAGGGGACCCATACTCCGAAAGGAGGGTTCGTTCCACCTTCTGCACCGTTTGAAGTGCTTCAAATGGATTACATCCAACTCGAGCGCTGCAATAACCTGAAGTACGTCTTGGTGGTGGTGTGTGCTTTTAGCAAATGGGTTGAGGCCTACCCCACGAAAGACAATACGGCTTTGACAACAGCCAAGGTGTTGCTTAAGGAATTCTTTCCTCGCTTTGGAGTTTGCAAATTTTTGTGGAGCGATAATGGGCCCCATTTTGTTGGAAAGATTGTGGAATATGTACTGAAGGGGTTAGGGATTCAGCAAAAGTTCCACGCTGTATTCCACCCTCAGTCAGCAGGTTTGGTCGAGCGGTACAATGCCACGTTGAAGCTTAAGCTGGCCAAGATTGTGGCGTCTACATCGTTGAAGTGGCCAGATGCTTTGCCGCTAGCACTACTATCTCTTAGATCAGTACCCCACTCACGAACTGGCCTTACGCCCTATGAGGTGGTGTTTGGCCGCCCTATGAATATCTGGGGGGTGCCCAAGCCGCGATTAATACATGATGTGCCTTGTGTTATGATGAATGATTATTTGGCACGATTAACAAATGATTTGTTCTCTATTCATCAACAGGTTCGAGAAGCGCTCCCTGACAACTCTACTGGAGAGGGCCACGATCTTCGTCCTGGTGACCATGTAATGGTCCGCTCGTTTGAGAGAGCAAGCAGTCTGGAGCCCAGGTGGGAGGGCCCCGAGCAGGTCCTCCTGGCGACCCGCACCGCAGTACGAGTGACAAACAGGAAGCGGTGGGTGCATTCGACACATTGTCGCCGTGTCTCTCCGGATCTGGTGACTCCTGCTGTGTTGACTGATTATAAGGAGATCTTGGAGAAAGAAAAGAGCCCAGCTGTGACATCGGCCGAAGTGGAGGGAGCCTTCCCGGACCAATCTGCTACCGGAAGAGAGCGCTACGATCTACGTCCGCGATAAGAAGATTTTTGTTCCTTTTTTTAATGACTGGTTGGTTACCGCTCCAGGTTTGTGAAACGGAAACCGGGAATTCCAAGGGGGGGGATCAGTTCTGCCAGAGTAGCGACACCCGTCTTGGCCCGGAGAAGAAAACAACGGCTACCTCGGAGTTCAGCACCGCATTTTTCTTTTTTTAGGTATACACGTACGTGTATCTGAGACAATTTGTGAAAAATTTGTGAACAATTTGTGCCACTTGAGACTTTGCACGAACTTTCTTGAACTATGGCATCAACGGCATCTCGTGATAAGAAAATATTGGGTGCCTTTCTCTTTGTCTTGACTATTGTGGTGATAGCTGTTATAGCCTGGGTAGTCGAACTTGTGGTGCCTGTACGTGAACATTTGCTGCCGACTACCCCGGCACCGTCTGAACATTTTCATTTTACATTGCCTTTCCATGAAGAGCGCCATCGCCAAACGTATTTAAATAACAGCTTCATTCAGATTCTTCACCACACGCATAATATGACCAATACCTCTAATTGCTGGGTGTGTGGAATGTTGCCTGGGCACCAGAAGAGAGGGGGCACCCCACTTATTCCACTCCCGTTTTCACACAATGGGTCATGCAACGCCTGGTACACCCTCCTTTTTACTCTGAGATGGCCAACTAAAGGGGGGGTGCTTTTCCGTTTGAATAAAGTATGTTCCCATGACAAGGATGGGTTTCCCCGGGCTGAGGGCACACGTTTCGAATGGGAAGAGTATAGGCCTGACAATGTATCTGCCCTCGTGTATATAGCAATCAGCAAAATGTGAATGTATCTAGTGCTCATGTCATAAATGTCATTGCTACAAAAGCCGATTTATGTATTAGAAACAAGGGCACGATTGCAGTGGGGAAAAGTGAATGTAACATTACTCTCACGTTTGATAGCCCGAATGGCATTTCATTTGTTGCATCACGAAATACATACTTTATCTGTGGAACGAAGGGGTACCATCAGCTTCCAGTGGGGTGGTTGGGCACGTGCTACGTATCGTTTGTGCTACCCCCTGTATTCATTGCCCCTCCGATGTACCACAACGATTATACATTGTACCATGATTTCGTTTTGAACAGGGTTAAACGAACTGTTGCCCTAGAGGACATTGATCAAACGGACACTGCATTACAACAGTATGTGGATTTTAATCTGGGACTATTCTCCTTTGTGGGGGCTGCATTGAACAGCCGGAAAATTAGACGACTGACACGCGTTGTCGAGGCTGTTGCGAATGACACTGCCGTTGCCCTGGGGAATATTACCGAGGAACTACAGATTTCCAGAATTGTCACCCTCCAAAATCGAATGGTGTTGGACGTTGTTTTGGCTGATCGTGGGGGGGCATGTAGAATTATCGGAAGCAGCTGTTGCGTATACGTTCCGGACAATTCTCCATCTGTGTATGACGCTATTTCCAAGCTACATAAAATAGCTGCTGAAATACACCCGGACAATGGAACTTGGACACTTTCAGGATGGTTCTGGTCTATGATTGCAACTTGGGGCTGGAAACTGTTGACAATTCTCTGTATACTTGTGGGAGCAATGTTTTTTATATGCTTATGTATTCAATGTGGCCCAGCCTTATGTTCAATGTGTCTATCAGCTTGCTTACCATCGAGGCGAGCTCTTGCCCACGACAAAATGATGCTGCACAAAGAGGTGACACAAATTATGTTAATAGACATCGAGGACGAACATCCTGATTATGTTCATTATGAGGTAGATTCAGCTAAACGCTAAAAGGGTCGTCTGTCGTAATTGGCCCGTCCGCATTAGCGATTAGCTGAACCTACACGTTGTCCTCCTTAACTTGGCTATATACGATAACGCCATTTTGAATGTTGCGGCGGCCATCTTAGATCATGAGCGGCCTCGTGGCCGACGTGCCCTTTAGTCCGTTGTTCGTTCCACTGACCACTCTTGTCTGCCCAGCAACAGGCTATTTTTAGTACTGGTCAAGCCACACATGCGCAGCTCCCACTGACCCGTAGACCTTCAGGAATGTGTACCAAACTGACCAGCGGAGTTGTGCCCCCTCCAATGAGCTGGCAGTATTCCAAAACATGACCATATATGTCTCGAAAATGTGTCTTAACTTGTGCCGCCTATCTTTTATTACCCCAAAACTGTATATAAACGGGGTCACACCGATGTTCGGGGTGATACCTCTTGCATTGCCGAAGGGTGCTGTTTGAGTGTACCACCACCCCATGGGGTCTTAATAAACTTGTTCTTTGCCTTTTACAGTTTCCGTGCCAACAGTTCTTGAGTGTGAGTGGGTTATCTCCGGCGCGTGTAGGCCTTGGGAACCCCGGAATACTTCAAATCCATGGAAAAAATAACTTTGTGCTAGTGTGACTATCCTGGGAACAAAAAAAGACGGAGTACCCGATTACCAGTGTGTGGCTACATTTGTAGCCCTGTGCAACAACAGTCAAATTTATGAGTAATGAATTAATCACTGCAGAGCCTGTAATTTACCTGAGTAAAACATGGGGATAAACTCTGATACATGCAGAACTAGGTGCAGTAAGTACATAATTTTCAATTTTCTGAGTGTCAACTTGGGCCAAAGAGGTTATTAATGCTGCTTGTAAATATTGCATCCTAGGAACATTTTGTGTACCCAGTACGGTCCCCGCCCTCTGTGCCCAATCATAATCAAGGTTATAGAAAGGATCATAATCCAGAGAAACAATATGAATATGGTGAAAATATTGCAACCATGTAGCAGAACAGAACTATGAAGGGGTGAATTTAATATCTGCATATGTTCACTCTGAATGAGTGGTTGTAGAAAACAATGAGTCAAGAGTCATGTGTGACATTCATTAGCAAATATTCCTTACTGAAACAAGGATGCATTTCCACTGTGCCAAGTCAAAAGTTTTTTCCGTTGAAGCTGAAATGGCAGTTGGAAACAAATATACATATGTAAGTAAAGGTAAACATCAAGACTCATTTTAAAGGCCATGGGCTTACATATCAATTACTGGCAGAAATAGAATCACACAATTCAAAGTGTGAAAAATGTGTCTGTTGCCTCAGCCTCACCTTGTAATTGATTTCAAGGCCCTCATTTATTCATGTGCCCTTGATGTTACTATTATCTCCTTAGATCAGTGTATTACAGAGTTTCTGCCCTTAAGCATTTTGGCTGTCAGGTGCAACCGTGATCACCATTATAATTCAGAGTTAAAAAGTGCATACATGCTCTAAAATTACATACACGTAGACAAATACTCTTTTAATATATCCAAGACCAAAATGATTTTTTTTTTTTTTGTGTAAGACCTTTATTAACACAAAGCAGATTACACAGCATGAGCCTACAACCCTGGGGCCGGCTCGCCACGTTGGTACGATCATCCAGCAGAGAACAAATGCGTCATGAAGAACAGCACATTACTTCAAGATTGAGCCACCCCATACACCGTCCGTAGGACTCCTAGCCGACAAATGATGTGAGTCTTACATTTTATCATTTTATAGAGAAGGAAAACAGAAAAACAACATACCCCAACTAAGACCTTACAGTTCCATCCCTCACAGCCTAGACATCAACTGCGACAATAGTTCCGGTTCCCACCAAGAGTCTGCCGCCATCAGGCATGAACTTGTGCACCAGACATCACACATGTCAGAATGAGACAAAAGATGAGCTAGTCTTCCTCACTGTCCTGTAGTAAGGTGAGGTAGTCTGTTAAGAAACACCAAATGTCCTTCGGTCTGGATTTTGCTGGTAGTTGCTCCTCATAAGTTTGCAGTTTGTCCCGGTAGATGGACATGTCATGAAGCCACGTTTTCTTCGTCTGCACCTTACGACTGTGCCAACATTGCGCCACCTGCCTTTTCGCCAACAGTAAAGCAATTGCACAGAACCTGCGCTTCAATGCTCTCAATTGGGGCACTATACCCAGTAAACAGATCTTGGGTGTGCAATGCACCTCTTCCTCCAACATGACAGCTAGCGTAGCAGTGACCTCCCCCCAGTACCTCGCTACCTTAGCGCAGTCCCAGTCCAGATGTACAAAATCCGCACCCTCCCTATTACACCTCTTGCACCTGTCTTCCTCCTGTAAACCGAACCTAAGCAGTTTTGTCGGTGTGTAGTAGATTTGGTGAATAAATTTAAAATGGATAATTCTTAAATTGCCGTTGGGCGTCAGTATCTGTGTTAAAGCGCAGGTGCTACTCCATTCCTCATCCGTCAATGGTGTGTCTAATAGTGCATTCCACCGCCCCTTAGCCTTCAGAGTGTGTCCCGCCAGTTCCGATTGTGCAGCTGTATATAGTCTGGACACCAGATGGGAGAGATCATTAGTGGTAATCAGTAGTTGCAGTGGTGCAAGGCATTCTGGCTCTGTTGGGAATGTCGGGTAGTGTTCCCTCAACGCCCTGGTCAATCTATAGTACGTGAAACGAAACATGGGAGTCTGATTTTGGATATAGTGCAATTGGTCTAGGCCTATGAACGTGCCTGCTTGAAACACATCACCCAGCTTGTCAATACCAGCTCTACTCAGCAAGGACATTCCAACCTTTTCCCCAGTGACGGACAACGCCTGATGATGGTGCAGTGGCATGGCCGGTGCATGCAGCGGGGTTTTGTGAGCCAACTGCCCAAGCCTGTGCCATGCTTTGACCGTGGTGTCTACAGTGTTTATATCCTTTGCATGTAGCGGTGGCCGTGTGTGCGAGACGATCGCAGAGAGGGGGACAGGATAGGCATCACCCTCTTCTATGGCCGCGTGTGTGAGATACGGGACCGCGTGGTACCAATATGCCGCATATTGCGCCTGTGCGCAGAGGTAGTAGAGGAGAAAATCAGGCACACTGAACCCTCCTTGCGCAAATGGAAGTGTAAGTGTCTGCAAATCAATACGAGCCTGTTTGCCCGCCCATATCAAGGTCCGCACCAGGGAGTTTATACGGCGGAATATTGCTTGTGGTGGCGTGATCGGTATGTTATTGAACATGTATAACAATTTGGGCAACACGTTCATTTTGACGATAGCTATTCTATCGGCTAGTGATAGCGGCAAGTGAATCCAGCGTTGGATTTTGTCTTCAAGCTTAGAGAGTACCACCCCATAGTTCGCTCGTAGGACCTCCTCTGGATCCCTGTGAAACATGACCCCTAGGTAGCGAATCGGGTCTTGTTGCCACTCCAACGGGAAATCTATTGCAAAGGGCGATGTGGTGTCAGTGAGGGGTATTATGGAGGATTTAGCCCAGTTAATTGCCAGCCCCGAATGCCCGCCAAATCGGATGTATTCCCTGAGCAGCGGGTTTAGATGGGTTTCAGGGTCACGGACATATAGTAACATATCGTCCGCGTAGAGCATGGGTACTCACAAACTTTCTCTCGGGGGCCAAATTTACACTGTGGTTTGTGTCCGAGGGCCGCACCAGTGGGGGCGGGGTCAGTGGGGGAGGGGGCGGGGCTAGAGCAACAAAAAAACAACTGACCATGAGGTTGATAACTGGTCCCTGCAGCGGACACCTTCGTCCACTGAGCCACCAGACCCGGGATACACACATCTCTTTCTCTCGCTCTCTTTCTCTCTCTGTCTCCCTCCCTCACTCTCCCTCCATCTCTCACTCTCCCATACTCTGTCCCCCTCCCTCTATCTCTCTCCCTCTGTCTCCCTTTCCCTCCATCACTCCCTCACTGTCTCCCTTTCCCTCTCTCACTCCCTCACTCTGTCTCCCTTTCCCTCTCTCACTCCCTCACTCTGTCTCCCTTTCCCTCTCTCACTCCCTCACTGTCTGCCTTTCCCTCCCTTCCCCTCCCTCACTCTGTCTCCCTTTCTCTTTCTCACTCCCTCACTCTGTCTCCCTTTCCCTCTCTCTCTGTCACTCCCTTTCCCTCCCTTCCTTTCCCTCCCTCCCTTTCCCCCTCTCACTCTGTCTCCCTTTCCCTCTCTCACTCCCTCACTCTGTCTCCGTTTCCCTCCCTCACTCAGCTCTCTGAGTAGGCCCGTAAAACATAACAAGGTCACATCTAAAAATAACAATAAACGAGGTGCCCATTCACATGGCAAAGAAAATATAGTTGCATTTTGTTGGAATCTTCCAGATCCAAGAGTTGGTGTAGTGAAGCTTGGAATGTACTCGGATGTCAATAATAAGTGGCAGACGTGGCTTGTATCCTACAGAGATATATGTAGAAACATTTTTTTTTTGCATACTGATTCGATCTGTGGTTTCTTCTTGGTTGCTCATAAAATGCGTTATACCTGTAGTAGTCGGCAAACTCCCCAACTTTCCCCCATTAACAAAGAATATGACATGTTTTTTGTCCAGATTAAGGTGGAGGCGATTATTATTCATCCAGAAATTAACATCCCTGTTGGTCAATGTTTCTAGCTGTCTACAGCCTGTGTTTAAAGTATCATCATTTGGGTGTCTCCTTATTGGCAGACAAAGACTCTGTTAAAGCGGAAAAGCTAAGGGGCGGATAAGCAAGGTCATCCGATTGAGTCCTTGGGCACCTCGTGAGTTAACTTTTTGGCCAGTGATTGGTACTTCCCTAATCGAACTGTGGTGGCCCAAACAGTCAGAAGAGAGCGTAACCACGCCAAAGAGACCACGCCCCTCCGTCCCTCACTTCCTGCAGTCTTTTCAACTGCTGCAAATAATCAACCGGTTCTAAGGCTGCAGACAGGTCACAGAAAACTACAATATCAAGGTATTCTCCTTTTAGTGACTGGTGGAGATTATCTGTTATACTTAACAGCCCTGGTCTAACTAAAACTCTCGATTTAAGGGACAGGCAGTGAGGACTTGCCCACATGTTCTTGTAGCTGATTATTAACACGTTTTTTAAATAAATGACCCAATACCCATTCTAGCAGTATGTTGCAGGGAGTATACACCTCCTTCCCTCTCTCACTCCCTCACCCGGTCTCCCTTTCCCTCCCTCACTTTGTCTCCCGTTCTTTCCCTCCCCCTCCCTTTCCCTCCCTCTCCCTCTGCATTATCACCCTGCCTCTGTTTCTTCCCAGGCCGAGACAGCTTCGGAGCACACACAAACACAGCCACACCGAGCGCGTTAACAGGTCTTTAAAAGACCATTAGCATGTTAATGAGGCTGTGTTGTTCACCTCTTAGCGCCCCTGCTGTTTCCACTCTAACTATCGCCCAGCCGGCCTCCACAGAGCAGCAGAGTCTCCGATGCGCGCTGCTGCATCTTGTGATTGCACTTTGCAGACACTCTTTTAAAAAAAAAAGTTAAACCCTGGTACGATGTGTGCAAGGTCCGCGGGCCGCCAGGAAAGGCTTGCCGGGCCGCCACTGGCCCGCGGGCCGTACTATGAGTACCCCTGGCGTAGAGTGATATGTGAAGTGGCCTAGCTACGAATTGCAGTGCAGATTCTTTGTAGTTCTGTCGCACTATGCAAGCTAGCGGCTCCAGTGCCAGCGCAAATAATAGAGGCGATAGCGGGCAGCCCTGCCGTGTGCCACGTTCAATGCCAAACTGATCTGAAACATATCCATTGATTCTGATCCTGGCGCGCGGTTGTGTATAAAGCAAGGAGACCCATTGCACAAACCGTTTAGGAAACCCAATCTATTTAGGACGGTAAGCATGTAACGCCATTCAATGGAATCGAATGCCTTCGCGGCGTCAAGCATGACAGCCACCGCTTTAACCGAGGGTTGAAGGTAATGCGAGAGTGCAAATAGGGATCTAGTGTTATGTGAGGTGGATCTGGTGGGCACAAACCCAGATTGATCCGGAAGGACCAGGCGGGTCATCAAGGGGGACAGCCGACCTGCCATGAGTTTAGCGAGGATTTTCGAATCCACGTTAATCAGGGACAGAGGTCTGTAGGAGTCACATTCCTCTGGATCTTTGGACGGCTTTAGGAGAGCAATGATCATGGCTTCTCGCAGTGTGGGGGGAAGTAACGATTTCTCAAAGGAGGCGCCATACATGTCCACTAAATATGGAGCGATAATGTCCGCAAACCGTTTATAAAATTCAGAGGTGTACCCGTCAGGGCCCGGCGCCTTGCCATTTGGTAGGGAACTTATCACCTCGGTTACTTCTTCCACCGTTATGGGCCTAGCCAAGTACTCCCTATGTGCATCCGACAGCCAGCCAATCGCCACATCATGCAAATAGTCATACGTTTCTTCCGCTGGTGCTGTGGGTTGTGATCGAGATAGCGAGCCAAAGGAGTCTACAAAGCATTTCAGTATATCTGCAGCGTGTGTTTGCAATATACCCTCCTTAGATTTGACTCTAAGTATCGCTGTTTGTCCCCGGCCCTCACAGATTTTCCGAGCCAGCATAGCCCCCGGCCTACCCCCCTCTCCAAAGGTTCTAGCCACATGTTTACGATCCAAGTACTTTATTTTGGACTCCAGGAAGTCCGCATGCTCAGTATGCACGTCGCGTAACCTAGGTAGTAGTGAAACATCCTGAGTTGTCTAATACAGCAATTCCAAGTCCCTCATCTGTTGCTCGCAGCGGCGGATCTGGCCCCTAATGTCTTTGAGTACCCCTACGGTGGTGCTAATGCAGACACCTCTAATTGTGGCTTTGAATGCCTCCCAAAGTAGGCACGGGTCGTCTGTTGTCTGTGCATTAATATCAAAGTAGTCCCTTATCGCTTTTTTAATGGTGTCCACATACACCGTGTCTGAGAGGGCCCGGGAATTAAATCGCCACTGGAAAGGGGGGGGGGGGGGGTGTATCGTGGAATTTCCATTTGCAACAGGACCGGATTGTGGTCTGACAATGTGCGGGGTAACACCTGTAATTGACGAACCCATAGAGCCAAGTCTCTAGAACCTAGCCAGTAATCCAACCTGGACCAGCTATTGTGAGACGCTGTTATGTGTGTGGCGCCTGGCGCGTCAGTGTGTTGCAGCCTCCAGAGATCTTCTAAGGCTAGGTCCTTCATCATGTGACACACCATTTGCCGTGACTGCTTGTGCTGCTCTAGCGAATTAGAAGAGCGGTCCAGCCCGTCCTGCAGAGTCATATTCCAGTCCCCCCCACACAATATGTTTGTGCTAGCATGTTTTTGCAAGTGGCCCCAGACTTCCCGGAAGAAGTCCGGAGCGTCAGTGTTCGGTCCATATACGTTAAAGAACGTCACTCGTTGGCCCCTCAGTGTACCCGTCACCAACACGTACCTACCAGAGGGATCCTGTGTAACGTGCTGAGCCTCAAAGCTGATCCCTTTCCTAATCAAAATGATCACCCCACAGGAGTAGGAAGAATAGGAGGCTTTGTATATGGACTCAGCCCACCTCGACCCTAAGTGTGCATGTGTGTGTGGTGCGAGGTGTGATTCCTGTAGAAACGCTATATCCACGTTCCACCTGGCAAGACTAGCAAAAATCTGTCTGATTTTCTGAGGCTTCGAGAACCCCCGTATGTTCCAAGTAAGAACGTTCAAGCCCCGCCTGTCCGTATCCCTAGAACCCATTGACATCAGATAATGTCAAAGTCAAAGTCAAAAAGGCTTTATTTCGACATATAACAATATCTTAAAAAGCATACATACAATAAAAAATACTTTTCAGTGCATTTAAAATAAACCGTAACTTTCTGCTATCAGAAAATGGATCTATAGGTTTTAAAATAAGCATTTAGTTTAAAACAGACCATGGTAAAAAGTGTAATTAAACAATTTGCCTAAGTCTTTTTGACCGGATTCGCCATGCCCACCCAAGGTACTTCGAGGTGACATCAGATAATGCAAAACATGACATTCTTATACATTCCAACGCTGCAAATAATGCACGCCCATCCTCAGCATAAAGAACAAACATACCAATGGCAGTCAATCCCGGTGGAGAAACTAAAAAGATATACATATGCAATGCTGTCGGTCTTCGTAAACATACAAACAGCCCCCCTCCCCTTATCCCACCCACTCCAGCAACCCCAACCTGCCGAAGCCATATCCCCTCAGAGCACCATTCCCCCAAACACACAACCATCAACTCAGTGCCCATACTGAGAACTCGTGGTGGGTATTACCCTCATGGAGGACCGCCAGGAGCACAATCCTTCACCCGGTGGACGGGTGCAGGCGACACTATATAAACATTATAAATGCGTAATACATGTGACCATTTACCGCTGTCCCCTCCACTCTCCAAGTACACAGCAATATTACACAAGTAGGAGCAGTGTTATAGGGGTAGCACAGTGACGCACCGACCCCACTCGACGGCAGTGGCCGGCACAATCCACATCCCGCCCAGCGTTCAGATCGCCCCATATAGCAGGTGCCTGACTGTTAGTAGTCAGTATAGTCGAGGCGTGTAGGAGCGGGTGCACAACTGCCAGGTTCCATACCACAAGGCCGTGTACCTCGTAGCGCGACATGTTCTCACGTTTACTGCGCCCTAGCGCTCACGATTAGATGGTGCACCAGCTAATACAGGGGAAAGGACCTTGCTAATCTTCCACGTGCCAGAAACTGCATCAGTTCGGCTTGGTATCATGAGCAAAGACACCGTGGGGGGGGCATGTTAGCATGGGGCAGTCACAAGTAACAGTCAAAGTACAAATATAGAGGTGTATAGCAGTCCCCGCTGCCCCAATGGATGACAGCCCCTCAGGTATACAGTTAGTGCAGTAACAGCGCCATAGTCTACCCTTAGGAGTTTGGCACCAGGCGGGCCTGCCCAGTGCAGCCATCAGCGGCCATGTGGCAACGCACATTAGTCAACAGCACAACAAAACTCACCGCTGTCCGACGAGGGATATCGTCGGTGGCTTCAATCCGAGTCCCTTTGTTGATCATTTTGCGAGTCTGCTCTCGACTCACGCTGCACCCTTTTAACAAAGTCCTGGGCCGCCTTGGGCGTTGCTAGTACGATTGCCTTCTCCTTCCACACCACTCGGAGTCCAGCTGGATATAACATTGAGTACACAATGTTCAGATCCCGTAGCTTAGCCTTCACGGAGGTGTACTCCTTACAAGCCTGACCGTGTGATCCGGGTAGAACTCCAGGGAGTTGCCTTGATGTTGTATTTTTCCTTTTTCACGTGCGAGCCGAAGGATCGTGTCTCTGTCCCGGTAATTGAGGATCCTCGCCACAATCGGTCTAGGTGTGGCACCGGGCAGCGGTCTGGGGGGCCAACGATCTATGGGCCCGCTCCACTATGAAGATTGGCGATAAGGCCTTCACGCCAAAGAGATCTTTACACAGATTTTCGACGTAGTTCTCCATCCGCCCCGTGTTGGTCGTCTCCGGCAGGCCAGTGATCCGAACGTTATTGCGCCTCGAGCGCGCTTCCAAATCCTCCTCCTTCGCCCTGATCACCTCCAGGAGTCGTTACATGCCTGCGCACTTGGAGGTGGAGGCCCGCTCTTCATCTTCAACGGCGGAAATTCTAGTCTCGGCCTCATCCAAACGTTCGCCATGCTTCTCCTGCCGAGCGGCCATGCTGTCCATCCTGCAAGTCAGGTTGTCCAGCTTACCGTTGATGTCCTTCAGATTCGATTGAATCGCCAGTAGGATCTTCTCTATGTTGCTGTTGGGTATAGGTTCGGCAGTGCCGCGATCCTCCACCACCTCCTCTGTAGATTTCGCCGCCTTTCTGTTTTCAAAGGAGATCTTTGGCTGCTGCTTATCTGGTTTCCCCATGATGGCGGTCGGGGACGTCGCCTTCCTGAAAGCGGGCCCAGACGCCCTCGTGACTCTTGCCGCTGTCGCCGTGATGTACCGCCCAGGGTATCGAGCAGTCACACTTGATATTGCCCCTGCGACCGGGGAAAAGGGCCACAATCGTCTCCCACCAGGTCGCGTGGGTTATCGGGGGGGTCGCGGTCAGCCCACGTCAGCAGCAGCGCGGTGCAATGCGGCTAGGGAGCACCTGTACCCCCGGTCGGGTCCCCACCGCAGTCAGCAGGATGCAGAGTCACGGCCTCCCTCATGAGCCCCACTGCTGCCGGAGTTGTGCGCGAGTTCGGCGGATCTCCCGCCTATTCGTTATTGCAGGCCGCGACGGTGCACTACCAGAGAGCAGGCAGCAAGCGCTTTTATCCAGCAGCGATTCAGGCAGCAGAGATCGGCGTGTAGCCGCCAGGCGGAGAGTCCAGCTCGGCCTAGTCCGTGCTTACTGGCGCGAAGGCGACGATATCTTCACTCCAGCACCATGCGCCGCCATATTGTCAGGCACACGGTCCGGAGACACGGCAGAATCAATTGGCCGTACATGGTGGCGAGAGGCAAATTACAATAGCTATTCGGGCTCAGGAAGCAGTTTCTCACCCCCGGAGTGATGACGCTGGTGCAGGAGGCCGACCCCATGTCGAGGACACATCGCTAGTCGGAGGTCCGCCAACCGACGTCGGCCATGTTGTCAGGCGAGCGTCCGCGCAACACAATTTACACAGCAAAAGTCAGTAATCACCGAGTGGCGGACGATTTTCTCCACTGCGGCCGATGCAGCTCATCTTCCCCCACACGCGGATGGGCTTGGAGAGTGGGTTAGTGGGGGTTATAGCGGCAATAGCTCACATAGTTGGCGATCGCCCGGCGGAGCTGCAGTTCAGGCAGCCATTCCGCTGTGCGCCCCCTAGCGCCTCCCCAAGACCAAAATGATTTTAACACTTCATAATTCACCTAAATTAAATTATAATAAGTAATATTATATACCTAAAAACACATTAAAACACTTCTGCATGATATCTGGTATACACAGGCTGAAATATGTCTTGTGTTTCAGAAAACAAGGGTGTGCAGCCTAACAGTAATACGTATCAATTCATTACCACCAACGTAATATCACCAACTCTTCTTAATGTCCCTTACTTTGAAATTCTCACATAGTAGGATTCAGTTATGCAACATTTAAAACATTACTTTTAACTGCAACTAATGGTTGAACCAGTGTCCTAACATTTTTACACATATTAACTGCGGTGAAATACCCTGTTCAGCCTTACTCATCATACAAACAATGTTATGCCCCAGTAGGCTAATCTACCCTCCCATGTACCCTGACTAATACCTGCTTCTAATATAAAAGTAGAGACAACGTTTGGTGTTAATAATTGTGTTTGGAAATTCTCTTCTGTATTGAAGCCACCTGGGGTCTTTTTTCAAGCTCAATAATTTCGAAGAATTGGTGATACTCATGGGCGTCCGCAGGGGAGGGCAAGGGGGGGCACTTGCCCCCCCCTGGAACACCGGTCCGTCACTATTGACAGCCCCCACAGTGGTGTTTGTCTGCAAGGCCGTCAATTTTAAAAGCGTGAGAAAGCGCTTGCAATGACGGTCCTGCTTCATGAGTGGGAAAACTGCTGCTGATGGCAAGAGAGAAGGTCCGGGCCTGGCTGACTGCTCCCACAGCTTGAATGAGAGGCGCACCTAGAGTCAAATTTCAGGGAGGGTGGCACATTTTTCAAGCTAAGGAAGAGTGGAGCTGCAGCCAGGGGCCCTAGAAAGGGGTGAAAACCATCAAAGCCTCATTAACACCGGCACCGAATTACACAATTCGCCCAGAGATGCAATGGGTGTGTCTGGCTGTTTTTTGCGAGATCAATTGGAAAGTCCTTCTGTGCACTTGTGATTTATTCGTACTCAAGCTATATTCCTTTCTTTTGTTGGTGCTACTATATCCTGGTACCTACTCTTTAGGTGCCCTTGCGTATACCATATCGTGTGTGGTGCAGACACTTCTGTTCCGATGGATGTGTGCACTTTCCAGAACATTAAAGTTTCATCAATTTCATTTCCATGGTAATAATCAGTTTTAACTCTTTTTCAGTTGTCAACAAAATATTTTAATTCATATTTTGGTTTCCATTGTTAACTGTTGTTATACGTTTTTTAATATATCCATTATTTCTAAAATAAAATAATGGATATATTAAAAAACAGTTAACAATGGAAGCCAAAATATGAATTAAAATATTTTGTTGACAACTGAAAAAGAGTTAAAACTGAACAGAAGTTTCTGCACCACACACGATATGCCTGTTTTTTGCACCATAAGCACTAGTATTACAGAAGGGTCTGCATATGAGATGGATTAAAGAGTTTACGCCTTGAGCTCCAAAGGGGCAGTCCCTCATGTTCATTGCAGTATCGAGTGTAGCCCCTGGACCACTGTCTGTACTCACTGTCGCCTGCCATGATTCACGAAGGGAAAGCTGTCCCACAGGGACAATTTTTCTTTTCTGAATCATGTACCAACTGCAGCTCAGTGTTGGTATCAGATCAACGGTTTGCGACTGCCATTCCGTTTGAAAACCATTGATATATATCATTGTAAATTGCAATTTGAAGAGCATGGTTTCCACTGCCCCTCCAAATTCCAATATGAAGTAAGATGCAGAACCCCTTTTGTCAATCATTAAGGTTATACACAACTCTAAAAAGGGGTTTTGCAGTAGCAACCACTGTGATGCTGCAAATTGTAAGCTTTATGACTACAACATCCTTTTGTATTTGAGGGCTCTAGGTATTTAGATAAAGCAGGATGTGCAGTGTAAGGAATGACGTTACAAATGAGTAGTGCCTTTAATACTCTGGAAATGCTAGGATCTCCAATCTACCTCTCTACCTCTCTCTCTCTACCTCTCTCTCTCTACCTTTCTCTCTACCTCTCTCTCTACCTCTCTCTCTACCTCTCTCTACGTCTCTCTCTCTCTATGTCTCTCTTTATCTCTACACCTCTCTACACCTCTCTACCTCTCGCTATCTCTCTCTCTCTACCTCTCTCTCTCCCTCTCTACCTCTCCCTCTCTACCTCTCTCTCTCTACCTCTCTCTCTACCTCTCCCTCTCCCTCTCTATCTCTCTCTCTCTACCTCTCTCTCTACCTCTCTCTCTCTACCTCTACCTCTCTACCTCTCTCTTTCTACCTCTGTCTCTCTACCTCTGTCTCTCTACCTCTCTCTACCTCTCTCTACGTTTCTCTCTACCTCTACCTCTACCTACCTCTCTACTCCTCTCTCTACACCTCTCTACCTCTCGCTATCGCTCTCTCTCTCTCTCTCTCTCTACCTCTGTATCTTTCTACCTCTCTCTCTCTACCTCTACTTCTCTATCTACCTCTCTCTCTATCTACCTCTCTCTCTCTCTACCTCTCTCTCTCCACCTCTCTCTCTCCACCTCTCTCTCTCCACCTCTCTCTCTCTCTACCTCTCTACCACTACCTCTCTACCTCTACCTATCTCTTTACCTCTCTCTCCCTACCTCTCTCTCTCTGTACCTCTACCTCTCTCTCTCTACCTCTCTCCCTCTACCTCTCTCTCTCTGTACCTCTCTCTCAACCTCTCTCTACCTCTACCTCTCGCTCTACCTCTCTCTCTCTCTCTCTCCCTACCTCTCTCTCTCCCTACCTCTCTCTCTCCCTACCTCTACCTATCTCCCTACCTCTACCTCTCTCTCCCTACCTCTCTCTACCTCTCTCTCTAACTCTCTCTCTACCTCTCTCTCTACCTCTCTCTCACTCTACCTCTCTCTCACTCTACCTCTCTCTCTCTAGCTCTCTCTCTACCGCTCTCTCTAACCCTCTCTCTACCTCTCTACCCCTCTCTACTTCTCTCTCTACCTCTCTTCCTCTCCCTCTCTACCTCTCTCTCTCTCTCTCTACCTCTCTCTCTCTCCCTCTCTCCCTCTCCCTCTACCACTCTCTCTCTACCTCTACCTCTCTGCCTCTACCTATCTCCCTCCCTCTCTCCCTCTACCTCTCTCTCTCCCTACCTCTACCTCTACCTCTACCTCTCTCTCTCTACCTCTCTCTCTCTCCCTCTCCCTCTACCTCTCACTCTCTACCTCTCACTCTCTACAACTCTCTCTCTCTACCTGTATGTCTCTCTCTACCTCTCTCTCTCTCTCTCTCTCTCTACTGCTCTCTCTACCTCTCTCTCTCTCTACCCCTCTTTCTCTCTCTAGCTCTACCTCCCTCTCTACCTCTCTCTCTCTCCCTACCTCTACCTCTACCTCTCTCTCACTACCTCTCTCTCTCTACCTCTCTCTCTCTACCTCTCACTCTACCCCTCTCTACCCCTCTCTACCTCTCTCTACCTCTCTCGCTACCTCTCTCTCTTCCTCTCTCTCTACCTCTCTCTCTACCTCTCTCTCTCTACCTCTCTCTCTCTACCTCTCTCTCTACCTCTCTCTCTACCTCTTTATCTTTTTACCTCTCTCACCCTCTCTACCTCTCCCACTCTCTCTCTACCTCTACCTCTCTACCTCTACCTCTCTCTCTACCTTTACACCTCTACGTCTCTCTCTCGCCCTACCTCTACCTCTACCTCTTTCTACCTCTCTACCTCTCTCAATCTACCTCTCTCTCTCTACCTCTCTCTCTCTACCTCTCTCTCTACTTCTCTCTGTCTCTTTACCTCTCTACACCTCTCTCTCTCTACCTCTCTCTACCTCTCTAACCCTGTCTACCTTTCAACCAGTTGAATTCCGGGAAGCCCAAACCATCAGTATTTCAAATCTGCGCATGAAACGTGGGTAGGATGAGCCGTGCAGCTCAGAAAGGGATGTTCTTTTTACATCATTTGTGTTTAATAGAATTGGGAAACAGGAGAGCAGTCCCACAGTTGAGATAGGGATTAAGATACACTGGTGACAGCTTCTGAATTGGCTTTAAAACCATTCAAAGATGGCTGCAACATCTACCTGGGATGTGGTGGACTAAGTGGCAGCCGGAGCCATATAGCACTGCTTGTCATTTAAAACAAAAACAGCATTGGCATAGCCAATAGGTCTCCCCTTTGGGACCTTATAAGTGTTTAGTTGTCTAGTACAATATCCTTAGTGCAACAACTTCAAGTGTTGCATGGCTAAACACTTATACCTGGGATACCTCCGGGTGACTACGGCTCTATAAAATTTTTTAATAATAATAATAAGGTCCCAAAGGCGAGACCTATTGCCAATGCTTGTTTGTTTTTTCCTCTGTTTTATTGTGGTTGCCAGGTAATCTGCTGTGAAGCCTCATATGATTTTTCTCCCACCCCATGGGTTTCTTTGTTTATTTAAGCTCTTTGTCTTATTAGATTGAGCACAAGTATTAAATAAACAAATAAAACAATCATGTCGGAGGATGGTGATGAAGTAAAAATGTTGCCCCCCCCTGGAAAAATTTCTGCGGACGCCCATGGTGATACTGCATTGTTAATATAAGTCACAATTGAAATAAAAGACCTGTTGAGGATCTGAGAAGTGTAATAATCATGATGGCCTTGGATATATTGAAGAAGTATTTTTTCTATGTTCATGGAATGTTTGAGCCAATGTGCACTTTAAAACACGGTGCTTCTTTATGTGACCAAGCTAGCGTCTGACAGCTGAAGCACTTCATTGCAGAAGCTTTGTAACTAACTGATTTTCAGCAAACCAATGCTGTCAATGGCCTATCTTTTACATGAGGAAGGAACCCAGAACTTGCATGAAGCTTCTGTCGATGCGGTTTGGAGTACGGCAGCAGCCAGCTACAAAAAATGATTGTGTGTATTTCTCCCGTTTTTTTTTGCTTACTTATACAGGCTTTTAGTCAGACCTCCTCATCTGCGGATCTATTGTGTCATATCAAAAACATTCTCTTCTGTCCTCCACAGCATTCAGAATGGGCCAATCAGCCCTAGGCTAACTTCACTGTGAGTGATGACATTCTACTTTTACACAAGGAGTACATTCACACAGAAAATATTTTTCTTTAGTTCCAGGGACTACTATGGGAATGTGGGCTTTTAAAAACCAAAACAATAATATATGCTTTAGACAATAATTTTTTTATCTTGGTGAGTACCTGGCGCCTCCATTCACAAAAAAGTTTTATAAAAACCGTTAAAAAATACAAGCGTGGACAAAGCCTAAAACCTAGCAGCGACCACCAGAATTATTTGCTTTGTCAATGCTTGTTTAAATGCCATTAATGCTTGTTTAAATTGTGTGCTCACTGGCTCATGCTTTGGGGTCTTACCTTCTAAATATGCTATCAGCGGGGGGATCTTCATTTTGGTGAGTCCCACTAGAAGAACAAGTTACTTACCTTCGGTAACGCTTTTTCTGGTAGATACTATATCTGCCTGTGGATTCCTCACCTTGTGAATATCCCCCTTGCATCAGCAACATTCGGAAATTCTTTTCGTAGCCTCGCGCCGACGTGGATAGGACGTCACAGAGACACGGCTCCGCTCGCGACTCCGCTGACGTCACCGACGCCTATAATAGGCCCACGTCGGCGTGATGACATCAGTTCCGCCCTTTTTTCCGTGCCATCGAGGCACACGGACGGACCAATGACAGTACCAATATACACAGTATACACAATAAACAATTGCCAAGGAGAAAAACACACATAGTGTGGAGCAAATGCAAGAAAGCAAATAAAACAACTCCTTAACAATCCAATATATTAACAATATAATACAGTAACTCTGGTAAAGAAGAGTGGACAACGGGGAGGCGGGTGGGTCAGTGAGGAATCCACAGGCAGATATAGTATCTACCAGAAAAAGCGTTACAGAAGGTAAGTAACTTGTTCTTCTGATAGATACATCTGCCGTGTGGATTCCTCACCTTGTGAATAGAGTCCCACAGCAGTCCCCACTTCCGGAGGAGGGTGTCCACTCTTCTAAACCAGGAAATCCTGAAGGACAGATCACGCAAAGTGACCGTCCCTCCTCACTTCAGTATCCAAGCAGTAATGCTTCGCGAAAGTGTGGAGGGAAGACCAAGTTGCCGCCCTACAAATGTCCTCCACAGGAACACCTCTAGCCAAAGCAGAGGTTGACGACTTAGCTCTAGTGGAATGAGCCCTTATACCCTCTGGAGGATCCTTACCGGCCAAAGAGTAGCAGATCTTTATACACAGGACGATCCACCTTGACAAGGTTCTCTTATGGACCGCTCTCCCCTTCTTGCAGCCAGCAAATCCAACGAAGAGCTGGTCATCCAAGCGATAGTCTTTAGTTCTGTCCAAATAAAAAGACACCACCCTTTTGGGGTCCAGACGGTGCAACCTCTCCTCCTCCTTGGAAGGGTGCGGGGGAGGATAAAAGGTAGGGAGGGTAATGGATTGACCAACGTGGAAAGGGGTCACCACCTTAGAAAGAAAAGCAGCCCTGGTCCTTAGAACCATCCAATCAGCATGAATGGTCAAGAACGGGGGCTTGGAACTAAGAGCTTGAAGCTCACTCACCCTCCTTGCCGAGGTTATTGCAACGAGGAAAACTGCCTTAAAGGTTAAAAGCCTCATAGGACATTTATGAAGAGGCTCAAAGGGAGTGCCCATCAGAAAGGTCAAGACAAGATTCAAGTCCCACTGAGGCACAATAAAAGGAGTAGGAGGGAACCTGTTTACAAGACCCTTCAAAAACCTTAAAACTACAGGAGACTTAAAAAGAGAGGGCTGGTCAGGCAAACAAATATAAGCTGACAGAGCCGAAAGATAGCCCTTAACCGTAGCAACAGCAAGCCCTTGCTGCGCCCAAGAAAGAGCAAACCGGAGAACATCAGACAAACGTGCTCTTAAAGGGTCAATTTTATTCTCACCACACCAAGTGACAAATCTTGACCATCTACATGAATAGACAGTCTTAGTGGAATCACGCCTGGCTGACAAGATGACATCCACCACGTCAGGCGTGAGAGAATAGGAAATCAGGTTGCCCCGTTCAATCTCCAGGCATGAAGGTGTAATGTCTGGAGGTGGGGGTGTAGAACCTGCCCCTCCATCTGAGAGAGGAGGTCTGCCCTGAGAGGGAGACGGAGCGGCGGGTGAGAGGAGAGGTGGAGTAGATCTGTATACCACACCCTTCTTGGCCAATCCGGGGCGACCAATATGACTTGGGCCCGGTCTTGGCGAATCTTCCTCAGAACACGAGGAATCAAAGGTATGGGAGGAAACGCGTAATGGAGTTGATTTCCCCAACTCAACTGAAACGCGTCCCCCAAGGCTCCTTGCATCGGATACTGGAGGCTGCAGAATGACGGGCAGTGAGCATTCTCGCGAGTGGCAAAGAGGTCCACCCGAGGAGTCCCCCAAGTCCGAAAGACGTGACGAACCACCTCCTGGTGAAGCCTCCACTCGTGGCCGGCAGAGAATTGCCGACTGAGACTGTCTGCACGAACGTTCAGAACTCCAGCCAGATGATTTGCCATCAGACAAATCTGGTGGTCCTGAGCCCAGGACCAGAGACGCAGAGCCTCTCTGCAGAGACACTGCGACCCCACACCTCCCTGTTTGTTGATGTACCACATCACGGTCGTGTTGTCCGTTAGGACTTGGACCGACTGACCGCGAAGGGAAGGGAGGAAGGCCTTGAGCGCCAGACGTATCGCCCGCAATTCTAGAAGGTTGATGTGAAGCAACCTTTCCTCTGGAGACCAAAGACCCTTGACCTCCAGGTCCCCCAGATGAGCACCCCACCCTAGAGTGGAAGCATCCGTAATCACTGTGGCCACCGGAGGAGGCAGCTGAAAAGACTTCCCCTGAGACAGGTTGCCTTCCACGCCCCACCGAGACACATCCGCCGCAGCTTCTCTGGAGATCCTCACTGACTCCCTGAGATCTCCGTTGTGCTGATACCACTGCCTGCGGAGGCACCACTGGAGAGCCCTCATGTGCCAGCGTGCATGTTTGACCAACAGAATGCAAGAAGCCATCATACCGAGCAGGCGAAGGACCTTCAGGACTGGAACGACCGCTCCATTGTAGAATAAAGGAATCATCTCCTGTATGTCGCCAATCCTTTGTGGAGGAGGGAATGCACAACATACAGTTGTGTCCAGTACTGCACCTATGAACAGGTTGCACTGGGAGGGCACCAGGTGAGATTTGGGCACATTTATTGAAAAACCCAACCTGAACAACAACTGGGTTGTCTCCTGCAGGTGATGAAGCTCTTTCTCTGCCGAGTCTGCTTTGACCAGCCAGTCGTCCAGATAAGGGAATACAGGAATCCCCGACCTTCTGAGATGCGCTGCCACCACTGCCATCACCTTGGTGAAGACTCGAGGCGCAGTAGTAATCCCAAACGGCAGGACTGCAAACTGATAGTGCTGCGATCCCACCGTAAAACGGAGATACTTCTTGTGCGACTTCAGGATAGGGATGTGAAAGTACGCATCCTGCAAGTCGAGCGACACCATCCAGTCTTCTTCCAGCAGAGCCTGAAGAACCTGAGCAAGGGTGAGCATCTTGAATTTCTCCTGCTTTAGATAAAAATTCAAGATCCTGAGATCCAAAATAGGACGAAGCCTGCCATCCTTCTTGGGGATCAGAAAATACCGGGAGTAGCATCCCTGACCTTTTTCCTGCTCCGGGACCACCTCTATCGCACCCTTCCTCAATAGAGTTTGAACTTCCTCCTGCAGGAGTAACAGATGTTCCTCTGAGCAATATCCCTGGCAAGGAGGGTAATTGGGAGGGAATTCCCGAAAGGGAAGGGCATACCCATTTTCTACGAGATTGAGAACCCAAAGATCTGATGTAACCGATTCCCAATCCCGTAGAAAGTGAGTAAGCCGACCCCCCACCGGACCCACATGATCCTGGATGGCCGATCTAGGGCTGCTTTTCTGCTGCTGGGGGGTTGGAGGAGGTGGAGGAGGAGGAGGCCTAACGCCCTCGAGGACGCGCCCTTTGCCTTCCCCTGTACGATTTATACAAGGTGTTTGACTGCTGCTGCTGCTGATTCTGCTGCTGCCCTTGTCTAAATGTACGAAAGGAAGAGCGACCAAAACCTCTGAATTTCCTGGCCGTAGAGCCTCTTACTTGCAGACCAAGAGATCTAGCAGTCGCCCTGCTGTCCTTAAACCTCTCCAAGGCCGAATCTGCCTTTTTGCCAAAGAGTCCTTCTCCATCAAAAGGCAGGGCTAGCAAAGCAGATTGCACATCAGCAGAAAAATCTGAGGATTTCAACCATGCTGAACGCCTTGTGGCAACAGCAGTGCCCATGATCCTCGCCACAGAATCTGCAGTATCAAGGCCGCTCTGAATAACCTGACGAGCTGCTGCCTGAGTGTCAGATAAAACTTCCCCAAAGTCACCTATGCAGTCTTCAGGAACCTTTGGGATCAATGCACGTACTGAGTTCATAAGAGCATGGATATATCTTCCCATAAGGCAAGTGGCTTTTGTTGATTTTAACGCCATACTCCCGGAAGAGAAAGTCTTCTTGGCCACCTGATCCTGCTTTTTAGCCTCCTTGTCACCAGGAACTTGGGGAAAAGCACCTCCGGACTTCTTGGAACATGCCGCTTGGATCACCAAACTTTCAGGAGAAGGGTGAGTCGACAAAAATGCAGGGTCCTCAGGAGCCACTCTATACCTCCGAGCCACACCTTTCGAGACTGCAGGAGCAGAAAGAGGCTTCTTCCACACCTCCATGATGGGATAAGTCAAAGCATCATTAAAAGGGAGCAAGGGCTCCACAGCCGAGCTCGGAGAATGAAGAACCTCAGTAAGCAGATTCGATTTAAACTCAACAGTAGGCAATTTTAAACCTAAAAGACCAGCTGCTTTTTTCATCACTACGTGATAAGGCTGAACATCTTTAGACTGCACATCAGAGCCTGATGGCAAGACCCACTCTGGAGAAAACTCAAGTCCACTAGCCTCTGCTAGATCCTCAAAATAATTTTCATCCAGCTCACCTTCTTCCAAGTCAGAATGAGACTCACAATACCTCTGCTCTTCCAGCAGACGTTGAGCCTCCCTTCTAGATCTCTGCTTTACACGAAGTGCAGCCGGATCCACTGCTGACTCCGACGGAGCCGGAGCCGACGGTGGAATCGAACTCGAAGGCTTAGAAGGGTGTTCCAAAGACTTGCTTGGAGCGGGCGACGCGGGTGCTGGAGTCGTCGACTTTGGACGAGCCGGCGTCGACCTCGGTGGAGCCTGATACTGCCACAGCGGGGTCGGAGCCGCCAAAAACGGCATAAAGGGTGCCCTGGCATATGAATGAGGCACCCCCAAATTAAATGCCATTGGACCCATAGGACCTGAAGGCGCTCCAGAGGGGTACCAAGACTTAGAGAAAACGTCATACATAGCGTTAAGAAACGCCGAAGGATCCTGACCTGGAGTTGGAAAAGGTGGATGCTCAGGTCGATCTCGAGGTAGATTTGAATCTGTCTCAACAACAGGATTCGAAACCTCAACCTCCACAGGAACCTCCTCTTCCTCTTCCTGCGCTGGAGACGGAGTCGGATCGGGTGCCGGACTCGGTGAATGAACTGGCGACTCCGAAGGCGAAGCCTCGCCCTCCTGATCCGAAACCTCTTGTGGAGGAATCACCTTGGACTTAATCTTCTTGGGTGATCTCGATCTCGAGCCAGACTTATCACCTGAATGACGTCGGGACTCATGTCTCCTCTTCTTGTGCTTCCTTCGCGACCTCGAAGCATGATCCGAGGAAGACCTCGAAGCCGACGCCTCCCGAGACCTCGACCTCGACTTCTTCGAATGGGACTTCGAAGTTTTTCTTTCTTTATCGGCCTTCAGCTTAGCCACAAGAAGTTTAGACTCCCTTTCTCGCAGGGCCTTTGGATTCATTTTTTGACACGACGAACACCCATCCACGTCGTGGTCGGAGCTCAAGCACCAAATACAGTCCTGGTGCGGGTCCGTAACGGACATCATTTTTCCACATTCCCTGCAGGGCTTAAAACCTGTCTTCTTTGTCGACATAATAACGAACAAAGTGACAAGAGAACTGGAAATAACGAAGAAATAAGCTACAGAGTAACCCAAAGCTACAGAGTATCCCAAAAACCGTTAGCGTCGACGACGCGGAAAAAAGGGAACTGATGTCATCATGCCGGCACGGGCCTATTATAGGCGTGGGTGACGTCAGCGGAGTCGCGTCTCTGTGACGTCCTATCCACGTCGGCGCGAGGCTATGAAAAGAATTTCCGAATGTTGCTGACGCAAGGGGGATATTCACAAGGTGAGGAATCCACACAGCAGATGTATCTATCAGAAATGGGTAGTTTGCAGGAATCAGGTGCTCGAGAAGAGCCAAGACCGAGGTTCCCCTTTCGACATCCCAGTGGGGATAAGAAGAAATTACCTGAAAATCCACAACAAAGTATTCAGAAAGTGATCATTTCATCAGGTCTTACTCTCTGGCCTTTAAGGTATCTGTAAATGCTACCTTGTTTTCTATACAATCCACATGTTGGCTGTTTCTGTACAATGTAAGTAGTATGTTGTACTGATAACCAATTGCCTAGAAATAAAACCATCAAATTCATATGGATAAAAGCTGAGTTGAATTCACGATCTTCACGGGCCAGTTGTATAGAAATGCCAGCAAAGAACTTGGGAAAATGGATCTGGTGGAATATGGTGGGGGTGGAATGTGATACTCACTAGCAGTATGATGAACAGGCTGCGCATTGGAAGACCTTTAGCTGTTAGATACAAAAGAAAGAAGCAGTGTCATACTCAGTTCATATAATACTGAGTAACACTTGCTAAAGGAAGATATATGACTGATACACACACTTATGACACATAGTTGTACCTGCAAGGAAGAGGGTGGGGTGATGGGTGACATTTCATTGATGCTCTTGAGGTCATGAGGATACTTTGAGATCACTGCAGATACTGGCAAAGGTCCCCTACCACTAAGGTTGCTGCTAGAGTTGTAAGGTGCCTCGATGTCCTGTGTTGCAATGCTCCCCTCCCACCCCCAGCGGTTGCTGTCAAGCAATGACAGCTGCAGGAGGAGCTACCTAAGCTGTCATGCCCAGATCCCCCCTGGCCCACTGCCGCATCCTTCTGGAGTTCGATATCCAGGCAGTAGTGTCTTGAGAAAGTATGCGGTGACTTCCAGGTCGCCGCTCTGCAGATGTCCAGGACCGGCACTCCAGCAAACAGTGCCGCTGACGTGGACATTGCCCTGGTGGAATGAGCAGTAACATGATCATTCAAAGGCCGGCCGGCCTTGTCGTGGCAGAATGAAATCGCAGAGGAGATCCATCTGGAGATGCTTTGCTTCGTGAGAGGCAGGCCCATTCGTGGTCTGCTGTATGCCACGAACAGTTGTGAAGATTTCCTGAGAGCCTTAGTCTTGTCCAGGTAGAACTTTAGGCATCTCATAAGGTCCAAAGAATGCAGCGACCTTTCCGCTGCTGTAGAAGGGTTGGCAAAGAAGGACTTAAGGACTATTGGTTCATTGAGATGAAAGTCCGAAGGTACTTTTGGAATGAACTTAGGGTTTGGTCGCAGTATCACCCTGTCATGTCTGAATTGCATATATGGTTCCTGAATGGACAAAGCTTGCAGCTCGCTCACCCTTCTGGCAGATGTTAGAGCGAGCAAGAGCGCCGTCTTCCATGAGATGTGTTTAAGAGATGCCCGATGAATGGGCTCAAACGGGTGACGCATGAGTTGGTTAAGTACCAGATTAAGCTGCCATGTAGGAGGTACTTTCCGAGGCCTCGGAAAGGATCTGTATAGCCCTTTGAGGAATTGCTTGACTAGCCGACTTGACCACAGAGAAGGACCTGTGACAGTCCTGGTGAACCTCGAGATAGCCGCCAGGTGAACCTTGATGGATGCATGCGCCAGTCCCGACTGAGCCAAATGCAGGAGGTATGGTAATATCTGTTCAGGGGTGATGGTGAGGGGCCGTAGGCCCTGGTCGGAACACCAAATGCAGAACCTCTTCCATTTGAGAGTGTAGGTTTTGTTCGTACTGTCCGCCCTTGCTTTGGCTAATACATCCCTGCAGTCTTGTGGGATATTTAGGCCACCGAACTCTCTGTGCTCAGGAGCCAGGCTGATAATTTGAGCGATTGGAGGTTCGGGTGTTGCACTTGCCCGCTGGACATCGTCAGGAGGTTCGGGTGTTGTTTCAGGCGAATCGGTGATCTGATGGAGAGTCGAAGCAGATCCGAGAACCAGTGTTGCCTCGGCCAGAACGGGGCAATTAGGATCAGGGTACATGGCTCCACCTTCATCTTCCTGAGGAGCCGTGGGATCATCGGGAATGGAGGAAAGGCGTATGCAAAGGCGCTGAACCATCCGATGGAAAATGCATTTCCTAGTGATCCTTGTTGGGGATGCCAACTTGCGTAGCTGGGGCATTTGGCGTTCCTCTTGGTGGCAAAGAGGTCGATGTTCGGGACTCCCCATAGAGAAAAGATGTGAGTGAGGGCGCTGTCTGAAAGTTCCCACTCGTGGGAGAGGGATTTTTGCCTGCTCAGGGCGTCCGCGATGGTATTGTCCTTTCCTGGGACATATTCCGCTTTGAGCGGGATTCCGTGCAGCACAAGCCAGTTCCAGATCTTTTGCGATTCGCGTGAGAGAGAGAGCGAACGCGTTCCCCCCTGTTTGTTGAGATAGTGCATCGTCGTGGTGTTGTCTGTCCTGACGAGCACCGGGGAGTTCTGGATGCGTGGCAAGAAGGCTTGGAGAGCCAGATACACGGCTCTTAGCTCCAAAAGATTTATGTGGAGCGATATTTTTCGTGGGTGTCCCATTTGCCGCTGATCTGAAGGTCCTGGAGAACAGCGCCCCATCCCTCTAGGGAGGCGTCTGTGGTTATCACTAGCGGTGATGCTGGAAGGAGAAACGGTAACCCTACAGTTAGATTCTGGCGACGTTTCCACCATCGCAGAGCTTTGGACATTTTTGGTGTGATCCGAATAATGTCTTCGAAGGAGCCAGTACTTTGAGTCCATTGGCTCGTGAGTGCCTCCTGCAAGGGCCGCATTCTGAGTCTGCAGTGCGGGATGAGGAGTATGCAGGAAGACATCATCCCGAGGAGGGAGGTGTAAGTCCGAACTTTTTGGTGCGTTTTTGCTGCCACAGCCGTGGCTAGGGATAAGATCTTGTCCATCCTCTCCTTCGACGGGAAGGCTCTTGTGCACTCTGTGTCCAATGTGGCCCCTAGGAAAGTAATTTTCGTTGTGGGGACCATGCAGGATTTTTTGAGATTGAGCGTCAATCCCAGTCTCTGAAAGAGATTGGTGCAGGCGTTGGAGGATGTGACTGCGTCTCCAGGTGAGGGTGCTTTCACCAGCCAGTCGTCTAGGTAGGGGAAGACTTGGTGGCCCAGTTGACGCAGGAAGGCTGCCACTGGCGCAAGGCATTTTGTGAAAATCCGCGGCGCGGACTTGAGGCCGAATGGCAGGACTTTGAACTGATAGTGACGGCCCGCCACCTCGAATCTCTGGAATTTCCGGTGATTTCTGAGGATGGGGATGTGGTAGTAGGCATCCTGGAGATCTAATGATGTCATGAAATCTCCTTTCTCGAGAATGCCCAGAATTTCTTGAATCGTCACCATCCTGAACGATTGGCTCCGTAGGAAGGTGTTCAGCGCCCGGAGATCCAGGATGGGCCTCCACTTGTTCTCTTTTTGCTGTACCAGAAAGAAGTGGGAGTAAAATCCTTTCCCCTTTGAGGATGCCGGTACTCTTTCGATTGCCCCTTTCTGTAGCATTGTCGAAAGTTCCTTGAGAAGCAGGCGCGGGTGTTTGTGCGTCCGTCTGCGTGGAGGGGTATTGGGAGGGATGGAGGTGAATTCGAGAGAATGGCCGAATCGAATAATTTGAAGAACCCACCGGTCCGTGGTGATGTACTGCCAATTGGTGAGGAAATGGGTCAGTTTTCCTCCAATTTGAAAGGATGGAGAGGGTGGTTGGACTGGCTGGAGTAATCGGTCACTGGCGGCCGCCAGCGCCCCTCTTGGTATTTTTTCCTCTGTAGCTAGATCTTCCAAACGAAGATTGGCGGCCTTGTTGCTGTTTGTTTTGGTATTGGCCTTTGTGATTGTATGAAAACGAGGACCTGTTCTGATAGGAGCCTCGATAAGAGGACTGTCCTCTGGACCTGTTGCCCCGAAAGGACTGGTTTCTGGACTGCAGAGTGCCCAGTGCCCTTGCCGTGTCCGTGTCCTTCTTAATGGCCTGCAGTGCCTCGTCGATTTTTTCTCCAAAGAGGTGTTGCCCGTCGAAGGGCATGTCCAGAACTTTGGATTGTACTTCCTGGCGGAATGATGTCGCTCTCAGCCATCCCTGGCGTCGTAGGACTGCAGCCCCCGCAAGTTGACGGAAGCCTGTCATGGCTGCGTCGATAGCACAGTCAATGAGTTCCGCTGCCGAAGATTGACCTTCCACCAGGAGCGCCTTCAGCTCACCCTGGACTGCGTCAGGTAGTTCCTTCACGTAAGGGGCTATGTCCTCCCAGAGTTGGCGATTGTAACGCCCCAGCAAGGCAATGGAGTTGGCCACCTTGATGGACATGGCCGATGTGGATGTGAAACGTTTTCCAAGCGTGTCAAGTTTCCTGCCCTCCTTGTCCGAGGGAGCGGACAGTGGTGAGGAAGGGTTGCGGGAGTGTTTCTGGGCCGCCTGCGTCACCACCGAGTCCGGTTTGGGGTGACCATTGAGGCAAGCCGCCGCAGTAAGTGGTGCTCTGTATTTCTTGTCTAGGCTTGGAACCACCGCCGGTACAGAAGCAGGTGTCAGCATTAACTTCTTTCCTTGTTCCCACAAGAATTCTATAATTGGAATAGCCTTTGCGGACTTTTGAGTCTGTTCCTTAAAATCGTGCAAGAAACAGTCCGTTTCTGTTGATTCCACAGCCATATGGAATCTCTTCGCTGCTCTCTCCACAAGCTTATGGAAGCCGGCAATGTCTACAGGCGGGGAGTCCGCTTGACGTGGTAGTGGTGAAGCTGGGGATGATGCTACATATTCATCCTCTTCATCCTGGTCTGAGTGGTCTGAGTGGTCCGAGTGTACCTCCTGGACCTCTCCTTCCTCTAGTTCTTCCTCCTCCTCATCATCGTCCGAAGAGACCACCACCTGAGGCTGGACGTCATGGTGGGTTTGAGGGTGATGCTGAGTTTGTTTTGGTGCGGAGACTGGTACTTGGACTGTAGGTGTCTGATTCCCCTTGTCCTCAGGCGCATGACTCTTAGGCGCTTGACCGCCTCTGTCCGCCTCTGGAAAGCGTTGCTTGTAGTCTTGTACAAGGAATCGTAAGTCATCAACAAGTGTCGCCGGTAAGCATATCATGGGGGTGACTACCGTGCGGACACTAGTATGGACAGAGTGTTCCTGATAGGTGAAGTCTTCCTGCTCCTCATCAGTGCTTTGGCATTTAATGTTAAGGTCCGAGACCGAAGTAGCGGGATCCAGATGGTCATCCTCTTCGGATTCTTCGCTTTGGAAGATTTCCTGAGGTGGTTGCTTTTCCACCTTGCTCGGAGACGTCGTTTCCGGGCTAATTTGTGGTTTGTTAGGCTTGCCAGACTGCACAGCAGAGCCTGTCGTCGTCGAGGGAACCGTCGACGGCGGCAGCATCAGGGTCGATACCTCTACCAGTTTCGATTTTTTCCATGGCTCCGGCAGCGCCTCCTTCGACGACGAGCTCTCCGTCGACGGTGTCGTCGTCGAGTCCTTCGTCGACGGAGTCTTTGGTGTCGTCGACGAGTCCTTCGTCGACGGAGTCTTCGTCGACGGGGTCACCGACGACGAGCCTTTCGTCGACGGAGTCGTCGACGAGGTCCTCGTCGACGGTGGAGTGGGCGAAGGGATCTTGGTCGTCGACGACTGCGGAGTCGTCGTCGACGTCTTCGTCGACGGTGCTTTCGTAGACGACGTCCTCGTCGTCAAGTCTCTCGTCGACACCTTCGTCGTCGACGGTGGGATCCTTTGAAGCGCCGTCGACGACGATGGGCTCGTCAATGACGACGGCGTCGTCGACGGTGTAGTCTTCGTTGTCGACATGGTCTTTGTCGTCGACGACGATTTTAGAAGAATAATCGAAGAAACAGGTCTACCTGAAGATGAGGAGGACGTAGTCATTGTCGTCGACGCTGAAGGCGACGACGCTGACGTGGTAGACACTGTGGTCGTGACTGAGGTAGTCCTCTGGTTTTGTCTAGAGGACGGAGCAGGCTTCTTAAAGGTTTTATCCTCCTTAGCAGACACTGAAGATGTCGCAGATCTCGCCTCTGAAGACTTTTTGTGGGTCTTCGTAGGAGGAGTGTCTGAGGGGCCAGGGGAAGACTCCCTAGGCCTCTTTTTAGAGACAGCTGAGGTCCTGGAAACACTGCTTACAGAGGAGTCCAGATGGTCTCTGTCCTTAAGCCTGTCCAGCCAAATAAGAAGGCGGCCTTCTCTATCTCTCACGGTCTTCTTTGGAAAAGACCTACAAATCTTGCATTTGTCTGAGACATGGTCCGGGTAAAGGCAATACAAGCACAGGTTGTGCTGATCATCCACATGGATTCTTTTCTTGCTACAGGAAGAGCAGGCCCTGAACAGGGCTTTCTTCTTCGAGTCAGACATGGAAGAAGCAGTGGAAAAAACACACTTACTGTCCAGACAGTGTAGTGCAGTAGTCCTTGAAGAGTTGAGGGTTTAGAGAACACTTTCCAAGAAAGTTTGATGAATTTTGAGTAATCCTGAGGAGAGCTCAGGCTGGAGACTCCCTAGCACAACGTGCGGTAGAAAATCTGAGGGACTGAGGCTCCTCCCAGGAAGGTTCTAGAGGGAGGTCGGAGCTGATTGGCTGACTGTGAGAGTTTGGTCCTTTTTACATAAGGACAAGGAAAGGCTACTAAGGGGAGGCCCTTAGACCCTTTTTCTCTATGTATGTCTCTGGACATTACTTTTTTATTTACCGGAGGCTCCCGTCTCGACGACGGGGAATGATTCAGGCATGTGAATCTATGAAAGACACCCCTAATACTGGATAAATAGACTATGATACTATCTGCCCAGGTTACTTGCACTTTAGCAAAACAGCCAATGGAAAACTGCAGTCTGCAATTACAGGTACTCACCCACAGATGCAAATATTCCTCCTAACCGTGGAGTCAGTCAAAATAATTATTTTCATTTACCCTCATTGAGCAGGCATCCTTGTGTACCAGGTCCATAAGTCAAGTGAGGCCAACTACCAACATATTAGTCTAGATCTGAAGTCCAAAATGTTGAACCAGAAACATTGCAGAGAAAAATATAATAACAAAAAGTAACTCCATGGAGGAATAAAATACACCCCTGTTGCTGTCAACAAAATTAAACATGTATAAATAGGTTCCATATCCAGAAGGGTCTGATCAACATACCAGACAGTAGTAATTCCATGGAGAGCAAAAACACTCCAAGGTATGAAGAGGAGAATTAGCGGCCTGAGTAGCCTCACGAAGTGGGGAAACCTGAGACAGTTGACAGGGGTTGAGAGTATTAACCAGACGAAGAGATGAAACCAACAGGAAAGTAACTTTATGGCTGGCAAACTGCAAGAAGTATGTAGAGAGCTGCAACATTGGCACGTATACACATATCTCTAAAAGGAGAGCAAAAACTGTTATTTGAAAGAAGAACACCCACATGCTATAATAAATCAACCAAAACTCCTGAGCGAATGGACTGGGTTTTCACCTCATGCCATATCATGGCTATGTAAGAGGTGATCTGGGAGCTGAGGAAGAAGCATTAACCACCTTCAGTGATAGATCCCACAGTATCAATGAGTAGGATGCATAAGACTCACCACATTTCTGAAAGTTGATGCTTGCTCTTTTATCCACAACAAGTAGCATCTGGCACAGAGCTGGCACAGATAAAGTATAGTCCTCTTCCAGCATGTAGCTCAAAATCTCTTTCCAAAATTCCTCAAGAAAGACCGGCAAATGCGTTATTTGTATCATTAGCATTTAATAAGGTTTTATTTCCACAGATATACAATCATTCCCTATGGGACGGTTTTTGGCACCTATGGTCATTTGTCATTTTGTAAGTCCACCTCTCCTGGAGATGGGGCTACATTTGATTCTTCCCCTTCCTTATACCATATTCCTTCCTCATGGTGTCCAAGGCAGATGCCTAGTATTACACTCATGTAGCACCAATCCCGTTTAATGCTACAATCTGTGGATCTGAATCCAAGGAGAATGAACACATGATTTGCATAAAATGTGTGCAACATTTACTCTCCCAAAAAACTTCAAGTGAGCTGAACTTTGAAAATGATCTAATTATCTGCTGTTATCTTCATGGAATTATCTTTATCAATGTGCCAGAGTATGCAAAGCCATTGCTGGGAATGCAAGACCCTGTTGATGTGAAATATTGGTGCCTGATGTATCATGGGGCATATAGCAAATATTAGATGTAAATTGAGTAGCAATGTTTTGCAGTATCACTCATGTCAAACTGGCTATTTAGAAGAAGATGCAAAACCTTCTGCCTCATTAAAATGAATAAGGTAGGATTTGATTAGCAATCTTCCCCGAATGCTGCAAACACTGGGAATGAGGACTGCATGGGACAGCAGACCTCCATCCCAGCAGCAGAGGAAACAACCTTTACATCTCGTCTTGAACCACGCTGTGCTTAAAAATGTGGTCCAAACTTCGAATGCATTTTTACAACGCATAACAATGCAAGTCATTACAAGAAGTGCTTTAAGGAAAGCTTTGTTGGCCTAATGTTGGACTTTAAATCCAACACTTTCCCTACTTTTGCGCAGGCTGGAGTTGGAATTGTAAATTCTACTATTCCAAAGTCCAGTGATTTCCCTAAGGCAAGTCATTGTAACAACTTGTGTGGTAAAGGAATGCATTTTAAACAGGTATTCGTGGTTCAGACCACGTAGTTAAGGCAGACGTGATAAATGCCTGAATGGTTCCCACATACAACCCTGCAGTAGAAGGAGCTTTACTAAAACATGCTTGTATGTGAGGTGGAGGATAATTAAGATCACCTGGGAAATCAGGACTCTTTGGACATTCTGCAATTTATATTTTCTACA
Source organism: Lissotriton vulgaris (assembly GCF_964263255.1). Taxonomy (NCBI): domain Eukaryota; kingdom Metazoa; phylum Chordata; class Amphibia; order Caudata; family Salamandridae; genus Lissotriton; species Lissotriton vulgaris. The sequence continues at coordinate 1,229,828,174 of NC_141689.1, read as the reverse complement.
CTCCTAGTTAAATGTCCCGCCTTGTTTCACATTGTTCTCACGTACTTCATCAGTATTTCTGTGGCGTAATGCAATTTCATTGAGGAGCTGAGAGATTTGGATGCGGATGGTCTCTTCCTCAACATCAGATTCATGATCCATGTGACTAGTGCACTGTGAAAATGTGGAAAGCAAGAGAAGTAAAGTAACATGCATTTTCACATCATATTTACTATGTTTACTCACCTCTTGGAGGGACAAGAGATGTGAGAGTCAAAACATTACAACTTCCTAATCCAAGTTGTAAACACAAAGAGAATCTCTTGGCTTAAATTCAAAAGTGAAAGCAAAAACAATCACCTCAAACATGTAAATAAAATGTATAAATGAGGTTATGCTCTCATGCTTAGGTCTGTAGAGAATAAACTATTCAGTAATTTGGCAGGGAAGGGCATAGCATTCATATACTTAAAAAATATTGGTGGACTCACTTATAATATGTAAGCATCTGATACATAGGACATGAGGTAGTCTCTCATCCTTACCACACGGATTGGGCTGCTCATGCACCCTGCCCCCACAGCTTAATGGGGTAGTATGCGCTATATTATGCGACTTTTTACTCTCAATAAGGACAAAAGAATTCCAGGAACTACATTTTTGGGAGACAGTGATGATATGAAATAGTGATTTGAAGTATATTTGCGCTACTTTGTGCAGGATTTGGTAGTTTGCCCTGTCAGGCATTTGAATGGTGAAGATGGGTATATAACAGGATAATGCACTGTCAGTGAAAAGCACATTATTTCAGTGCAGTAGCGGAATGCCCTTGTGCCTTGCCCAATCACCCTAGAAGCTCTGGTAAAGTCTAATGGCCAGTTGCCTCTCATAGGCTGGATTGTGTACTAGGCCCCGCACTGCCTGTGAGCACTGTGCGGATCCAGTGCCATTCCCACAGTGACTGAGCATCATATTTCAGGGGAAAATTTAAGCAGATAGATGGAGCAAGGGAGACCTTTAAAGCGAGGGAGGGAGAAAGACACACTGGAGTGGTAGTGGGGGAACATTAGGTTCAAATGGAGAACATGGAATGTCAAGGCGGGCCTATGGGAACTAAATAGAGGGACACAAGGTCTACATTCCACCTCCCGGGGCAAATATGAAACACTGCAGATCTATATTATATGGCATAGGAGCTACATTGGGTCACAAAGTGGCCAAAAGGTCCCCTTATTTCTTTTGGACTGACTATGATTGCTGTTCCTTAACACATTTACTTAAACAAATTATGTACATCTGCCACTTACTTGCTCTTTGGTGAGGAGGTTGTACATTTTGAGCACATATTCAATCACAGCCCTTCCATTCATATCATAATACCCTTTGGATGTTAAACTGGATATTAAACTTAAAGTAGCAAGAATAACCTATAATAAACAAAAAATGGTAAGCATGTTTAGTGAGAAACCCTTTTGGCGCTTAAATAGGATCAAAGAACAAGTTACTTACCTTCGGTAACGCTTTTTCTGGTAGATACAATATCTGCCTGTGGATTCCTCACCTTGTGAATATCCCCCTTGCGCCAGCAACGTTCGGAAAATTCTTCGTAGCACGCCGGCGTGGACGACGTCATAGGAGCACGGCATCGCGCGCGACTCCGTCTGACGTCACCGACTCCATATAAGGCCCACGTTGGCGTGATGACGTCAGTTCCGCCCTTTTTTCCGTGCCTTCGAGGCACCCGGACGGACCAACGAGTACATATATATATATATATATATACACAATGTACACAGTACATGCAAATCAAAAGCAATTAAAGTGCAAAACTATACAAATTCAGATATACAAAACCATAATTACATTTGCACATAAACCCAGGTATAGCAGAGTGGACAACGGGGAGGCGGGTGGGTCAGTGAGGAATCCACAGGCAGATATTGTATCTACCAGAAAAAGCGTTACCGAAGGTAAGTAACTTGTTCTTCTGATAGATACATCTGCCGTGTGGATTCCTCACCTTGTGAATAGAGTCCCACAGCAGTCCCCACTCCCGGAGGAGGGTGTCCACTCTGCTACACCAGGAAATCTTGGAGAACAGAGCGCGCGAAGTGACTGTCCCTCCTCACCTCAGCATCCAAGCAGTAGTGCTTCGCAAAAGTGTGGAGGGAGGCCCAAGACGCGGCCCTGCAAATGTCCTCAACAGGAACACCTTTAGACAATGCAGAAGTAGCAGACTTCGCTCTAGTTGAATGAGCTCTAATACCCTCAGGAGGGTCCTTACCCGCCAGAGAGTAGCAAATCTTGATGCAGAGAATAATCCATCTGGAAAGTGTGCGCTTGTGCACCGATCTGCCCTTCTTGCAGCCAGCAAAACCCACGAAGAGCTGATCGTCAATACGATAGTCTTTAGTCCTATCAAGATAGAAACTAACCGCTCTCTTCGGGTCCAGGCGATGAAGCCTCTCCTCCTCCTTGGAAGGGTGTGGGGGAGGATGAAAGGTAGGAAGGGTAATGGATTGACCTAGGTGGAAGGGAGTAACCACCTTAGGCAGAAAAGCAGCCCTGGTCCTAAGAACCATTCTTTCAGCATGGATGGACAAAAACGGGGGCTTGGAACTAAGAGCATGAAGCTCACTTACCCTCCTTGCCGAGGTAATTGCAACTAAGAAGACCGTCTTAAAAGAAAGAAGCCTCATTGGACACTTGTGTAAGGGTTCAAACGGCGAACCCATCAGATAGGTTAACACAACATTCAAGTCCCAATGAGGCACAATGAAGGGAGAAGGAGGGAACCTATTAGTGAGTCCCTTCAGAAACCTCAATACCACAGGAGATTTAAAAAGAGAGGGCTGATCCGGCAAACAGAGAAAAGCCGATAAGGCCGAAAGGTAACCTTTGACAGTGGCAACAGCAAACCCTTGCTGTGCCAGAGAAAGAGCAAACAACAAGATATCAGACAAATGAGCCTTTAACGGGTCAACATCCCTCTCCCTACACCAAGATACAAACTTAGACCACCTATACGAATAGATGGACTTGGTGGAGTCGCGCCTGGCAGAAAGAATGACATCCACCACATCATGAGGGAGAGAGAAAGAATTCAGATTGCCCCTTTCAATCTCCAGGCATGAAGGTGTAATGTCTGGAGGTGGGGGTGTAGAACCTGCCCCTCCATCTGAGAGAGGAGGACTGCCCTGAGAGGGAGACGGAGCGGCGGGTGAGAGGAGAGGTGGAGAAGATCTGTGTACCACACCCTTCTTGGCCAATCCGGGGCGACCAATATGACTTGGGCCCGGTCTTGGCGAATCTTCCTCAGAACCCGAGGAATCAAGGGTATGGGAGGAAACGCGTAAAGGAGCTGCCCTCCCCAGCTCAACTGAAACGCGTCCCCCAATTCTCCTTGCATCGGATACTGGAGACTGCAGAATGACGGGCAGAGAGCATTCTCGCAAGTGGCGAACAGATCCACCCGAGGAGTCCCCCACATCTGAAAGATGTTGCGAACAACCTCCGGGTGAAGCCTCCACTCGTGGTCGGCAGAGAACTGCCGACTGAGAATGTCCACAAGTACGTTCAGGACTCCGGCCAGATGATTTGCCATCAGACAAATCTGGTGGTCCTGAACCCAGGACCAGAGACGCAGAGCCTCTTTGCAAAGACACCACGACCCTACTCCTCCCTGCTTGTTGATGTACCACATCGCGGTCGTGTTGTCCGTCAGGACCTGGACCGACCGACCGCGAAGGGAAGGGAGGAAGGCCTTGAGCGCCAGACGTATGGCCCGCAATTCTAGAAGGTTGATGTGAAGCAACCTTTCCTCCAGAGACCAAAGACCCTTGACCTCCAGATCCCCCAGATGAGCACCCCACCCTAGAGTGGATGCATCCGTTATCACCGTGGCCACCGATGGAGATAGATGAAAAGGCTTTCCTTGTGACAGATTGCCTTCTACGCCCCACCAAGACAGATCCGCTGCAGTTTCTCTGGAGATCCTCACTGACTCCCCGAGATCTCCGTTGTGCTGATACCACTGCCTGCGGAGGCACCACTGGAGTGCCCTCATGTGCCAGCGTGCATGGTTGACCAGGAGAATGCAAGAAGCCATCAGACCGAGCAGGCGAAGGACCTTCAGGACCGGAACAACCGCTCCATTGTGAAATAAAGGAATAATTTCCTGAATGTCGCAAATCCTTTGAGGTGGAGGGAATGCACGACATACAGTAGTGTCCAGTACCGCACCTATGAACAGGTTGTGCTGGGAGGGCACAAGGTGAGATTTGGGCACGTTTATCGAAAAACCCAACCTGAACAACAGTTGCGATGTCTCTTGCAGGTGATGAAGCACCTTCTCGGGCGACTCCGCTTTGATCAGCCAGTCGTCCAGATACGGGAATACAGGAATCCCCGACCTCCTGAGATGTGCCGCCACCACTGCCATCACCTTGGTGAAAACTCGAGGCGCAGTAGTAAGTCCAAACGGAAGGACCGCAAACTGGTAGTGTTGCGAACCCACCGTAAAACGGAGATACTTCCTGTGCGACTTCAGGATCGGGATGTGAAAATACGCATCCTGCAAGTCGATCGACACCATCCAGTCTTCTTCCAACAGCGCTTGAAGAACCTGCGCAAGAGTGAGCATTTTGAATTTCTCCTGCCTGAGATAGAGATTCAAAATCCTGAGGTCCAGGATTGGACGTAACCTGCCATCCTTCTTGGAAATCAGGAAATACCGGGAGTAGCACCCCTGACCCCTCTCCTGCTCTGGGACCACCTCTATCGCACCTTTCTTGAACAAAGCCAGGACTTCTTCCTGCAGGCGAACTAGGTGGTCCTCCGAACAAAAACCCTGGCAAGGAGGGTAATTGGGAGGGAACTCCTGGAAAGGGAGAGCATACCCATTTTCTACGAGATTGAGAACCCAAAGATCTGATGTAACCGATTCCCAATCCCGTAGAAAATGAGTAAGCCGACCCCCCACCGGAGCCACATGATCCAGAATGGCGGATCTAGGGCTGCTTTGCTGCAGAGGGAGGGGGTTGACTATTAGAGGAAGAGGAGGAGGAGGAGGCCTGGCGTCCACGACCACGGCCCTTTTGCTTTCCTCTGTAGGTTTTATAAAGAGGATTCTGTCGCTGCTGCTGCTGACCTTGGTTGTAGGGACGAAAAGTGGATCTACCAAATCCCCTGAACTTCCTAGCCGCAGAGCCCCTTGTCTGAAGGCCCAAAGACCTCGCCGTAGCCCGGCTGTCCTTGAACCTCTCCAGAGCTACGTCAGCCTTCTTACCAAAGAGGCCTGTCCCATCAAATGGCAAGGCCAACAAGGTTGACTGAACATCAGTAGAAAAATCGGAGGACTTAAGCCATGCGGCCCTCCTTGTTGCAACAGTAGAGCCCATAATCCTGGCAACAGAGTCTACCGTGTCCATACCACTCTGTATAACCATACGAGCTGCAGCCTGAGTATCAGAGATCACCTCGTTAAAGTTTTTCCTATCGTCCTCTGGAAGCTTAGATGAAAGTTGTATCACAGAGTCCATTAACGCATGAACATACCTTCCCAATAGGCAAGTAGCATTGGTGGATTTCAAGGCCATGCTACCCGAGGAGAAAATCTTTTTAGCAGACTGGTCCAATTTCTTAGAGTCCTTGTCTGCCGGCACCTGAGGGAAAGAGCCCGCAGCCCTGCTGGAACAGGCGGCCTGCACCACCAGACTTTCCGGTGCAGGATGCGAGGAAAGAAATTCAGGGTCATCAGGGGCCACCCTGTAACGCCTTGCCACTGACCTGGAAACCGCAGGCGCAGTCAGAGGTCTCTTCCATACCTCCTTTATTGGCTCAGTCAATGCATCCGTAAAAGGGAGTGTAGGCTCCACAATTGAAGAAGGCGAATGCAAAACTTCTGTAAGGATGTTGGGCTTGTACTCAACTGTGGGCAAGGTCAAGCCTAGCAAATCTGCAGCCTTCCTAATAACAACATGATAGGGTGCTATGTCCTTAGATGGAGTATCCGAAACGGATGGCAAACCCCACTCAGGAGAAAGCTCCAGGCCACTTGCACTTTGGAGGTCCTCAAAACAATCCCCCTGATCTTGCAACTCTCCTTCCTCAACATCGGAGTCCATATACTCCTTCTCCTCCAAGAGGCGTTGTGCCCTGCGCCTCGACCATTCCATGCGGACCGACGTCGACGGATCCGGCAACGACTCCATCGGCGCCGGAACCGACGTCGAGCGAGGAACTTGAGGACGGGAAGCACCATGATCCGAATCACCACGAGGCCGATCCGGAGTCGGCGAAGCCGCATGCGAAGTCGACGACCTCGGCGGCGCCGAACCGAGCCAAGGACAAGGCGTCGGCATAAACGGCATAAAAGGGGCCGGGGCATAAGCCTGGGGCACACCTAAATTAAAAGACAAGGGACCCATGGGACCAATAGGCGCACCAGTGGGGTACATTGCCCTCGAGTAAATTCCAAACATGGCGTTTAAAAACTGCGAGGGATCCTGACCTGGACCTGGAAAGGGAGGGTACGAACCCAACGGCCGCTCCGAAGGAGGCTGATCCGGCAAAGGCGCACTCTGGCCCTCTTGTTCTTCAGGCTCCACAACCGGAATCGGTGCTCGAGGAACCTCTTCTTCATGCACCGATGAATGGTGCGACTCCAGATCCTGTTCCGGTTCCTGAACTGGAGAACCAACGTGAGATCGAGCCGGAGAAGGAGAAACGAAGTCCTTGTGATGTTTACGTGACTTCTTCCTCGAATCCGAAGACTCCTTGCCAGAATGATGTCTGGAGTGATGTTTACTCCTCTTATGCTTCTTCCTCGAGGAGCTCGAAGCATGGCCCGAGGCTGACTTGGATCCGGACCTCGACCTCCCTCTGGACCTCGACCTCTCTCTGGACCTTGATCTCTCTCTCGACCTCGACCTCGCCTTGGCCCTCGAAGCCGACCTCGACTTCGACCGCGAGAGCTGTCTCGACTTCGAGCGCCTGGACACCGACCTCGAAGACCTTCCGGCTTCTCTTTCCTTCACCTTTGCAAGCAGAAGCTTCGCCTCCCGCTCTCGCAAGGCTTTGGGGTTCATCTTGTCACAGGAACGACAGTTCTTAACATCGTGACCCGAACCAAGACACCACAGACAGTCGGAATGCGGATCGGTGATCGACATCATCCGGGTACAGGAACCGAATTGTTTGAAACCCGTCTTCCTCAACGACATCCTCGGCGAAGAAGTGAATTCCAACAGAGAAACTGTAACAGCTAAACAGTGATAAGATACAAAAGTATCGCAGAAGATCCCAGAAACCGTTAGCGTCGACGACGCAGAAAAAAGGGAACTGACGTCATCACGCCGACGTGGGCCTTATATGGAGTCGGTGACGTCAGACGGAGTCGCGCGCGATGCCGTGCTCCTATGACGTCGTCCACGCCGGCGTGCTACGAAGAATTTTCCGAACGTTGCTGGCGCAAGGGGGATATTCACAAGGTGAGGAATCCACACGGCAGATGTATCTATCAGAATCCCACATTCTGCTGAGGGAGCAGCAAGGGAGTGTGAGGAAACCATACAATCTCTCCTTCCCTTTTGTTCACAGAGGATAGAAATATACATTTTGTTATGTGTGGATAGCTAGTACCTCGATGCAACCTTTTAAAAAATATTGGAAAATGGTGATTAAGACACTCTGAGAATGAAACTGGAGTCAATTTAATTAAACTGTTCTAACAGAGTGTCTGTACAAAGTGCGATTGAGGGAATATCCAAACATTCCAGGTCCCCTACACCTTCTATAGGTGCCTGGGACTTGGTAAAAGATTGCAAAACATCGAAAAATATGTCCAAGTAGGTTACAATCAACAAAGAACCTCTCAGGACCTGGAATTGATTTCAAAAAATGAGACTGAAAAATAGGCTGTGGATTCCACTACTGTGGGAATTAAAACAACCTAGAGTAGTCTGTGGGAAGAATGATGGCCTCTGTCTAACTCCATCCACAGGATATAGCAAACCTACACCATCCGCACTCTACCATCAGTTAACAGATGGGTTAAAGTACTTCGAGTCCATTATCCCACACCTTGATGTTTGATTGGTCCATATCACTTTCAAGAAGTCATTTTGGCTCAAGACCGTAAATAGTCACAGTCTCCTGTATCCACATAGCAGGGTTAAAATTCACATCCCTATTATAACTCTGAATGCCGCATATTTGCACAAGCTGACCCCAATGTCTTCAACCACCAAAGAATACATTCATGTTTGATTTCTGTGATTCTAACTCTCCTAGTAGAGTCCTGTCTCATGTTTCTGGTTTAGTCTGCCAAGTATCTAAAGTAAACTGGGTTTATATCATGAAGTTAAAAATGACAAACCGAATAAACCCCCCAAAGAGAATACACTAGAGACCCAGTTATGGAAATACAGGTTTTTGTTGATTATCAAAAGAAAATTACTTTTTCGATTTTCCTTCATCCCTGGGTCCTGTGCTTTCTTACATACTGACCATGGTGATGCTGTTATTGAAGTTACCGGCTTTCTCAATGTCACTGAAGTTGGGCACATTGTGGACATATATGGCGTTAAGAAAGTTACATATATTCCAATCTCTACAGACAATACACCTTTTATATCACAATTAGACTTTTCAAATGTGCACACTGAATATTATCTTGCACTATTGATCCATATTTGGTGAGATTTCGCTGAGACATAGCCCAAATATTATTCTTGGAAGAAACCTTTGACTCATTTTTTTTTTTTTTAAATAATTTTTATTGTAGTCATACCTGTACAGGCCCATACATATTCAAGTAGCTTCATAAAATTGAGCAGGTATACAATATGATTTGTTGGTCAGTACACAGCCGTTATGCCCACAACCCGGGGGTTGGGCGGCGATGATGTCTCTGCTCTTCCATGCCCGACGTTCAAAATAAAGGAGTAATCGATGTCCGGATCGTGTGCATGACTACTTTTACAGTCCTACTTAACTATGCGCTAACCCCCAACTCCCACCCCCTGCGCAAAACCTAAAACTCCCCCCCCTATCCCGCCCCATTCACCACCACCCGTCTAAGGCTCTTATGGCGGTCGTTCCTGGAGTACTGGTGTCTGCCCCCCTGTATATCTGATGCTCCCAGGGCCTCAGCTAGCCTCTGTCGCCCTTCCTGCCTCGGGGGCCTCTTCTTCCTCGTCAGCCTCGCTATCCCTGAGTGCCTGTACCATTACCTCCCATGAGGTCGCAGTATCAGCCGCTGTCTGGCTAGGGGACCTGCGCGCAAGCTGATACCTGTATGTGCTGTCAGCCGCCGCCCACTTCAGGAATTCCTGCCGCCACCTCCATGGAGTTGGCCCCATCCTCGCCTTCCAGTTCCTAGTGATCTCCCTCTTAGCCACCATCAATCCCATATCAATAAACTTGCTCGTGAGTTTGTTTTTGGGGGTATGGGGAAACCAGTGCAGGATACATTCCGCTGGTCCATAGTCTATGGTCCTGTCAGTCACCTCGTTCAGCACCACCCCTATTTCCTGCCAATAACCCCGCAGGGCCGGGCACGCCCACAGCATGTGCACTAATTCGGCCCCCTCTTCCGGGCACCGGGGACAGGACGCTGTTACCGCGCCAAAATACTGCCTGATCCTTCCCGGGGTCATGTACGCTCTATGCAATACGTAGTAGTGGATTAGTTGGAATCTAGCGTTTCTCGTGCTGTTGCGAGCCCTTCGGATCAGCTGTGCCCACGTTGTATCAGGTATGTCCTTACCCAGGTCCGCCTCCCACTTGGCTTTCAGAGATGCAAGAGGAGGGATATTCTCTCTTATCATCCGATTGTAAAGGCATGTTACCGCCTTGAGCGTTCCCGCCGCCATCATAGTGTACTGGCACGCTGCCGCCGTCTCAGGTTCCTCAAGTCCCGTACCCCAGTGGGCCTGCATTGCCCTGGTTACTGCCGCATGAAGCAAGAATCCCCCTCTTGGGATGTCAAAGCGCTCCATTAATTCCTGGAACGGGAGTAGCGCGCCATTTTCGTAGAGGTCCCCAACCACTTGCACTCCCGCTTCTTCCCACCCTTGCAGATGCGACCAGTCGCCGCCATGCGGTAGGGCTGTTAGCATGCCCAGAGGGATCTCCGGTGCATATGGGCGCCGAATTCCGGCTCTCCTCTGTGCCCGGTTCCAGCATTGACGGTACGTGCGCTGTTCCAGCGACAAATCCCGACTGTCCAGCCGCTGTTGGAGAGTAATATACGCCAGGACGTGCCTGGGCGTTCCCCGCAAGTTGTCGTCCTCTGGGCCCCGATACACCCTCGCTACCTCCTGCGTGAAGATCTGCAGTTGGGCCGCTAGATAATAAAGCTCAAAGTCCGGCACCGCCAATCCCCCCTCATCTTTCGGGCGAGAGAGCGTGGCCAGCGCCACTCTGCACCGTCCCGCTCCCCAAATGAACGTCGTGATCAGAGATTTAAGCAGTCTAAAGAAGGAGCTAGGTAGCCAGATCGGGAGCGTCCGGAAGTAATATAATAATCTTGGCAGTGCAACCATCTTCAGCAAGGAGATCCGGCCAGCCACCGATAGCGGTAATGTGGCCCAGAAGGTCATGCAGCCCCTCAGTCCTCGCACACACCGCCCCAGGTTGCCCTCAAGCAAGTCTTCCGCCTTATGGTGAATTTGGACCCCCAGGTACTTAATACAGGCAGGCTCCCAGGCCGCCTCCGATCGGTGTTGTGGCTGAGCGGCGCCCTCCAGCAGCGGGAACAAACTCGTCTTGGGCCAGTTAACTTTCAGGCCCGACATCTCTCCGAAGCTCTCAAGTAGTGCTTCCGCTCCCTGCAAGTCCTCAACACCGTCATGGAGGAATAGCAGTAAATCATCGGCATATAGCGAGATGAAGTGTTGCCCGTCTCGGGCCCGCACTCCACGGAAGTGCCGCCCCGTCCGGGCCTGAGCCGCCAGCGGTTCTATAGCCAGTGCAAATAGCAGTGGCGAGAGAGAGCAACCCTGTCGAGTGCCTCGTTCAACCGGGTAGCGGAGGGACACCGATGATCCCACCCTCACTCTCGCTATCGCCTCCGCATAAAGGACCTTCGTCCAATGAATATAGCCAGCCCCCAGCCCAAACCGTTCCATTACTGCATAGAGGTAGTCCCACTCTAGACTGTTGAAGGCTTTTTCAATGTCGACCGAGAGGACCAGTTACGTCCCAGCCCCGCCGTCCAGCCCGTCCATGAGACGGACAAGCCTTCTGATATTTATTGTGGTGTTGCGCGTTGGTATAAAGCCGTTCTGGTCTTCGTGCACGAGGCCCGTCATGTGTGGCAGGAGCCTCGCTGCTAGTATGGAGCTCAGGATCTTATAATCTGCGGTGAGCATAGAGAGTGGTCGATAGGACGCCGGGTCACTACTCCCTCTACCGGGCTTCAGCAGTGGAACCACCAATGCCTCCCGCATTGACTGCGGTAACAGGCCAGCTGCCTTGGCCTCTTTATAAACGGTCAACAGTCTTCGCGCCAGGATATCTAGATACTTGCCATAAAATTCTATGGGGAGCCCGTCTATTCCCGGCGATTTGTTCCGTGCCATGCGCCGCACCGCCAACCTGATCTCCCCCAGCTCAATGTCCGAGCCCAGGTCTTTCGCCTGCTCTGCCTCCAGCCGTTGTAGGGGTAGACCCGTCAAGAAGGGTTCTGCTAGCCCCGTCCGGTCTCCCGGGGCACTCTTGTATAGGCCCTCGTAATACTTCTGGAAGCCGTCAACTATGCCCAACTGAGTGTGTTGCACCACGCCCGACGTATCCCTCAGTTGGAGTATGGGAGCGCACCGTCTAGTGGGGTTCGAAAGCCACGCCAGGAGGGTGCCCGCCTTATCGCCGTCCACATGGGAGCGCAGCACATACCGCTTGTAGTCAAAGGCTCGAAGCCTCTCTACTTCAATGGCTACCGCCTCTCTAGCCGCGCAGAGTGTCTCCTGGAGTTCAGGGTGTCCGGGCCGCTCCCTTTCCGCTTCCCTCAGCTTGGCATCCGCCTTCGACAAATCGCCCAGCAACACTTTCCGCACGCCTACATAATCCTTGATACAGATACCCCTCACCACTACCTTAAAGGCGTCCCATTCCATCGCCCTGGAGGTCGCCGTCCCTTCATTCTCCGTGAAATATGAGGCCACCCCCTCCGCCAGGGCCGCCTCGAATAGGGGGTCTTCCAAGGTCTCAGGCCGTAGTTTCCAGATCGGGATCCTGGGTTTCTCCGCCACCCACGCTAGCCGGATCAGGAGTGGATTATGGTCAGAGATCGTTCTCGACAGGTACTCCGATCCAGTGACGTAAGGCAGCACCCCCCGGGAGCAGAGTATCGTGTCTAATCGGACATGCAAGTCATGCAGCCCGGAGAAAAATGAGTAATCTCGGTCAGTCGGGTGTTGCCCTCTCCAGACATCCGTCAGTTCCCAGCTCTCTTGCCACTCCCTTCTACCTCTAGATAGCCTGTGGACCGGGGAATCGTGTAGGGGGGGATGGGACCTATCCAACGAGGGGTCCGCAATGGAATTGAAGTCACCCCCCAGCAGGACCGGGCCCGCCAGGGAGTGAGCCAGCGTTCCTGACAATGTCGCGAGGAAAGCCAGCTGGTCCGAATTCGGGGCATAAATGCTAGCTAAGACAACATCTCTACCTTCCAGCTTCCCCTCCGCCACCACATACCTCCCTTCCTGGTCCACCCATTGGCGCGTGAGCTGGAAAGGTGTGCCTGCTCTAATCCAAATTAGTACCCCCCTAGCATAGGCTGAGTAGCTGGTGTGAAAAACCTGTCCCCGCCATCTCCTCTGTATCGCCACCCCCTCCTGCTGTGTAAGATGCGTCTCCTGTAGCATGGCGATGTGCACTCCCCTCCGCACTAAATAGGCATGTACTTTGTGTCTGCGCTGCATAGTATGTAGGCCCCGCACATTCCAGGTAATACAGTTCAGCTTATTCACATTAGCCATTGTCCCAGTGATCCAGTCGAAAAACTCCCTCCAGTTCCCGCCCTTCGATGGTGGTGGTGCCCCCCCTTAACATAACAAAGCATCTCAACAGTCCTACCCGTGGTGTACCCAGGGTCAATAACTTCAAAATGGGTAAAAAATCCCCAACTGTGGATCCCCCCCCCCTCCCCCAGAACAGGCCCCAATACCGAGATATCAGTCCCCATCCAAACTCCCACACCTGATTGACCCAGGTCTTAACTACACAGCCGTAGCCGTGGGTGCCTTAAGGGCCTACGGAGCGCGGCCTTGACCAGAGGGGGGCTGCGCCGCCTAGCTCCTCGCTCCCTCCCCAATTTCCCATGGCCTCCCTGCTCTGAGCACCCCGGTGTGCCCCGACCCCCGCTATGTACGTAGGCATGGGTCTCCCTCCCAGCTTTCCAAACATTACCCACAGTCTTCTGTCAGCAGTTCAGATATTCAGGATCTCATCCGCCGTTTGCGGCGTCACCAGCGGCCCTCCAGTCCGATGAATCCCAGAAAGGTCCGACTCCGAACCTGAGGCCGAGATATGAGTGTCCGAGTCCGTGGCCCCCCTAGAGCCGGGGCCCTCCGCTCGACCCAGCTTCCCCACTTCCAGTAACGCGGCCTGCCGTTCTGCTTCAGTCTGGGAGGCCATCGGTCCCAGCTTCCCCCGCCCTCGTTTCCTCAGCCTCTTCGATTTCCGCAGCTGTGGTGGCGAGCGTTCCGGCTCCTTCTCCCGCTCCTCCTGTGCCCTGGCACCATCTGTTCCAGCTTTGTATGTCTCCCACCAGTCCCAGGCCTCCGCTGATGTGCTAAAGAAGATCGCCTTGTCGTCCACCACCACTCGGAGCCTGGCTGGGAAAAGCAACGAGTAGGCAATTCCCTCGTTCCGCAGTTCCTTTTTGATTGTAAGGAAGGAGGCCCGCTGCTTCTGTGTCTCGAAGGTGAAATCCGGGAAAAGTGTGACCCTGCTGTTCGCAATCTGGAAGGGGCCATCCTCTCGAGCTTTCCGCAGGAGCAGATCCCTGTCCTTATGATGAAGCAACTTGGCTATGATCGGTCTGGGCGGAAGCCCGGGCTTGGGAGGCCCTGAGGGGACTCTATGAGCACGCTCCAGTGTGAAGAATGGCGAAAGCCCTTCCGGCGCCACCACTGTTTTCAGCCATTTCTCCATGTAGGCAATCATGTCCCTCGTCCCCTCCGTCTCCGGTACGCCTACGATCCGCACATTGCTGCGCCGGCTTCTATTTTCTGCGTCCTCCGCTCGCCTTTCCAGGGTGCGTATGCGGTCCAGGGCTTCCGTTAGCTTCCCTTCCATCACCTTGTGAGCTGGCGCCAGGTCTTTGATCACCGTTTCAGCATCCTTAACCCTGTCCTTTAATTTGTCGTGGTCCGCCCGGAGCAAGCCAAGCCCCGACGCCACCTGCGCTATATCGTTGTGGAGCGCGTCTCGAGTGGCCGTTATGGCGTCCAATATCCGATCCTGCAATCGCTGCAGGTCCGTCTGCCCGGTGGGGCCCCCCTCCGCCGCATCAGACGCCGCTGCCTCCTCCGCCTTGGTCTTCGGCTTCCCCATTGTGGCTGGCCTCGTCTTTCACGGCCTGCTCGGTTGCTTGCGACCCCCCGGGCCACGGCCACGTGGTCGGTTCCTGTGCGCTATGGGGTCCCGTTTCGCAGATGTCGCGCACCAGGAGTGGCGCCTGTCGTGATTCTTGGCCCCCGGGATCTGTGGTAGATTGTCCTCCCCCTCCTGGGTGAGCGATCCCGGCCTATCACACCTCAGGGAGCCTGGCGCCGCCGCGGTCCCTCCGCTGGTCTATGGGCTCCACCACCGTGTCCCCACACACACCGCAATCCTCCGCGGTGGGGCAAGGGGGGGGGGGGGGGCCCGAGATGCGTCGCTCTGTGTTCCTTCCCCCGTGGACCACCACTCAGAGAGGCCCCCTCTCACCTGCCGACATGTCCGGGGCCCAGGGCTGGATCTCCGTTCGTTCGCTCGCTCTCTCGGCTATGGAGGTTGCCAGCTAGCTCCGCCTGCAGTGTCGCACCCGGGCGGTTTTCTCTTCCAGCTGTTCCGGCCGCCGCGCACCGTAGCCGGGGGTGAAGGAGCGTTTCACACTGTGGGGGGTATCGCCGCCGGTGACGTCCGAGCCGGCGATCGCGCCCCTTCCTTGTTCTCCGGCAGTGTGGTCCGCTGCTGAGCCCTCGATCTTTCAAGGCTCCACCGCGGCAGCCATCTTGCGCGCCGCTTCCTTTTTCTCCGCTCCGGCGGCCGCTGCGACCGGCGGCCGTTCTCAACTCCGCAGTGCCGCCAGCAGCCCAAAACCTGCCCAGCTAGTCACCAACAAGCCATCAGTTGGCGCCGGGGCACACACGGGCTCTCCGGCCCCGTTTTACAGGATTTTCGTGGGGAAGAGGCACGGAGCTCCGGGCTCACGCCGCCATTTCCCTTGGCGCGCAAGCCACGCCCCCAAGAAACCTTTGACTCATCAACAAAATATCTTACCCCCGGTTGTTAAAGGTTTCAGCAGATATTATTATTCTAAACTTCAGACCCCCTGATTTGATCATCAACACTCTCCTCTTCAGTGAAGGGTATTACAGACCAACTCAATGTGAAATACAGACCAAACAACTAGGATATGTCCACTTGGACAGGGTAACAATGGAACTCAGGATGCACTGAACAGACATACATGAATGGAGGTTGCATGACCCAACACCTCCAGGAAGATTTGCTTAGGAGAAAATCAACAGACTGTAGTATGCATACCACTGTTATGGGTCCGTGTAAGTAGAGAATACTATTACACTATCCAAAAAGTGCAAAACTCTAATTAGATTGAGTTGTTAGTTATGAAACTGCTCCAACACAGATTGCTTCATACATAATAGCTTGATGGTACCTTGTGATTGTCATCCTCAAGCACGTGACAGACAGCATCCAGATAGGAGGCACCTTCTGAATCTATGAAATAAAGCCATACACCAAATGTTCACAACACAGATATTATCTTTGTCTAGAAAGATCAAGATTGATGGATAAGCAGATGAAGTTTCCGCTATCAACTGTGCTGACCACCCTGATGGTCCTGTCCTTTAGTTTTGGTGTGCCAGTCTGTGACTGTGAGTCCCAGGTGCCTATCAATGCCTTCCTGTTCCACTGTAGATGTCTGTGTCATCATGTCCCACTGAACGTGTCTGTGTCTTCCTGCTCCGCATTGTATGTCCCTTATTATTCCTGTCCTGTCTATGTCAGGATCTCTGTTCACAGTGTCCCTGTTCCACTAATGGCTCACAATGGGAACAATAAACTGAAAAGATAGAGGTGGCATTGTTTGACCACTACTTTATATTTTCACCGCAATTCATGTTATTGAAGGTGATGGAAGGGAGGCTTGATCTAAAATTAAAGTGCTCTCCCAGAAACTATTCACAGTTAATATAGCTGAGGAATATGAAATTGAACTGATTTGCTCAGAGCTGCACCATATTGGTTAAGTAAGGTAGTAAGTTGGGACTATAATTTAGGGCTACAGATTCCATGACACGCATTTTAGTCCTTTAACTATTCTCCATGTTACCTAAATCACACACTGCCACCTACCCACTGACAGTCTTACCAGTTTCAGCAAGAAGCTTGCAGAGCAGCTGTATTGTTACGGCACGGGACTCTGCACTCATCTGGATCAAGCTACTTTCAAAATATTTAAGGACCTCACTAGAGTGAGAATGGGCTGCAAGAGTAAAGTGAAGAGAGAAAATAGACATCAACGAAAAATAACACAACATAACATCATGCAATGAGAAACTCAACGCAGGGGAGCAGTTCATCAAGGCCAAATATACGAAAATTCTACAACTCATATCCAGGAGGTACGATATCAATGGTCTACAACATTAATGATGATCTTAGGAGCATATAGTACTCATGTGATTACTATAGCTGTATATAGTAAACTGGACTCCATGTTCCAGTAAAAAGCCAACCAATGCGCCGGAAAGGGAGATAAAAACTGAAGCAATAGTAGCTTTTAATAAGATCAAGTTATATGCAGGACATTGAACAGAAATTAATGTTTCTGAGGACCTGATTCCTAGTAAATACCATAATATACTTGCAGTATAACAAATATATACATACATGTATTTTTGACCAACTCACCCAGTGACAGGATAATGGCTGTGGACACCTTCAGTGGCTCTTCCCTTTCATCAGAAACTCCCCTTGAGGGTGTGCAGATCTGTCAATAACAAAGCAATAATAAACAATAATGGAAGCTAGGCTATCTAAAAGCCAATCCCTTACATCCAGACAGCAAATAACTGTCAGTGAGGAATGACGGCATAATAGTTTGTCAGGCCTTGTGGGGCCATGATCCATACAGAGCTACAGCAAAATCAATTATTGGAAAACAGCATTTTCTGGGAGTCCAGTATTGGTGGAATTGCAAACCCTCAGTCTCCACTCTAAGATGGGCACCTTAGTTTCAAATGGTTTGCAGTCATGTTAGACAATACACATATTATCATATAACATGGGAATGATAGCATAAAGCAGAATATCATAATAACAAAGAATGTGCATACCCGGATGGCGGGATGTAGGAAGGCTCACCTCACTGGAAGAGATGGCGAAGCACCGCCTGGCCCACTGCTGCATCCTTCTGAAGTTCGATATCCAGGCAGTAGTGTCTAGAGAAAGTGTGCGGTGACTTCCAGGTCGCCGCTCTGCATATGTCCAAGATCGGCACTCCAGCGAACAGTGCTGCTGATGTGGACATCGCCCTGGTGGAATGTGCAGTAACATGATTACTCAAAGGCCGTCCGGCCTTGTCATGTCAGAATGCAATCGCTGAGGAGATCCACCTCGAGATGCTTTGTTTCGTGAGAGGCAGACCCATTCTCGGTCTGCTGTAGGCCACAAATAGTTGTGAAGATGTTCTGAAAGTCTTAGTTTTGTCTAGGTAGAACTTTAGACACCTCTTGAGATCTAAAGAATGTAGTGTTCTTTCTGCTGCGGTGGAAGGGTTCGCAAAAAAAGACCGAAGGACTATCGGTTCATTGAGATGAAAGTCCGAAGGCACTTTCGGTATGAATTTAGGGTTCGGTCTCAGCACCACCCTGTCCTGTTTGAACTGCATGAATGGTTCCTGAATGGATAGAGCCTGTAGCTCGCTTACTCTCCTGGCAGATGTTAAAGCGAGTAAGAGAGCTGTTTTCCATGAGATGTACTTGATGGATGCTCGATGAATGGGCTCAAAAGGATGCCTCATGAGTTGGTTTAGGACTAGATTGAGATGCCATGTCGGAGGGACCTTCCGAGGCCTCGGGAAGGATCTATAAAGTCCCTTTAGGAACTGTTTTACCAGTCTACCGGACCACAGAGAAGGTCCTGTGAAAGTCCTGGTGAACCGTGAGATAGCCGCCAGGTGAACCTTTATGGATGCATGCGCCAGTCCTGACTGTGCCAAATGCAGGAGATATGGCAATATCTGCTCGGGTGTGATATGCAGCGGTCGCAGGCCTTGCTCTGAACACCAAATGCAGAATCTTTTCCATTTGAGAGAGTAGGTTTTGTTGGTACTGTCTGCTCTCGCTTTTGCCAATACGTCTCTGCATTCCTGCGGGATATTCAGGCTACAGAACTCTCTGTGCTCAGGAGCCAGGCCGATACCCTGAGCGATGGCAGGTTCGGATGTATTACTTGCCCGTTGGACATTGTTAGGAGGTTCGGGTGCTGCCGCAGACGAATCGGTGTCCTGATGGAGAGTCGAAGAAGATCAGAGAACCAGTGCTGTCTCGGCCAGAACGGGGCAATTAGGATCAGGGTACAAGGTTCCGCCTTCATCTTCCTGAGGACCCTTTGGATCATTAGAAACAGAGGAAAAGCGTACGCAAACACGCTGAACCAACCGATGGAAAAAGCATTTCCCAGTGACCCTTGTTGGGGATGCCAGCTTGCGTAGTTTGGGCATTTGGCGTTCCCCCTGGTGGCAAACAGGTCGATTCCTGGGACTCCCCATTGAGAGAATATGAGAGTCAGTGCGCTTTCGCTCAGTTCCCACTCGTGTGAGAGGGATTTTTGCCTGCTCAGGGCGTCCGCAACGGTATTGTCCTTGCCTGGTACATAGTCCGCCTTGAGCGTGATTCCATGTAGTACTAGCCAGTTCCAGATCTTCTGCGATTCGCGTGATAGAGTGAGCGAACGCGTTCCTCCCTGTTTGTTGAGATAGTGCATCGTCGTGGTGTTGTCTGTTTTGACGAGCACCTGGGAGTTCTGGATGCGTGGTAAAAAGGCCTGCAGTGCCAGATACACAGCTCTCAGCTCCAAAAGGTTTATATGGAGCTGTTTTTCCTGAGTGGTCCACTTGCCGCTTATCCGAAGGTCTTGGAGGACAGCGCCCCATCCTTCCAGGGAGGCATCCGTGGTGATCACCAGAGGTGTTGCCGGAAGTAGAAATGGCAGCCCTACGGATAGATTCTTGCGACTCCTCCACCAGTCCAGATTCTTGGATATTTTTGGAGTTATTTTTACCATGTCCTCGAAAGAACCTGTACTCTGAGTCCATTGGTTCGTGAGGGCCTCCTGCAATGAGCGCATCCTGAGTCTGCAGTGAGGGATGAGGAGTATACAGGAAGACATCATGCCCAGGAGAGACTTGTAGGTCCGGACTTTTAGGTTCTTATTTGACGCCACAGCCGTGGCCAGAGATATTATCTTGTTTGTCCTTTCCATCGAAGGGAAACTCCGTGTCCAAGGTCGCCCGAGGAAGGTAATATTTGTTGTAGGGATCATGCAGGATTTCTTGAGATTGAGAGTTAATCCTAGCCTTTGAAAAAGATTGGTGCAGGCGCTGGAGGATTCGGTCGCGCCTATAGCTGAGGGTGCCTTCACCAGCCAGTCGTCGAGGTAGGGGAAGACTTGGTGACCCATTTGACGCAGGAAAGCTGCCACCGGTGCAAGGCACTTTGTGAAAATCTGCGGCGCGGACTTGAGGCCAAACGGCAGGACCTTGAATTGGTAATGTTGTCCTGCAACTTCGAACCTCAGGAATTTTCTGTGACACTTGAGGATGGGGATGTGGTAGTAGGCATCCTGGAGATCCAAAGATGTCATGAAATCTCCTTTTTCCAGCATGCCTAGTATCTCTTGAATTGTCACCATCCTGAACGATTGGCTCCGTAGGAAAGCGTTGAGCGCTCGGAGGTCCAGAATGGGCCTCCAATTTTTCTCCTTCTGGCGTACAAGAAAGAAGTGGGAATAGAAGCCTTTCCCTTTCAGAGGTGTTGGAACTCGTTCGATTGCTCCTTTCTTCAGCATCACAGAAATTTCTTGGAGAAGCAGGCGTAGATGTTTGTGTGACTGTCTGCGGGGAGGTGCTGCAGGAGGGATGGTGGTGAATTCCAGGGAATGGCCGAATCTTATTATTTGGAGAACCCACCGGTCTGTGGTGATGAGTTGCCAATTTGTGAGGAAATGGGTCAATTTTCCTCCAATTTGTAATGAGGGATAGGGTGGCTGGACTGGCTGGAGTAATAGGTCACTGGCGGCCGCCAGTGCCCCTCTTCTGATTTTTGCCCCTGAAGCTTGATCTTCCGTAAGAAGACTGACGACTCTTGTTGTTTCTGTTGGTATTGATTTTTATTGTGGTAGGAATACGAGGACCTATTCTGATAGGAACCTCGATAAGAGGATTGACCTCTGGATCTGTTGCCTCGAAAGGACTGGTTCCGCGCCTGCAAGGTACCCAGTGCTCTGGCAGTATCGGTGTCCTTCTTTGTGGTTTGTAGTGCTTCATCGATCTTGTCCCCAAAAAGGTGCTGGCCGTCGGAGGGCATGTCTAGCACTTTTGATTGCACCTCCTGTCGGAACGACGTCGCTTTAAGCCATCCTTGACGGCGTAGGACTGCTGCTCCAGCAAGTTGACGAAAGCCGGTCATGGCTGCATCAATAGCACAGTCAATTATTTCCGCTGCTGAGGTTTGACCCTCCGCAAGCAGTGCCTTGACTTCACCTTGGACTGTGTCAGGCAGTTCCGCTAAATAGGGGACTATGTCTTCCCAGAGTTGGCGATTGTAACACCCCAACAGAGCTATGGAGTTGGCCACCTTGATGGTCATGGCCGATGTTGTCGTAAAGCGTTTCCCGATCGTGTCCAACTTCCTGCCTTCTTTGTCCGGAGGTGCTGACAGACGGGAGGAAGGGTTGCGGGAGTTCTTCTGGGCCGCCTGTGTAACCACCGAATCTGGTTTCGGGTGTCCATTGAGGCAAGCTGCCGCTGTAAGTGGGGCTTTATATTTATTGTCCAGGCGTGGAACAACGGCAGGTACAGAAGCGGGCGTCGGCATTAGTTTCTTGCCTTGCTCCCACAGAAATTCTATGATTGGAATAGATTTCGTTGACTTCTGCGTCTGCTCCTTGAAATCGTGTAAGAAGCATTCAGTTTCAGTTGATTCCATAACCATATGGAATCGCTTTGCCGCCCTTTCCACAATTTTATGGAAGCCGCCAATATCCACAGGTGGTGAATCTGCTTGGCGTAGTTGGGGTGAAGCTGGGGAAGATGCCACATACTCATCCTCCTCATCATGGGCAGAGTGGATTTCCTAGACCTCTTCTTCCAATTCATCATCATCATCATCTTCGTCTGACGATACTACCACCTGAGGTTGGATTCTCTCACGGTGAGCTTGAGGGAGAGGTCGAGACTGTTTTGGGGCTGACGCTGGGTTATTTACTGCAGGCGTCTGATTCCCACTTTCCGTTGCTGGTGATTCCGGGAAGCGTTGCTTGTAATCCTGTATAAGGTATTTCAGGTCATTGACAATAGAAACCGGCAGGCATACCATCGGGGTGACCTCCGTGCGAACACTAGTGTGGACAGAGTGTTCTTGGTAAGTCATCTCCTCCTGTTCCTCGTCTGTGCTCTGGCATTTGACATGAAGGTCCGAAATGGAAGTAGCTGGATCCAGTAGTTCCTCTTCCTCAGATTCTTCACTCTGGAAGATTTCTGAAGGTAACTGCGTTTGCACTTTACTCGGAGACGTGGTTTCCGGCGTAATTTGCTGCTTGGCAATCTTGCCAGACGCAGAACTTGATGTATAAGTTCCTGCCGTCGTTGCTGGTGTCGTCGACGTTGGCAGCGTGAGAGACGACACTTCTACGAGCTTGGATTTCTTCCATGGCTCAGAAAGGGCCATTGTCGACGACGAGTCATCCGTCGACGGTGTCTTCATCGACGGTAAGGTCTTCGTCGACGGTATCTCCGTGGACGGCATTTTGGTCGTCGACGATGACCTCGACGTCAGCGTGGTCGTCGTCGGTGCACTCGTCGACGGCGAGCCCGTCGTCGACGTCTTCGTCGTCGACGTCTTCGTAGTCGACGCCTTCGTCGTCGATGCCCTCGTCGACGCCTTCGTCGTCAACGTGATCGTCGACGGTGGGCTCTTCATCGACGTCGTCGACGGTGGGCTCTTTATCGACGACGCCGTCGTCGACGGTGTAATCTTCGTCGTCGACGAGGTTTTCGACGTCGACGACGATTTTAGCAGGATAATAGATGAAATAGGTCTACCTGCTGATGACGATGATGGAGTTGTCGTCATCGATGGGGAAGCCGACGACGCTGTTGTCGTCGACACAGTGGTTGTCGCTGTGGTAGTCCTTTGGGCATGCCTGCTAGATGACTGAGCAGGCTTCTTAAAAGTCTGGGTATCTTTGGCAGACACTGAAGATGTCGTAGATCTTGCCTCTGAAGACTTCTTTTGTGCCTTCCTAGGAGGAGTGTCTGAGGGGCCAGGGGAAGCTACCCTTGGCCTCTTCTGAGAGACTTCTGAGGTCCTTGAAACGCTACCCTCTGAAGATTCCAGGTTGTCTCTCTCCTTAAGCCTGTCAAGCCAGATGAGCAGGCGACCTTCCCTGTCCCCTACGGTCTTTTTAGGGAAAGACCTACATATTCTGCAGTCTGCAGGGACGTGGTCTGGATAAAGGCAATATAAGCACAGGGCATGCTTGTCCTCCACATGTAGCCTTTTCTTCCCACATGAAGAGCAGGCCCTGAAAAGGGCTTTATTCTGGGATTCAGACATTGTAGAAAGCAGTAGAAAGAAAACACTTACTGCAGGAATAAGTGGACTGAAGTAATCCTTGACGAGATGTAGAGTGAAGAAATCACTTCCAAAAGTTAAGTAGATGGTTTTAAAGGAATCCTGAGGAGAGCTCAGGCTGGAGACTCCCTAGCACAACGTTCGGTAGAAAATCTGAGGGACTGAGGCTCCTGCCAGGAAGGTTCTAGAGGGAGGTCATAGCTGATTGGCTGACTCTAAGAGTTTGGTCCTTTTTACATAAGGACAAGGATAGGCTACTAAGGTGAGGCCCTTAGGCCTATTTTCTCTATGTATGTCTATAGGACATTACTTTTTTATGTACCGGAGGCTCCCGTCTCGACGACGGGGAATGATTCAGGCATGTGAATCTATGAAAGACACCCCTAATACTGGATAAGCCCACATCTGGGTTTGTACTCCTGAGCAGATTTCCAAATTTCGTTTTGGGCATTTGGTACCATTTGGTGATCCTGGGTCTTCGTGTGGGGATCTAGGTCACAGTAGGGAATACCTGGTGGTGAATAAGTGAGGATCCTACACTACCAAGTAGCGGTGTGAAGGCAACCTGCTCTGATTGCTTTTTAGAGGCATGACTCCTGCCCTGGTTACATTGAAAAATGCAAATGGCACATGCTCTTTTTTCAGTTGCTGAGATTGCATTTAACAAGGCTTTTTATGGATTATAATTTAATATTTTTTCCTAAATGTTCTCCTTTAATAATACTCTTGCTGTAAATTGGAACAATGTGGTTCTTTTATTTTTTTACAATATGTTACATAGGAAATGACTGTTGTTTCCCACTGAGATACTTTGTATATCCACATGTATATACTTACCAGGTGATGCAGGGCTGGAAGAACATTTGGCACAGATCCATTCAGGCCTCTGCTACTCTTAGTAACAGCTGCCTGCATGCATAACTCAAGGGTCTGTAAGGAGATAAGAAAACTGGGATGAGGCCAAAGGGCAATTTGAGGAAATAGTGAGGGTCAGTGGTGAGTTAAAAACTTTAAAATGTAAATTCTGTATGAATGCCTGAGTGAGTTTCTGTGTGAATGAGCTCTCTTGTGTTCTAATTCTAAATAGAAATCACCGCAAGTACATTTTGACAGATGACCATTCATAGGTTTAATTATTTCTTCACTGGTTTGTCTGTTTTCTTCACTCGCTGTGCTTCACTTAGTACTGTTCTCTGTTGGCATCAGATGTTGGATTGTGGTCTATCAAGAAAACACAGCCGAACATATGCAGCATTTAACTGGAGCATGCCCAAACACGTAGCTTAGAATCACTACTTGTCATTGTAGGCCCTGTTTTCCTAGCCGCTCTTGCTGATGGCCCTTGTCTCGGTTGTCCCAATTCTCTTGGTGCTTCGAGTTCTCTTGGTTGTCTGCTGCTCCGGCTTCTTATGGCACTGTTGTCTAGATCACTTAGCCATCTTAGTCCCTTCCTCCCTAATCTTGGTCCTCCTGTTAAGGGTCCTCATGCTGGCCTTGTTCTTGATGGCACTAATCAGTTTTGTTGCTCTCCCTTTTCTTTTTTCAAATCCTCATTCTGCCTTTGCTACTCCTGTACCTAGTCCACCTGATGTTTCTTCTCATGAATCTCTTGATAGTTGTGTCCTGATCCTTATGGTCATGGTCCACAAATTCTCTTGGTGAACCTGGTAATCCCAGTGCTCCTGGTCTTCTTGGTTGCCCTTGTCCCTCTACTCCTCCTGGTCAGTCTCCTCTTCCTGGTCTCCCACCTGTAGCCTTACATCTTCATGCTCCTGGTTTACCAAGTCTTCCTTTTCCTAGTCCCCCTAATCTTTGTGTCGATTTTCATGGTCTTCTTTTTTCTAGATATATTCCTCCTGAACATCCTCTTACTATTCTTTCCCCTCTGCCACCTCATAGTTTTCCTCAAACTCATCCTCCTGGTCTTCATCTACATATTCTTGGTCCTAGTGTTCTGGGTATTGTTCATTGTTCATAAGTGGCCCTCATCCTCCTGAGACCCTCCTTCTGTTGGTAAATATTATCTTCACCATGGTGCTTCTTGCTGTGCCTGTCCTTGTTGTCCTTCCTTTTGGTCTGAGTCCTATTGGTCGTCATGATCTTCCTTGTCCTTCTTCTTGTGGTCAAGCTAGTCCTGGTCATCCCCATCCTGGTTCTCTGAATCTTCTGGTGCTATTCCTCCTAGCAGTTCTGGTGTTGGCCCTCATGATGGTCATGGTGGTGAATGTTGTTCTGGACCTCCTGACCTCCTATTTCTCTTCTTGGTCCTCCTCCTCTTTCTGGTCTTCCTCCTCCTGGGTTTCCTCTTTTTTCTCCTACCTCTTGGAGGTCCTTTTACTTTGCCTCCTGGTCTTGATCCTCTTGGTTTTCCTAGTTCGTGGGCATGATATTGGTCCCCTGTTGGTTCTAGTGTTCCAAATCCTTCTGGTGGTCTTGACGTTCCAAAATTTGCTGAGAGCGAACTTGACCCGGTATTGGGTATCAGAGCGCTTTACATAGCATCAGTTGCGTTACATGAGGACAAATTCCTTTTTTAAGGCACAGAGAGATTAAGTGATTTGCCTAGAGTCACAGGATGTTCAGCGTCATTGCCAAAACTCGAACCCGGTTCCCCAGATTCAAGGTCAACCGCCCTAGCCATTAGGCCAACTCCTCTCCCCACTTGACCACCTACTAATCATCCTCATGGTCATCTTCCTTCTCCTCCTCCTGTGTGCGGAATTCATAGTGGTCTAGGTTACCCTTGTGGATATGGTCAACTTTTTTCTTCTTCTTCTGGTAGTCTTCACCCTCCTGATAGTCCTCCTTTTCTACTTACCCATCCTTCTCCCCCTTTTCCGCCTTCTGGTTCTGGTTCTTCTGGGCTTCCTCATTCTTCTTCTCATAATGGTTTTACTGAGCCTCCTCTTGTTCTTGGTCTCACTGATCCTCATGTCCTGTTGGTCCCAGTCATCCTGGCTGTGTGATCCTCCAAGTCTTTCTCATGGTCCTCCTGCTATTGCTTTCTCGTCATTCTCCAGGACATCCAGTTCCTTGTGTTCTTAATCCTGCTGGTGGGCCTGGTCCTCCTCCTCCATTAATCCCTCCTCATCTGTGTGACCTCCTCTTCATTTCCCTGGTTCTCCCTCTTCATCCCAGAGGACCTTTAGGTATCTGCCTGCTTCTCAAAGTGCCCCACCCCCCACAATATAATCTCATACAAAGTCAACCAGATAAACCCCCAGCTAGAGGGCACACTGAGATGCAGCACGGGTAGATGGGACCTTTTGAAAGGAAATCAGCCCCTTGTTTCCTGTTAGATAGTACAATACAGTATGAATTGGGGTGCTCCTCTAAGCCCTGGATCCCAATGCCACTCCACCTGTTTCACTTTTAACATTTGTGGACCAAGGTTCCTCAATGTCCCCCTTGCAGCCCTGCAGACTGAACCAAGGGAGTACAGAGGTGCCTACATGTGGTAGCATTTGCTTATGAGAATCTAATACAACTTGGAGGCAGAAGCTGCAGGACAAAAGATGTGTCACTAAAAACAGGGAACACATTTAGCTTCACCGATACTAATGAGGAGAATGCTCATCTACATTGAAGGCTCAGAAGAATCATCGGAAAAATGGCCTAAAATTAGGTGCATGGTCAGTATGTCTTACACCAAACCTTTGTGATTTGTTTTTTGGTTTGTAGCTGGCTTTCACATGTTTATTCCAAGTGGAGTCTGTCAAAAGAAGGCCTGGTGAGGGAATTTGAACATCCTGTCCTTTATTGAACTGTAAGTGATCAGACGCACAGAAACTGACCCACTTAGAGCCTCAGCACTAATCTTTTATTCTAAAGCCTCTCTAAACAATATTTCTGTGGAAATGAAAATTGGAAGTTTTGAGAAGCAATGATCCCAATAATGTTTCCACCAAGCTCTATGTCTCTCTTGCTTTTTCATTAAATACGGTATGAACCCGAGTAACTGTGGACTATTTTCTTTGCTAATGTTATTTTAAAATTTCACATAGCAACCAAAAGTAGTATTAAATACTGCCAACAAATTATTGATCACCAACATGATACAATTCCAGGGCCCCTCTTAAAATTACCTTGTTTTACCTGTATGTTCGGTCACCAGGAGTGTAATGCAAAGTCATTGTGCTCTTTAGTGAAGGTCATTTAAAAATGTACTTGTCGTAGCCGACTTGTATTTCAAAGGGTGTAAGCAGCCCCTCAGACTACAATGTCCCTCTGTATGTTCTAAGTGGTCACCGGGGCTTCAGTATGCGTGATAGCTGCACAGGACCTATCTCTGGGCTCTAGTGACTGAAGATTTGCTGTTCTGTTGTGATTACCGCACAAATATGGGGTGTCAGTATGCTTGATTTCACTTAAATAACCAAATTTGACTTACCCAGTATCACAACCAGTGGAAAAATTGCAGCAAGGTTGATGTTTTTTAAATTCTAGCACAATTGTTTGGTTCACATTTTTCCTTCATTTATCCCGATTTCATATGTAACAAATAAGAATTCAAGTTTTGCTTCTCAAGCTGTCTTCACAAATTGTGTACAAATCAGAATTTAGCTGGTTTGATATTTAGAATGAATGCTTGGAAAACTATATTCACCGTAATCCCTTCATCGCTCCACACAATATACCAGTTCAAAGCCGAAGAAATGATCAGGCGTGAATGTGTCAAACAGTGGGGAATTACAGTCTGAATTGATGTGGTATTTCTATTTCTCACAGTTACCTTAGGGGCAAACTTGGATTCATAAATTTTTCCTGTAACTCAAAATTACTGATACTCAGAACATTGGTAGTGTCAGGTGTGGAATACCAATATGTTGGCCCAAAGTGCACATGATGGCGGCCTGAACCATTGCACAACTCCACCTGTAGTGTAACTGACTCACCAATGGGATTCATTAGTTCCGTATTTGGTCCTCATTTCTCAGTAATTTATTATTTAATTGAAGCTAATCTCTCACTATGGGATTGGGCGTTCATTATGAGTGGATCACTTGGGATTGGTTGCAGTGGCAGGCATGGACAGCAAATGGAGGTCATACTTACCTTGAGCAAACGAAATGCCATATCAGTAGGCAGCTGGGGTTAAAGGCTTTCAACCTCTTTAACCAACCATGGAAGCTCTTTATCTAGTTGCTCCTCTGGCAGGACGGAGGCCAAATGTCCAAGAGTGGTGATAACCTGCCCCCAGACCTGTTAGGAGAAATTACACCTGGTTTTCAGTTCCACACCCTTGACATTAACTACTAAGAAAACATGAGCCACATCTGGAAGTAGGTGGTTCTTTGGAGAGGCCGTGCACTTCACACCCGTTCTCCAGGAAGGGGTTTTGCCATGCAAAGGCAGAGGCTTTGTTTTACTGGCAGTATAAAAAAAATAGACAAGACTGATTCTGGAAAATAGAAATCTTATCCATGAATTTGTTTTCACAAATACTTCAAATAAATAATAATCCCAAGTTGTACATTTATCCTGATTAATGAATTTCATATCAGAGTAATTCCCTCCAATTCCTTTGTTAAAATTGCATAGACCCTTGGGTTCGCCGCCATACCCTTCCTATTTTGCATCCCTCACAAACCTCTCTTCTTATTTGGATGAGAGTTCTACATCCACTCTCTCCACTTTTGTATTTTATATGTTTCCCCTGCCCCCACCACGTCTCTCAGCTGTTTTCAACAATTTCTACTCCCCTACTAAAGTCATCTCTTCCCCGAAGCCGCTCACTACCACTCCTGCCATTAATCCTCACTACCACTTTAAATCTGTACCATCATTTTATTCCAATACCCATTATTCTCCTTGCTTCCTCTTCATGTTAAGATTGTGGTGGACATAAAAAAGAGACTCCTGCAACTCCGATTCTATTAAATTACCCTAGAATCTCACTCCGTCACTTTCTTTTTCAAAAATAATTATTACACTTAATGTTCCTTAATACTTAAGTATTATAGCATCGTTTAACTTTGATTTTGTTTTACATATCTGACCTGATATGCATTGGATACTTGGTATGGTACAATACAGGGTTTTACAAATATTAGTCATCTACAAGAATAGATATCACAAGTCTGGATCAAGAGAAGGAATTACATTTTGTTTGTATTTCATCGAATGAAGTGCATATGCAAAGGCAGAGGGAGGGGCAGTCTTGTGTATGAATCAGTCGTCTCACTAAATGGTACAGCTCTAATCCATCATCCTCTGCGCTCTGTCCTTTCCCCACTTTTCCAACTCACCTCCTGGAGACTGGGGATGGTTTCAAGAAGAAACATTTTACAGGCTGAGTAGGCTTCAAAGAGAAGTGTGACTAGAGGAGCGTCTACAGTGGCAGCAAACTGGCCTGCTAACATCTCAATGACTGCAGAAAAATAAAAATAAATCACAGTTAAAGTTCAAAGGCTTAGGTTTTGCATTTATGTGCACATTTACCACCGTGCCTGGTAGGACATACTGAACAAAAACAGTGCAATGTGTCTACTGACAGCAAACGATTTTTTGCGGGTATTAGACTCAATTCACAGAGGTTTTCTTTGACTCTCATGGGTCATGTAATGTCATCCATTTCAGTCCTGCATCTTATTGCACTTTTTTAGCATTCTATACTCTAGATATTACATGGTAATATTTCCAAATTACTGCAACTCACTGTATTGAACTCAAAAGAATGAAAGGACAAATATGTATCACCACGGTGGTTAATACTTAAAATTTGTAACAAAGTAATTCTATTTTGCACGGTGTTGTTGTTTGTGGAATAAGATTGGAGAAATTAGATTTTGCACAAGTTAATATTGTATGAAGATATTGGAACGCAAAATAACAAAAAAATGAATATAAAAATATAACATATGATGCATCAAAGCATTCCATATTACTAAATATGTGAATAATTTAATGTGCTTAACAAAGAAGTGCTGGTTCGGGTATCACCAGAGTAAAAAGTGGTGTAATGATTCACTATTTTGCTCCTCAGGAAGGAAGAAACTGAACCAATTTAATCTCACACATCTGAATAAACACTGATTCACTCAATTTTCTATTTTAAACATAACAAAAAGTGTGGAATCACATTTCCCCCTTTTCTGTCCTATTATTGTAAATGTTTAGTTGGGAGCAAATCGTGCTTCCTGCATTCTCTATTTTTCAAGTGACAAAATTGTTTAAAATATATTAACACCATGATTTGCACTAGTCAAAACCTTTACTTAATATGGTGCTTCGTTTGCAATTGTGTGAGCTGTAGGTTGCAACAAGATGTCTGTGCCAATGAAATTAACAAATACCTCTTGATAATTGTGTACGGTTTCTACAGATTTTAATGCTCCTCTTCCTATGGAGGTAATTTCACAACTTAAGACCTGATTCTGGTTTTGTCAGATGGGTATCCCGTCACAAACCTGATTGAGAACCGGTCCGTCTAATTACAGGTACAATAAGATTTAAAGGATTTGTAATAAGTCAGCAGGAACAGACGCCAAGTTCCTAATGGAGCAATTCTTCCACCAAACTCTAAATCAGGCCCTTAGATTTGTGTTACTAAAAAGAATAGGTTGTTTCCTGGAGGTGTGCTCTTCAGGCAAGAGCGATGCGGTCCCCTCATGACATGGTAAACTTGACACAGCAGCTCAGCATGCAAGTTCAATTGGCAGATGTACTAGAATGTAGTGTTGTTACACTTTATCCAGACCAATGTTGCAGTTGAATTCTGATTTGGGCCACAAATGAGAGTTCAATGAAGATAAGTTATCACTTGTTGAAAACTATGGGATGAATATGGACTGTTATTCTCTGCACCGATCAGACATAAGAAATTACATCTCTTTGCATGAAGGGTGTTCTCAGGTAATGTTACAAAAGGGAACTTAATAAAGGTGTCCTTTCCCCACACTCCCCCAACCATAATACAGAACCTCACCCTGCCACCAGCGCAGGTACACACCAAGGCTAAACCAATATTTCTGGTTGACTGTAAAAGCAGTCTTCATTACAGGATAGAACGTTCTGAGAATCAGACCTAGGTGTGGTTCAATTTCTGGTCCTGCAAGAGAAAATAAAAAAAACAATGTTAATTAAAAGAAAGACAAATGCCAACTTAAAATGACGAGTGGGCTGCAAACTTCATGTGTTTGTTACGATACATATTGAAAAATAACTTGGCGCATGGCTTTCTAAGATTTCCACTCAGCAGCAAATGAAACTTCTAACCTCTGAGGATAAAGGGAACCAGATTTCACCAGATTTTTTTTTTCACAACCGTGTTTATTGATTGATTAGGCAGAGCATAAATACAGTTCTCCACAATCAGGAGGACACTGTCTAATGGCAGACATATATCAAGGTGTATTCAAACCTAATCACTCAAAACGCCCCCGCCTGCCCCCCCTCACTCCCCCTACCACCCAAGGCCCCAACTACCCACCCCTTATCCCACCCTAATCCAATGCACGTGATCACCTTCAACCGCAGTACATGAATAGAGTACAGCAATCATCGAGTGCCCTCCTAGGCCTGGAAGTCCCCATCTACAGGCAGTCCATCGTCCGAGTCTGTTGGGGGCTCCAAAGTTAACCCCCTGTAGTCTGCCCACCGTTTCCAGATCTTGTAATGTTTCCGGGGGCATCCCCTGGCTTCAAACACAGGTAACTCTAACCCCATGAAATAATCCAGGCCCGCTTTCCAGGCACTCAGTGGAGGAGCACGCTCACCCTTCCATGCCCTCGCCAGGTCTCGCTTGGCAACTACCAGGCCTAACAACAAGAGGTGACGTTTGTAGATGTTCCCACCACATTCTCCAGGATATGCAGAAGACCCAGCCTGGGCGTACGGGGAAGATCCCACCCCAGCACCTCCGACAAACAATTCCACACACCGTTCCAGAACCGGGTCAGACCCACACAGGAACACACCGTATGCAATAGCGTACCTCTCTCAGTCCCACAGCGCAGGCAATCCGGAGTCGCAATTAGGCCAGCCTTCCATAGTCTCTCCCTGGTGTAATAGGCCCTATGCAGGTATTTAAATTGAATTAACCGGAGTTGCACGGCAATGGCAGCCCCACGGGGGGATTCCAGGGCCTCCCTCCAGTCATCCTCGTCCAATGGACCAATATCTGTTTCCCAGGATTCTTTCAGCGGTAGTAGGGAAGAGGAGCAATGGGTGACCAGTGTTTGGTAGATTTGGGATACTTTTTTATCCCCTAGGTCTCCCATGAAGAGCTTGGCTTCCACTGGACTGAATTCGGGGAGCTGATCGAAGCCAACCAGACTAGGTGCAAGCGCATGACGGAATTGTAGATATTTAAAGAATTCAGTCTTGGGCACACTAAATTCAGCGCTGAGGTCTTGAAAGGACTTGAGTGTAACCCCGGTAAGAACATGTCCCAGCGAGGAAATTCCAATAGAGTCCCAGTCACCAAACTCCGTCAGCGAGGCCAGTGCGGGGAGCTGTCCATTTTTCCACAGTGGGGTTTCTGCCATCAGTATACCCCACCAGCCCATGCGGCGCAGTACTTGTCTCCAAATCATGAAGACGACCTGTGTGACTTGCGGCAGCCTCCTCCGTTGCCCAGCCGAGTACAATAGCGTATGTAATGTGGTATCTCCCATCAACAAGCGTTCGAGGGCGTATGCAGGGTCACTTCTATCGTCGTACCACCATTCATTTAGAACCAACAGGTGGGAGGCCTGATAGTAGGACAGGAGGTCAGATGTGGCCAGACCCCCACAATATGTGGATAGGAAGCAAGTGCGCAGCGCCACCCTGGCGGCACCCCCGGCCCACAGGATGAAAACAAGTTACTTACCTGTAACTTTAGTTCCCCAGTATTGGTAACTTTCATAGATTCCCATGCTTTGCATCATTCCCCGTCGTCGGAATTGGAGTCTCTGTAACAAAAATACCATAGCTGTAGGTACAAAAGACAATGGAAAAAAGGCCTAGGCCTCATTCCCTTTTGTAGCATATCACCCTCTTTGTATAAAAGAGACCAAACGTTGGCATCAGCCAATCAGAAGTGCTTCACCACTTAGAACCTTCCTGAAGGAACCTCAGAGCCTCCGATTTTCGTAGCCGTTGTGTACTTAGACACCATATCTGTTGTAGGCTGAGCTTTCCCCGGGGAAGTGGGTGGGCGCATGGGAATCTATGAAAGTTACCAATACTGGGGAACTAAAGTTACAGGTAAGTAACTTGTTTTCTTACCCCAGTATTGGAACTTTCATAGATTCCCATGCTTTGTATCAGAGTAGCAAGCAGTTGGCAAGATAATCACATTTTGCATCGTAAATTATAGCAATAGATAACATGACATTAGATACAAAATGTGAAAAATGGAAGGTGGGAAAGAAAGGAAAGCTCACCGTTAGTGGAAGAGGTTCCTCAGGACAGCCTGTCCTACTGCTGCATCATCTTGTTGCAGAGATTCCAAGCAGTAATGCTTGGTAAAGGTATGAACGCTGCTCCAGGTAGCAGCTCTGCAGATATCCTTAATTTGCACCCCCGCGAAGAGGGCTGTTTAAGAAGCCACAGATCTTGTGGAATGTGCTCGTATCTTTCCAGTCAGAGGTTTTCCTGCAGCCTTGTGACAATGTAAAATGGCACTCGTGATCCATCTTGAAACACCCTGTTTGGATAGTGGAAGGCCTTTACTCGGTCCCCCGAAGGCCACAAACAGTTGAGAAGATTTTCGAAAACCTTTAGTACGTTCCAAATAGAATTTCAAGCATGGTGTGAGAAGTTGGCCCGATATGCAGTGCTCACTATTCTAGTGATCACTATGCATCAGTCCAAACAACCCTTATGGTGATTGGTTGTAAGTCAACCTTAGACCAGCTATCCTAGTAGCGTGGATACAAGCAGTCTTCGGGCTAAACTCTAGAGGGCGTGTTAAGCCAGCTGTTATACCATCACATACCCCTTGAACACCAAGTGAAAGGACACCACACAAGTGTTATGAAAATAAACAGTGTATTTATTAGAATCACAACAGCCCTGTACTCTTTATGAGGACAGGGTACTAAGCACAGAACAAAACTCTTAGGAAAATACTTCAAGTGTACAATCAATACAAGTGCCCGAGGGCACGGAAAGTTTAGTGGTCTCGGGCGGACCCAATAAGGCAAGTCGGAAGCGGTAGGGACTCGGGACCCTTAAATAAGGAGGCTATGCGGGCACCGAAATGCCGAGTTAGCTAGCCCAAGGGCTGCGGCTGCACAAGTCTTACAGACGTCGGGAGTCCTCGCTGACGAGCCAGGAGCCGGAAGAAAGGAGTTGCTGGCCGGCGACCAGTGGAGATAGTTCGTAGAGATCCAAGCCTGGATCAGAGATGGCTGACACCTGAAAGCAGAGGGGACCAAGTTCGTAACTACTAGCCAGTAGTCAGAGGGTACCAGGAGGGCACCGGATGATCGTCACCTTGACTAGGTGAGTGGGCGACGCTAGGCTCTGCAGTCTCACGGACCAGGAGGTGTTGTCGGCGACCAGGATGGAGGTGCGAGCTGTCCCACGCAGATTGATGCTGTCGGCGTCGCTGGGCCCAGGATTGGGGCAACAAGCCTTGGCATATTTCAGGGCCACGTGGTGGGCCTAAAATGGCGTCTTGAGTGGACCAGGAGGGTCCGGGGTGCTCCTCTCGCAGAAGGGAGCAAAGGCCAGTCTGGAGCAACCAGACCAGCAGCGTTGGTTGTCGGGCGTCGTCAAGGAGGTCACAAACCAGCGGCTAGTGATCAGACAACGTGCTGAACAGCAAAGAGCAGAAGGGCCCCACGCAGATCGTGGAGATGCTGGGAGGCTGCACTTCGATGCTGGAGCTGCTCAGGATTGGGGCTTCTCGGACCCCAGAGCACTCACCAGAGGATCCCTCGGCGGTCGTGCTGGTTTAAGAAATCGTGCAGGTTTTGATGATGGCCGGTCCTTCGAGGTCTCGTCGCACCCACAGATCTCAGCTGAGCTGACGACGTGGGTAGAGGTCAGAGGTGCCGGGGAAGCCGGTTCTCGTCGAGCTGGGCAGTCGGATTCCTGAGGAAGGACTTGCAGCAAACCGCAGAGTTCTTAGATGGTGCCTGAGGATGCAGGGTGACAACTCCTTAGCCACAAGGGAGAAATCTTAAGAAGAGTCTCGAAGTCCTTTCGTAGAAAGTATTCTTGATTCAAAGATGATCTAATTTGGAAGGGTCCCCGCTCCTGCCTTTATCCTAAAGAAAAGGGGTGGGTACGTGGCTAGGTCCTGCCCTAGGGGTGGGACCAGGAAGGGGGGTAGTTACACCCCTCTCCCATGCCAGACTTTTCCCAGGTCAGGGGCTGGCTCCCCTGGAACTGGTTCTAGCCGGCAGATGCGTAGTGAGCACCGGGGTGCCACTCCGCAGTCACCTTCTTGTAAAGCCCTGCCTACCCAGGATACACAAAACCCTGTCTGGGATGGTGCGAACACCGCCCCGGACAGGAAACCTTTGTCCAAGCTCTCCTCGCTGGAAGGACTCCCAGCAGCAGGAGGTCAGACTCGTGTCTGTGGTGGCAGCATCCATTTTGTGGAGCTAAGGCTTCAGTTAACTTTAACTGGGGTTCACAGTTACGTACATGTTGTGGCCCTCTAGAAGGGCGGAATGCTAACCTCGTCGCCGGCATTGGTGAGGGGTCAGCATCCCGATTCGTATGACACCTTACTCGACATGTCTTGATAACGCGATACCGAAGTTACCAATATAGTACGCGTTATCATGGAACAGCCATTGGGTCTTGGTTCCGCAAGCTGCAACCGGGCTCGGCTTGTGCCAGAGCCCAATTCACACGATTCCATGCACTCTGCCTTCAGGATTGTCAAGGCCTGCTATAGGAGTGACTGATAGGAATGCGGGTGTCCATTTTAGGGTTAGATATAGGTATACTATACCTAAAGCAACGGGCGAGTACACCACGTTGCCCCAGCTGTCGCGCAGCCAGTTGTGTCAGATTTAGATGGCCATCCAGGGGTGGCATAATACGTGCTTCAGCCCCTGGTAGGCCCTGGGTACACCGATGCCCTGAGTTACAGGGTCTGACAAGGTGGCCCAGTTCCAATTGGTTAATGCACCTAGGGTACACACATCAATTTAGCGAGAGAACAGCTAGGCTGTGGGTCTGATTGGCAGGCCCACAGCCCGAGAAAGTCGTAAACCAGTGAAACAAAAGCAAAAAATCTGGGTGATCATAGGATTGCAGACCCTACTCTCCTACACATGGCTGCACATCCAACGAATGCAATGCTTTCTCTGCTGGCGTAGAAGGTTGAGGGAAGAACGTCTTCAGAATGACTGGTTCATTCAAGTGGAAATCCGAGGGAACCTTTGGCATGAACCTAGGGTTAGTCCTCATGATCACAGTGTTCCTCTTGAATTGAAGGAAAGGTTCTTGGATGGTCAAAGCTTGTAATTCTCCTACACGCCGAGCCGACGTGAGAGCAAGGAGGAGAGCCAATTTCCACGAAAGATATTTGATGTTAGAACGATGGACTGGTTCAAATGGTAAGTAATTCTTTATTGTTTGATTAATTAAAATCTTACAATACTTCCATTACAAAAACATTTTCAATTTATACAATACAATACAATACAATAAAAAAAGAAGGTATTTATTTTATCCTTAAAATTGAGATGATTGGACTTAAATAAAAATATAGTAAAATTTTTAAAAATTATCTATTTATTTGTTTATGATTTCATAAAAGCTTTTTTCCACAGCTACTTTTCTAATTTGGTAGTTATAATTTTTAAAATTTTTACAAAGGCAACGTTCATAACTATATCATTTGGATCAAGACAAATTTTCAATGCCTGCCTGCATGTTCTTGTGGCCCGAAGATTAAAATGAGGTTTAAGTAATGCACATCTTTCCCTGCTAAGGCCAGGACAGATACAAAGAAGATGTACAATATTTTCTTCTCCACCTTTGCAAAGTCTACACAATAAACTGGAGTTAGTTTTTTTCCATGGCAGAGCGTGACTAAGGCCTGGCAGAATTCCAAACCTTGCATTCATGAAACATTGTTTACTTTTCTCAGACCACGGTATCTCCAAGTATTCTTGCACTTTCTTTTTTTCATATCCATTTATTACTCTCCACGGGTGCTTTCTTTTTGCCAGCACGTTTTTATCATGTAATAGTGATAAGTAACTGGTTGTTCGATTCACTATTTTTTTAAACGATCCATTGTTTATTGTATTGTTCCATATATGCATCAGTGAAAACTCCTCTAGTGCATCATGAAGATATCTCCCAGCAAGTGATTTTTTATTATTATTTACTTCTTGCCAGAGTATTTGTGAAATTTTATTATCATGGTCATTCTTAAACCTTCTTTTTTTATTGTATTGTATTGTATTGTATAAATTGAAAATGTTTTTGTAATGGAAGTATTGTAAGATTTTAATTAATCAAACAATAAAGAATTACTTACTTACCAGGTTCAAATGGACCCTTCATAAGTTGAGAAAGGACCAGATTCAAATGTCATGTAGGAGGAGGCGGTCTCACCGGTGGATAGACCCTGAACAAGCCCTTAAGAAATTGCTTGATTATCCTGGAAGACCACAAGGAAGGCCCGGATTCTGTCCTTCTGAACCGTGACAAAGCAGCCAAATGGACCTTAATTGATGAATGGGCTAGTCCAGATTTGGCCAAAGACAGCAGTTAAGGTAGGATCTGATGAGGCTTGGAATTGAATGGATCAATGCTTTGTTTTCGACACCAACAACAAAATCTTTTCCACTTAAGGCTGTAAGTTTTGTTCGTTGAAGGAGCCCTTGCTTGGGACAGAACTTCCTTAACCTCCCTTGACAATGGCAGGTTCATAAATTCTCGCTGTTCAGGAGCCATGCAGTCAGGTGTAACGACTGAGGATCTGGATGCAAAATTTGTCCGCCGGACATCGTGAGAAAATCCGGCAGAATCCTCAAAGGCAAGGGAGGAGCTATCGACAACAGATGGAGCTCTGTGAACCAGAACTGCCTCGGCCAAGCCTGGGCTATCAGGATCTTCCTGCACGGTTCCACCTTGAGTTTCCTGATCAGTCGTGGTATCAGAGGAATGGGAGGAAAAGCGTAGACAAATGTCTTCGACCAGGCTATCGAAAGGGCATTTCCCAGTGAATCTTGATGGGGAAGTCTGCTTGCGTAAGACCGGCATTTCTTGTTGGTCGGAGTGGCAAAAAGGTCGATGTCCGGCCTGCCCCACAGGCTGAATACTTGTTACAAGACTTTCTGATTCAACTCCCATTCGTGGCTGACCGAGGATGACCTGCTCAGTCTGTTGGCGTTTTCGTTTAGGAGGCCTGGCAAGTGTTCTGCCGTCAGTGACATCTTGTGCTGGATCGCCCATTCCCAGACCTGCTGAGCCTCTAGCGACAATGGGCGCGATCTGGTTCCTCCTTCCTTGTTCACATACTGCATGGCCGTGGTGTTGTCCGTCCTGATAAGCACTTGTGAACCTTCCAGGCGAGGAAGAAACGCTTGCAGAGCCAGTCGTATCGCCCTGAGTTCCAACAGGTTGATGTGGAGGCGTTTTTCCTGGGGTGACCAATGACCGCTGACATGTAGGTCCTGCATCACTGCTCCCCAACCCTCCAATGACGCGTCCGTCGTTATCACTTGTGGAGACGGGTCGTTTGCGAAGGATAGACCTTGGGACAAGTTGTTTTGATCTGTCCACCAAAAGGCCGCTTCCTTCATCTCTGGAGTGATTGTCACCCTGTCGTCGAATGAACCGTGGACTTGCTTCCACTGATTGTCTAGTTGCTCCTGCAAGGGACGCATCTTCAGTCTGCAATGGGGAATTAGTGGGATACACGATGATATCACTCCCAGCAGAGACTTGTAGCGGCGTACTGAAAGAGACTTTCTTGTTTGTAAGTCTTGGGCCATGGTTTTTAATTTCTGCCTCCTCTCCGGAGTACGAAAAGCTCATCCGGAGTAGGAAAAGCTCATGATAGCTTCGAATCCAAGATGGCTCCCAGAAAACGAGCCCTTCTGGACAGGACCTGGCAAGATTTCTCGTTGTTCAGAGTGAGTCCCAGGTTCTGAAATAAATTGGTACATGCTTGAACCGCCTTCAGCGCTGCTTCTCTGGACGGAGCTTTCAGTAACCGGTCGTCCAGATAGGGGAAGACCTGAAACTTGTGTTTTCGCAGGAAAGCTGCTACTGGTGCCAGCACCTTTGTGAAAATTCTTGGGGCGGAGTCCAAAGGGTAAAACCCTGAACTGGTAATGGCTCTTGGCTACTGTGAATCGCAGAAACCTTCTGTGCGCTGGGTGAATCGGAACGTGGAAATAGGCATCCTCGAGATCGAGTGTGGCCATGAAATCCCTCGGGCTGATCAGCTTCAAGATGTCCTGGAGGGACACCATCCGGAAGGACAGAGAAATGAGATAGGTGTTTAGCCCCCTGAGGTCTAAAATGGGGCGCCACTTGTCGAGCGTCTTCTTCACCAAGAAGAACCTGGAATAAAATCCTTGACCTCTTTGGTTTGAGGGAACTGGCTCTATCACTCCTTTCCGGAGCATCTGTTGAACTTCGAGCCGAAGGAGACGCTGGTGTTTTGATGGAGTGGCAGCCGGGGGCTTGGGTGGAGGGACTTATGTGAATTCCAAGGTATGCCCTTTCCGAATGATGTTGAGCACCCAACGGTCCGATGTTATCTTGGACCAGTTCTGAAGGTATTTGTTGACCCTGCCTCCAACTGATGACTTCCTGAAGAAGGGTCCAGTAGGAAGAGCCAGGAGGCCGCCATTGGGGCTTGGACGAATCTCGTCCTCGTGCCCCCTGCTTTCCTTTATTGTAAGGCCTGGAGTAATTGGAAGACTGGCCCTGCCGCTGCAGGTAAGGCTGACGGTATTGCTGGGAACCTGAGCCTGTGGTGGAATAGCGTTGTTGTTGGAAGGATCCTCTGTAATTACCACCCCTGCCTCTGGATCCCTTGAAAGGAGACTTCCTGTATTGAAGGGTCCCCAAGGACCTAGCAGTCTCGGTGTCCTTTTTTATATCTTGCAGGGTGTCGTCAATGAGTTTGCCGAACAATGCTTCTCCATCAAAGGGGAGATCCAAGACTTTATTCTGAATCTCGGGCTGGAACCAAGTAGCCTTAAGCCATCCTTGGCGACGGAGTACTGCCGCTCCAGCCAATGAACGGAATGCAGTAGTTGCAATATCCATTGCACAATCGATGATTTCCATCAACGTCGTCTCTCCTTCCTGTAAAATCTTCTTTGCCTCAGACGTAGATTCGGGAGGCAGCTGGTCAAGGTACGGGGCGACATCGCACCAGAGTTGGCGGTCGTACCTACCCAGGATCGCTAAGGCATTAGCCGCTCGCACCAGCAAACTTGCCATCGATGAGAATTTTTTTCCCACGTTATCCAACCTCCGCCCTTCCTTGTCCGGAGGAGTTGTTAGTGGTGCAGAAGGGTTTCGTGATTTCCTCTGCGCCGCCTGCGAGATCACAGAGTCTGGTCTTGGATGACCTGTCAAGGCCGCAGGAGCATCATCGGTCGCCTTGTACTTTTTATCGAGACGCGGTAGCACCGGGACCACCGTCGCCGGGTGTGTCATTGCCTTTATGCCCTCTTTCCATAGGTGATCCACAATAGGAATGGACCTGGCAGTTTTCCGAAAGGGTTCCTTAAAATCATATAAGAAACAATCTGTGGGAACCTTAGGCATGGCCAATTTAAATCTTGCCGCAGCTCTCTCCATCTATAATAACAACAGGGGGTACCCAATCAACCAATAGGCATCTGGGTGAATATAAACTAGCAAAATACAAGTGATGCCAATGGTATTCAAATTTAAACGTAATTATTTGGAGAACCAGATACAATCAATTATCTATCTCCACCATACACCTTTATATGAACTAAATCGACTGTCCTATTTAAATGTCCATCTTGTGGCTATTTACAAAAGAAATACAAAACACATAAATAATATATAATACTTTTTTAGTTATCTTTTAAGAATCTCTTTAAGATCTTCAGTATTTTGGTCATACACATCAAAGGATCACACAATCTATATTCTTGTGTCAGCTGATGGAAGCCCCCAATGTCCGCTGGCGGGGAGTCCGCCGGGTCCGGAATTGGCGATTAGGGATGCTCAATAACATATTCATCATATTCCGTGTCGGGATTAGAGACATGATCTGACTGCTGGTCCTCATCCGAGGTATCATCAACATCATGGGTCCCTGGCAATCCAGAGGAATCTTGTTGGAAGGACGCTTGAGGCTGAGGGGAAGCTGGAGCCGGAAAAGTAGGTGGCACCAATGAAGCCAGAGTCCTTGAAGGCGTAGCAGGCGCTGACGTAACTGGAAGAGGTCTACTGGCCTTAGATTTATAGTCCTGTAGCATCTTATGCAGATCTTGAAGGAAAGACGCTGGCACTGTAACCATTTCCTGTTCAGGTTGCTGCTGCTGCAGCTGAAGATGACCACTCTCCTCGTGGCCGTATTCGCCCTCTGAGTCAGTGTCCTGGCATTTGACAAAAAGCTGGGAGG
Source organism: Lissotriton vulgaris (assembly GCF_964263255.1). Classification (NCBI taxonomy): domain Eukaryota; kingdom Metazoa; phylum Chordata; class Amphibia; order Caudata; family Salamandridae; genus Lissotriton; species Lissotriton vulgaris. The sequence continues at coordinate 1,229,786,570 of NC_141689.1, read as the reverse complement.
GACTATTGGCATAGCTATATGCATCTTGTTCATCCTCCTCTGATTCTTCCTCTTGAAGGAGCATGGTTGGTAACAGAGGGGACACAGTCCTCGGAGAAGTCATTTCTGGCATGATCCGCGTCACAGAAATGGTAGTCCGCTTTTCTGTGGATAATATTGTCGGTTCCGTAGTCGACGGTTGTATGTGCGCCATCGAGATAGGCGTCGTGGACGTCGTCGACGATGAAACTGTCGACACGCCAGCCATTGTCATAGTCACCGTAGTAGTCGGCGACGCCCTCGTCGACGAGACTGTAGTCGTCGACATCGTCGTCATCGTCGCCGTCGGTAACATCGTCGTCGGCACCATTGCAGCCTTTGTCGTCGGCACCATCGCAGCCTTTGTCGTCGACAGGACTTTCGTCGTCGACGGGGCTTTCGTCGTCGACGGGGCTTTCGTCGTCGACAGGACCTTCGTCGTCGACTGGACCTTCGTCGTCGACGGGACTGTGGTCGTCGACGACTCCTTCGTCAACACCCTTGTAGCTGGTATCTTCGTCATCGGCGTCTTCGGTTTCTCCGTCGACGGAGAGGACTCCGCCGTCGACGGTAGCGTCGTAGACGAACCTCCTGTCGACGGAGTCTTCGACGACGTCGAAACTGATTTAGGCGTCTTCGTCGACGGGCCTTCCGCTGTCGACGTCTTCGTCGTCGAGGACTTAGAACTCCTCTCAGAAGACTGGAATGAAGGTGTTTTGAAGGCTGTAGCAGTCTGCTCACCTGTAGAAGGCGAAGAAGGTCCATCCCTCTCCTTTACACTTCCGTGAGGAGATTTGCTGGGACCTGGGCTCTCAGACTCACTGGGGGTCTTTTTAGAGGCCTTTGAAGATCTTCCCAAAGAAGTAGAAGGGGAACCCCTACCCCTTTTCACTGACCTTCTTGTAGAGGACATCGATCCTGCATCCTCACTGTCACTTGAGACAGTATCCTTCCTTGATTTAAGCTTTTGAAGCCATGTCAGGAGCCTACCCTCACGGTCCCGGAGGGTTTTGGTGGAAAAAGTGCGACAGATCTTACAGTCAGCAGCCTGGTGGTCAGGATAGAGGCAATAAATGCAGTCCTTATGCTTATCCTCCACAAAAAGCCTTTTCTTGCCACAGGTGGAACAAGGCTTGAAAAGGGCTTTTTTCTTCTCAATTTCCGACATCCTGGAAGGCAGCAACAATCCTGAAGTAAATCTGGAAGATTCTGAAGAAAATCCTGAAGTAATCCTTTTGAAGAGTAGAAGTTGAGCAGAGCTCAAAGGAGACTCCCTAGCACAACGTGCAGTAGAAAATCTGAGGCTCTGAGGTTCCTTCAGGAAGGTTCTAAGTGGTGAGGCACTTCTGATTGGCTGATGCCAAAGTTTGGTCTCTTTTATACAAAGAGGGCGATATGCTACAAAAGGGAATGAGGCCTAGGCCTTTTTTCCATTGTCTTTTGTACCTACAGCTATGGTATTTTTGTTACTGAGACTCCCATTCCGACGACGGGGATTGATACAAAGCATGGGAATCTATGAAAGTTCCAATACTGGGGTGAGCGGCCCAGCACCGAATTTACCCGACGGAACCACTGTGGTTCGATCTTATGCGGGTGGTTCTGCAATTGATACAATAGGCGCGGAAGGGCGACGGTCTTGAAAATTGCAGACCTACCGTAGATGTTGAGGGGTATGCGAGACCATGTCTTGATATCTGATTGGACTCTATCCCACACAGGCAGCACGTTGCGCTCCCATGCGATATCAGCGGACTCGGACAGGAAGACTCCTAGGTATTTCAGACCCCCGACCGCCACCTGCAAGGCCGATGCCCAGGGGTATACACCCGTCTCCCCGCCCAGCACCCAGAGGGTGGACTTGCGCGGGTTGAGAAAAAGTCCTGACACCTCACCAAATATGCGCATTATCTCCAGTATTCGAGGGCCAGATCGGTTAAGATCGGTCAGAAAGAAAAGGACATCGTCCGCATACAGCGCAATTCTATCTGAGACTCCTGCTCCCCACACAAAGCCACAAAGCTGCGCGTCGATGCGCACCCAAGAGGCCAAAGGTTCCATGGCCAGCGCAAAGAGGTATGGGGACAGAGGGCACCCCTGTCGGGTTCCCCTGGCAATCGAGAATTTCTTTGAGATCGCCCCTGACACACGTAACGAGGCAGTGATGTCCGTATATAGCAGCTTGACATATGAAATAAACACCGGGCCCAGGTTGAGGCGTGGCAAGAGAGCGAACAGGTACGTCCAGCTGACCGAATCGAACGCCCTGTTGATGTCTGCCGGTAATAATGCCGCCTGTTCCCCAGTGGCCCCCATAGCGTCCACTGCCGCCTGCGCTCGTCTGATGTTGTGTCGTGTCGCCCTATGCGGCATGACGCCCGCCTGATCCGGATGGACCAAGTCGGCTACATATGGGAGAAGGCGGTTTGCCAACGCTTTAGCCAGTAGCTTGGCTTCAATGTTGAGCAGGGATATGGGCGATATGACTCATGTCAGTCAGGTGGCCTACCCGTTTTCTGAAAAACTACAATTTCAGCGTGGCGCCAGTCCGCCGGCAAGCTACCCTGTTCCCGCGCTGTCTCCAGTGCCCTCCTATAGTGTGGTCCCAATTGAAGGTGGAACTTCTTATAAAATTCGCAGGGGAACCCACTCGGCCCAGGCTCCTTACCCGTGTTGAGTTGCCCTAGCGCATCTCCTAGCTCCTCAGCTGTAAGGGGGAGGTCCAGCGATTTCCTGGCGTCGTCTGAGACTGCACGAGGTGGCAGGTCAGCAATGAATTTGTCTGTTGCATCCGGCGGGAGGCTGTCCCGGTGAGCATATTGCTCCGCGTAGTAGTGGGCGAAGCTCGTCGCCAGAGTCGCGGGGTCCGTTATGGCAATTCCCTCACCGTCGGTGAGGCCCGGTAGTGTGACTGGCTGCAGGGTGTGCTGACATAGCCTATGCAGCATGGTGCAGGACTTATCGCCCCACTGATATACCCTGCTCCGCGTGGCTAGCCACGCCTGTTGATTCTCGTCCATTAAGACAGAAGCATAGGATTGCTGTGCTTGCAGGAGCAGCCGTACCGCCACTTCATCCCCCCTCCCCTGACACCGCCGTTCTAGCACCTCCACCCGCGCCGCGGCCGCGACAATGGCCTCACGGCGGCGGCGACGGGCCGCAGTACACCATGCTATGTCTTTGCCCCTCAATGTGGGCTTCATGACCTCCCAGACTGTCACCCAGTCCACACCCTCGACTAGATTCTTCTGCCAGTAGTGGGCAACTGCACTTCGCATATGTTGAGTATAGTCTGCCTGTTGAAGATGCCACGAGGACATCCTCCATCGGAATGGTTGACGTTTCTTGTGCAACTCAACCCGCACCGCAACAGGGGAGTGGTCGGACAGTCCTCTAGGTTGAATTGTGGCCTCTCTCCCCCTATCAAGGAACGATCCCGGCATGAACATGCAGTCCAGCCATGAAAATGAACCATGCACAGCAGACACATACGTATATTCTTGCATGCAAATGTCTCCAAACATCCACCCAGCCCAATCCGTCCACCATCGCTCTCAGTCGTGTAGGGGAGGAAGCCGCCACAGCCCCCTGTAGCCTCCTGCAGCCTCCTGCGGTCTAGGCTCATATCCATAACATCGTTCCAGTCACCACCTATCACGGCTAGGGATTCCGGGATATCCGCCCACAGATCAAATAGCCTCTCAGCCAGGGACCACTGTAAAGGGGGAGGGGCATACACACTACCAAACACCACCGGTTCAGTACCAATCATGCCCTTGACAAACACATAGCGACCCTGCGGGCCAATCCATTGACGTTCATGAGTGTAGGACAACCTTCGATGAATCAGAACAGCCACTCCCCTTGAACCCCTGGAGAACCCAGCATGAAATACCTGTTGGTAACCAAATCTCTGCAGGCTAAGCACCTTTGTCCCCATCATGTGCGTCTCTTGCAACAGCATCACATCGGCTGAGTCCCTTTTACCCCATCGCAAGACTGCCCCTCGCTTAATTTTGTCCAACATCCCCCTGACATTCCAGCTTAATACACGCATAGATTCCCTGGCAAGTCCCTGCATTGACATATCAACCATAGTCACAATGGAAAAATCCTTGAGGAGCCCAGAACCCGGCCCAGACACTCAATGCTATAAACTTCAAGGCATTAGAGATCACGTGCACCCCCCTCAAATAACCCCCCACCCCCGTCACACCCCTCCAACACTGCCCCCCCAACTCCCAAACACCCGTCTCCCACCCCCCTCCCCTGTACCTCATGGAACACTGAAGTACCTGTCGCGGCATGGGGAACTTCGGGCCCAAAACAGTGCGCCCAAAGCCAACCATGCCAAAGGATCCCAACTATGCCCACCAACTAAAGAGACCCCCCCTCGGGCCCCCCCCCCATCTGTGGGGGAACTAGGCAGCCCTACAAATCAGTACCCCGAACCCCATTCCACCACCACCCTCTGAGCCCAAGCGAAGAGAGGCAGTCAGGCTCCACCAATACTGTTCCCCATGAACCAAACCAAGGTCTGTGTTGTACAGCACCGGGTGCTCACAGTTCGGCTGATGAAGGAGTCACGCATAGCCCTCCGATGAATCCTTCAGTGGGCAAGTGGCAATTGAAGAGAGTCGGACTCCCACAGGGTTCAGTTTTCTTTCCCCGATTGATCGGTGTCAAATTGTGTCTCATCCGGCAGGCCACTGCGGGACAGGGAGCGTTTCCGTGACCGAGATTTCCTGTGTCGTTTACCCCTGGCAGTGGGGTCACCCCTCTCCTGTGACGATCCACGCGATGGTCCACGCGATGGTCCAGAGCCCAGGCCTGGTTGGGAGTTCGACCGGATTCTGACTGTCTCATCTGTCCATCTGAAGACATCCTCTGGAGTATCAAAGAAATGGGTTTTCGACTGAAAAATTACCCGAAGGCGGGCTGGATACAGCAATGAGTATTGTATCTTTAGTCCACGCAGTTTGGCCTTCGCTGCCAGGAAGGAGTGATGTTGTTGCTGTACCTGTTTAGTATAGTCCGGGAAAATCATAATCTTATGATTATCAAACAGAAGAGTCTCCTTGGCCCTCGCCTCCCGCAGTATTGCATCTCTGTTGTGGAAGTTCAGTATTTTGGTTATGACCGGCCGAGGACGTTCTTTAACGGGTGGCTTCTGCATCAGGGCCCTTTGAGCGCGCTCCACCACAAAGCATTGTGACAGAGCGTCCGGGGGAAGCCAGCTCTCCAGCCACCGTGTCAAGAATCTATCCATGGGCCCCTTCTCACAATCCTCCGGAAAACCCACGAAGCGGAGGTTATTTCTGCGTGCTCGCCCTTCGGCATCCCCGACCCGGAGCGCCAGGCCCTTTTGAATCCTGTCCATCTCAGCCACCTTCTGTTTCAATGTGCTCACATCACCTTTCACTCCCGTGATCCTGGTCTCGGCCTCCGTGATGCGGGCTACTGCGTTGCGGAGATCCTGTTGCAGCAAGGTCACATCGGCCCCCACCGCTCCTATTTTAGCGTCTAGCATGTCTCTTGACTGGGTGATGGCCGCCATCAAAGCGTTGTTGGGCCCTGCACCCTGGCCACCGCCGGAGGCACCGGGTCCCCCACTGGGTCCAGTAAATTTATCAATGGGCCCCTGTTTGGCGGAGCCACTTCCACCCCCGCCTCTAGTCATGGCTGGGACGTCCAGGTGGGCTGCTCCGTACCAGTAGTAGATCCTCAGCTCACCACTGCCCAGGTCCGACGCCCACTAGAAGTGTCCAGGTCTACTGAATCCGAGGCCGGAGTGGACTCACTGGTCACGCCACTGCGCCACGACCGCCACCACACAGCTCCTCCAGGACCCAGGCGCCCAGCCAGCAGGGGCCCACGGTCGTCTCTCGGGCCGGGATCGCGGCAAGGCGCCGGAGATGTTCTTGAGGCCGCAGGCGGGTCGCCTAAGCCCCCCGGGGAGGTCAACCCCAGGTCCGATCCCCTGCCCCCGGGGGGTCGCGAAACTCCAGGCCCCGGCTTCCAGGCCCCCACACAGGCCACCACCGTCCTCACGGCCCCCGCCGTCTGCACAAAGATCGGGGGGCGAAGGGGCACAGCAGAGCTCCCAGTAATTATTCGCCCAGTTAAATGGGCAACTTTCTTTTTTGAAAAATGTGACTGCAACTCCTTTTTAACATGGTTCACACAAGTAAGACCTAATCACAAATTTTTCATCTTTGTGCAGTCTGCATCTCTGCATCTACAGCAAAGTTTATATTAACTTTGCAGCAGGAAGCAAGTAGGGCATTTAGCCAACACAATGCTCCAGGCAATGTAACTTTTTACAGCTCATGTAAGGCAATCAGCCTCCATCAGTAAGCGAAAAATAAAGTTTCACATTGTCTTTTCCCTGGATTCCCTGGATTCCCTTGCACCTTTTTATAATGGTGATGAAGGAGTGCGGAATTAGAGCAGGATTGCTGCATTTTTACAGAAATCCAAAATCCTTGTACGTAGAAAGACTTCATAGATAAGTAGTTAGTTGGTGTAGAGATGTTTTAGTTTTTAACTGTTGATTAGCAAGAGACATAATGAAACAACACCTGTAAGGAACATCTGGTGCTGGCATGTGGTGCTGGAATTGATTACGAAAGACAACAAATCTAAAACAATATGTATCTTTTTAACATAATAACCAAAATAGCAGCAATACATGTTTATCCTACAAAAATTGCTGTCGGTGTACCTATATTTAAGATGCAACCATTCACTTCAAAGGCCTCTTGCTGGAATTCCATATTTGAAGCCTCCTGATGGAAGTAGCACTGAGATGTTTGTTTCTTTAATGAGCACTGTCAGGAAAGCAATCTTCTTAGAATTGATTTGCATACCCTATATGACATGGGGTAGCAACAGATAGTGTTGCTGTTTTATTTCTTCCTGTTCATTGTCAAATTCCTCACAAATTAAGTGTTTCAACTATATGGGTTGAAATGACAAAGTCATGGGCTTCTATTCTCAATGCCAACATTAGTCTGAAATATATGTAGAAAAGAACTTAAATATGCCCTCTGTGGCTTTTTTCCACTTTCAATTTGCATTGAACATTGAACATGCAATGCTAGTGATTGACCCACTTTCAAACAGCCCTGTAAAATGTATAAATCCACCATACTGTCATGGGCTTATACAAAATGTGACACACTTTATTAAGGGACCAGAAAGAAGAAGCCAACATCTGTCAGGGCATGCTTCAAAGCCAACTATCTGTGTATTTGAGTGGTGTGATGACATGAGCCAAAATATTCAGATAAAACTATCTGCAGCCAGATCTAAAAGCAATGTAGAATGGGTAGATTGCCACAGATCACAGTGTTCCATAATATCATACCATTTTTGAAATTACCGTATTGAATTGTTATTTGATGGATGGCCCAAAACACAATCTCCTCTGGAATATATGGCACCATGAATAGATTTACGATCCTAGAAGATATTGACCGTGGTATCCACTTGGTAAGAGCAATTTGACACATTAAAGCCATCCTTTCAAGTTCAGCAGAATTCTCCTAAATATGTAGAAATAGGAAATATTGGTAATTTAAATGATTTATGACAAGGAAGACGAGACAAACAAATCCAAAACAAGAATTAAGTACAAAGTATCAGGTATGGAGATGATATTGTGAAACAGGAAATGCCTAAACACATCATTTTGGGCCTGATTATGAGTTTGGCAGATGGGATACTCCGTCAAAAACGTGATGGATATGCCGTTCGCCATGCTACAAGTTCCATAGGATATACTGGAATTGTAATACAGCGGACAGGATATCCCTCACGTTTGTAACAGAATATCGCTGACTACCAAGCACTTAATCAGGCCTTAAAACTCAATCAACAATAAGATAGACCCAGAGCAGATACGAGAAATGTATTCACTCCTTAAAATAGATGAAGTAGAACCAGGAGTTTCCAAAACAGACTGAGCACCAGCAGCAAGAACTTTTAAAGGATAAAAACGGGTCATATATAAAATTATAAATATAGTGGTGCACCCAGTACATAAATAAAAAGTCCATAGCAATATCAGAAATTTTTGTCTCTTCTTTATTTCACATCCAATATACTTATATTTTTATCAGTGTCTGTCTTTCTGCACTGCAGAAGTATTTAAAAGTGACTGATACCCTTTAGGGTGTGCACCAAATATATTTCATGGGACAAGCTGGGACGTGCGCGCTATTTTACCTAGCCGCTTTCAGTATTTGTATGGGGCATATACAATAAGAAATAATTAATTGCATTTGGCTGTTCTCTAGACCTTTATTGCCTTAGTGTTTTCTACATATAAAATAGCTGACTTTAGGCTGTGATTTTATTAAATATTTAACCTCTTTTCAACACAACAGAAAGATTGCAGAAGCTTTTTGATCCAAACAAATAGTACTGGCTTTAAAAATATTGAATTGATTATTTTTACAAATATTTTACCTATTTTAGGACTAACACAAATGTATTTCAAACACTCTAAAAAGGATAGACTGTTTTAGATATAAATGCAGGGACAGGGAAAATCATGATAAAACACCATGACAGTAAATCAGAAGTACCTATAATAGTATAATACATAAACTGCATCCTAATGACAATGTGGGGAATTACTAAATATGTCTACAATTGTTTAATATCGTTGTATAGCTTGCAAAAAAACGCAACCTCTCTTGCGAAGTTCTCAACTCTCAGAGGCCAGAGATAGTACAACAGTGAAACATATGTGGCACTTCCAAGCTGCTGTTCTGTTTTGCACTGCCAGCATACATGGCTGCATGTGGAGGTTGGTACAGTCCTTAACTCCATATTCCTTCAGGGGGATGCCTGGACCTCTGAGACTCTAAGTGTCCCCTACCAAAATGTTTCTTAGTAGCTGTGCTACCTTTGCACCACTTCCCTTAAACATGTTCTGAGATCCAGTTTGCCTTTGCCAGTGCTTAGTAATTTGATAGAAACAACTGGACAAAAATGTTCACTAATTTGTATGGGACTGAGCCTCCTAACAAATGGTGTAATGCATCTTGACACAGTGTTGGGGTGAAATGGGTGTAAATACAATGCTTGTTACAAAAGGACCAAAACATGCCTTGGCAGCATCCGCTACAAACTGGTACGGCCAAAGAGGAGCAAAACAAATGATCTAACACCACCCCCCTCCTGTGCACTTTGCTAATCTAGTCCATGTTGTGAAATGAATGGAAATCCGATCTCTGTCCCCCTTCCTCTCTCTTTTCACTGTTTTTCATACACATAAACAAATACACACGCAAACACGTATAGACATGCAGACACATTTCTGTGTGCACATCAGGCTCTAAAATAGGCCATTCATAAAGAAAATACAAATCAAGATCTACAGGAGAGCTTAACTTTTAAATCTATAAGTTTGTTACATACAGATTAAATCTATTTTGTGTTCTCAGCCCTTGCCTACATGAACATGTGGGAGGTAAAGAAGAATCTGATTCTCGGTGGCTCTACATTGCTACCTTTGTAAGATATTTAAGAAGCAGCAGTTTCTGAAAAATAGAAAACTCATGACCTACACGCTCTGGGAGTTTTCACCTAAGGTATGTGGGTCATTATTGTTTTTGTTGTCCCTCACCGCCAGGTTTTCCTTGCAGTGATGGACAAAATGAAATCATACAGTTTGAGCTAAATAGAGGGGACTTTGTGATGCCTTTATTTCAGTTCATCAGATTAAGCATTCATCGACTGAGCTACCAAGAAAACTACTGACAAAAAGGTTGTAGTCTGCCCATCTGTAAATGAGGCAGGTTGACAAAAGATTGGTGGGCAGGGTGCTCTGACACATTTACAATAGTGTAACCTGTACCACAAACTCAAAAATAAGGGCTTAATATTTGTTATAGTTTTATTAAAGGCCTTGCAAAATATATAAAAAGGGGAACAATCATATACCTGAGTTTAAATCCACTAGTTTCTCAACTAGATATAATTTGAGTATCATATTGTTACAGAGAAATATTTACTTTGGTGTATGCTCATTTACTTTTGAATTGATCTATGTATTTACAGTTTTTTTTGCATTAGTTGTGAAACAAACCTCTCTTTCTTTTACTGTCACTGTGCAGAAAAAAATAGTGTGACTAAAATGTGGTATTTATTGAATATTTTTTCTGTTTGATCAGATGATATTTTTCTAATGTATAGGGTTTGTTAGATGTATTCATGATTCAAAACCTCTGACCACAATGTGCAAAAAATTAATTAAATAGTTTTAAAAATCACAACCAAGTATACCACTATTTTACAAAAGAATCAGAAATAAAGCAGGGCTGTTTTATTAGTTGTATTTTGTGTGGGTATGTGTGTGGGATGTTATGTTTGAGAAATGGTGTAGAGAGTTTGTGAGACGTATGATTTGGATGGTGGTGAGAGTGACTGTGGTTGTGCAGGAGTTGTTGGTCAGTATGTGGGGTATAGATAATAATGTGAGTTAAATGATGTGAGTTTGATAGTGTAAGATTCATAGGATGTCTGGTGTAGGTGTTAGTGTAAGGTGTAGAAGGAGAAGGAATGTAGGTGAAGCACTGTAGGCTATTTAAAAGTATACAATGAGATATCGTATTGGTGGATTAAAAACAGGGTTCTCCAACTGGTCGATCGCAAGTTACTATTAGCTCGCAGGCTGCTACTGAGTAGCTCACATATGATAATTGGCTACTCAACTTTCAAGGCGGGCTGACCTGTGCTGGTGGGCTGCTTTTCCTGCCTTAGCTTCGGTGTAGAAGCGCTGCTGACAGTCTTGGGACGCGGCTCCTGGCCCCGAGCTGCCAACGCTACCTTCAGGACCCGCCCTCCGCCCACACCGCTGCGGGACTGCGTGGCACTACAACAGCTGAAGCCTCTTCCCGCAGCGGCCCTGCCCCCCGCCCGGAGTGTGTATTTAACTTTCGCAGCACCCGCTGCGCGGGTGCTACTCAACTTTCAAGGCGGGCTGACCTGTGCTGGTGGGCTGCTTTTCCTGCCTTAGCTTCGGTGTAGAAGCGCTGCTGACTGTCTTGGGACGCGGCTCCTGGCCCCGAGCTGCCAACGCTACCTTCAGGACCCGCCCTCCGCCCACACCGCTGCGGGACTGCGAGGCACTACAACAGCTGAAGCCTCTTCCCGCAGCGGCCCCGCTCCCCTCGTTAGGATGTCAAAACCTGCCTACCCGTCACGCGCAGCGGGACGCGCGCGGGACGTAGCCCGGGGGCGAAGACCGGGCAAAGGGCGGGCCCTCTGAGGCCCTCGTAGGCCAGAGTAGGCTGGGCTGGGCCCTCTCCCTAACGTTTGCTGTTTAGCAGCCTGTGCCCTGCCACATCGATTATGTCTACTGAAGAGGAAACGCCTGGGAAAAAAGGAAGGTTACGCAATGGGTCATTGGACAATTATTTTCCCAAGGTTCAGAGTGAGGGTGATAAGGACTCTATCTTAGCAGAGCGTAGGGCCGAGCGGCGTCGCTCAGTTGAGAGCATGAAACAGAGACCCCTGATCGACAGCTCCCTGCTTGTTTTGACCCGGGAGGAAGGCTCTGTAGACCCGAGCGAGGATAATGCTAGTCAGGAAGGCGTTCCCCTATTGTTTCGTGATTTTGTATCCACACCTTATTTGCCCATGGATAACATTATAACTGTTTCTCCTACCCCTAGTCCTAGTCGCATCACTGTTATAACCAAGCCTTGGAAACATAAACTTAAGCATTTAGTTGCAGCCCAGATTCACTGCCCACCACCTAGTAAAAAAAGGAGGAAACTAAGGGTGGCACCAGGTAAAGTTAAAATCTCGCATACTGAATTTGGTAAAGGGGCAAAAACCCTCAATACAATTAAGACCACCCTAGTTGAGGAACCGGATCCTACACCAGCAGTAGTTCCACCATTTCTAAATAGCCCATGTGAAACAGCTGCAAAGGCTGTGGCTCCTGGCAGTAATGTTGGAACCACAGTACCTGCTAATCCTTCTCCCCCCACATTAATAGGGAATTTAGAGTTTTTGCTGAGATCACTCCTTTTACCTATTAATGAGTCCATTAAAAAGGTGGAAATCAGACTGACCATACTGGAGATTCCCCCAGAAGCAGTGCCCTTTGTGGTAGTTTTGACTGCGGTCCCCCCGCTAGCAGAAAATAAGAAGGAGGGATATGTTGATCTCAAAAACAAAATTATCCATTGGTTGAGGACATATAGGCCGATAGCGCCCAATATAGATGGGGATATAGTACATGTCAGACGGATCAACTGGCTGGGGAGCAGAATCAAAGATATAGAGGGAGACCTAGTGGTGGTCAACTTCAGAGACCCCAGAGCAGTAGATTACATCTTAAAATGGCCACCTGGAAACAGGGAAACACGCATAATCCCTCGGGCTCTAACTCATTTCTATCCTAGGATAGAGGCTATCCCTCATAAATATCCAATTAATTTTAAAACATACAGGCCGCCCCCCACCCTGCCAAATAATAACAACTATCCCCAGTATGGGCAACATTTTGCCCCGGTGCCGGACCAGCACTCCGTCTGGTCTACGGTGCCCCATAGACATAGGATGAACAATGACAGCAGGATGGAACATCTAAGACCCTTCACTCCCCTGGACACTTACAATCGGTTTTCGCAGCTCTCTGGGCTGGAAGATTGCGATTGAAGTTTAGCACCCGGGGGGGAGACATGTGAACATCTTGTGGAGGAGTCCCTGCGACTTCGTGGCAGTATAGATGCAGGGCAAGTTAGTCCACCTCTAGTACAAATTGCCATTACTAATAACATTACTGAGGCTTCCATGATAGCCGTGTCTACGGCCAGCACCTCTAGTTGTCCTGTAAACCCTACTCCCTTGGTCCAAGATGGGGTCAGCTGTATGACCATGGTGGATAATGAGGGCGTGAATAATGGGGGACATACCATAATGCCCAAGGGTCGGCTGGTAATAAACCTCCTATCTTGGAACGTTGCAGGGTTAAAAAGGAAGTTAGATCTACCAGAGTGGCACTCGTTCATTGAGAGGTTCGATGTTTGCCTATTTCAGGAAACTTGGAGCCTATTACCCCTATATAAATCGGGGTATACCACCCATTTTTTACCTGCAGTAAGTAAAGGAAAGGGTAGACCAGTGGGTGGTCTCATGGTCTGGATTAAAATAGAGCTGGACTGGGTGGTGACACGCTACGACTTGGAGTGCAGAGACATACTCCACCTCTCTTCTAGAGGGAATACGGAGAGTGGCAGGCTAGACCTCTTCAATGTTTATGCCAGAGGGGCACCTGGGGACACCGTCTCCTCAACTTTAACAGCTCTGGACTCTGCCCTAGCTAACTGCCCTTTATCTGCAAAAATTATCGTGGAGGGAGACTTCAATTGTACGTTTGAACCTCTCCTTGGGGATGACCCCCTGGGTATTGAAGATGAAGATTCAAACTGGTCCATCCCAACTCTAACCCTGCCCCCCATTAGGAAATGGACAGCTAGGGCAATCCAAATTAATGCACTAACTAGGGACCACAAGTTAAGAGCCCTCAATGGCAGGACTATATCTGACCAGGCAGGTGCACTGACCTTCAATAGACTTACTGGGCCGTCCCGAATCGACTACATCCTAATGGATGTTAGTTTTTGGGTAGACCTTATTGACATGGAAGTGCTTCCAATTCAGGATAGCGACCACAATCCGCTGTGTTGTAAGTTTAATTGGGGCACCTCTAAAGAGAGTAGGGTGAATGCCCCATTAAAAACATCTAAAGAGATTATCCCATATAACAACAATCGTAGACTAAAATGGGATAAGGCTAACCTGAAGGAGGGTGGCCTAGGGGCAATTAAATCCCTGATAGAGGGCCTGTCCTCTGATCTGGAGGCCTGGGTCTGTGAAAATGAGATTAGTACGCCGCCGCACTCTTCCCTTGACTCAGCTTATAAGGCTACAATAGATCATGTCAGCCAATTTTTCATCACGAAAGGTAAAAGCCACAGGAAATCGATTACACCTCCCACTTCAAAAAAACCTTGGTATACAGATCAGTGTAAGGGCAAAAGGAAAAATCTGACAAAAGCCCTGCTTTCTGGGGATCCTTTGCTGGTTAGAGCGGCCAGGAAGGACTACCTAAAAGCACTATCGCTGGCTAAACGCGAGTGGGAGGAACAGCATTGGCAGGACCTAGCCAATGCTGTGAGCAGAAGGAACCCAAACCTTTTTTGGGATCTGATTAATAGAACTAGGCAGAGGAATTCGCAACCATTAGCAGCTCACATAACCAGCCAGCAATGGTTTAACCACTTTTCATCCCTATATGGAGGTAACGATGAACTAATCAGCCCCGGAACAATTAGTTTTGGCGCTGGGGATATCCTAGGGGTGGATGACCCCCAATTTTCGACCACCGAGGTAGTGACGGCAATTAAACATCTAACCCCAAAGAAGGCGGCTGGGCCAGATGGGATCCCTGGGGACCTGTTGATCGCAGAGCCGCAGGCTTGGGCCAAGTTAATTGCCACAATTATGAATTTGATATCCAGGGGTCACCAGGTGCCAGACTCTTGGAAGGGGGCAGAGGTGGTAACTGTGTTCAAGAAGGGGGCAAGAGATGATCCTGCGAACTACAGACCTATCAGCTTGATAGATATAATTCAGAAAGTGGTTGGCAGGGTCATCATTTCAAGGGTAGACGATTGGATGGAGGAAGCCAGCATTCTCTCCCACCTTCAAGCAGGCTTTAGAAGGAAGGTAGGCACGATGGACCAGGTCTTTCGCTTTTTTGCCATCTATTGGAAGGCAGTTACCATCAAGAAAGGCAGTTTATACATGGCCTTCATAGATCTCAAGACGGCTTTTGACCTGGTCCCACAGGCAAAATTATGGGAGATCTTAGGTGAGATGGGATTTCCCAGTAGGCTCCTGAGTCTGATCGTAAAGCTCCACGAGGGGAATTATGCGAGGGTCAGATGGGGATCCCAGGGACAATTAACAGACAGGGTCCCTGTGAGGAGAGGAGTACGCCAGGGCTGTGTTATGGCTCCGACCCTTTTCTCCCTATTCGTGAATGGAGTGGTGGACCATCTGAAGGGGGAGGAGACGGATGCCCCATCCCTGGCGGGGGAAAGAGTCCTGACTCTACTCTTCGCCGACGACACCTTATTGATCTCCAAATCCCCAGTGGGTTTGCAAAAACTCTTGAACCGGTTTAGTTCTTTTTGTACCAACAGAGGCTTAACCATCAATACCTCGAAAACTAAACTGATGGCACTCTCCCCCTCTAAAAGATTTAAAAATAACTTCTTGCTTAATGGTGCGCCCCTGGAGTTGGTCAACTCATTTGATTATCTTGGTGTCCGGATAAATAGTCAAATGTCTTGGAAGGACCACTTGGCCAAAATGTTACTCAGCCACCAAAGAGTATCCGGGGTGACTCTGAGAGAGCTCCGTGAGTCAAGTAGCAAACCAGTCTCCCCTGCCATGGCGATTTATGAGGGCCAGATTCTCCCGGCGGCACTATATGGCTCCGAACTCTGGGGGTTCGAAAACGTCTCAGATCTATTGACAGCGGAAAACAATTTTCTAAGGAAGGTGGTGGCTCTTCCTGCTTCCACCCCGCTGATCCCCCTGAGATTAGATTTGGGCAGAAGATCTCTAAAGGACTTGGTAAGGTTACGCCCATTGCTCTTTTGGACTCGTTTAAGAAGAACTGAGGAGCTTGCAAAATATGCTGAAGGGTTGGACGATCTCCTTTTGCTGGACACGGGGAAAAAAATAGGATGGCTGAAGAAATTGAGAGACATGGTTCTTAACATGGTTTTTAACTTGGGTCTAAGGGATGCTTGGGAGTCACAAACGCCGCCACCTAAGGAAGTGATTAAAAAGTTATATTGGGATTGGGTTCAGAGCAATGCACTGAGGGTCATGGATGGGGGCTCACTCACGGACCATTTTCTGTTAATTAAATGGGTAAAAAAACTGGAACCCTTCCTTGACCTGATAACCAAACCTTTAGATCGAGCACTATATCTAAAATTGAGATATGGGACGCTTCCGGTGCATGACTTTACGGCGAGGTGGTCGAACTCTGGGGCCGCCCAGTATTCGTGCACGGAAATTCTGGCTGAAACCTGTGTGTAGGGAATTGGGGCTGAGGTGCCATAGCCAGGCACTACGTATACTCTCTACTGACTCTTCTTCCTCCACCATGATTTGCGGGGTGGCAAAATTCCTGGGCAGTGCGTGGGTGACGCGCTCCCGTCTACTGAAATTGCACACGGGGGGACCGATGGTATGACGCTTGAAACAGCTTGTAGCAAACTAGTGACTGCGGTGCATTTCTTCCCTTTTATCCATACTTTTTAAAGTTTTCTTTTCCCTCATTTTATCATTCTTTCCTATTGTTTTTTCCCCTTCTCTGTTATGTCATGAAATATTAAAGAATTTGTAAAGCACAGGGCTGCCCCAGCATCAGGGCGTCCCAGGCATGTCTGTGAGTCAAAGAACCCATGCAAAGGCTTAAGTCCTCCTAAAAGTCCAAAACAGACACCTGCGACTGATTTAGTCTTTGCTTCGAAGGACAATGCGCTATCTACCCAGACACTCAGATTGTTTTACAGTCTCCATGGGCAAAGGGGAGGAGCCTAGCGAGGTGGCCCACCAATGATCACCCCATATGTGGGTATCTCTTCCTAAAGGAAGAATCTCTGATTTGTTAGCATTTAGCTGCAGACAGTTGGCCAACATCCAATCCGTAACGACCACCATATCATCATGAAATTTGATCAGACTCTAATTAGAGTTGTTTGAGAAGGAGATTACGAGCTGAGTAACATCACCATAGGATACTAATGAGAGCCCCCTGTCTTTTGCCACCACCGCAAGAGGCTGTTTATAATTAAATAGCCTGTGGCTCAGAGCTGATCCCTGGGGTACTCCATGACATAAGGTGTGCACCTGAAAGCAATAAGTGGAAGAAACAACTTGGAATGATCTCTCTGAGAGAAATGACATAGGCAAGTTAGGGCCGAACCTCCAAAACCTATCTCTTGTAAACGCCTCAAAAGGATCTCAAGTAATACTGTGTCAAACGGGGCACTTAGATAGAGAAGGATCACAGTAGAATTGTTGCAGAGTCCCGCAGATGTTGAGTAACCGCCAACAGGGCAGATTCGGTACTGTGATGGGATCTAAAACCATTGGGAGTACAAGATTTCGATGGACTCCACAAATTTGGTTAAAATAGAATTGATGTAGGATTTAATAGTTTTAGCCAGGAAGGGAAGAAGGGAGATGGGATGAAAGTTTTCCGGTTTAGATACATTCACAGTAGTTCTTCTCTTTTTCCCCTCACATCATTGCCTGCCTGTCTTTCTCTCTCTCTCTATTTCACACTTTTGGTGTTTCAAGAGCAAAGGGACACAACTTACCCACAGGACCCCAAATGTAAACCTTTGCGATACATCTCCTATTCTATTAACACTTTATGGTCCCTGTATCTGGAATGAGTTACTGTAGGGTATCTAGGTGCAGTGTTTACGTTGTTTGGCCTCTGTGTGCATTTATCACTCCTATATTAGACAGTAGATCAGAAAAGGGTGAAGACACCTGAATTAACGAATGTTTATGGCAGTGTACACTGCATGTGGTGGTGAAGGAAGGATTAGTTACTTACCTGTAATCCTAGTTCTCATCCAGGGGTATACTGATCAAAGTCATAATCTATGAATAATCCCCGCCCATGTGCGGGATCCCGGAGCATATAGAAAATACATATAAATATATATGTATATATATATGTGAAACATATATTTGCAGCCTAAAAACCATTTTCTAACTGGCAAAAAAGCCGCAAATTACATAAATTAGCATACATACAGTAGTACTCTTCCAAACCCTAAGGAAGAAAGAGAGCAGAAAACATTTGTATACAACAATGCTTTATTGCCATAGGCAAACCTGTAATTGCAGGCATTTGCCAGTAGGCTGCAGTAGAGTATAAAGCAAACAGAGAAAACTGACACCTTGCCTTTAAGGCATTAGAGTAGGGGTACCGTGCCTTTAAGACCTGAAGGCAACCCCATGCTCCCATGGTGCACCACAGGTGACAGTTGGGTCAGTTCTTTTTGGAGGTGCATAACACCTGAGGAGATCCACAATAAAACATCTCATAACTGTGTAACTCTGCTCGTCCGGGGAGGTGGGCGGGAGCTTATGACTTTGATGAGTATACCCTTGGATGAGAACTAGGATTACAGGTAAGTAACTAATCCTTCTCATCCAGGGGATACTCATCAATAGTCATAATCTATGAATAGATTAGCAAGCTCATACCCAAAGTCTCGCGGACGAGCAAGAAGTATTTAAAAAACTTCACAGAAAAGCTAAGACATATATTGCAAATACATCTTATGCAAATAAGTTCCTCAAAGAGGCCTGCCCTACTCTGGCATCGGCCTGAGTATCTAAATCCAGGCAATAATGGCGGGTAAAGGTATGGACAGACCGCCAAGTTGCCGCTTTACATATTTCAGAAATAGGAACATTACGAAGGAGAGCTGTAGTGGAAGCTTTCCCTCTAGTAGAATGTGCATGTGGTTTACCCTGCAAGGTCTTGTTAGCTAGTTGATAAGCAAAAGCTATACAGGAGACAATCCAGCGAGAAATGGATCTTTTGGAAGCTGACAGACCAGTATTAGTACTGCCATAGTTAACAAAAAGCCGGTCAGACTTTCTAAGAGGCAGGGTTTTAGACAAGTAAAACTTCAGGACCCTCCGGAGATTAAGGGAGTGTAATGACCTCTCCGGGGGGAGTGAAAGGATTAGGAAAAAAGGTAGGTAAGGTAATAGACTGGTTGATATGAAAGTCTGAAACCACCTTAGGCAGAAAACTTGGATGCGTTCTTAAAACCACCCTATTGGCATGAAAAACTGTGTAAGGTTCCTTGCAACACAAGGCCTGGATTTCACTGACCCTACGGGCAGAGGTAATCGCCACTAAAAAGGCAGCTTTCCAAGTCAAGTGCTGCAAAGAGGCCTTATGGATAGGCTCGAAAGGAGCACTCATCAGCTTAGTCAGTACAACATTAAGCTCCCAGGGAGGGGAGGGAGACCTCACCGGTGGGAAGACTTTTTTCAGACCTTCTAGGAAATCTTTAACTACAGGCATAAGGAAGAAAGATGTCTGATTAGGAGACTTCCTATATGCCGTGATGGCAGCTAAATGAACCCTGATGGAGGGGTATTTCAAGCCTGATCTCGCTAAATGCAATAGATATGGAAGAATCACGTGCTCTTGGCCATGGACCGGGTCAAGAGAATGTTCATGACACCATAAGAAGAACCTCTTCCACTTGAAAGCGTAGGACTTCCTAGTGGAGAGTCGCTTTGATTCTTTAAGAATAGTCATGCAGTCTGCTGGGAGGTCTAAATGTTCATACTGGATGACCTCAGGAGCCATGCCGTCAAGCAAAGGGAAGGAAGGTTGGGGTGCAACACCGTCCCCTGGTCTTTGGTCAGCAAGTCTGGACGGCATGGTAGGCGCCGGTGAGGAACCTCCGACATCTGAAGAAGATCGGGGTACCACCACTGGCGTGGCCACTCTGGTGCTATCAGGATCATTCTGGTGTTGGTCCTGTAGAACTTCTGGATCACCGCCGGGATCAGAGGCAGGGGAGGAAAGGCGTAGAGTAACGTCTGAGACCAGCTGATCAAAAGGCCATTCCCCAGTGATCCCTGTTGGGGGAACCTGGATGCGAAGACGGGGCATTTTGTATTGGCTGCGTCTGCGAACAGGTCTACGTCCGGTACGCCCCAACACTGAAAAACCTCTTGAGCCACTTCCTCGTTGAGCACCCAATCGTGCGCTTCTACGAAGATTCTGCTGAGGCAGTCTGCTTGGACGTTTTGAATTCCTGGTAGATGAACTGCCACGATGGATAGGCCTCTTGCTAGGAGCCAGTGCCAGATGGCTTGTGCTTCCAGAGACAAGACTCTTGACCTC
The DNA here is from genome assembly GCF_964263255.1 of Lissotriton vulgaris. Taxonomy (NCBI): domain Eukaryota; kingdom Metazoa; phylum Chordata; class Amphibia; order Caudata; family Salamandridae; genus Lissotriton; species Lissotriton vulgaris. The sequence continues at coordinate 1,229,766,547 of NC_141689.1, read as the reverse complement.
GTGCCTCCCTGCTTGTTCAGATAGAACATAGTTGGTGTGTTGTCCGTCTGAACCTGGAGGTGATTGGTGCGCAGAGAAGGATAAAGAGACTTGAGAGCAAGATGAACTGCTCGAAGCTCCAGGAAGTTGATATGGTAGCCTTGCTCTACCTCGTACCAAAGGCCTTGAACTTGGAGTTGGTCCATGTGAGCACCCCAGCCTTGAAGGGAGGCATCTGTGACAATTGACTGAGATGGAGGAGGACGATGGAATGGCACTCCTCGGAGAAGATTGGATCATTTCAACCACCATCTGATCGAGTCCCTGGCTCCTTGAGGAAGCAAGACTCGGTCTTCCCACTGATCCGATCTCTGAGACCACTGATCTTCGAGGGCTTGTTGTAGAGGTCTCATGTGAAGGCGAGCATTGGGCACAATGTAAATGCATGATGCCATCGATCCCAGCAGAGAGGACACTTGTCTGGCTGTGGGGGCCTGATTGTCCAGAAGATTGCGACCCTTCAGAAGCATAGATGACAACCTCTCTTCCGAAGGACACACGCTTGCCTGAAGTGAGTCCAGAGAAGCACCCAGGTAGTGGATCCGCTGGGAAGGGTTGAGAACTGATTTCTTCAGATTGACGTGAAGACCCAGCGACTCCATCAGTTTGAGGCAGAACGACAGATTGTTCTGAAGCAGAGACGGGGTGGAGCTCTTCAACAACAAGTCGTCTAGATATGGATAGACGAAGATCTTTCTTTTGCGGAGAAAAGCAGCCACCACCGCCATGCATTTTTGAGAATGTCCGAGGTGCAGATTTCAGGCCCAACGGTAGCACTCGATATTGGTAGTGACGACGTCCGATCTGAAATCTTAGAAACTTCCGATGCCTGATTGACACTGGTATGTGGAAGTAGGCGTCCTGCAAGTCGATGGCACACATACAGTCCCCCTGATGTAGCTGTGGGAAGATCTGGTGCAGGGCAAGCATACAGAACTTTTCTTTTCGTATGAACTTGTTTAGCCTTCGAAGGTCTAGAATGGGCCTGTATTCCTTGACAGTTCCTCGTTTTTGAACCAGGAAATATCTGGAGTACACTCCTTGATTTTTGTGATTTGAGGGAATCTCCTCTATGGCCATTTTCTCTAGAAGGAAAGAGACTTCGTCTCTTAGCAATTGAGTCTTGTAACGTGGAAGATGTTGCAATTGGGGAAACACCTGCGGAGGAGGAGATTTGAACCTCAGCAAGTAACCATGCTGCACAATACTCAGCACCCATTTGTCTTTTGTAATGGATTCCCACTCTGTCAGATGATGAGAAACACTCCCTCCCACCGAAGTGGTGAACAGACGTGGAGGAAGCAATGGCTCAGGGCTTAGGAGGTTGCTTTGAGGTGGGCTGCTGTCTGTTATTGCCACCTCTTCCTCTGCCAGGACGACGCTGCTGGAACTGCGTCTTCTGCTGAGACTGGGATTGCCACTGAGGGGTTTGAACCCTCTGTTGGAAGGCCTTCCTGTCTCCTTGACGAAAGCGTTTCTTGAACTCCTTGCGCTTTTCTAATCCCACAGCTTTGACGGTATCCATTTCAGCTTTCATTTTGGACATTTCGTCGTCCGTGTGTGGACCAAACAGAGATTTTCCATTGAAGGGCAAATTCAAAATCTTCTTCTGGTCATCTGGTTTGAGCCCTGTCAGGCGGAGCCAGGCCGAACGACGGGAACAAATACCACTTGAGTAGCCATGAGCTGCAAGGTCAGAGGCATCCACTGCGGCGCTAATAACTTGATTGGCTACCAGGCCTCCCTCCTGTAAAGTCTCCAGAAAATCTTGGCGATCTTCCTTGGGGAGTTTGTCTGTAAAGCGAGTCAGGGAGTCCCAAAGGGACCTGTCGTACCTTCCAAGCAAGGCAGAGGCACTAGCCACCTTCATAAAGGAAGAAGAGGTGTTGCATACCTTCCTTCCAAAAGAGTCCATAAGCTTGCTATCTTTTTCAGGTGGTACTGAGGAAGAAGTAGAGCCTGCATGGGACTTCATGGCAGCCGCCACAATGATGGAATCCGCAGGAGGATCCGATCTGAGGAACAAGGGATCCTCTGCAGGGGCCTTGTACTTTTTGTCTATCCGAGATGTAACAGATCCCACCACTGCTGGTGTGAGGAAAGTAGCCATAGCTGGTTCTAAGAGACCGGGAACCAGAGGTAGTAGAGGCCTGGGCGCTGTACGATGACGGAGGGTATCAAAAATCACAGGGAACCACTGGAGTGTTCAGCGTGATATTCAGCTTCTTTGCTCCCCCGACCAGTACATCGGAGAAAGTCGCGAGGTCATCAATTGGAGAGACTCGGGAAGGGGGCGTAGAGGAATAGGTCGGAGAATAATCTCGGTAAGACGACCTAGTTGAGGACGACCTTGTGGAAGATCTTGTACGCCGCCTCCTATGGGACCTGTCACGATTCCTGCTGTGACTGTCCCTAGACCTAGAACGATGTCTTGATGGAGACCTTGGCCTTGGCCTGATTGGAGATTTTGGTCTGACAGCTGTCTTTGACTGCACTGGAGAACGTGATCTGACTCGAGATCTCGGGTCTGGGTGACATCCTGGGACTCCGAGGAGATCTAGCTGGTCTGGCTGGAGTCTTTGCCTTAGAAGGGGAATATGTACGGGAGTAATCCGAGCCCGGACTACTCTGTCCAGATACAGCCCCTTGAGGATGTTGAGAAATCAAGCTGCCCGCTGATCTGGGCGTAGAGTCTGGGGAAACCTGCACAATGTTCAAGCCAGGAAATGATGATTTTTTCTCCTGAAGTCTTAGAACCAGGTGACTCCACCTCCGCCGTCACTTTATCCCTCGACGGCGAAATCCTCGACGTCGAAGAAGTCTGAGTGACTAGCGGCGTCGAGCGGTGTCTTGATGCTCTCGACGGTGATCGATCACGTCGTGTAAGGCTCGACTGAGAACCTCGACGTCGATCCGGAGACTTCGACGTCGATCTCCCTCGACGTCGATCAGATGTAGGTACATCATGACGTCGAGTCGACAACGATTCTCGACGTCGTCTAGGCGATGATCTTCCTCGACGTTGCGTCGACGGCGACCTTTCCTGGCGTCGCCTCGGCGTCGACCTCCTTGACGTCGAAGGATGGGATCTGGCAGTCCCTCTCGACGGGGGCCCGCTAGCCAGCGGCGACCTAGATGCCGTCCTAGCTCTCGACGCCGAAACCTTCCGGGGTGGCGGAGAGTGTCTCAACGTCGACGGAAGCCTCGACGGAGACTTAGATGTAGCAGCAGCCATGGACTTCGAGCCCGAAGCACAAGTTACTACTTGTGTAACGATATATCTGTAAGAGACATTAGTTAGTGATAGATTCCTTACCTTAGAATATCCCCAGGCGTCAGACTGGATCCAGAAACTTTTGCGTAGCAATACCCCTGCGCGCCGGTAGGCGTCGTCTGCGGCTCCGCGTCCGTCGTCGGCGTCGTGAGCACCGGGATGACGTCGTCGGAGTACTTAGACGGCGCCCATGCGCGCTGACGTCAGTTCTGATACACAGCTTTTCGCGCCAGATACGCAGAGCCATGATAGAACTAACACTGGGTCCATGAAACTAGGGCCCTGAAAGGGGATGACTTTAACCCTAGATATCGGTTCGCAGAACGGGGAGGATGGGTGGGTCGGTAAGGAATCTATCACTAACTAATGTCTCTTACAGATATAGCGTTACACAAGTAGTAACTTTTGCATCTGAAAGAGACACGTTAGTGATAGATTCCTTACCTTAGAATAGATACCCCATCAATACCAACCCCGGTGGTGGGTCTGCGAACCAATATCACACCAGAAAGTCCTGGAGGACGGAACGGCCAAAAAAGCCATCCCTCCGGACTTGACTGTCCAGGCAGTAGTGTCTTGCAAACGTGTGCAGCGAGGCCCACGTAGCTGCCTGGCAAATGTCCTGTAAGGGGACTCCTCGGCCCAGGGCAGTTGTTGTCGCCGTGGCCCGAGTGGAGTGAGCCCGCAGCCCAGCCGGGGCTCCTTCCTCGCCATGGAGTAACATGCTTGAATACAAAAGATGATCCACCTCAAGATGGTCCTCTTGTGTACAGCCTTTCCCTTCTTCGCACCCACGTAACCAACAAAGAGTTGGTCATCCACCCGGAATTGGCGTGTGCGATCTAAGTAGTAGGAGAGCGCACGTTTTGGATCCAGACGGTGGAGCCTCTCTTCCTCTTTCGAGGGATGCGGAGGCGGAAAGAAGGTGGGCAAAGTGATGGACTGCCCGATGTGGAAGGCCGTGACAACCTTGGGCAGAAAGGAAGGTCGTGTACGTAACACCACCTTGTCAGGATGAACAGATAGGAAAGGTGGAGAAGAAGAAAGAGCCTGGAGCTCACTCACTCTCCTGGCAGAGGTGATGGCAACCAGGAAGGCAGTTTTCAACGTGAGAAGACGGAGAGGACAGTTATGAAGTGGCTCAAAGGGAGCACACATCAGGTAAGTGAGAACAAGATTCAAGTCCCACTGGGGCATCACGAAGGGAACAGGAGGGAACATGTGTGTGATGCCTTTCAGAAATCTACTTACAATGGGGGACTTGAATAAAGAAGGCTGATCAGGTAGCCTTAAGAAGGCGGATAGAGCAGAAAGGCACCCTTTAAGAGTGCCCATAGCAGAGCCCTGCTGGGCAAGGGAAAGAAGGAAGAGCAGCACTTCCGAAAGGGGTGCAGAGAGAGGATCCACAGCCTTTGCTGTGCACCATGCCACAAATCTGTTCCACCGGCAGGCGTATACCGACTTCGTGGAGGGACGCCTGGCTGCCAGAATGATATCACAGACTTCAGGAGGCAAGTCAAATGGCCTCAACTGCCGCCGCTCAATCTCCAAGCTTGTAGGTGGAGACTGGACAGGTTCGGGTGCAGGACCGTCCCCTGCTGCTGCGACAGAAGGTCCTCCCGAAGAGGCAGACGAATCGGGGGATCGACTGACATGCTGAGTAGCTCGGGATACCAGTATCTTCATGCCCAGTCCGGAGCCACAAGGATAACCTGGGCCCGGTCGCGCCTGATCTTCTTCAGCACTCTGGGCAGAAGTGGTATAGGCGAAAAGGCGTACAACAGACCGCAGCTCCACCTGCGACGAAAAGCGTCTCTGAGCGAGTGCCGCCTTGGAAATTCCAACGCGCAGAACTGATGACATTGCGCTTTCTCTTCTGTGGCGAATAGATCTAACCAAGGCTCTCCCCACTCCGACCTCGCGACCTGTCCCTCGACCTCCCGTGGGACCGGGACCGGGACCTGGAGCGGCGCGGCCCGACTGCCTCAGCTCAAGACGCTTGCGGGACCGCTCCCGCCTAGCCTTCGACGTCAGGGCCCGGCAGTCGGAGCAGGTTCGATCGTCGTGGTCGAGGCCTAAGCACTTCAGGCACCGGCGATGGGGGTCCGTGACCGACATGAGTCGATCGCACTTCGAGCAAGGCTTCAACCCGGGCATCCCTGGCACCGATCAGTCGAGAATTCGACAACAAAGAGAGAGATCAAAAGGATCAAAAAGTTCAGTCAAAAATTGACTGGGGGTAGAGCTTCTTCCGGATCTGTGCTAGCTGACGCAGAAAAAAGAAGAACTAACGTCAGCGCGCATGGGCGCCGTCTAAGTACTCCGACGACGTCATCCCGGCGCTCACGACGCTGACCCTACCGGCGCGCAGGGATATTGCTACGCAAAAGTTTCCGGATCCAGTCTGACGCCTGGGGATATTCTAAGGTAAGGAATCTATCACTAACGTGTCTCTTTCAGATGCATGGCGCCTCGATGCCGACTTACTTGTCTGCGGCGGAGATCTTCGACGTCGTGAAGACGATCTGGGCCTTTTCGACGGCGTCCTCGACGTCGACGGAGATCTTCTACCTTCATTCCTCTTTCTGGAGGCCGGAGAGGTGGAATGACGCCGTTATTTGGCAATGCTTGCTTGTAGGAGACGATCTAGGGGCTGTAGAAACACCCACCTGGTGACTTTTGTCCATCTCCTGCATGGCATGAAGTTGAATCTTCTCCTTGTCGCGAAGAGTCCAACTTTTAAATTTTCTACAATGATGGCACTGATCAGGAATGTGTGAAGATGGAAGGCACACAATACACACAGAATGTGGGTCATTCAGAGCCATCTTTTTGTCACAAGAAGGACATTTCCTAAAAAGAGCAGGCATTCTGACCGGAAATTCTTGTGGGTTACCACAGAAAAATAAATCAGAAGCCTTATTTATTCAAAAAATTTCGAAATATTTGAGAAAACTCTCTCAAAAAAACAATTTCAGTTGAAAACTGAAGAGCTCAAGCTCCAGGATCCTCACAGAAGGAGCCGGAAAAAAGAACTGACCCAACTGTCACCTGTGGTGCACCATGGGAGCAAGGGGTTGCCTTCAGGTCTTAAAGGCACGGTACCCCTACTCTAATGCCTTAAAGGCAAGGTGTCAGTTTTCTCTGTTTGCTTTATACTCTACTGCAGCCTACTTGCAAATGCCTGCAATTACAGGTTTTCCTATGGCAATAAAGCATTGGTGTATACAAATGTTTTCTGCTCTCTTTCTTCCTTAGGGTTTAGAAGAGTACTACTGTATGTATGCTAATTTATGTAATTTGCGGCTTTTTTGCCAGTTAGAAAATGGTTTTTAGGCTGCAAATATATGTTTCACATATACATATATATATACATATATATTTATATGTATTTTCTATATGCTCCGGGATCCCGCACATGGGCGGGGATTATTCATAGATTATGACTATTGATGAGTATCCCCTGGATGAGAAGTATATGCTAGCTAGTCATACCTGATGTTGTTTGTGTTGCAGGTGTGTAGAACAGCAAACATTGGGGTGTAGGTTTCATGTAAGTTGTAAGTTGGTAAGGTGCGATATGTAAGTGCAGTGTTGGTGCAGGTTAGAGTTTTCTTGGTGGTGTCAAATGTCCCTAAAATGTATCAGAGTGGCGTGTTTACACTAATTTGCATTGCACCATGGTGTTCAGTACACTCATTTTATAGAGTCAGACCATTCTCCATGCTTCCTTTCTAGGGACACTCTTTACTATCAATATACTAATTATCCCTGTCAACTCTAAAATACCACTACACCAAACTACCGGGCCTGGAATGATTAAAAAAAACAATAACGTGCAAACACTAGGTAGCAAAGAAATTGACTGTTGTCTTGAGAGTACTAACAGTAGAGAGACTCGTAACTAAAACCCTTAAAAGGGAATAATAGAATATTGCACCCACAATAGCATTGGTGGCTCTTCCGCTAAGGCGGATGCGCATCACCCCACTGTTTGAATTGCAAGCTGAATACAAAAAATAAAATTTTAATAACATTTGTTATTATCATTTTGTTTTCTGTATTCAACTTGCAGCTGAAGCCAGAGGTTGGGACTGGGCTCCGCGTGTCACAGGGGGAGGAGTCGTGGCAGCACCTAAAATGCGCATTATGGTTTGGCCGGTCATCTCGGGCCAGCCAAAGCATCATGTGCACACTGCATGTTCTCCAGGGAAGCTGTATTACAGCCTGCATGGAGAACATGCACAGCCTGCCAGCCCCTGTCTGAGCGCCAAACCACGGCGATCCAACCAATCACAACGCTGCTGTAAGGCAGCCTTGTGACTGGTCAGGGGATTCTGGGAGGCTGTGTGCTTCCAGTGAAAGGAGGAGGGAGGAAGAAGAGGCGGGAGCCGGCAGTCGGTGGTATAAGTAAGTGCTTTTTAATTATTTTTATTATTTCCCACCACCTCCCTCTGTCCCCCCGCCCCACCACCACTATTCGGCAGCAGTCAGTACTGAATAATAGTATCAGTTATGGTATTTAAAAAGTCCAGCACTTTGTATTATACTCCTACTTAAAGGTTTTTTAATGGAAAT